>NC_140585.1:844867044-845467044 GCF_964204655.1 Triturus cristatus
TATGTCTCATACTTAGGGTGTGTCTTACATTGCCTCTACCTAATGTGTGGCAAAAAGATCCTCATGACACCACCCTTCATGCCCGTGTTATTTCGTCATTCTTGTTATAATTGGCGTGTCCACTCCGCCCTGTGATGCCCCATTCTATGGCGCTCTACTCCATTAAATTCTGGTACACTCTACAACACTCTTCTTCACTCTGTGCCTCTCCACTCTACTCCACTCTATACCACTTCACCTTACAACAGTCTATGCCTCTCCACTCGGACCTTCTGTCACTCGACTCTACAACTCTACTCAACGCTATTACACTCTCATACACTACTCCACTCTACAACAGTCTACTCCGCTCTATGCCTCTCTGATCTACAACACTCAACCCCACTCAAAGCAACATCCTCTACGCCACTCTACTATGCTGTACAAAACTCCACAACACTCTGCCACTCCACAACACTTTACTTCTCTCTACGCCCTTCCACTCTACGACACTCTACGCACTACACTACACGCCTAACCACTGCATGACACTCCAGTTCACGCCACTCAATTGTACTTTATGCGTCCCCACACCACTCCATAACACTCTACTATACTCCACTATACGCCACTAACGTTTAGCCATGCTAAACAGCAGCTACTCTGGTGTACATGTCTAAAACATATTGGCAAAGCCAATAGCTCTTGCATTGGCGAGACCTGTTAGCTTTGCCAATGCGTGTTTGGGTATTGTGTTGTACTCTGACTGTTTGCTGAGTAGCAATTCATTGAGCTAGGGATGTATGATTTTTATTTTGAAAAGTGTCAGGAGCAGTGGCGGCTTGCCCATTAGGGAGTTTTGGCCATTACTCCTCCTTTTTAGGTCAAGCCTGTGACCGCTCATGCGCTTTTGCTTGCAAGACACTATTGTTTACAATAAAGGGATTGGAGCCAGCTGATTGCTTACCATTTGTTGGCTTCAGTGTCCCTCTTATTTGCCTTTTCCTAATTGTCCAGCACAGGCCAAGCATCCCTTACGCTCCTGCTTGTGGAGCATGGACCCAGCACATATTGGTTCAATTTAATTAGTGCCTGTCTGCTGCTCACGCTGTGTTTGAGGAACTATTTCTTCTTTCTCCATCCCACTCTGCCTATCCCAGTGTGGTACTCCCTCCCTTGTGTTCTTTTGCCCATACACCCTCATCCAGCTGTCCATTAGTGCTACCCCCTCCCTCTCCTCCCTTGTGCTGCTTCCCCCCTGTTTTTTTTTTTTTAACCGTATTGCACATGTACACCGGCTGCTGTGTAACATGGCTTAAAAAAAAAAAAAACTCTGAAGCGGTCAACGCTGACTGGTTTTTAATAATAGGTATTTCAAGTGGACCATGGATGTACACAATTAAAGCTGACTTCCAAATTAGCCCTGTAATTAGAGCCTCAGCAATATGAATTATGTTCCCTTTTTGATTTTAAGCGAGGTGTTTGTTTTACTTTCGGCTACCTCCTCCCGCACTTTGTAAATCTCCCAACCACTTTTAGGGAGGTCTCACAAATTGGTCCCCACTATCCAGTCCCCATAGATGTGCTAAATCATTCTATACCTATAACCATTTTGTGACCTTTCTACTTGCTCTGTCTGTATCTTTTTGATCCCCAAAGCATAGAAGAAATGTATTTCCAAGCCAGGTCCGCTTTTCACATGGGAATCAGTTGTTCTTTGGTTAAGACCCTGTTGCATTGAATCCTGCTACTCAACTCCTATTCTAGCCTCTGGTGTTTAAGTAGTCTGTTATCTTCATTTATATGCATCACAGATTTATTTTTATTGTTCAATAAAGCCATATATCTTGGTACATATCATTTGTAACATTGAGTTGGGAAACAACCTGTCTTAATATAAAGTTGACAAAGGTCCATTCTCCTCTGTCCTAAATGTTTGAACAGTTAGGATCTCTTTCTTGAAACATCTGTTATTCAGCACTGAGATACCCTCTGGGTGAATGTGCGCTTTACAAATACATATTTTATGTTATATATAAGTACCCAAACTGTGTATTTTCCATACCGTTTGTCCAAATAATGCGTCTCCTCACAATGGATAAGCTCCGCTCATCTCAAGTCCTGGGCAAGTCGCTGCTAAAAAGATGGTGCCTGTAGGATGCCATAGTACCTGAAAATACTACTGGTAGCTTCTCTTAGCTTTAATATGCTGGTAAAATGAATATCTGATACAGTGTGATTTTGATATACTGGATGGACAGGAAAATGACGTGCCCCCAACGCTTTATGCCATAGCCTGTCTTAAAAATTGCAGGTATAGAAATGGCATACAGAGGTTTCATTTGATATTTCAAAGCATTGAAGCTATTCTTAAGAGCACTCTCAAAAGGTACTGAAGGGAATTCGAGTCTTTGAAAAGTGTATGTGGCTTTTCAAAGAGTTGAATTTCGTTCAGTACCTTGCCACTCCAACAATATGGCAATAGTCTCGTTTACCACAAGACATTGAAGGCTGCATCATAGAAGTCAAGAATTTAGCTTATTAACTGTTATGTATATTCGGGCCACTGGAATTTTGCGGCATTGGATGACCAAATTATGCTGCAGGGTTGACGAAAGTATGTGTCAAGAAAAGGCAGATTATTTAGCATAATCTGTAGCAGCATTATTTTATTTTAAACTTTTCATACCATTCAGGCAAATATGCATCTCATTAGTATACTATAACACCACAGTTCAGCAATCAGCAAATGAAAGCTGGCCTGTTAACCTTTTGAGGGATTTACTACTGCTCAGAAATACGGGTGGCGCTTTTTGCTGGGTAACTTTTGCTCCGCTTGAGCTAGAAAACCTTTTTTGTGAAATTTGCAAATTATGCAACATATGCTGTAGAATGCAGCAAATACGACCACTTCTTGATTATGAAAACGCTGCAGCTGCATAAATGTCCAGTGTATAAAACAAAAATTGGCAAGGCACTAGTAAAAAGCCATCATATTTGTTTACTGCCTCTATCGTAGCAAGGACCTGCTGAGGTTCCGCTTCTCTAGAATTGATTACCTCTGATGCAACAGTGCATCCCCATTGGTAACTAATCCTTTGAACCCTACCATTGTACCACATGCTCTTATCAACCCTTTGGTCTCTCTGTTCATAAATACTTTAATGTCTTTGGTCTTAAATCCTTCAACAAAATCTGCTTTTGTTTCAGATATCTGCAACTAGAGCTGCCTGTCATAATCGTCTAGTAAAAGCTTTTCTCCAGATCCAGCTTATCAATGCATTCCTCAACTGCAGCTAATTTCCTCTGAAACTTCTTTCCATTACTCATGAAGCCATCTGTGAATCTAAATATCTTGCTGACTCTGACAGGTGCCAAGACTCCCATATGGAAAGAGAAACCTTGATGCAGTAATTTACTTAAACTTTCCTCCCTTCTGAAACTCAGTCTGACCATGACAATCTTCTGACTCCCATCACATCATGACACCGCGATCACCTTTATGAATATCTGAACACAGCAAAAATGGCATTTTGTCTTGATTATCTTCATGTGTCAGTGCCATGAATCCCAACCACCCACGGCTTCACAAAGAACAGCACATTTTATCTGTCTTTTCTACTATTAAGGTACTGAGGTAACATCCACATAGCACTAAAAGCTGGTTGCCAAACGTGCTGCAAGTGTGTTGAGTGCACGAATCTTTGCTTACCCCACAACGATTTCTACAGCCTCCTGCCTTACTGCATCTCCAGGGCTGACCATGCCTGAGACAAAAACATTTTATGGGGAGATCCTTACCTTTACGAGTATCCTTACACTGAAAGTCTTCTCTCTCAATAACCCTTTATTGATAAGCATCTGAAGTTCAGACCCACTGTGTGCTCATCCTGCAGTGCCTTTCCAAATTTCTTGCCAGCCCCTCTTTTATTCCTTGATTCTTTTTCCCTTCTTCTGTTCAAGCACCCCAACATTTTCCATAGTTATTGCTTTCAGTGCTCTGATGAGGGATACAATTTGCTATAAAAAGCATAAAAAAAGAAGGTAAAATATTATCCTGTAGTGCATGCAGATTGGTACTCGGCTTGCTTTCAGCATCCTTGTGTGGAAAGATTCAATTTTACTTTTGGGTTTCTTGAAAGAAAGCACCCCATCTTACCTAAACATTGGTCTGCTCTGTTTTATTCGTGAAGGGGAACTTTTTTAAACAGCCTTCTTTTCTTTATAGAATGGATTTAAATGTCATTGCATGTCTGAATCCCATCAGAGGCAGCTACTTCTTGCATCGGAAGATCCTCAGCAGTTCATGGACTATTTTTCAGAGTGAGTATTGCTGTGTGCAAAACAAGTGGAATGTTCATGCTAAGTAAACATAGGTTCATAAAATTAAGAATCAAAGTATAATTTCCTGTAAAATACGGTGTTTCGGGAATATGTGGTGTTAACACTATCTGCAGCCATTTCTACATTGTTTAAAACATCTCTGGAGATTTTGGGTTATGACTCTTACCCGACTACAGCATCAATAGTCTGATGGAGACATTTCTGGGAATCCATAGGAGACTGTGCTATTACTGTCACACAACCTGGAATTGTTTGTAGTACTCTGGTAATAACGGAAAATGCTGAATATGTATATTCCTCAATCTGGAGTCCTCAATTTTGATAATTTGAATGGTTTTCCGCTGATGAGACTTTTCCATGGCTGGATAAAAATTGTGTCTTTAGTCCTAGAGCAACTACTGTATTGTGTTGTGCACATGCTGTCAATCCTACCTTTTTTGACAGCCTAACAATGGGGACGGGAGTGAGGTGGAAGTCACAAAAGCTTATAGTACAACTTAATTAAAGATAAACTATCTTTCACCATTTTTCCATTTCTAAAACCTCAATTTGTATTTTTTCCTCGAGGGTAAAAGAGTTGACCAAAGGAAAAGCTGCAAAGCTTCTGGGATATCTCTGACTCTATTATTTATCTCCATCTTGCCCCTGAATAGGCACGGATGTCTGACCATGAATTAAAAATCAGCCTGTTTGCCATATTTATGGATATCTTTGAATCTCTGTATATCGTCAAATGCCCTAGTGTGTTTTGCTGTTTAATCTGTTTCCCAACATAAGCTACTTACCTGGGATTTGAGGTTAAGAGGTATCTCTTATTGCTTTATTCCTTCCACAAAGATGCCCGCTCCCCCTATATCTAAAAGAACCGCCCCACTGACCTGCTCAGTGTATGAAGGGGTTGTGGCTAGCCTGGCTTGTACAGTGGTCATCGCCCATAAGTAATACTTAAGAGTGGAATTGAGTTTTTATTTCCTGCTTGAGATAGGGTTTGTAGAAAGTTAATGTTCAGTATGATTTGTTAAACAAAGTCATGCAAATTGTATTACAAGATCATCACTGCTAAAACATATTCAAGCACATCCTCTTATGATCACTAATGTAATACTTTGAAACATAAAGCATGATTCCTGATTATAGCGCCCCCAATAATTCATTAAGATATTAAGAAATAACCAACCCCATATTTAATGAAACTGCAAAATAATGGTCGATTCCAGTGTGCTATAAGATGTCAGGATGCACGCAGCACAGAATGGCCATCTGAAGCACACAGTTAAAGACTCTTAGCATCCCGACATTTTTCATCTTTAGTCACAAAAACACAAAGTATTATAAATTGTGTCCATACCTTTAATTTAGAGAGAGATCATGCAAGCAGTAACAACTTGCCTGCTCCTTCCATTCCTAAATTCTGTAATAGTAGCATTCATTTTCAGTGAACACGGCTTGATTCTAATGTACCCTGCATTCATGTGTTGCCATCACTATTGCTTACTTCTTGTAGTGTTGGAGTAAAAATAATTAAGATTCTGCTGACTGGAAATCATTTCATTCTTGTTCCACAAGATTGGTTTGGTCAACCCCCACCGCCCCCCCGAAAATAAATAAATAAATAAATAAATAACTTACTATTAATTTCTCCCAATTAAGTACATTTTTAAATATTGCATGCTAAGTAAAACAATTAACACATTTTTAATCTCCAAGGAATGTAGGCTAAAACAGATTTGCAGTAGAGATTTTTTAATTCATAAGAGGCTCTTAAAGCAAAGTCCCAAAAATGTTTTTCATTTAAAATATAGGTTTTATTATTTCATATATTTATTTTTTCATTTCTTTATTGTTTTTAAATGTATTTTCATTGTTTGTCTTTTAATTTCAGGCAACATTTTTATAGTTTAAATATTGTAATTCATATTCAATTACTCTTTGTCAAAGCACATTTTACCGTGTAGATTGGTAAAAACACTGTGAATCCTGGAGCGTTTTGAGTCCACAGTACTCTTATCTGGCCCTGGGGTCTTCCTGGAATTTTTTTCTATTTTCCTTGGAGGTGAAAGATGGGGTCAGTAGATGGTTGAAAGGTGCACTGTTATAATATAGCATATGTTAAACCACAATTTTTTATTGATTTGTCCCGAGGCTGAGACAGCTTGTATTGCCAATGGGCTTAATTGGGGAGGTGTAAATATCAAGTTAATATATACAAATTTATTAGTGTTCTACTATTGATCCCTATTATTATTTTTACATTTATGAATTTGCCTGTTGTCATCTGCTGGTCTCTTCAATTGCCCTCTCGTGCTCCCAATCACAAGAGCATTTTCTCAGAAATCAGCACCATCCTACTGCTGGCAAAAATGTCTGAGTCACTGTGCAAGGCCAGGTTGTTGCCTGGTTTCTGTAAATTCATGTTGAGGCTGTAAAATGTACTTCAATTAAAATACGTATGTGAAAATGTATGCAGATGAAAGGAGTATACCCCCACTATCCATAAGTTTGTTTGTTTCTTATGTTTTTAAGGGAATCCGCTGGTGTGTCCTTTCAGCCAATAGGAATTGGCTCAAGTGGTGTCTTTAGTTCTGGCTTACTAGACAGTCGCTTGAAATTGCTTTCCCACCACCACATCAGGGATGCTGTGCAGCATGGCTAAAACAATTGACAAAGTCAATTGATCCCAAATGCAGACATATTGACTTTGTCAGTAATTGTTTTTTAGATTTCAAGCACAAGGAATCTTCTTTAGTTTGCTTTAACTATCTCCTTGTATAAAGTGGAAAGAGTTTAAGGAATTAATACCTGAAGTCTTTTGGGAGAGAGTTCTAAACAGAAGTCTTATTTACCTCAAATTCTACTTTGCATAGTCTGTCTGTAAATAATCTTCCAGCATTGCTGGGTGAGGTGTCTGTCGGGGGACTGCTTTCGCCCCTCTGTAGTTCAGGCCAAACTTAATTATCGTGTTTTGGCCACATCTTCTGCAATATTTTGTTTGTCCTAAATATGAAGAAATTTGTCAGTTTCACTCTTTGCAAATAGATTTTGGTTTTCACATGCTGGCCTACATTACTGACCCTTAAATTGTTTATAGACTCCTATTCTCTTGTTTCGCAGTATAAGTAAATTGCCCCCAACAATGGTTGGAATTTTCTCTGTGTGAGGCTATTTTACTATGTGATGCTATCTCTCTGTAGACTGTGTGGTACAAAAGTAGAACACGTCTACCCATTTTCAAATTCTGTGACGGTCTGATGCTACAGTAAGTAGTCATGGGCTAGGGAAGAAGACATGGTCTAGGGAAGAAGAGGAGTTGAGGAAGCACAGTGTTCGTAGGTATTCTCTGTTGAAGACGGTACCATTCACTGAGCTCTATCTCTTATGGTTCAAAAGTGCCCACAACTGCTTTTTATTGACTCGATTTCATCTGGACCTCTTTCATTATCTTCTAGCCCACGGGTATTCATAGTACGGCCCGCGGCCCGGCAAGCCTTCCTTGGCGACCCGCGGACCTTGCAGACATCGTACCTGTGCTTGTCAGCAAACACCACCGAGCTATGGGGGCCGGGCGATTCTTTTAAAGATCATTCACTTGTTAATGAGGCGTTGTTGTATTTCACCTCTTCTTGGTGCCCCTGCATCTCCCCTCTGATTGAGTGGAGATGCAGGGGCACCAAGAAGAGGTGAAATACAACAAAGCCTCATTAACAAGTGAATGGTCTTTAAAAGACCTGTGAAGTACTCGGTGCGGCAGTGGCTGTGTGCGCCCGGGAAGCAGCCTCAGCCCAGGGTGACACACGCGTGGGGGTGAGGTGATAGAGGGTGAGGAGGACAGCAGGGTGTGACAGCAGCGGGTGAGGTGACGGAGGGCAGCAGGGAGTGACAGCAGCGGGTGAGGTGACATGGGGGAGACAGACAGAGGGAGACAGATGGGGACAGAGAGATGGAGATGGAGGGAGGGAGACAGAGAGAGAGGGGGACAGAGAGGGAGGGAAACAGAGAGAGGGAGGCAAACGGAGAGAGGGAGGGAAACGGAGAGAGGGAGGGAAACGGAGAGAGGGAGGGAGACGGAGAGAGGGAGGGAGACAGAGAGAGGGAGGGAGACAGAGAGAGGGAGGGAGACAGAGAGAGGGAGGGAGACAGAGAGAGGGAGGGAGACAGAGAGAGGGAGGGAGACAGAGGGAGGGAGGAGACAGAGGGAGGGAGGGAGACAGAGAGGGAGACAGAGGGGGACGGACAGAGGGAGGGAGGGCGACAGACAGAGGGAGGGAGACAGAGAGACAGAGGGAGGGAGAGAGAGAGACAGAGAGAGAGAGAGAGGGAGAGAGAGAAGGAGGGAGAGAGAGAGAGAAGGAAGGAGGGAGAGAGAGAGAGAAGGAGGGAGACAGAGAGAGAGAAGGAGGGAGACAGAGAGAGAGAAGGAGGGAGACAGAGAGAGAGAGAGGGAAACAAGCAGAGTGAGTGAGACAGAGGGAGACACAGAGAGAGAGAGAGAGAGAGAGAGAGAGAGAGAGAGAGAGATAGAGAGAGGGAGGAAGACACAGAGAGAGAGAGATGGAGAGTTAAATAGAGAGAGAGATGTGTGTATACCGGGTCTGGTGGCTCAGTGGACGAAGGCGTCTGCTGCAGGGGCCTGTGTTCAACCTCCTGGGCATAGTTATTTTTTTTTTGCTCTAGCCCCACCCCCTCACCCTACTGCCCCGCCCCCACCGGTGCGGCCCTTGGCCATAAACCACACTGGAAATTTGGCCCCGAGAGAAAGTTTGTGAGTACCCATGTTCTAGCCCATCCCCGTGCAGTGTCTCTTACCCTGTTTTATGAGGTTCCAAGCAAGTCTTTTATTATTCCTATTCTTAAGAAAGCTAGCGCTTGGTAGCTTTTATTTTTTTACAACTGCTTTCAAACAATTCGGTATTACACACACTCAGCTTTTTAAGGGCTGCAATTTGGCTTAGGTCCAGCTGCGATTAACTTCTATGGTTACATTTGGGTAACTATGGTAATATGGATCCATCAAAAGTGTTTGCTATTTAACTTTGTATCATGTATTGTTTGTGTTAAATTATTTGATGGAGTCTCTTTAATGGTATTTGTTTGATTTTTATGGTTTTCTTGTTAAAACCGAAAAAATTGATGATGATGAAGTACTCTTGCGTTAATCCTTGCAAATTTAGAATTTCACATAATGTCTTACCCAGTTAAGGGGCCACAGTCAAATAGGGAATGCTAGGCTTCAACCATGGTTGTTGGGGGTGTTTGCTTCTGATGTCCCAGGGTCCCTACTAAATGACTCCGCAAACCGGGAGGATGTAGGTAAACGCAGGGTGATTCACACTGGCTCACAACTCAAAATAAGTTCAATAGCAGTAATAAACGATTGTCCAGTCAAATACTTCCTTTTATGTTGAAAGGATTGTTTATGTACAACTTTAAATTGAAATTGAAATCCTGGCTGATGAGGGCTGAAAGACCGAAACCGGTCCTAGGATGCTTTTTTCCAGTCCAGGGAGGACCTGGCCTGGCAGTTGGGCTGGACTGTTCCCATTGGGCGCAGGGTCAAGACTGATTTGCATATGGCTGGGTCCAAACTGGAATGTCATGGTGAGCAAAAATACGATGGATTTAGGCCCAGATCTCTGTACTGGGGTGAATGTATGACATTGTGCTGCATTCTTGTTCATCAATTGTTCTTTTTGCATTTGTCACCCAGAGTAGGACGGGTATGCCCAGACGTGGGTCCCGTGCTCTCCATGCCACTGGAGTCAAGCTATCCTGGCTGATGAGGGCTGAAAGCCCGAAGCCGGTCCTAGGATGCTTTTTTCCAGTCCAGGGAGGACCTGGCCTGGCAGTATAGACTGGACTGTTCCCATTGGGCGCAGGGTCAAGACTGATTTGCATATGGCTGGGTCCAAACTGGAATGGCATGGTGAGCAAAAATACGATGGATTTAGGCCCAGTTCTCAGTTCTGTATTCTGTCCATCAATTGTTCTTTTTGCATTAAATTGAAATACGGCATGCACAAACCATTCTCTCAGTCCCGTGATGGCAGGGTTGTAGTGTTTAAAGGCAGTCCCCGGAGTCCCACTCTCGTCTCACTAGTGGTTATTCTCCATTCACCATAGGTGACATTCAGGTTAGGCCCCACTAGCAGTCTGAGTCTCAGAAGTCCCACTCCGACTCTGTTAGAAAAGTCCAAATGTTACCAGAGCCAAAGCGCTATCTGGCATACAAGTTCTTCCAGAGCCTTCTGACCCTCCCTTCAGTCTTGCCTGCACCAGCAGGGATTGTCCGACTAGAGTCTCAGAGAGTATCTCTCTCACGGGTGTGGCAGCTGCAGTAGCTGCCTTCAGCCAGGATCACACATGCGGCTGCACAGGGACCACAGACAGTAAATATCCATTGGTTTCCCCCACAAGCTGGGGGTGGGGGAGGATTCCACGGCTTCTAGTTCTGATCCTCAGTCAGGGCCACTGATCCTCAATCAGGGCTCTGGCCCGTATGGGTCACCACAGTGGCCTCTCCTTGCGAATATGGCTCATAGGTTACGATCCTTGTCTTCCTTTGGTTGCCCACTCTGACATATAGGGTCACCACACGTGCTCTTCACTCAGGCGACATCCCAGTCAACGCAGCAGTAGGTTTCTATTCACAGCGGTCCCCTCTAACATACTGGGTCACTGACTTGCACATTGGCAACGACCCGTTCGGTATGGCAAACTTCACGGTGGCCCATTGTGGCATACGGGGTCGCCGACTTACACAACGCAATGGGTGGCGGCCTGATCAGCATGACAAACTTCAGTGTACCCCTCTGGGGTCATCGACTTACACACCATTCACTGGTGAAGGCCGATTAGCACTGCAAACTTCACAGCTTACTTCATGGCTGCCCTCTCTTTCATACTGGATCACCGATTCGATCATACATACAAGCAGCAACCTGATCTGTGCTGCACCCGTCTCTTCACACCTTGCTACAGGAATCCAATCGCTAGGATTCCCCACTGGGCCTTGTTTCCACCAGTGCTCTCCTCTTCCTCACAGGGCCACTGGTCTTGGCAAGCTGACAGGCACTGGTGCTCCAGAAGCAGTCCTTTCCAGGTTGCTCTTGAGACAGCCTTTGTTTAGATTGATGCTCCGCACAACAGGGTAGACTTCAGCTTTAAGCAAACAAAACAGCGGCACAAAGAGGTCTGAGCATTTTAGCACCAGGCTGTCATCAGCTACCCTAAAAAGAGATCAGGGGGAAGACAAAGTGCTGGCCTCACCTAAGGTGTCCCTTTTGCTTTGAACAATGAAGTCTGCAGTCCAAACCTTCACCACCACCATCTACCAAAAGGTAGTGCTACAGGAAGACTAATCGGAAGCTCTTCTCAGCAGTAGGCCGAGGAGGATTTCTAAAGAAGCCTTCTCTCCTCCCTCCCCTCTTCAGTGTTTAGGTCTCCTCCCTTCAGCTTTAGAACTTTCAGCAATGCACTTCCAAAGTCTAGGACAACTTCACCTCTATCTTATGCACAAGGCTAGGCCATGGACACCCAAAATGGATCCCAGCAGCCTCCATTAGTCTGGGTCAATTTTAGACACAATACTTGTTCAACTCAGTCCACATTTGCAAACACACAAAGCATATGCTTAGGATATTAGCTCTATGATCTGGGCTGGTGCATAGAAGTGGAACTTTACACTAGTGGGCCGGGAGGCCTCCATTCCAGTGACACAGATAATAAAGTCTGGTCACAACTATGAAATGACAAAACACAGCACTACGACCACTGTTCTACATGCTACTACCATGATAGAGACGGTAGTTCACTCTCTGTACAATGAGGATGCTGACCTCCAGGTCATAGGAACGGCCCAAGACATCACTCGCGTCAAGGAATAAACAATGGTTTTGCACACACTAGATCAGTGTGAGGATAGGCTAACATTTTTAAAAAAACAGGATACCAGATGCATTTAGTCTGGTGCTCAGCTCAGAGAAACACAACTCTACACATTTCTGGAGGCATTCCCATCCCGACAATTGGGCAAGAATAGATGCCCAGGTCTGCCACTGTGTTTGATTTTCTTGTGTCAAATACTTGCTTAGAGAGAAGAAAATCCAATCGACCAACTAAATCTGAGACGTTTCGTTAAGAAAATAATGGAAAGGTAAAGGGGTTCAGCAATGCAAGCAGACTGCAAAGAACTGCTGCGTCTGTTTTGAGCAGGAGGCCATTAAAAAGTGAAAAAAGAGACAAATAATTTGGGGAACCACTACTGGAAGTTTATTAAATAATCTCATGTTAAAAAATCTTGGCTGAGAACATGAAGGCCCTCATAACGAGTGGCTTGTAATCCTTCCCATTATTTGCCTGCCAGGGATTCATGGTTACTAGAGGTTATGGTAATTCCAGGGTGAAGAAGTAGCCAAAGTTATGAGTTTTTGGATAATATTTGGGTCAATTTCTGCTTGTTCATTCCACCCCTCCACACCACTGGCACTTGCGTATTTCGCCACCATAGGTGACCCTAAGCCTGTGGGGCGTCATGTAGGTCATGTGTATGTAGTTAAAATGTGTATATTTCAGTCTGTTACGTGAAACCCTTTTGGGATATGCAGTAATTCTGTCTCATTCATAGTCCACAAGTTCCCTATCCAATATAGTCTTGCAGCAATCACGAAGATTTAATAGGGGGACATGGGACGTCTCCGACAGTGAGGCATAAAACCACTTTACTTGGTGCTTCGACGCACCCCAAAGTAAGTATGGAGTGCAAGACTGCTTGTGTCGTGGTACTCAATGATGGATGTCAGTGAAAAGCGGGAAACAACAGCTAAAAGTGGCTGAAAGTAATATTTTAATACAGTTCTTTGTAGTGGTAGTAGTGATAGTCGGCAACCATACAGTGGTGCACAAGCCTGTATTTGGTTTATTAACAACTCTACCTTTGGAGCAAACCTACTTTAGCAACTTTCCTATGGAATCTGAAGTTGATGAAGGTGTCTAGGACAAATCTTCAGGACCTGACGATAAAGTAGAAGATGTGATCCAATCATGAAAGGCATGTGTAAGATTAAAGGGGGCACTTTTCATGAGGTTGAGTGTATGGTAACCCGGCTTTCGGTGGTATCGAGGCTGTTCTTCAGGTGTGAGCTACTGTTTGAATGCATCAAGTTAAAGTTCATTGTTGTATGTACTGTAGTATGGAAATCTGAGTCGTTCAGCTCGTCCATCGATTCCATATATAACTTGCATGCATATGGTGATGAGGTGGAACCTAGGAAAATGGCACAATGGATGAGGGTAATAAAGTCTAGCTATTTCCATCTTTGCAAGTTTGATGCTTCCACGTGGCAAAGAAGAGAACCATTGTGGGGGGCTCCTCCATCGTCAATGGGGATAGACTAAGATAAATGACAGTGCTGCATTGCCATTCATTCGAAGATTTCCCATGTATCAAAAGAGACCAACTGAGACTCACTTCAAGTTTTCAGCTTGATTAAGTTATCGTCCACCATCTGAATGGTGGTATTTTTTGGGCCTAAGCGAGATTGATATTGTTTGGGAGATTGTTAGGAGATTTGATTTCAGCTTCCTAGAGGTACATCTAATTTCTTTCCCAATTTGTCTTACTTTATTGCATCTCATGAACCACTGTGACTGAGAAGCTCCAAATCACATATCATGTTGGATTAGACTCTTGATAAAACATTTGCAAGAATGATGCTATGCCTTCCTAAAAAAGTATTCGAACGGTAGCATCCTCCCCAAACGTTTTACCTTGGATTTATTTGGGGGACCTTTTGCAGCAGGATTTACCCGGTCCAACAAGCACGTATTAAATGCCAAGTCAAAAACACAACTGCTCACTGGTGTTATCTGCTGGGTGAGCCAGGACTTTATAACATAGGGCAGCTGTTTCCGAGTCTCCTAATAGAAATATATTATTTGCCAATTAAAAAACAGGTTTTTGGCCCATGAATGTAGGTAAAATACCATTGACAATATAACATTAATAAAACAAAAACGGTGTCCCTCCAAAGCTTGACCTGAATGTTCATGTTGAGTATTTGTTAGCTAGACCGCCCATTCTCTCCTGATCATCTTTTGTCTCTTTTATTTATGCAGTGAGTTCAAGAACGAGTTTTTGGAACTTCTCAGAAGGCGATTTGGTGAGCTTTTCTTCTGTGAATAGTGCGGAGTTAAAGACGAACACTTATTGAAGGTTTTGGACTATGATCTGTCTCTTTTGTTTGTGACGTTTAGGAACAAAGCGAGTGCATAACAATATTGTTTACAATGAGTACATCAGTCACCGAGAGCACATCCATATGAATGCGACACAGTGGGAAACGCTGACTGATTTCACAAAGTGGTTAGGCCGAGAAGGTAATGATGTTCTTCTGTTTTTTATTAGTTTACACTGATTATGGTTTCAGTGTATTTTTAAAAGTCTGAAGTGTTCAAGTGTATAATCTGTTGAGGATATAGTTGCAGTTACCATTTGCAGAGTACTTCTCGAGTTCTGTATCTCAGGCTACCAAAATCAGTAGTACCTTAAATTCTGCCTATGAACTTAATTATTACTGTCAATGATAACCTGAAATTATATGCTTTCCACTGCTACACAAACATTTTAGAGTCAAAATTACCCCTTTGTTAGCAGCTGGAAAACATTAAGTGTCTTACTGTGACAATGAAACATCTGCCATGTTTTTAATTCTCTAATAAATTTCAAATTAGCCCATTAGTAAATACTAAATTGTAACAGTAGGGCTGTGGCAATTAACAGTTGAATGGAACACTTAGCTCCACTGTAACTATTTCAGTTTGGTATAACACAGTAGCAAACCTTTTGTTTTGGAATGCAGAGCGCGCTACCTGCTGCCGTTGCAAGATTCTCGAGAACCAGTGTGCTATACTGAAAGTAGTATGGTTTAATTGGGATACTGGAGCCAATGTCCCGTATCTGTTTTTAATAATACTGTTTCTATATTGGAACTAGTTAACGCCAAATCTCTCATTTTGGTTGCATTGAATTGTATTTTGTCACTGCAGTATGTACTCTAATGTTCTGTTTCAAAGTTATGTTTGTGTTTTCCCAGGTTTATGCAAAGTGGATGAGACTCCCAAAGGGTGGTATATGCAGTATATTGATAGAGACCCTGAAACAATACGTAGACAGCAAGAACTTGAGAAAAAGAAGAAACAAGATCTGGATGATGAAGAAAAAACTGCCAAATTTATTGAGGAGCAAGTTAGACGAGGCATGGTGACAACCGAACAGGTAAGGGGACAACAAATAGTAGTTTTTGTAACTGGAAGCTATTCCTTGTTTCAAGTATTTTTTCAGCCTCGGACTCTAGATTGCTTAGAGGCTGTTACATTTTTCTACAGCATAAGCCATTATAACATTTTCCAGAATCCCACCAGTGAGAAACCATTATCACGAGTGATTGAAAAGAGCATTGTTGTCTAGAGAAAATCTTTGCTGTTTTATCCATGTAAGGAACTGTCTCTTTTTTGTGTGGTCACCCCTAAGTTTCTGATGCTGTTTTTTCAACTTAAAGTGCATTAAGGCCTGCTAACTGGACCTCTGTGCTATGCCTTTACTTTGAAGCACGTCTGTTGAATTGGCTCATACCCCATTGGCTAAGCTAACATTGGCTCATACCCCATTGGCTAAATTAACTTACCTGTAAGTTGTTAGTAAATGGTACCCAGGGTATACAAGTCACCCAAGGGATTGCAGCAGTGGTTGTGCCACTGTAGGTGTGATATGAGTAAAACAAAACTTCAGCCCACTATTTGCAGGCTGAAAAAGCAGTTTAAACTGCAAGCCCAACATTGACATTTAAAGTCATGACAAAGGCAGACTTTCTTCTGATATGTATGTAAGTTTCCCCTATGGCAGGCCTATTGAGTCCTAAGGCAGGGGGCAACGTATCTCAAGGGCAGAAGATCTATTTTATATGTTCTGATAGTAAAAATGCAAAACTGTCATTTTTATTGTGGAAAGGCTTGATTGACCCATTGGCGAGTACAGAGCACAACCTGACCCCTCAGCTGTGCTAACCCTGGAATGGTGGTACCAAAGTGGTTCATCCAAGGTATCAAACAATATGTTACATTGAGCCTGGATTGATTCTCAAGTCAAAAATAATGTAACATGTTGCAGTTTGCAACTTTAGCAAAGTTGCTGCTTTATTGCCTTTAGTCCCCTGTACCATACCAGCTACACATGGGCTCCTGTTGCTGAGACATCTTTCTGGTCTCCTGGGGAAGATGTGCTAACGACTTCCAGGAAAGTATACAGGGGGCCTGCTCTGGAAGGAGGCGTCACCTCCCTTCAGCAGGAAGCCACGTGGATGTTAGCCCTAAAGATGAGCTTCAAAGGAGAAGGCCCCTTTGAAGGGCGGGCTAGCACTAGGGACAGGAGAGGGGAAACCAGTTGCCAAATCGGTTTTCCAGGGGTCCCCTTGGTAACCACACCTCTGGGTTGGGATAGGGATCTCCACACGCCTGGGAAGGGGTCCTGACCTATAGGAAGTGAACAGAATGGTTCATCCTGGGATGCCCAGATCCCATGAGGTGGGAAAGTGCCTGGTAGCCCTTTGGCTAGCAACCGCATCCTGATCTGAGGGCATTAGCTGAGCATAAGTAGGGCACCCTTGACACCCTGAACTCTGATCTCGACTGGAAGAAGGTCTGCCCTGCTGCACCATGGAACCGGCAAAGAGAGGCTGCATTGTCGTGGATGGCACCTGATGGCTAGCAAAGGAGAGGGACTGTGCCTGCTTTGTCCTGCTCATAGAGAAGTCCTCTCCATAGCCCAGCCAAACTCAAGAGACTCCAAGGACAATCTGACTGGCCTCCTGTTTGCAGCACAGGAATACAACAGCTGAAGAAGCCTGCTGGGGTAAGTTAATAGCCCAAAGTCTTCAACCTGCCACCATGCAGCACCAGAGTTGCTCCTGAGTTCACTGAGCCCTGGAGTGTCATTGGAGTGCTTCCGGGACCTCCAGAGGATGAGTTATTGACCTAGGAAGGATTGACCTGTGACCACGATACTAGATGACCGATAGGCTAGTGGCGACTGGACCTCTGCCAGCACCAAGAATACTTCGAGGAATGTCAACCCTGTGACCAGGAACACCTCACTCCCTTTGTGGACCAAGGAGTAGTCGCAGCAAGACTCCTTTCAACCGCATTGCGTCCACAGCATCCTTAATCCCTTGCATCAGGACCACTTCCATAGGAAAGGCTTTCAAAGTATCAGAGTGCCTGGAATTTACTGGAGACTACTTCACCTGCTGAGGTAACTATTTCTGAGGACCGTGCGGGTCCCTCTTACTGGCCCCCTACTGGAGTTGGTCTTCTAGAGTGACTCAAGTAACCGCAGTACAACTAGTCCAAATTCTTTAGTAAAAACGTTTCGTAGTGTAAATTTCTTTAAAAAAAAAAAAAAAAATTATTAGATTTTTCTAGTTTTCAACCCACACGGCATTTTGCAGTCACACACAATATCGTAGTACATTGAAGTCATCGTACAGTGCATTATCATCAACAGTAAGTGTACGACACAGGAATACAACTATCCCATCCCTCCCCTAACTTCATCTGGCACCAACCATTCCTAGCGCATATGTCAAGGTGTTCCCACGTCTATTCCCGACTGCACACAGGCATTCAAAGGAGTATGTATGCACCCCATGGTGCAGGATTCACAAACAATGGAATTCCCTAAACATGGAAACTGGAAAACAGGGGCTAGGTGATAAAACAATTGTTACGTCCGAGCTATCGGCACAGGTGGCGGGGCCAAGGCCCTGAACGCTTCCAGGATACTGTCCCAGTCTAAAGAGAACTCTTTTGCGCAATCCCCGGGCCTCCCCCCGGCGGATGGCAGCGCTATTCGCTCCACCCCATCTCACTACTTCCCTATGCTAGCCGTAAAGTTGGGGGGTGTGGTTGATTTCCACCGCATCGTAATGGAGCGTTTAGCCAGAAGCAAAGACAGGTCTACAAAGTGAAGTTGCACTTTCTGTGCCTTAGGGCTTCATATCAGTCCCAAAAGACATACTGCAGGCGTGTCTGGGACCGGGATCTCAACCGCAGTTGTAAGCAAGGACAGTACCTCAGACCAATTAGGGGTAAGCACGGGGCACTGCCATAGCATGTGTAGTAAGTTAGCATCCTCTAATTTGCATCTCGTACAGCAGTGTTGTGTGGCCGGAAAAATACGTTGTAAGCAGTGCGGGGTAAGATGCGCTCTGTGTAGAACCATATATTGGATGAATTTGAATTTGGCGTTCCGTGGAATTCTCCTGGGGTATGCTAAAGCTCTGTCCCAGTCTGTCAGGTCTGTCCCCAGGTCTGCAGACCATTTATTGCGTAGGTCCGTTAGTGGGTTTCTGGTGTGGGTGGTAATGCCTTTGTAGAGCCATTTGGTAAGATGGCGGCCGTTACCCATCAGGTAGGTCATAAAGACCATTTCGTGGCGTGGGGCCCAATGTTTCTTCACATACTGCACAAGACGTTTCGAAGTGTAAATTTGTTGAATTTGCCAATACTTGTTTGCAGCTGAGTAAAATGCTTTGATTTACTTTACCTTGGAAATTCTGTATCTCTGAAACTCTGGTGAACCTTTTTCGTTGTGATGTCTAAAACTAGATTAAAATGCAGCCATTTTTATAAATTGATGTCAGATTTCTTTGGTGTCGTGCTGCTCAGAGCCACAGCTACCCAGGTTGGAGCTGAAGGTTTGACAAATGACACCTAACGGTTCTAATTGGGTTGGCATCTTTATTACAGGGTGAGCCGCACAACCACACCATCCCATTTTCTCACAATCCATCTTTTTAGGTCTCGCCTGGCGTAGGCTGCGGCATGCGCAGTCTCGCTGGCGAGAGTTAATGATATGGGGATTTTTTAGTAAAGGGCATTAAGCCCCGCCCTCTTTTCCATTGGCTGGCATCACCGTTTATGCTAAACGGTGTCCAGCCATTGGGAAAGAGCTCTGAGTGGCGTACTCTTTTCTCTCTTTCTGCCGTCCCACTTGGACTGACTGCCCTGACTTACTGCTGGCGTAAAAGGTTTCTTATCCTTATGGGGCCAAACACATGGCCCCATAAAGATAAGAAACCTTTTAGCAGGCGTAGCCTGCGACGGCAGAAAAAGGGGAAAAAAAATGTCATGGCGAGCGCTTGTTTACAGCATCCTAAGCCCCCTATCGCTGCCAGCGGGGGCTCTGCATTGTCAGCCGGCCATGGTTTTTCTTAAGCGGCGCTAAAGATGCTTTTGAGGTAAGCGTTTTTTTGCCTTGGATTCTCCCGTCCACGGATTTTGTGGCCCCATGTACGTTCGGTTCAGGGCCATCTCCATGTCTTTTTAGATTTGGAAAATCTCTACCTGTCACTTACTCTCGCCCTGCATTCTCGGGCGTTAACATCAGACCTCTGATTCATTTCTGTTCTTACTTGCATATATGTAATTATGACGGGCCTGTGTTATGTATCATCTACACTTTTCACCTAGTGTCCGTCCTTAGTATGCTCTATACAGGCACTTTGATTCTATGTTATGCCGGGTCCCTCCTCGCTTATTTCTGCCGGAGGTCTTTCCTTGAAGTAATTTGTCAGACAGCCAGTTATCATTAGGCTTGAATATCTTTGACCATCTGTCCTTTACTTGGGTGTCCGGTTTTCTCTTCTAGCATCTCCAGCCTCCATTAGATCACCTTTCCGAAGGTTGGCACTACTTGGTGTATCTTTTCCTTTTCCTTTATTCATCTTTTCCTGTTCTGTAATATTCTTGTTTTCTTTTCATCTGCGCATATTGTTTGTTTCCATATATGTGCTGCTTTGTTGTTCATTTAGGTTCCTCTCTATCTGATGTGGCCTCGTTTTCATGTAGCGACACTGCGTCTCCTGATGACAACCTTTCCCTAATTCCGCCTGCAACATATTTTGAAATGAAGACTCCCCATGTTTTTGATCTTGGTTCCACCCATAGCTCTACATACACGTAATACTATCTTTCTCTTTCCCACATTTTACCGGGTAAGCTTGTTCGTAAATTACTATCTGGTAGCTTTACTCCATCATATTTGAATTTTTCCTTGAAACCCAGTGTCTATACATCTGTTTTTGTGGGGAATTCATAATTTTTGTTGCATTCTAGCTTCTACTATCTTGCAATACTGCCCAGGCCTTGACCTCCAGGTATTGATTAGTGCTTTGTGTAAATTAAAGTCTTGTACCCTGATTTCCAGCACTATCTGGTTGAGAACGTTTGCTACGGATTCCACATCTATTTTTTCCATTCACACTGGTGAACTGTGTGCTATTGTTACTGATTCTACACTATATACTCTATAGTATTTTTTGTCCCCACGCGTGCATGGCGGCGTACTTTCACTTTCCCAGACAGGCTGCACCCTGCAGGTCCCCCTGGCCGCAAGCAGGCATACACTTTTGTCTTTTTGCTGTCCTGCAGTTCCCCCGGGGGCACAAGCAGGCATCCACTTATGTCTTTTTTTTTTTTTTTGTAAGGTAATGAGACTGATGCATTTCATTTTGGGGTTTTTGTGACGTGAGGTGAAGCTTTTAAATTGTTCCCGTATGCCCTATCCCTAAAACTGTTTAAAATATTGTTATCGCGCCCAGTACACAAGCATAGTACAGGAGGTGGTTTGTGGTGCTGCACTGGTTCAGACTGTTGAGCTTATTAGCTGGTCAAAAGACGTCCCTTATGCAGAAAGAAGCCCCCAGCCATTGCCTGCGTCATGCACATGCCAGGCCACATGCCAGTCAGGTAAGGGGGTGGCAGTAGGTGCATATGGTCAATATCAGGGATGGACAGAAGCACATCTGTCATGGGGAGAGTAAGTGCTGGTCCAGTGCAGGTGCAACTAAAGTATACGTCCTATGTTGGTGCCCTGGCGAGCGCCTGTTGCGGTTACACCGGGTCGCAAATTACAAATGTCATAAATGTTGGACAGTTTATGTGTACGGATTCCCCTGTGTTCACAGCAACATCAATAAACACAATCACATGTGACTTGAATGCGGCCGATATACACACGTTCTTCACATAAGCTGTTGAAAGCCACAGCTCACAGCAATGCACAAACAATCATGCCGACTTACTCGAAGGTGCACCGGCAGATATTTTGTCCATGGCTGAGGCCTGCTGTTTCTTTGGGACAGCCACAAGAGGCTTCAGCTGCTGGGCTTGCGGCCGCTTTGTTCCTGCAGGTATCAAATCACAAATGTCATGAATTTCAGCCATGGCAGCATGTGTTCCTGGACATGCAGGAAAATGCGGTTTGTGGAGCGCCCGTTGGTTTAGAAATGGAATACGTTTCTGGCGGTAGGCATGCCGGCATGCCCACAGTGTGATCCCTTCAAGCAGTTGCCAACCCTCCCAGCTTCTCACACGAATGCCCTGAAACCAATGCTTAATTTGGGAGGCCAGTTCAGCCTGCACCCCGCAATGGCCCTGCCAATGCTGCCAATGACAGTACCAACATAACATCTAATCATCACACTCCCGCAAGTGTAACAATTCAGACTATTTCAGGCCACTCACCGATATAATATTGTTGTGAGAGGTTGGTATTAGTCATTTTCAATGCTATTTCATTTAATATGCACGGCTGTTGTGCTCATCTCAGACAGCGCCACCATGTGGTGGACTGTAACAGGAGCCGGTGCTGACAATTAAGTGCTGGTGGCAAGCACCGGAAACCATCAGCTTGCATTAAGCACTGCCTGAAACATGTTTTTTTTCCTTGCCCATTCTCTTTCATTTACCCTCCCTAACTTTTATTTCCAAAAAAGTGTACTGCCTAATCTATAGTTTATTAGGTCTTGGCTGGCGTTGGAGCGTGTATGCGCTCCTCGCCTGCGAGAGCTATAGTAATCAAGTAATTTTCAAGAAGGGAATCAACAAATAGATTTGATTAGGTATTTGAAATAAAAACTCAAAGTAACGCCCTTTCAGTGTAGTTTTTTCCGCCACCCCATGTTTAATTGTGACACTAACTTCTTCTTCTGAGGCACTTCCTTAAAAAATATACGTTCTCAACATTTGACAACTTTCCAGAGTATACCTCGAAAGCGAAGGTGACTCGATAAACGACACAGCACAGCGAGCTCTGTCAAAATAATTTATTTTTTGTTAAGGGACTGAAGGTTCGCAAATTTCCCGCAAACGAAGAACGGAGGGAGGGCACGACCAGAAACGCAAAGACCCTACCAACAGCCTATTCATTGACGTATACAGAAATAATGCTTTTAATGCGCATATTGTAAACGATGTAATGGCGCTGCAGCTAAATGTTCGTAAACTATGTAAAGAGAGAAACGTGCATGGGCAGAGCTCTATTAGGGCGCACACAGGCCACTAACAGGCATTTCAGAAACGAGCCGGCGGCGTCGAAGTTAAAGTTTCAACGACCCTCTCCCCGAAGCCCGGCAGAGAGCGTGGGCTTCAGTGAGCCTGTTTCGGGGCAGTGGGCAGCCGTCCGAGGTGACACCGCAGAGACTTGCCACATAATCCATTTTATGAGGTACACAGAGAGGATGCTTCGAACACGCATGTGATAAACAATGTGCTGTAATAACAAGCATTAACAATGCAATAGGTCTCACCTTTCATTAAGTTAAAGCCATTTGCTTTGCTATACAATACCATTATCAAAGCAAATGGCTTTAACTTAATCAAATGTTGCATTTTCAATGCTTGTTTTCATCAGTTTTGGCTGTGCAACCATTAAAGGAGATGAATGCAGAAAACTACAGTGATCTTACCATCTCAGTTTTTAATTGGGACTTTCGGTAGTGGAGCACTCTTAAGGCTGTCAACATGTTGAAGTAGGGGTTCGTCTTTGGAAAGCATGTGGATGGTTGGTCCATAGATGGGTAGGGAGCGAGAGAGATGCAAAGTCCTTGTGGCATTTCAAGATGATGAATCTAAGCAGATAACATTCATTTTGGTGGACTCTTCGTAAATGATAATTATTGGCTTCATACACACCAACCCCGACGTTATCAAAAACCAGGGATCTACAAAGCCTCCATCGGCGGCTGCTCATTTTCATATCTTCTCTCGAGCTCCCACCCCCAAACTATGAACGTTGACTTTCCCCCATAGAGTTCAGGAGAACATTTAAAACTATCCTGTTCCAAGTTTTAACTTCATGGTGGTGATGCAAACCCTGAATTTCCTTTTTAACTGCAGAACAAGCACATGGTGTAAAGTCTGAGTGCCCCTAAACTTGGCTATGAGTCTACAACCAAGGTTTCTCAAACAAGATTCATCAGTATGCCAGATTCTTAGGAATGGATTCACTATACAGCTGTCCCCAGATGACATGACATTTTTCTGGAGCACAGTACGTCCTCCTCTTCTCCTCAAACCATTCTTTTACCACAGTCGACTCTCTCTTCTTCCAAACTGGTAGCTACAATGTTTATGAAGTTCTTTAAAGTGCGAGGGGAAACTTAAGTTTTGATGGACAAATAAAAGGTGGAGTTTGCTGCCTGACTGGCAGCCTTGCTTTTTCCTTCCCATCCCAAAAGGCTCCTGCTTACATGCAAGGAACTGTTTTGGGTGTGTAGGTACATGGATGCCATCCCATAGACATGAAGTATGGCACTTTTATGTTTCTTTCGATGATAGCCCACTTACAGATCCCAAAAGTGGAGGCTTTCTTCATTAAAAGAGGAAAGTGTCATGTCTCTTTCTGTGGACGTTTTCTGTCCTTGACTAGTGTGGCCGTTCTAGAGGTCTGGTACTGGAAAGACAGTGGCAGCCCTTCAGAAGCCATTCAACCACATCCAGTTTTCCAAGGGAATTTCCTGATGGCAAAGCTGGTAGTGTTAGAGCTGTTGAGCAAACCAAATTCCTCCAACCTGCAAAAGACATTTTGGACCTGTTAGGTGGGTGAATGGGACCTTTTTCTATTTTTTGGCACAAATCCTTTTATATCTACTTGTAAATCAGGCCAACAGCAAATAAATAAACTATCCTATATTTGCTTCTGGGCAAGATCGCTTTTTAAGGAATGGTCAAATCCCCAGCAACAGAAATAAGAAATATTGAACCGATTAAAAGCTGGTCCTTTGAGCTGTGTTACAGTGAAGGTGAAAGATGGAGGTTTGTTTTTAGGTTTAGATCTGTTTTATTGTCACATTGGCATTCAAGTTAACAGTGTACACCAGGAGATAGCTCTATCCATATTGCAGCAATAATAATGCAACTTTTAATCCCTTTATCAAACAAGAAGGAAAGAGAAAGGGAACAGATCTTTCCCACCTCTCCCCAGTACCACGTGCTACATTAGCTGTGGTGTCAGAGTAATTGTAATATTCTCCAGTGTGTACTCTGTGATCTAGGAATCCTCTTAGTCTGCGAGGCGCAGTAGCCGCAAATACCGGGGGCATTTTTTATTTATTATAATTTATTTTACGGAGTTTTATATAGCGCCAACTTGACCCGAAGGTATTGGGTATCAGAGAGCTTTCCATAGCAACCAGTTGTGTTACATGAGGACACATTCATTGTTTTGGTTTGGCACGGGTAGATTAAGCGATTTGCCCAGAATCACAGGATGTTCAACATTGTTGCAGAGACTCGAACCCGGTTCCCCAGATTTGAGGATGACCGCCCTAGCCATTAGGCCAACTCCTCTCCCCAGTGAGTGAGTGCACCTTTTGCCCCACACTGGTGCCAACATAGATCACTACCGGCCAGGTTTCCCCTGTGAAGCCGCACTGGGGTTAAGTACCAATAGTTGGTGAGTTTAACAGCCGTTTCGGTGTTTGCTATATTGTATGTGGTGTGTCGGGCTCAATTATATATTTTGCGCCACTCTTTTGGGGAGAGTGGACGGCCTATTTCGCCCTCCCAGCTCCTCTGGGAGGGTGATTTGTGGTCGGTCTGGATGGGCTGAAGCAAAACATATAACTCCGAAATGAGGCGCTCGTCAGTGTGTTTGCCTAGGAGCCATTTCTCATACTGGGTCAAAAACCTCCCAGCTCCTTGCCGGATTGACGAATGTGCTACCCAGTGCCTGATTTGAAGGTATCGAAAGTGCTCGGATTTGAGAATACCATAGTCTGCTCTTAGGGTTTCGAATGAAACCAACCCCTCTTGGTCAAAGAGGTGCCCAATCGCCCTGCTGGGTGCCTCCCTCCAAGTCTGGAACGATGCTCCCAATCCAGGAGTGAAGTCGGGGTTAACGACTATTGGGGTCCGCAGGGACGTCAGAAAAGTCAGTCTTCCCTTTCGAATGCAACCCTCCCATATCTGTAATAGAGAGTGTGTTATTGGAGAGATATACAGGCTGGGAGCCCAGTAGGTTCGGGGCAGGAACGGGACCTTCACCAGCGATGTACCAGCCAGAACTCTGTCCATAAACAGCCAGTGCTTCTCTGACTCTACCCTGGACAACTCCACCAAATAGCGAAGCTGGGCAGCCTGATAGTACCTGAGAAGACAAGGCACCTCCAGGCCCCCTTCCGCCTGGGGGAGCCAACTCCGTTCCCTGCTCATTCTAGGCTGTTTACCTGCCCAAACAAAGTGGTTAAGTGCTGTCTGAAGGGATGTAATTGCACCGGGCCGGGGGAGGGGGCGGGGGGCAGGGGGTAGTGGCAGGGCCTGGAATACAAAGAGGATCCTGGACAGTGTGGTCATTTTTATGGCTGTGACACGGCCCAGTAAGGAGAGGGGATAGTGATGCCATTGGTCCAATTTAGCCCGAATTTGGCCCAACAAGGCTCCATAATTCAGGGCATTTGTCCCCTCCAGGGTCCGGCAAAGCTGTACTCCCAGATAAGGGATAGAGTCGGGTGCCCAACAGATTGCGTGCTCAAGCATCAGCGTCTCCAGCTTGAAAGGGGGTATGGTATGGTTGAGGGCCTGAGACGTGAAGATTCATCAGAAAACCGGACACTTGCCCAAATTCCCTCAGTTCAGTGAGACAGGGAGGCAGGCTCCGTTCTGGGTTATCTAACATTACCATAACATCATCTGCATACAGGCTGATGCGGTGTTCTTCCCATTCGAGGGGATCCCGCTAATTCGGGGATGGTCTCATAGCCGCTGTGTGAAAGGCTTCATGTAGCGAGCAAACAGGAGAGGGGAGAGCGGGAAGCTCTGTCTCGTGCCTTTCTGTATGGGAAAGCCCTCTGAACATATCCCGTTGACTCGCACTGAGTCCGAAGTGGCTCAGTAGCCACTGAAACCCCAGGCTAGGAATTTTTCCCCAAATCCAAAATGCTTCAGAGTTGCCTGAAGGAAGGGCCAGTGAACCCGATCAAAGGCCTTCTTGGCGTCTACTGAGAGTAACATGCTGGAGCCCTGTCTTCAGTGCGCTTTGTCGATAATGTGCAGGAGTCTTTTGGTGTTGTCCGGGTAGTGCCTCTGCGGGACTAATCCTGCTTGATCGGGGTGGACAAGACCCTGCATCAAGGGGTTGAGACGAGCCGCGAGGATACCCGTGAATAGCTTTGAGTCCGCGTTCAGGAGCAAAATGGGATGGTAATTTGCGCAGGACAGCTTGCCCTTCCCAGGCTTAGGAATGACGACAATAGTCGCTTCGAGCATGGAAGGGGGATGGGAGCCAGAGTCTGCAATAGCGTTAAAAAGCCGGGTGAGGATTGGGGCGAGCTCTGCGCAGCAAGCCTTGTAAAACCCTGAGGAGAAGCCGTCCGGCCCCGGGGACTTCAATGGCTTCCGCTTGGAGATAGCGAAGATGACTTCTTCTATTTGCTCATTGAGGGAAGACGCTTGAGAGTCAGTTTGGTCACGCACGCATTCTGGTGGTACTGCGAATTGGCCTCCGCGGAGGCAGGTTGGTCTGAGTAGAGCAACGCATAAAAATCCCTGAACCTGGCTGCTATGGAGGCATTGCTCACCACCGCCTCGCCATCGTCAGACAGAAGGGATTGGACTGTGTTGGCTTGTCGTTGATCTCTGAGTCTGGCACCTGTTCAGGTAAAATTTGTGTTTGATGCGCAACGGGGCGAATTCCACCCTATCCAGATCCAGACCGGCTAGTTGTTTACATGCGGCCTCCAACTGGCGCCAGACCCTGGGGGCCCCGGTACGGTGGTGGATAAACTCCAGCTCCCTAACCTTATCTTGCAGCTCAGTCCATTTAAGCTTCCTCTGTCTGTTCTCAGCAACCGAAGTAGATATCAGCTGCCCCCTGACCACCGCCTTTAGTGCGTCCCAAATGACTGGGAGTGGTACCTCTTGATTGTCATTGACTGCTAGGTAGTCACTAATGACCTTCTGAAGCTGCTCTAATACTTTGGGTTTCTCCAACAACGACTCTGAGTCACCACTGCCGTCTCGTGTGTGTGTGTGTGTGTCTGTTGGGGAAATGTATCTCGAGTAGCAGCACCGAGTGGTCGGACTCTGGGCTCGATCTCAACCCTGCGAATGAGCTGATGTAGACCATGGGTGCCCAAGAAATAATCTAAGCAGGCGTAGGATTTATGGGCGTGAGAGTAAAATGTGAAGTCACGAGTGCCCGGATGGGATGCTGTCCACAGATCTATTAGTCCAGTTTCCTTTAACCATGTGAGGCCGTCCGTCAACAGTTTCCTGGTACTCCCCTCCCTCTGTACAGAGCGGTCCATGGTCTTATTGAAAACTATGTTGAGGTCACCCTCCACCAAAACCAGTCTGTCCTGTGATGCTAACGTCCCCTCTAGAGCCTCCCGGAGAAAGTGCTCCTGCCCTTCATTAGGTGCGTATAGGGTACCCAGTGTAAGCATCTGTGAGCCCAGCTGTATTTAATAGACCAAGAGACAGCCCTTGAGTTCCATCAGCTTGGGGCCAACGGAGCCTTGGAATTTGCGCGAAAACAAGATGGCCACCCTGGCCCTCTTGCGCCCTGATGAGAACAGTTCCTGAGGGAAGTGTTTAGATGTAAGCCGCTGGGAGTCTCCGGCCAGAAGATGAGTCTCCTGAAGGAGACAGATGTCCGCTCCCATGTCTTCTAAATGAAAGAGGACAGCTTTACGTTTCATTGGATTATTCAGCCGCTTAACATTCATGGAGATCACCTTAAGGGAATCACCTGTGCTCTTTGCTGTTGGGCGAGATCTGGCTGTGTAGGACTAGTCCTTTCTGTTGCCACCCTGTAGGTGTGGTAGTGTAAGACAACCCTGAGTTGTTAAAAGTGGTACTGCGAAACCCCCCAACAGAGCAACATAAGCAAATAATTTAAACATACATTCAAAAACATAGGACAAGAAAAGGAAACTTCCCCAAGTACTGGATAAAGTCTCAGGAAAGAGAGAGGCCGTAAATGCAGCCTTTGCCCTCCGATGAGAAAGCCACGGACTGGGGTCCATGGTGACCTGGTGTCTTCATGGTGATCGCTCCCCTCTCGGCCTTGCAAGGCGTCCATTGTGTGCCCCAACGATGTGTCGGGCAAGTCATGGCGTGTCAATCTGCCCCCGGGTGCTCGGTCGCCTACCAGTCTCTCCAGGACTGCGTTCCTTTCTTGTGCCATCACCTCGGGGTCGGGTTTGAGGGCCCTCCTGCCCCTCTGCCAACCATCTCTGTCACTCCCATCTGCCAGCCATGGCTTCCGCTCCGGACACTTCTCCTGCTGGTGCCTCCAGCAGCTCAAGCTGGAGTAGTTCGCCAGCCGCTCTAAGGGAACGTATCTGTTGGATTTTCCCCTTCTATGTGAAGACTAAACGGAAGGGGTGGCCCCAGGTGTACGAGATATTGTGGTCTAGGAGAAAGGAGGCCACTGGATGGAATTCTTTTCTCTTCTGGAGCGCGATAGCCGATAGGTCTTGGTACAACAGAAGTGAGTGACCCCGGAAGAGCGTCGGGTCTGGGCCACGGGCGGCCTGCAGAATACGCTCCTTCAAGAGGACTCTGTGCACGCATGGCAAGATATCCGGGGGCGGCATTTTCGGCGCTCTGGGTTGCCCACCCTATGGACCCTGTCCAAGTGAATGTCCGATTCCGGCGTGTCGCCCAGGATCTGGGCGAAGAGGGCACTCACATATTCCTCTACATTCCCTGCTTCAGCGGAGGTGGAAGCGTTCTGGATTCTATTGTTGTTTCGCTGGGACCTGCTCTCCAGGTCCTTGGCGTGGGCCTGGAGGTCAATCTGTCTGTCCGAGAGGTGAATTATTTCTTGGCGGAGTTGCTCCAGCTCTTCCTCGCTAGCTGTCTTTCGTCTCCAGCGTATCTACTCTGTCTCCAATCTCCGAGATCTCCTTTCTGTCCCCCTGCAAGCCCCGAGTCAGGTCTCCTTTAATTGAGTGAAGGTCCTCCTTGAGCGATGTGCATAGGGACTCAAGATAGGAGCGGGTGATGGGTGCCTCTCCCTCGTCCATGCCCTCCGGGGACGGCGATGTCACCGAGAGGTCTGGACGGTCTTGTGCCGGTGCCCTGACGAGCATGTCTTTCAGTGTGCAATCCTTCTTAACTCGGGCTGTCACCATCCTCCTCGGTGGGGTGGGGGCTCAGGAGGTCGCTTATATGGTGGGAAGAATAGTCTAGAGGCGCCGTATTGGGGGCACGTCTATTTGGCGCGGCAAGGCGGGGCTGATCAGGGATGTTAAGTCGGAGGTACCAGGGACCCGATGCTTCTCTTCCCCAAGCTGCCCAATCTGGGATGAAGTTCTGGCCCGCCAACAAAGAAGCCCTCCTAACGCAGTCTGTGTCCGGCGGTGCGACTCACAGGGGAGCCACCCCCCATGCCTCTCACCTCTGCCCTTCTTGTCGTCAGGGCCCCACACTCACCAGCCTCTGAAGCTGTGCTCTTCGGGTGGGCTGGCTCCTCTTCTCCGGTCCAACCTCTTTCACGCGGCACCTGCCAGACTCCAGGCCGTGCCACCCAAGGCCATGTCCCAGCCGGGCGCCGCTGACCGTAAAGCTCCCGGTGCCACCCTGGTTCTGAGGGCCCAGCCAGCCTCCAGGGCAGATGGAAGTTCTTACCTCCTCTGATCCTTAGGGGCACTGTGCTGTTTCTGGAATCGATCTCCCCCTGGGGCTCTCAAGTGAGCTCTCCACCTCAATCAGGGCCCCCTCAGGCGATCTCCTCGGGCCTTGTGTGCCTGGCCTGCACCGTGTCCGGAATCAAGGGGGCCGCCAAAGGCGCTCGCCGCGTTGCTCAGTTGAGGCAGGGCCCAGCTCTGCCAGGACAGCATCCGGATGATCCGCTAAGGCCTCTGATTTCTCGCCTTTCAGGGGGAGGGTCCGCCTTATGGGTAACCCTGGACTGGGTGGCCGGAACTCTCTGCGGAGGCCTGGCCATAGCAGTCTCACCGGTAGGCCGTACGCTGAGGGGGCCGCAGTTGCCCTGTTGTGCCGCCCCAGCGTCTCCAGCAAGAGCCACCGCACGGCATCTGGAGCGCTGCGACAAGGCCCAAGCCCTCGGGAGATCTACCCTCCACTTTGGATCTGCCGGAACACCCCTCAGGGCAGGACTCTGGCGTCAACGACGCGTGCCAATAGAAGGACCCTCTGCTCTGGACCCCTTCGTGCAGAACGTGACACCCCCCCCCCCCAACCCCCCCCCCCTCCCCCCCCAGACCGCAGGGCATTGCTGTAAGCTGGCTTTGGTCCTGGGCCGGAACGCAGTGTTGCCAAACTTTTGGACCCGTCCCAAGCCCAAAGCCGCTCAAATATAAGCCCAAAATAAGCCCAATCAGACCAATTTCAGCCCAAAAACCCGCCCAAACTCGTAACTCTCAAATTATGCAGAAATAGTCATCAGAAACCACTTAAAGGATGAATCTAAATTCTATTCAATATACAGATAGTGGAAGGAGGTTAACTGGGCACCTGTGTTAATGCTACTCATTTTCATGACCCGTCACCACTGTGACATTGCAACTTGTAACAGGCACTGCTAAAGCTACAATAGTGGAAAACACAGATTGAGAAAGGCAGAAATAGTATTATGTGCTAATTACTGCTCCCTCTAATTTTTATTTTAAGCAACTCCCAAAGGTAATGCCTTGTAGCCCCCGTTTACCCCATAGCCCTCAAGCCCCCTCCCTCCTTCCCGAATGGAGCCTGACAACCTCCACTTCATCCACAGCATATAAGTCAACATTTGGAAACAAATTAGAGCGAGATTCAGAGACAAACCCACGTTAAAATAATTACTCCTTTAACTTTCATTTTGTTTGGGGGGGGGGGTACGGTAAGAGGTAATTGCATAAAATAGTACACTTTTTAGCTTCCAAAATGTGTAGTCTTCTGCCTAAATTGAATAATAGTACCACCTATGGGAGAGGATGTGGCGTTAAGGCCACAGCCATGTGTTGGAGGCAGCAGCAGTGTGCGCTTCCCTCACACAGAACAGGTAACACCCAGAGAGTAGCACAGCAACCTTCACTTATTTATTTGAGATTATTATATAGAAATAGCTAGATCCAAACTTATCAGAACACTTTACAACAGCAAATGTTCACATGAAAGATAACAAGTCTATACAGAACATCTAATTCAGAGGGCTTTACTTATCATATAGCACTCATTCCTACTCTTAATACAAATGAACTTACTTCAATTTGTGCTTGCTTCTACATGCTGCGGCCAGGCCCCACGAGTCGACGGCCACAGCAGCACAGGGCCTGGTCTGACAGTCTGAGACCCGAGAGAAAAGTGGCACAGTGCATACATAGCTGCCAAAGTTTCAGATTGCTTATGTGTGACATTTTCATAACTTCAGTGTAATTATGAGTGACATTCAACGACTATAAGTGACACTTTCTCGCACACAAAAATCAAGCAACGAAGATGAGGGAAACATATATAACAAATTACAGCCATTTCAGCAACGAGAAACTCTACGAAGATCTTAAAACTATTGCAAAGCACCAGAAATGAAAGGGCACTATTCAATTTGAAAACAGACTGCATAGTTGCCACGTTTTAAGAGTGCTTATGTGTGACATTTTCAAGGTTTCAGAGTACTTATGAATGAAATTCAGCTGTTAAATGTATGACACTAAGAGTGACACTTTTTTGCGAGCAAAATCAAGAAATTAAGTTCATGTAAACAGATAAACATAAGAAATGACACTCATTTAAGGAAGGACAAGCTATGAAAAGAAAATGAAACTGATGCAACTCACCTGATCCTACTGACAAACGATTGTATACCCACAATCTAATCCTACATGATTTTACACTTGTGATCACTGCTGCTTTCAGAACCACCGAGAAATTGCACTGACAGTGTAAAATTGCCAGACCATGACTGGGTCACAAAGGGCAAATGCTAGCAGCAGTAGAACTTAAGTTTACACAGTGCACTATGTGTGTCTTTTAAAAACAGCCTCACCGTGATAGGAAACAAGTCGATTAGTTTATTTTGCCAATGCCCTCCCTAAAAGGATCGCAGCAATGTCATCCTAGGACCCGGCAGGACTTGTAAAAAAAATAAAAAAAAATGCCTGATCCTGTCTGGTGTTAGACACGTGCAGAGTCATGAGAACACTGAAAGGAGCTTGCCCTGCCAACAATTACCGGCCGCATAGCAGTGACTGATTTACAAAAGAAATGCAGCAATGAGGACTCGGAGTGAAGTCACAGGCTGGCCCTGGTCTGGAGTGGGACTCTTGAAGTCGGATGCAGCGTTGGTGGGCACACTTAGTCATTCACTTTGTCTCAGTCTTTTCCATGACGACGAGACAGTGACAGTATGACTGTGACACGATTGTTGTGCGATCCGGACACCAGTCGTCACCCTGCTGAGTGTGCTGAGCGCGCCGAGACTACCTGCAGCAGCAGCCAGCATTTTCAGGAACAGTGGCGTTAGGCCCCACCGCGAGCTGGCTTGGCCCATCACTGCTGTGTGCCTATTGTCCGGCAGCCTCCCCTCTTGGCGGACACTGTGACCATTGTCGGGGTTATCGGCCCTGCCGCAGTGTAGAGGGCGCTGCTGGCCGAACCACCCGCTGGTGCTGGAGCCGCACTGTGCGGGCGACTTCCTTCTGCCTCCAGGGACATGTGAGTACTGCTGGTCGGAAGAGGGAAGACGCTACTGTGCTCCTGGCACTTGCATATGTGATTGCAGACATATTCAACAGCACGTAGCACCTGAGACCCCACTTAATACTTGCCCGTTGAAGCTCTCCGCTTTATACCTGCCTTCTCCATTCAGGATCAGGAACAGTCAGCGCCGCGCAGGGCTGTCAATCATTGGTAGCGCTTTCACGCGCTACAAGATTGACAGCCCTGGGGACTCACATCGGCCCGCACACACTACTACTAAGCTAGGTGGTGGTGGTGACAATTACGTGATGTGCAGCATGTGTGTTCGGGGGAGAGGGGCAACTCGTGTGTGTGTGTGTGTGTGTGTGTCGTTGATGCTCATTGCTCACGGGTAGGGTGAGGGTCATGTCAGTGCGCACAGGCTGGCCAGTCAGGGGGTCCTCCTCCATTCATTTTAGCGCGTGCTGCCCACTCATTCGCCAGCCATGGACCGCCAGCACAGACGCGCCACTGTGATAGGCGCACGTCACGGTCTGCTCCGCCCACGCCAGTATTTTGCGCACACTGGCCTTAATTCAGCCCAAAAAGTAGCCACCCGCCCGGTATGGGTTTTTCCCGCACAATTGGGAAAAATGTCGCCCAATTGTGCAGGAAATAGCCAAATCTGGCAACACTGCCGGAGCGGAGCGATCGTTGAGCACGACTGCTCACTCCGCCATCCTGGCCCCGCCCCCTGGAGGAGGTTTGTTTTTAAAAAATCTTAAAACAACTTAACCTAAAATGGGACCCTTTTGTCGTTGGCTTCCTTGTATCCCAATACCATTATGTGGTCCTTTTCACATTAATCTGTCGTGAGGCCTCTTTTTTGTGATCTTACTTATGTCCTCTTGGCATACCTCTTGGCTGCCGTAGGAGTTTATCCCCTTGCACACGTGTCACTTCTGCAGCACACATGTGTACATGAGACGCTATATCTGCCCTGTTGCATATTTCTCTGCCTTTCGGGAGTGGCTCTCCTTAAGACACGTCTCCACAGACTCCTTGTTCAGACCTACCTTGCAGGGGCTTTAGATTAGTATGCTTGTCAGCTGAGTGCTCAATAAATTGGAAGCTCTCTTTCCAGCCTGCCTGTCTGCAATTAGTTCTCTTTATGCTGCATCCTGCTCCTTCCAGAATGCAACTTTTCCTGCATTCACTCCTCTCTCACACTGACTCTCTCTGGCCCATAAATACAATCTGCACTCTGAAGAGGATCTGCAGTTCTTTAGGAAAATAAAGTGTTGGAGTGAAGTAGTTGGCCTCGTAAGCCACCTTAAAAAAACTGCCTGGTCCCGTTCATTCAAGATTTCTCAGTCTCATCCCTACATACCTGTTGTTGCTCTTGCTAGTAGAGCTGAGGCATATGCACATGCTTAGTTAGCTAAATGTAGGTTGTCTTCAGGAAGCTACACCGTCATGTCATGTGTTGCTGTAATGTAGTGTGTTGCTTGTGGCCATCTCTCCTTAGATTCTCATGTCCAAACTGTTGGGAGTAGTCTGTGATAGTTTGCTTATACAAACGTCATGATTGTGCCAGCTGTTAAATGTCCGCCATTTTCCATATCCAGTTTCTTTTTTTTATGTATGTATGTATTCCTTTTTTTTTTTTTATAGGAAGCCCCAGTCTTCACCGAACTAAGTAGAGAAAATGAAGAAGAGAAAGGTAATCTCGATATTTCTGCTTTGGTCTGTGGAAAATACTAAAATAAGTTGTGTTTTACATACAGGAGTTCAGTAAGTGTTGCATTATTAGATCTGGCATCTCAACTTGAGTGCGATTATACCTTCCTTGTGTCCTTATGTTGTACATGGTATGCTGCTGTAAAAGTGTTTGTTTGGTAGATGCTGCTGTTATGGTGTTCATTCCCTTGAAGTTCCAGAAAATTACTGAAGCAGTTAACGGGGAAAAACATCAATTAACTACTAAATTATACATTTTACTAATGAGTAATAATACAGCATGAACTTCTTTTTTTAATTCACATTTAAAGAGGTTCTTTAATAAAGGGTATTTTTCATGGGAGCTTAATTTTTTTTACTTTTTGCTTAATATTGTTTATCTGTAATACCAGTTTTAAACTGCTTTGCTGTTAAAAAGAGTTGTGCAGTACCTTGTATAATGTAGCATGGCACGCTGTTCATCATACAACAGCACTTCAATAAAATCTTACTTTATTGCTTAACTGCATAATTCACTATAGATCATTCTCAGAAAGGAAACATCTTGCCCACTTGAGGCTTTAAAAAAATGGGCATTCGTAACAAAGGCACAAAGCTGAGAGTAATTTTAATTAGGCTCTAGGAACCTTGGCAGTGTTGAATTTGTGCAGAAGTGAATAAACCTGCAGAATGCCTGCCTCCACAGCAGCATGCTACCTGCCGATCAACCAAAAATGGGAGAACTGAACTTTCCGACTATGTTGCCAAACACCATTAACTGTCAAGGAATGTCACTGTGTGTACAGCAGAATGCTGATCAGTGCATATTGAAGACCAATTGCAGCTCTGCCCGAAACGATGATGCTACCAGCAAAATATACATTACTGACGATTTATCACTTAGATTTGGAAAAAGTGGACAGCCCACTACTAACGCTCTATTTAGGGCTATTATATGTAAAGAATACAGGCATTAGTACATGCCTCTCTCTACTATCGCATCTATTCTATCTAAGTATAATCCTGCACCATTTCTTCAGTGTAAAATTTACTGGTGGCAGAAAATATATGCCAATCTGCTGCTGTTTCATGCTCAGCAGTGATAATCCTCCTCTTTCGAAGACCATGAAGTGATCTACAAATAAACAGCACAGGGATCCCGAACCCTCCCACAAGACTGCTTCTTGCTAAGGAGGTCAACACCACTCTTGTATGCTTTGCAAACGTTCACCTCGGAAAGTCATTGCAAATGAGGCAATTACCAGTTTCATTGGTCCTCTCTTCTGTGCTATAGAGCAAAATTTAAATTTTCTCTTGGCCAGTGGGCTGAAAATCAATCTAAGATCCAATATGTTCAGCAAGTCTTTTTGTGTATACCGGGAGCAGCAATGCCCCTTTCTAGGAATCCTGATATTTACTTTGGAAAAACTGTTCATATATCATGTCAAGATGTTTGCATCCCATCCAGGGTTAGTTTTTACTGCATTCGGTTATCATTTGAGGGTTTCACGATTTTGTTCCATCTATTAATCTCAGACAACAATACTTCCAGTTTTATTTATTCAGTTATTTATTCGGCATATACTAGTCAAAGTAATTATGGAGTTGGGAGTTCTGAGAGCGAAAAAGGGAGGCGATTAGCAGAATAAAAATGTTTCAAGTTTTATTTTTCAAAAAGGCTTGAGTGGAGAAAATAGCAGGACAGTCTGTAATTGTGGGCTCTCAGCGCAACCTGTTCATAGGGGCGGTACTGGACACTACTGTGTGTCGAGCATTCCCTCCCCCTCAAAGGATTCTCGACATACAGGAAATGATTCCCTTGTTTTACAATGGAGCGGTCGTTCCAGTCCTGAAGGTCCTTCGTCTGCTCGGTCTGTTTGCTTCCTGCGTTCTCTTGGTCAACTATGCACGCTGGCACATGAGGGTGCTCCAGTGGTGCCTCCGCAGGCAGTGGTATCAGCACAACGGAGATCTCGGGGAGTCTGTGAGGATCTCCAGAGAAGCTGCAGTGGATCTGTCTTGGTGGAGCATGGAGGGCAATCTGTCTCAAGGAAATCCCTTCCATCAACCTCCATCGTTGGCCACAGTGATAACGGATGCATCCACTTTAGGGTGGGGTACTCATCTTGGGGATCTGGAGATCAAGGGTCGTTGGTCTCCAGAGGAAAGGTTGCTTCACATCAACCTTCTGGAATTACGGGCGATTCGTTTGGCACTAAAGGCCTTCCTCCCTTCCCTTCACGGTCCGTCAGTTCAAGTTCTGACGGACAACACTACCACGATGTGGTATGTCAACAAGCAGAGAGGAGTGGGGTTGCATTGCCTCTGCAGAGAGGCTCTTCGTCTCTGGTCCTGGGTTCAGGATCATCAGATTTGTCTGATGGCAAATCATCTGGCCGGAGTTCTGAACGTGCGTGCAGACAGTCTCTTCCAAGGAGGAGGAGCGGCTTCACCGCTTGGACGCTAAGAGGGCGGTGAGCTTTTACCTCGATAGGACTAAAGACTTTCGAGTGGATGACCAGCTCTTCGTGGGCTTTGTTGTCTGCAGGAAAGGCAGAGTGTTGCACAAGCGCACCCTTTCCAGATGGATTATCTTGTGCATCAAGATTTGTTACTCTTTGGCCGGTAAGGAACCTCCAGAGGGTATAAGGGCTCATTCTACAAGTGCAAAGTCTTCTACATGTGCCTTATCTAGAGGTGTTCCTGTGGAGGACATTTCTAGAGCGGCAACTTGGGCCTCCCTCCACACTTTTGCGAAGCATTACTTCTTGGATTCCGAGGTGAGGAGGGACGGACACTTTGCTCATTCTGTCCTTCAGGACTTTCTGGTATAGAAGGGTGGACACCCTATTCCGGGAGTGGGACTGCTGTGGGAATCTTTTCACAAGGTGAGGAATCCACTGGCAGATGTATCCATCAGAAGAACAAGTTACTTACCTTTGGTAACGCTTTTTCTGGTGGATACAGTATCTGCCTGTGGATTCCTCACTGACCCACCCGCCTCCCCGTTGTCCACCCTTGTATACCTACAATAGTGATGATGTTTAAAAATTTATTTATTACTGTCAAAGGAAGGGTGCTATTTCTTTTGCCTTCCTGTATTATCTTCACACTGTGTGTGTTGTTTTGTGTATTATGTACTGTGTATACTGTATATATATTGCTGTCAGTCAATCCGTGTGCCTCGAAGGCACGGAAAAAGGGCACAACTGAGATCATCACGCCGACGAGGTCCTCTTATGGATCCGGAGACGTCAGCGGAGCCACGAGCGGAGCCGTGCTTCTGTGACGTCGTCCTTGTCGGCGTGGAGAGCTACAAAAGTTTCCGAATGCTGCTGGGGCAGGTGATATTCACAAGGTGAGGAACCCACAGGCAGATACTGTATCCACCAGAAAAAGCGTTACCGAAGGTAAGTAACTTGTTTGTTTGGGAGAAAGCTAGGAAAAAGATCTTCCGCCCTGTTTATCCTTTTGAATGTGTGAAACGTTAAGAAGACCCATGTTGGATGATCAATCCTGTATGGAATGTAGGCAGTCACTAGGCCCTAATCATACGAGGGCCCTTCACAATGTTTGTCCTGAGGGTCAAATCTAAAGCTTTGAATTTAATTCTATGTTCTGCCGGATGTTATGAGGTAAGGGCTTTCTTGGCTGAGGAACCTTTAGGTATCTTATAAAAAACCCTAAATCTCCTCATATCTGTGCCTGTTAGACCAGAAGATCATGTGACCCCTTGTCATAATCGGAAACGGGTGTGGCGGTTCTTCCAGTAGAAACAAGCAATTCATCCCCTGGATAGCAATGATATTTAATCACTTGATTCTCAGCTGAAGATGCTGTGCACTAAGAAAGCCTGGACCACTTAAGGCCCATACTCTGCTGGACCCCCATGAGTATCGAACAGAATATACCCACTTTCTTATAAAATCCTTCTTCACCATAGGAAAGATAAGACTAGCTAGGCATTAGAGTGGTAGTCCACTTTTACATTGACAAATTCAAATATATCAAACTTTTAATGTTTGTTTAGTAGCTTCTTCTGAGAAAGTACATTCAAAATTAGTAATTTACTGCTTGTATTGCCAACAGGTTGATCTAGGGGACATTCCAGACAGGGAAAAGCCGCCTGTGCAACTTTTTTTATGCTCCCTTATTTCTGACATTTGTATAATGGTGACCAGAGGTCTCTTCACACATTTACCCGACATTACCGTCTGGATTCGGACTTCAGAAGTGACGCCCTAATGAGTCAGTCCTCCGCTCATTAACTGGGTGACTCAGTACACCTTCTTGATGGTTCTGTCCTGTCGCTATTTTCACTGCTGTGTTATGGGTTTTGTTGTAGGATGTTGGGGTTAGTAGGTTAGTTTCTTGGATTGCTCCCGATAGAATATTTCCTTTTGACATTCTTTCAGTCAGATGTAGGTTTCTTTGTGTGTGAAGGTGGTGTGTTGTATGCTAGTCTTGTGCATGTGAAGTTATGATTGGCACTAAGTTTGAATAGAGTGTAGAGGAGCAGCATATGGTCCAGAATATGTGTAGCAAGAATGCGATTGAAGTGCTTTTGTTGCTGATGTCTGTGCTAGTTTTGAGCTATAATTTCTGTTACTAAATTCTTTCAGTCTGCAGAATATCACACACATGGGTAGAATGTGGCCTTTTTAGGACCTTAGTGGATATGCTATGATTCTAATAAAACATAACAAATATTTTTATCTTTGAATCTATATAAAAGATTAACTTTCAGATGAATAAAACTAAATTTTTTCTTTTCTTAGTTGCTTTTAATTTAGGAAAAGGAGCCAGCACTTCGGGGGTGACCTCTAAAGCAGGGTAAGGCTTTGTCAGATATTCTGCTATAAAGAAATGAATGTAATTTACTCCAGTCACATCCAGTGTACGGCAATCTGTGAATTTTAAGGTTTGAATCTGTTTTATAAAGAGTAAGAACAATACAGAGTAATCCACATATATCTGTTGGCTGGTGGTAAATGCAATGAGAAAGTTTATATTGTAGCTATCATATAGAATAGAAGACAAAGAGGACGGGGTGAGGGAGGGGAGGGGTGGGGTGCATCTGGCGTGAAAATATACTGTGGGGGTAGTAGTGTTCTAGTGATTTGCAGTATGCTCTGTAGATTATAAGCGCAGTATCTGTAGATATTGGGGCAGAATAATTCGCAAAATTTGTCTGATAAGTATTGTATGCAGGGTTGCCACATCCTGTCAAATCGGGGAAGTTGTTGCGTGGTTGCTGCGGTCAATTTCTCCATTCCCAGTATTTTCCATATTTTATGTAGCCAGTCTTGGTGTGTGGGTACCATTTCTATTCCACACCTAGCGAGGAGGATTTGCTTTGCTGCCCCCAGTGTTAAAGAGACTGCTTTGCCTCTAGGGGATCTCAGTGGATAGGTTAGCGGATTGGGGAGGTCCAAAAATATGTAGCTTCGGAATTTGGGTATGTCTGTTTTAAACATAGTGTTAACTGTGTCTTGCACCACCTACCAGAACGACTATATCTTGGGGCAGTGCCATAGGAGGTGTGTGAGCGTACCCTGCTGACCACATTGCTGCCAGCACTGCCCGTCTCCTTTAGGGTTCCCAGGTGGCCACTCTGGCTTGGGTAAGATACCAGTAATGAACTATTTTTTTTAGGAGTATTTCTTTACTGGTGATGTTGAGAGCGAATGTTCGTGCTCAATGTAGGATTTCATTCCATTCTTTGTCTGTAAAGGAACTCTTACATTCTCTCTCCCATCTTGCTCTTGCGGGCGAGTGTTATGGGCGTGTTGGCTTTATCAGGTAGGCATAAATGTCTTGAGAGCAACTTCTTGTCTGTGGAGCATGTAAGGATCCATTTCTCGAAGGGCATCAATGGCCGACTAGCATGTGGGTGGATCCACGGACGAGTCACCTAGTGTGCCACTGCCAGGTACTGCCATCTCCCTGTATCTGGGAGGTTACAACATGTCTGCAGTGTGGAAAAATCCATTAGCCTTTCTGTGTCGAACAAGTCACCCAGTCTTTTACAGTTCGCTTCTTGCCACACCTTAAATCCCGACCCTGTGGCAGTCGGCAGAAAATCTGGTTTGCCTATCAGTGGCGTCTATGGGGATATTGGTGTGGAGAGGTCATGCTTCCGCTGCACCCTATCCCATACTCCGATCGTTGACCTTGCGCCTGGGGAGATATAAACACCTGCTGGTCGGTGTGGTTTAGGTAACCATGGTATTTTCCAGATGTGTGTGGCTGCAATGGCCTGATCTATAAAACACTAATGTTTTTCTGCGAGGATGCGGGCCATTCCACCATAAAGCGCAACTGGGCCACCTGATATTAATTGCAGAGGTTTGGGATCCCTAGACCTCCCGCGGATAGTGGAAGAAAAGCTTGTGTTCTGGCCATTCGTGCCTGTTTACCGTCCCAGATAAAGTCCCAAATAAGTGTTTGTAGTCCATCCAGTATCTGTGAGGAAGGCTGCAGTGGCAGGGTTCGCATGACATAGAGCAGCTTGTGTAGTAGTGTCATTTTGACAGCCACCATATGCCCCAGCTATGAGAGACTGTGAGACTTCCATTTAGTGAGATCTGTCCTTGCTAATAGATTCCCGTAGTTGTATGCAGGGGTACTCGAGAGTGTGGGATATATCTGGATTCCTAAATATGGGAATCCCACCCTTGGCCCACTGAAACGGGAACTGGCTGCGAAGTCGGGCACTCTCGGAGTCCGGGAGAGTCAGCTCAAGGATCAGAGATTTCTGCTGATTCATTTTGAAACCTGATGCCTCTCCAAACTCTGAGAGCTCCGCTGTGGCCACCGCTAGGGAATTGATCGGGTCAGTAAGGGTCAGTAGGACATTATCCGCATATAGCATGATTTTGTGTTCCCTCCCTCCCATCCAAATTCCAGTCACTTGCCGGTTCGCTTTCATTTGTTCTGCAAGGGGCTCCATTAGAGTGCAAAGAGCAGGGGGGACAAGGAACAGCCCTGTCTAGTCCCTTGCCTTATAGGGAAGGTGGGTGACTGCTCACCATTGACACAGATGCTGGCTTGAGGAGCTGCATAACAGGACTGCACCCAACTGCGGAATTGTGGTCCTAGGCCCACGTGCTCCAGCACTCGGTAAAAGTATGGCCAATGCACCCTATCGAAGACCTTCTTGGCATCGACCGTCAATAAAAGGGCTGGTACACATGAGCGTTGTACTTTGTCCAGTAGGTAACAGTCTTTTTTGTGTTGTCCCTACATCCACGCTCTGGGATAAACCCGGCTTGGTCTGGGTTGACTAGTCCATGCAATCTTCGCATCTGCATTTAAAAGTGAGATCAGGCGGTAGGAAGCACTTGGGAATCACCGTGATGGTGGCTAATCGCATTGAGTCGGGTAGCGAGCCACTTTTTTCAAGTGAAATAAATAAATTGCACTAGTATCGGGGCTACCTGGGATGTGAAGGTTTTATAAAATTCCGCTCCATTGCCGTCCGGGCCCGGCGCCTTATGGGGCTGTAGTTTATGTATAGGGGTGAGTACCTCCTGTGTTGTAATCACTTTTTCTAGAGCTGTAAACATGGCTACAACGTTATCTGGAGGTTATACCTGGGCCAAGTATGCCACCACGTCCGATTCCTGCAGTGGTTCGGCCGAATAGAGTGCCCTATAGAAAGTTACAAAAGCGTCAGCAATGTCTACATCTGTGTTGCTCATGGAGCCATCCACCCCCATATCTCTGATATTCATCGGTGCGCCAGCATATGTTCCACTTGTTGCCCCCAACGTAATATTTCTGGCATAGCCTTAACAGAGCATATTCCGCCCTTCCCATGTCTATTGCATGCAATTGTTTTCGGCTGCCTGTTATTTGGCGGCGAACTGCCATAGAGCTCGACTGGGCATGGGCTGTCTCCAGCTCCTTAATCTGTGTTTCCAGACAGCAATGTTTATCCTGCCGTACTCTCTTATACCCTGTGGTGATTCCAATGAAATGGCCCAGAAGGACTACGTTTAGGGTTTCCCACAGTATGGAGATGTCAGTCTCAGGGAGGTGGGGGTGGAAGGGGGGGGGGTGTCGTTGCATACTGATGGGAGAGTGGTCAGAGTGCAGCAACTCCTATGTCTGCCGAGATCGTGTCCTGTGTTATCCCTGAAGTTTGTGAGGAAGTAATCAATGCGTGTGTATGTTTGATGGGCCGCTAACAAGAAAGTGTAGTCTACTTCTGTGGGGGGGTGTGTGTCGCCATATTTGTCAGCCCTGCATCACCCAACCAGTATTTGGTGCCTGAAGTGAGCCCCCCATTTTGACCTGCTCTAAGGATAGATCTATTGTTTTCCGTGTCCATTGCAATATTGAAGTCACCCCCCCCCCACCCCCCCCCCCCACCACCAGTTCCCCGTCCGAAGTGGTCAGTAGGTGACCCAAAGTATCCCTGAAAACGGTTTCCTGCCTTTCATTGGGAGGGTAGACTGTAGCTACTGTGTATCTGGTGCCTTGTAGTAGGACATGCAATGCTAACAGCCGACCCGGGATATTCAGGAAGACCCTCCACCTTGCCTGTGAAATGTGTGGCAAACAGGATAGCTACTCCTACCTTCTTGGTAAGTCCGTATGAGAAATACTGTCGATCAAACCAGTGGGAGCGTACCCGCCGCCAGTCATTCTGGAGCAAGTGGGTTTCTTGTAGCATGCAGATATCACTTTTGGAGTCTTTAAAAAATGAGAGAACTGCTAGTCGCTCAGCAGGAGTTTTAAGGCCTTTGACATTGAGGCTAAGCAAGGACACTATGAATAATACCTATGTATGACATTTTCCACCCAACCAGGCTCGGCCGTCCATCCCCCGGGGTAGGGTGCAGTGCTGTGGTGTAAGCAGGTAGAAAAGAATAGAAAGATTGAAGTTAGCAAGTTGAGGGTAACAGTAGATGGGTAACGTATCGAACAACTTCCCCCACCAGAGAATACTCAAAACATCAAAGTTGGGGTCCATGTCGTGTGTGTATACAGGTTTGAAGCCTAGTCATCTGGATGGAGCTCCACCGGAGAAACTGCGCAGTTGGGGCAGTGAGGGTGGCAGCCCAGGCCGTCTCTACAGCCGCCATCGGGGAGCTCAAGGAGAGCTAGAGGGCTGGCGAAGGCTTAATGGTAACCAGTTCAGTTCATTCTGTCCCCATCCCCTTGTAGTTGTTGGAGCAATCATGAACACTCTTCGCGGCTTTCCGCTTCGGTGGGCTTATTCAGTGTTTTCTGTCTCCGCCTGGAGGAGCGCCGTGTGCCCAGATCCCCACCCGCGGGTTTCCAGGCCAGTAATCTGGAGGGCGCAGAGTATCGGAGATCTTGGATGTCTGGCAGGTCATGGGTATCATCAAGGGTGCGAATCATCTGAACCGCCTCCTTCCATACGAACTGGAGGCGAAAGGGGTGGCCCCATTTGTATCTAATGTCCCAGGCCCGTAGGATGTTTGTTATGGGCTTGAGGGCTCTGCGGCGTTGTAGTGTAGTTGGGGACAGATCCTGATAAAGCCAAATCCTAAGGCCCTCGGACTCCGATTTCAACTCCCATGCAGCAGCCATTATGGCATCTTTCTGCCGATAGTAATGAAGGCAGGTGAGTATGTCTTGAGACTGACCTGGTGTACTGGCCGGTCTCCTGGCCTGGTGCGTGCGGTCTAGAATGATCTCCTGATCCTGCAGGGAGGGTGTCACATGTTTAAAGAGACGAGTCAAACTCTTCCAGGCCGCCCGGGATGGCCCGAGCCGGCACACCTTTGATGTGTATGTTGGAGCACTGGGATCTGTTCTCCAGATCTTTGATCTGGTATCGCAGGTCTGAGTTCTGGTTTTGTAGCTCCAGTAGCTCCTGGCGGTGTCCCTCCAGTTCCTCTTCCCGGGCGTCCTGGTTTTGCACCTTCAAAGTCCTTCTTTGGTCTATGGTGTCGACGTCTTTGCGAATCCCCTTAATAACTGAGGTGATGTTGCAATTGAGTCCTACAAAATCATTGCGAAGGGAGCTAAACAGCTGCTCCAAAAATGTCTTCGTTATTGGGGGCTCATCCCTGCCGCTGTCCTTGCCTCGGACCTGGTCTGCAGACATTCCTGGTTCCTCCACCTCCGGTAATGCATCAGTTTTCTTTGCACCCGACCTGGCGAACATATCTTTTTTGGAGAGATCTTTTTTCGACAAACGGTGAGAAGACATCCCGTCTATGAATGGGCTCACCAGATATGAGGCTGTATAGTTATTAAGTGACACACCTCAGTTATGTGCCCCTCTTCCAGGTTCCCCGTGCAATCCTGTCCAACTTGGTGAAGTTATAGGCCTCTGCTGTGTCGCCCCAAACCTCCAATCCCCGCCTCTGGTGTGAATTTTAATTTTAAAGGGAAACTTCAATATAATTTTAAAAGTCCACCCAAATCCATCCTGCCACACAAGCATACGGCTTTCTCTGGGGACTTTTCCATCAGCAGATGTTGCATCACCCACAAATGGTTGTCACTTTTAAGTCCACTGTAACCTTATAGGTATTGGCAGTGATCACTGGAGTTTACGAAATATCATCTCAAGTGTTATTAAAGAAAGAATTGGCTTGAGAGAGGGGGTAAAGAGTAGTGTGCTTTTCTGAAGAAGTGTTGGCTGTGGCAGGAATGGTGTTTGACGTTTTAAGGAGACCTGAGAAGGACTTACGAATTGGTTACCAAGGGCCTTGGACCCCGCCTACAAATCGTACTTGGCCCTGATACAGGTCATCAGTGTGCGATATGTGTTGTGCAAAGGTGCTCTAAGCACAACATGCACCTGTATTCGTCAGTAGTCCATACTGATTTACCTATCAAACACCAATTAGAGATTGGTGTCAGACAGTGGATCCTCTTACTCACTGCTTGTCTCTCTTGCTTATGGCAATTGTCGACTTTTCATCTGTGGATACTTATTCTGCATCAATTCCTGATTATTTCACCAATGCTCCTCTCTGATCCTGCATTCATAACAAATTGTATCCGGTGTACTTTAAACCTAACCTAATTAAACAAGCCATGATTACTCCTCTCCCAAACAATCTCTGCCCGGTCCCTGAATACCCTAGGTTAGCAATGACCAACTCCAAAACTGAATCAGATCTCCCAGTTTATGGACAGCTGCCAGTGTGATTTTAGATTAACATCCTGTAAACCATTCTTGAAGAACTGGACTAAGATAATTGTCATGTAATCTTTATATACAAAGAAGGTTTAAATGAAGTTCACTACCTTTTGTAATTCTTTATTTTAGAAATGGATCCATTATGGCTGAAACCATGGCCCAAAAAACAAATTGAGGTGGTGTGTTTTAATTGAACAAGTCAAGCAGTCTGTGCAGTTGTAAAGCTGGGTACAGAACCAGTGACTTATCTCTCAACTTCAGAATGAAAGTGTTGGGAACTCAGAAAATTACTTTTGTATGAAACCTTACAATAAGGAGGCTCCCCATAACGTTATTTTTTTCTTGGTTTCTCTTCTGGGGCAACTGCAAGAGTTTAGACACCTATGCTTATAGTGGTTTCCTTCCATGATGCGGATAAAGAAGACTGCTTCCCAGAGGCAACTGCTCTTGTTCGTTAACCTTGCCAGCCTTTTAATGTTTAGAGAACCAATGAAGAGAGGAATATGGAGCAGATGTGTAATTTAATTTATTTATAATAATTCTGAACTTTTTGTAAGTTCATGTTTAATTAGAATACACTTTAGAGTCTGCCTCGTTACTCTGTTTTGATTAGTATCATCATGAATGAATACAATTCTAACGTAGAGCAAGTTGGAATCCCATTTCAGGCCCTTCCTTGTCACATGGTGTGTTCGTGCTTGAAGAGTGTTGCGTTATAGTATACTGTAGTTTTAACACCCTAAACGTTTCCCAACAGTTCTCTTGGACCAAGTGCACTGAAGACAATAGGGGGAACTGGATCTGTGAAACGAAAGGAATCCTCTCACAGCTCATCACAAGCGAAGGTGAAAAAGAAAAAATCTGCGCTTGATGAGATCATGGAGGTATAGTTATTTTCCACAGAATTGTGTGAAATGAACTCCCAGCATGTGCACAGTGTTCTGTTTGAGAGTATTTGGCAAGTTTACACATTGATTGTTTTTTGTCGAGCCTCACACATTTTAATCAATTACTTATGAACAACATTACATTTAAGTTTTTCTTCAATTTGTACGAACATTGCTTTCTGTTTTTCTCTGAACAGATTTTCTGGTTTTACGTTGGGGTTCTCATAAACATTTCTTTTTTTTCTTCTCATCAGTCTGGTGCAATTGTTTTCTTACATATTCACATTGGTTTAACATGACATATGACGTATCCTGGGATTAACCTCCACTTTCAAAAACTTGCATTTGCTTACACAATTGCAAAGCATAATCTGTAATCAGCTGTATTCTAAGTGATATTTTGCTCCTTAGATTCTGCTGCTGCAAAAAAAGAATTCTCAATCACATAAACTGACCTATTTTCTTCAGAATGCTGCTTTTTGGTGTTGTATCTTTTGTATCAGCATGGGCTCTGTTGAGAAAAAATATTGGGAATGCTTTGTTTATATAGATTCCATATGGTATATTTGTTTTCAGCATTTTGATTTTGCAACCTGTATTGTAAAGATTGACATGCATTGCATATTTCAGCGATCTAGTGGTTGTTTGGAAAAGTACAGCTTGCTTTTCTAACACAACAGGTTTCATTTTTGCGGTTGGCAGAGGCACATAATATTAAGACCTCTTTATGACATCCACCAGTTCTCCAAAATACTTTGCTGGGTGACACCATATTTAGATTAATTTCTGCTGTTACATGGTAACTTTAAGGAGATAAATTGGCAGGATCTTTGGAATGGACTATGGTGGAGGACCAGCCTTTGAGGTGGAACATGGGTTTGTGTTTTTGGAATTCTACAGCATTCGAGGTATATGAAAATATTTTCAATTGTTGGTAAATATTGGCTCCCACTTGCTGGTTTGTTTACAGTTATGAAAAAACTGTTTACCCTGGATGTCGCAAGTGTTTACTTCATAAACCAGTGTAAGTGTGAGCCAGTGGCTTATCGCTGGACCAATGCCTGGAAATCAGCTTTAGGAAACCTGACCGCTACAACACTTAATTATTTGAAGCAGAAACGTTGAACTGTTTGTCATGTCCTCCTAATCATTTTTGGAGCGTTATACCCTTTATGAAGCATCCAACCTTGAATATTATGGAGCAGGGAGACAGAACAACTTTTTGAAAATGAGCCACATGCAATTCCATATAAGGTGAATGGATCTGTGGTGCGAGTAATGAAAACCATTACTGCTGTGCCCAAAGCAGAGCACCCCATGTCCAAACCAGGGAGCACCCATGCTCCTCCACACCATCAACCGCTTCCTGACGAACGCCTTGTTCCCCGATGACTGGAAACACGCCGAGATCAACCCCCTCCTGAAGAAGCCCTCGGCAGACCCCCTCTGACCTCAAGAACTACAGACCCATCTCCCTGCTCCACTTCCCAGTGAAAGTCATTTAGAAAGCCATCAACAGCCAATTCACCACCTTCATCGAAGAGCACAACATCCTCGACTCCTCCCAATCCGGCTTCAGAAGAAACCACAGCACAGAAACCGCCCTCCTCGTCTCAACAGATGACATCCGCTCCCTACTGGACAGAGGAGAAACAGTAGCCCTCATCCTCCTCGACCTATCAGCAGCCTTCGACACAGTCTCTCACCGCACCCTAATTCGCAGACTCCATGACGCAGGGATCCGGGACAAGGCCCTCTACTGGATCCACTCCTTCCTCTGGCAGAACGCAGCGGGTCAGACTCCCCCCCCCCCCCCCCCCCCCCTTTCCTCTCGGACCCTAAACCTACCACCTGCGGAGTCCCCCAGGGGTCCTCCCTCAGCCCCACGCTCCTCAACGTCTATATGGCTCCGCTCGCCTCCATCGTCAGAACCTACGGACTCAACATTATGTCATACTCAGACGACACCCAACTCATCCTCTCCTTATCCAAAGAACCTAACACCGCCAGACACAACTTTCAAGAAGGCATGGAAGCCGTCACCAAATGGATGAAAAGCAGCTGCCTACAACACAACACCGACAAAACAGAAGTACTCATCTTGGGCCCAAACCACGACGCCTGGAACGACACATGGTGGCCCTCCGCCCTCGTAAGCTCACCCATCCCCACGGACCATGCACGCAACCTGGGAATCATCCTGGACTCTGAGCTCAAAATGGACTGCCAGATCAACTCTGTTGCATCCTCCTGCTTCCACACCCTCCGCCTCCTACGTAAGACCTTCAAATGGATCCCCCTAGAGCACAGAAAGAACGTCACTCATGCCCTCGTCACCAGCAGACTCGACTACGGCAATGCACTCTATGCCGGAATAAACAAAAACCTCACCTGCAAGCTACAAAACATCCAGAACACCGCTGCAAGATTGGTCCTCAACCTGCCAAGACACTGCCACATCTCCCAGCACCTGCACACACTCCACTGGCTCCCCATCGAGGTCAGAACCGCCTTCAAGATTCAAACCCACGCACACAAAGCCCTCCACAACACCGGACCAGCATACCTGAACAGTCGACTCAAATTCCACGCTCTCCAAAGGACCCTAGGATCAGCCCAGCTCTCCTACACTTTGGTCCCCCGCACCAGAAAGACCAGATTGGGAGGCCGCTCTTTCTCTTTCCTCGCGGCCAGAGCCTGGAATGCCCTTCTGCTCCACCTCAGGCAGACATAGCTCCCCACCTTCGCGAGAAACCTTAAAACCTGTCTCTTCGACAGACCTCCTCCTTGATGGACTGGAACCTGCACCCTCCCCACAGCGCCTTGAGACCCTCACGGGTGAGTAGTCACGCTATAACAAACACATGATTGACAAACAAACAAACACCTTGAAGTTTAACAGCAAGACAATATTGAGCTAAGAGCTCAATAGGACTAAGGGCTAAGAACATACCGCTAGGTGCATCAGAGTTGAGGGACCATACTGGCATAAATCTCACAAGCTTTAATCCTCAAAAGAGGATAAGAATTAATGGAATTGGAACACATTGCAATTGGAACTCATTACCATGTCAAAGTCGCAACCGCTATCTACGCTGTACGTACAGATTCACAAGAACATACTCTTAACCGCTCCAAAATTACAGTAGACCATGGTTTTGGAACCAAATTTTTTGATGTTGAGCGACAACAAGAAAAATCTTAAATTGAACAGTTCTTCGATACGTCTGTCCACACTGCCCTTGATCAAAGTGGTGATCCCCAAATGTGCAGTTAAAACGGGGTGATTGAATGCTTGAATTTGTCAGTCACTGGCGATCACTCGTGGGTGCGTTCTAGTGCATAGTTTTTCTGCTACCGTACCACTCTATAGAAAAGCTGGTTTGCATAAGGCTGTTTTCTGTCTGATGTGGCATGAAGTTGCTGAGATTAATTCCAGCATTCCATCCATATTTTTTGGGGGGTTTCTCAGTGCGACAGGTATGACCAGACACTGTGACTCACTGTGCCACTGGAGCCAAACTACACTATACCGATGACAACCTAGTAGGCCGAAACTAATCTGGTATTGCTTGTGTCCTTTTTCAGAAGGTACATGGCTTGGCAGTTCGGGCTGGGCTCTTCCTATTCAAGCAGGACCAAGGCTGTTTTGCATATAGCTTGTTCCTGTGTGAGGTTGCCAACAACTATGGGTGGTAATGTGGTTTGAGTAATTATAAGTGGCTTGGATTAATTCAAGCATTCCGCCTATCTCTTTTTTTTATTTTTCTTACGTGTGCTGCTAGGCACCGAAACATGCTGTGCCAGTTTTGGTGCAGAAATGGGTGTCCTCAAACCTAGAGATTGAAAGAGGACAAAATTACTTTTGAGGAACCACTCCAATTCGAATCGCATCCAAATATTAGACCTTGGTTGCAATAGAGCTCGAAATAAATAATTCAAAACAAAGAATTCCGTCTCTGTATGACGTTCAGTGGTATATGAAATCCCAGTGAAATGCCTGCTGACGTGGAGGATGATGAATCCTATTTTTTTTTTAGATATTTTAATTATGGGTAAAATGGAGAGCATATGTGAAACATTGATGTGTCTACAATCACATCCTAGCCAAAGCTGATTTGGACCACGCTTGCATGTATACTGCATTTTGTGTCTTAAATTGTTCATATTAAATTGGAACAAGGAAGGAAGAAAGACTTTGTGGCTTGTTGTAATCGATGAAACCGAGAAGGATTATAAATCAGCAACCCATTACATATACACATCTGGTGATCTTGATGCTGATTTTGCTATTTCCACAAACACCAGAAAATGCTCAGAGCAAGAAATTAGAAGCAATTTTAAAATGATGGCTACCACTTCTTATGAATATAGTCAATTCTACCAAATGTTTAGCATTGTTTAATTGCGCCCTGTGGGGCAAAATACAGAGGATAATGCATTATTCTCCACAGGAGCATCACAAAGAGTCCAGAGGAGACTGTCACGAGGGGCCACATTAATTCAACATTAAGAATTCCATAGACCAGGAAAATACATCTGCTAAGGTGGTCTCAGTGTAACAGCTTATTAGGCGACTTGCATTGCAAAAGGGTATCTGGCTTTAGACAGAAGGTACAGCAGCATGTATAGGATGTTATTTGCTAGCTTTGTCATTTGGTGACGAAGTAGGTGAAGTTCTAGAAAATCGTTTCAAAAAGAAACACAACCTCCTGTGTTTATGGTTGAATTCAATAAAAGCAGCCCTTCAAGGTGTAGCAGTCGTTCTTTGCCAAAACTATTGATAAAAATACCGCTGTTTCAAAGCCATTAGAACAGATTAGAAAAGTTGTGTCCCAGAGTGACACACACGTCTGTCACCTCAATGAGCAGGACATACACCCCACTTAAGGAGAATAAGAAGGACAAAAATCATATCTAACAGACATCAGTTAACCATTGTTGCACACTGTACAGAGGGTTTTAGATGTATTTCTCGGCCATTGTATTTTTCTTTCTGGTTAAATATTCCTTTGTATGGTTTGTGATGCACAGCATATTTTGCAGTGGTATTGCAGTTGTGGTGCATTCTCTCTCTGCCACGTAATCAGGACTCGAAGAGCTCCTGTTGTGGCATTTAGAATCCAGTATGATAGGTGTCCAGATGGGATCCGTGCTATATGATTTTTTAATTCAGAAAAACGATACCTTTTCCTTGTATGTAACGTCTCCACGTCTTTGTACCTGTATTAGACTGGACAATAACCACAGCCCTTAAAACAATGGGTGATTAGTAAAGGAGCACTTTTCACAATTTTTAAATATTTTTGAGTTTTGTTGGCACAGGTAGCAATAAAAGACATGCCATGGGCAAGGAGTAAATTCTAAGTCATTTGTAATCTTAAAAAAGGATGGCTCATTGAGACCAGTTTTGGATCTCTGACCTATAAGTAGATGGATAGGAGTGCAGAACGTTTGTATGATTACACTTCAAGACATATTTCTGTCATGTCAGGTGACTTTGTGCCTACAATAGATAGCACTAACTTCCTTGTATTAACACAGCAAAAAAAATACATGTCTTAAAATATTTCAAAAACTCTAAAGGAAAGGAGAGTCACCCTTCACTGCCAAAAGGGACAGAGTAGTGTACAAATTCCCTTTTGTGCACCCTCATCACGTGGAACCCTCTTAGCTCATCCGAAGCAAATGGAAATACACTAAAAGATTTTTACATGAACGTGTATAAGTAATCTCTGTCACATTCACTGTTCTTTAAAAATGTTTTCATTTATTTTCAACCATGGGATTCATATATACTCTACACACATAAAATTATATTCCATTCTTTTCACAGGGATTTCTAAAGCTTATGGCTATCAAAAAAGGCTTCCCAGCGCTGTAACAACCAGATATGCTCAAATAAACCTATAACTAGAACAGTAAAGTTTTCAGTAATCTCCGGAAAGCTACTTCCGGTCATAAGTTCACAGGGAGTGCATTCCACAGTTTGGGTACTAAAAAGGCGAAGGACCTACCACCACTCCTGGTTCTCTATATCCTTGAGACTGCCAGAAGATATTAAGTGTTGGACCACAAACGTCTTGCAAAGTTATATGGAGTGTGACGTTTTTTAATCATTTAGGACCTCTTTTATGTATCGCTTTATGATATATGTACAATACTTTGAAGGGTATTCTCATAAGTACCGGCATCCAGTGAAGGCTTGCTAGGGCAGTAGTGGCGGGTTGATGCTTGGGAATCTTCAATAGTATCAGTGCTGCGATGTTCTGAATGACTTTAGTTTTTTTTAAAGCCGGCTTCAGGCTGCCTAGATTAAAAGAATTCTGAAAATCAAGTCTGGCGAATACTAAGCCTTGTATTCTCAGTCTTCGTGATGTCTCTGGTGGCCATCTAAGCAATTTTCCAAGGGCTCTTAATATGCCAAAACAAGTAGATGCTAATTTTTTTGGTTAGTGTCTCCATTGCCAATTTATCATCAATCCAAAAGCCAAGGCTTTTGACTTCTGTTTTTGGAGGGCAGTGTGCACCAAATGAGGAAAGGCAGTTCCATGAATCTCGAAGTTTTCGCCGATAAGCTTAAGGCTGGTTGCTGCCAACCACTCCATAACATGATTAAGGCAAGTGTTGAGTAGGGGTATTTATTGCTTCGTGGGGAAGCAATATGACAATCCGGAGTCTCGTCCACATATGATACAGAAGTGAAACTGTAATTAGTTATGATTTCTGCCAGTTTGCTAACATACAGATTGAACAACATTGGACTTAACGAAGACCCTTGTGAAGCTACAGTTAAGAGAATAAATGTTGGACCGAGTAGTTCCCTTGCAGACATGAAAAGTTCTGTTTGACAGAAATGAAATTATAATGAAAATCTCAAGCAAAGTCTAAAAAAGAACTATTCCAGGTTCATCATCTCTAACACAGCTACAATTTCTTACAATTCAGGACCACAATAATACACAATAAATTAAAAATAAACCAAAATGCAATAAGAGAAAACTATTGATGTGGCAGAAAAAATAAATGAAAACATTTTAAAGGACACAGAGTGTGACAGAGATTACTTATACGTGTTCATGTAAAAACCTTTTAGTGCAAATTCCCTTTTGTGCACCCTCATCACGTGGAACCCTCTTAGCCCTCTTAGCTCATCCGAAGCAAATGGAAATACACTAAAAGATTTTTACATGAACGTGTATAAGTAATCTCTGTCACATTCACTGTTCTTTAAAAATGTTTTCATTTATTTTCAACCATGGGATTCATATATACTCTACACACATAAAATTATATTCCATTCTTTTCACAGGGATTTCTAAAGCTTATGGCTATCAAAAAAGGCTTCCCAGCGCTGTAACAACCAGATATGCTCAAATAAACCTATAACTAGAACAGTAAAGTTTTCAGTAATCTCCGGAAAGCTACTTCCGGTCATAAGTTCACAGGGAGTGCATTCCACAGTTTGGGTACTAAAAAGGCGAAGGACCTACCACCACTCCTGGTTCTCTATATCCTTGAGACTGCCAGAAGATATTAAGTGTTGGACCACAAACGTCTTGCAAAGTTATATGGAGTGTGACGTTTTTTAATCATTTAGGACCTCTTTTATGTATCGCTTTATGATATATGTACAATACTTTGAAGGGTATTCTCATAAGTACCGGCATCCAGTGAAGGCTTGCTAGGGCAGTAGTGGCGGGTTGATGCTTGGGAATCTTCAATAGTATCAGTGCTGCGATGTTCTGAATGACTTTAGTTTTTTTTAAAGCCGGCTTCAGGCTGCCTAGATTAAAAGAATTCTGAAAATCAAGTCTGGCGAATACTAAGCCTTGTATTCTCAGTCTTCGTGATGTCTCTGGTGGCCATCTAAGCAATTTTCCAAGGGCTCTTAATATGCCAAAACAAGTAGATGCTAATTTTTTTGGTTAGTGTCTCCATTGCCAATTTATCATCAATCCAAAAGCCAAGGCTTTTGACTTCTGTTTTTGGAGGGCAGTGTGCACCAAATGAGGAAAGGCAGTTCCATGAATCTCGAAGTTTTCGCCGATAAGCTTAAGGCTGGTTGCTGCCAACCACTCCATAACATGATTAAGGCAAGTGTTGAGTGGGGGTATTTATTGCTTCGTGGGGAAGCAATATGACAATCCGGAGTCTCGTCCACATATGATACAGAAGTGAAACTGTAATTAGTTATGATTTCTGCCAGTTTGCTAACATACAGATTGAACAACATTGGACTTAACGAAGACCCTTGTGAAGCTACAGTTAAGAGAATAAATGTTGGACCGAGTAGTTCCCTTGCAGACATGAAAAGTTCTGTTTGACAGAAATGAAATTATAATGAAAATCTCAAGCAAAGTCTAAAAAAGAACTATTCCAGGTTCATCATCTCTAACACAGCTACAATTTCTTACAATTCAGGACCACAATAATACACAATAAATTAAAAATAAACCAAAATGCAATAAGAGAAAACTATTGATGTGGCAGAAAAAATAAATGAAAACATTTTAAAGGACACAGAGTGTGACAGAGATTACTTATACGTGTTCATGTAAAAACCTTTTAGTGCATTTCCATTTGCTTCAGATGAGCTATTAGAGAGTTCCATGTGATGAGGGTCCACAAAAGGGAATTTTAATTGTCTATTAAAAATTTTCAAAACCATTATCTGTTCATTGTTCGTTAATATTTGATCAAAGGTTGTTTACAAGGTGCCTTTCGTAAGAATTCTCATGTCATTTGTACCCTTAACTAGACAATTGTTTAGTGACAACGATTTCTCTTTAGCAAAGAAGAATGACACCGACCAGACCTCATGCTCTATTTTATTAAATCGCATGTATCTTGGAGATAGTACCTTTACAGCGGCAGTTGTAGATGGGTAGAAGGTTGTATTCGGTATACAACAAAAAGAATGCCATCTTTGCTGAACCAAACCACCATTTGCCAGGTATCCCAATCTCCGACAGTGAAATGATACAATATTTGGGATTAATGTCATTAGGCGTCCATTTGGTTCTTTTTCACGTGAGACCCCAAAGGAAGCGGCTGTTCAAGGAATGACCAAAGGCAGACGTGGACTATGAAGATGGAGTATTTGTTTCACCCAAGGCGGTGGATTTTCTGAAATGGTTGTGGGTGCGGCAAACCTGTAAAGTTGTATACCCCAAAATATTTCCTCAACAACATGCCCACTGGTTGATTAATCTGAGACTGTTAAACCTCAATTTCATGAGGCAGTTTGTCCCTGAGATAAGGTACCTTAACAGCAGGTCAAAAATGCAGTCAACTAAGTAAGGACCGACTCAATAACTGAGTTCTAGAGCAGGAATAAACATTTTAAAGATTTCATACAAAATTCAAAAGGTTTACAGAAAGTATACATGCAAATGCATGAAGAATGAATGCCATGAAGGCTCTCTGTGAATAGAACAATTCAGAATAATGTGCAAATCAGAAGAGAATTCGAAGGGGCTGATTACGATCTCGGTTTGAAAGCCTCTGATCTTAGGTTGGAGGCTTTCCGGCCGAGATCGTTGGATTCAATCCCGACTGTTGGAAGGAGCCCGTCGGCCAGTCGGAAGCCGACCCGTAATCCATTTAGACAGCGTTTTACGCCATCTGGACTATGATGCACGGTTTCCGACAGGCCTTCCATGCCTGGCCTTCTGACATGGAAAGCCTGTCAAAGTGTGTTTGGGGGCCCCTAGCAGGGCCCTCTTCTGTTCGTGGCCTTCGGCTGGGGGCTCCTATGGTGCCCCCTTGTTAATCCCCACGTCTTGGTGCCTGCCACGGGGTACAGGGATTAACACAACCTCCCATTTCCCTATGGGAGCTTGTGATACGGCCGGTTTACGGCCATAACACATGCTCTCAAAGGGAAATGTGAGTATGAGACCTCACCATGTGCTGTCTCATCATAATTAGGTTGTCGGGACCGCTGACCGGAGGCCTGTCTGTCCCGTTTCCTTGTCTCTGCCCAACATCGTAATAAGCCCCTAAGTCTTTAATGAGCTGTGAAATCACTAAGTAAAGGGGCAGCATCCCTAGATGCAATGCAGAAAAGCTATGGCTATCCCCAGCACTATCCCTCTTCATGAATAATGATTCTATTCTGACTCTATGCTAATGTCCCCCGGAGATGGCGGGACAAACTAATTACAAGAACAGCAGCATATTACTGTGAATGCAGTGCATGAGTGTTAAGTTGCTAAAAGATATTTGAGCACCAATTCTTAACTAAGCAGAATTCCAATCTGACAATAATTCTCTTCTGGCTGACATGCCAAACATGGATCATTAGATGAATGTGATGTCAAATACACCACAGAAGTATCTGTGAGTGTTGCAAACTACACACTATGAAGAGTTTCATAAGACATTCCAAAGTCACTAAACTTGGAACCATGGCTATTTAAATTATGACATTTGTCTGAAAGACCTGCAGAGAGAGGCCAGTAGACTAACAAGAAAGCAGTGCTGTACAGTCAATATAATTTGATTTGGGCAATAAGGAGCGGCATATCACCGGTACATTGTACAGTGAAAGATCTCTCAGTATATGTGCTTTATCTATTTGAGAGAACCTTGACGCATGTATCTATTAAAGTTTACTTATCTGCCTAGGCATATAGAAAATCACAAAGCAATGCATTTTGATTCAAGGTACAGATTATGAACACATTGTTATCAATACAGTGACGGTCGCAATAGCAGTTACAAACCTAGTAACACCATGGGATCTAAACATAATCCTATCTGAACTAATTTATTCATCTTTAAAATCTACACACAATCCTTTTCATAACAAGCAGTAGCAAAGGCAGTGGGTTTGACATTGACATTCTGTGTGATAAGTACACTTCTTTTTATATTTTGTGTTGCATACACATGCATTCAAAAGAATAAAAAGAAATGTTGCCACGTGGAGACCTTATGCTTGCAATAAAAAAGTAGTTTAAAAAAAGTAAATAACTTGAGACTTACGAATAGCGAAATTGCATTGAGCCATCCATTTGTTGTCCTACAAAATCTTGGAGTACCTTTTCATGTTGACAAATTAAGTTCATAATTTCATTTAAAGCAAGCATTGGCATAGCCAATAGGTCTCGCCTTTGGGACCTTATAAGTGTGTAGCCATGCAACAGTTGCATAACTAAATACTTATAAGGTCCGAAAAGCGAGACCTATTGGCTATGCCAAGCGGCCGTGCGGCCGCGAAAGTGATCGCGATCAAACATCAAAGCGGCCGTGAAAGTGAAAGTAATCGCAGTAAAGCGCGGCGCCCGCGCACATGCACTGTAGCTCTAGGCTGGCCTGGTAGCACTTTTTGGAGCCCTCTCAATAAGTCTCGCCAGATCAGCGTATGCGCTGGGTCAGGCGAGACCTAAACACACAGAGAGGAAACTACATATACAAGAAGTCTATCGAGTTGTCATACTGTCTGTAACGATCAAAAGGATAACAGAGATAACAAATGTTTGTCTCACATGGGAGTAAGAGCAAGGCAAAAATAGTGAGTTATTCTATTCAGACATTTCAAGATTGCTGAAATTCCTTTACAGGTTGGGGAGAGCAATTTCCGCGCGGACCTGAAATATCTACAATTTAACATTCCTTAACAGACATGTGGAATTTGGCTGCATTCATTTAAAAATTCACAAATGCACGCTATGTTTGGTGCAGCAGACCTCTTTTCAGCTGTTTTGGCAATCTGGGTCATTTTTCAGCCTGCTCATGGGTTGGAATATGCTCCACTGTTTTAATTACGTCTCGTTACACCTAGCCTAAAGCCATGTATATGTTTTTTTTTCCTGCCCTGTAAACATTACTTTTCGTCATAGATGCATGATGGGATATGTAGGTGGGACTAGTGTATTTATTGTTATTGATGTGCAAACAATGCCAGGATCATACCCTAAGTGCAGCAAACAATAAAGCAGGCAAAATAAAATCAGGTGAATTAGTAACGTTTTATCCACAAGGATTCTCTGAGATATTAAACTGACACGATTAAAAATGAGAATAACTAAAATATAAAGAATTAATAATAATAAACCGAGAATGTGTAAGTACAGTGCAAGCTAAAAATAAATAAAAGGAAAAATGCACACGAGAACTTAATGGAAAAGTGTAAAAATCCACTATTGGTGTTCACAATTTATATTTGTGCTGGTAGCTTAAAAAGAGCTGGTGGATTTTTGCTTAATCATTGTGAGGTAATTTTTAGACATCAGTTCTTTAAGAAGACTACTGTAAAGGTTTGATCCAGCCACTCTTGGCGTTCTACCCCAACTACATATGGACACCATTTGCAGCTAAGGATTTTTGTATCCGAACAGGAGAGCAGGAGTCTGATGACTGCTGAAGATGGTTTGTCGTGTTGTACCTTGGGTGTTTGCTATCGATAAATTGCAGAATCTGACTCCGGCCCTTTGTTTCACCTGAAATCCAGAGTCCTCCAATACAACTGATTCTGATGGATTTCACATGATCGTTTTTGCTCAAATCGAAAATAATGCGATACTTAAATATAGAGCGATACAATATTGTATTCTAGACATCGCCTATAGCAGAATTAGTAGTTTGCAATGCTCTGTGTCAGCGTAGGGAAGACTTTTGATTGGTATATTAATTAATGCATCCGTCTGACCTTACATGGACCTGGATCTGAGTGTCAAAATACAGCTGAGAATAAAGAGTGCATCCAAGTTATGTCAAGCAGGACTGGTGATGGGTTTGGCTGAGAGGGGCAGCTCCTTGGTAGAGAGAGCGAGGCGCTAGGTTTCTTGCTTGGCACTGTAATACGTTTTGTTGATGTTTCTGCATATGGCTTCTAGCCTCATCCAGTTCTATTTCCAGAAGGCTGTCGGCCATTGTGGCGGTGCTTGGTTTCCTATTAGGCACTAGAATCGTGCGAGTCCTGTTGGACTCTGCAGTGTGATTGGTTTAGAGGCGTTTTGCATTCGCTTCCTCTGCTGCCGTTGATCTTGGGGACTAACTAACGTAATTCTCACTGCTCTTGTATGTTATGCAACGCATATAACTACGTTTCTTCCCAGTAAAATAACCACTTACCTGTTAACAATAATTTAGCAGATTGAAGTTATAGATTCTCATTAGACACGTAGATCTCCTCCACGAGCCTTTGAGCAGTTCAAATAGCTAGCTACCCGTGCACAATGAGAGATTCACAGGGGTGGGAAATACATTCTGACGATGCTTTGGCAGGTTGAGGCTCTGTGGAGCAGTAGGCGACGTGTAATACGTTTTTCATTACAAAACATCAATTCTACTTTAACTAGGAAAATAATTTTCTAAACAGACCTTTGCAGTTTTCCAACCAAACCACTAGATGGCAGACGTATTCAATGCATGTGAAATTGGAACTTGAGTTGCATTTTTGTTTGCAGGGACAAATTTACTCACTTGAGTCCGCGCACCGTTTTGTCTAAAACTAATAGTGTCCTTGGAGATGGAACATGCTTTTCCGAGAGTCGTGGTTGAAAAGAGCCACCGCATTTTAAGATCAAGAAGTTACCTTTTTACCCTTACTTTGAGAGTCTGGAACGCTTTACTCGACTATCTCTCCGTTATATTTTTCTCACTCTTCCTATACATGTCACATTAACTTTCAGTCTAGTGAGATAATGTTGTAATGTTTAGAAAACTTCCCTGGCAGCGTCATTGTAACCTGTGTTTTGTATTTGTTAGATTGAGGAACAGAAGAAAAAAACCGCGCGGACAGACTACTGGTTACAGCCCGTAAGTAAGCATTCATTGAAGAGGGAGCGCGTTGTGAGAAAACTGATGTTAAGCACCTTTTCTTTGAACTCCACATTAAGAAGCGTGATATGTTTATGTATTGTTACTGATAGCTATACGGTTCAACCGAAGATAAGCTGCTGGGGTTGTAACATATCTTCCAGAGACATCTCCTAGTTTAAGTATTCGCCGAGTTTGTCCAGACTGCGCACACTCTCTCCTGCTCACGAGACAGAGGTTCTTTTCTATCAGACCTCGAAAAATCATGAAAATGCTACCAGAACTGCAGCTCTAAAGAGTTGAATAATCTGCTCGATCGAACTGTGATGCGCTTGACCTATAATCTGGTCTCTGTGTGATTCTAGGCAAATATTTAATTTCACAGTCGCCTTTTTCTTCATTCTAACGAGAGCATGTTCAAGTATGTGAGGTCAGCATGCCTGCTGTTCAAAAACTCTTGTTTGATTTAACAGACTAAACATTTGCTCTCTGTCTAATGTTATCTTATGTTATGTTAGTGGACATTTGTAGAGCGCAACTATCATTCCGGGGAGCATCATGGCGCTAAGCGGATCGCTAGGTTGAAACTGCGTACCTGAGGGTGAAAGGAATGAATTAAATAAGTGCTCTGCATAGTCCATCAGAGGCAAAAAATATCCACGTTTTCAGGGCCTTCCTGAAGAGCGTTTCGGATTGGATAAGACAAAGGTAGTTGGGGAGTTGGTTCCATGCTTTGGAGCCGATCGCTGCGAGAGATTTCCCCCCTTTTGAGACCTCTCTAAAGGCTGGGGGTTTTAGCGGATTGGCGTTAGATGATCTAAGGGTACGATGAGGTACATAGCGCGCAAACCAGGACCGGAGGTAGTGAGGACATGAGGAGTGAAAGATTCGGAAAGTGATTATCAGGATATTTGGAAAGTGATTATCAGGATCTTGAACAGGATTCTTTTATGGATTGATAGCCAGTGTAGTGCTTCCAGGGCAGCCGATGCAGATGATCTCCTGGGCCATTTTAGTACTAGGCGGGCTGCTGCGTGTTGTACCATCTGGAGTTTATGTAGAACCAACTTGTTGTCACTCGCATAGAGGCTGTTGCAATAGTCCAAACTTTATGTGATTTGGGCTACTGCAACTGCTTGTCTCGCCGCGATGGGTAGAAAATCAAAAAACGTTTTGAGTGATTTTATAGTATGAAAGCAGGTCCTAGCTACTGCTAATGATTGCTGGTGGAAAGATAGTGTTGGGTCAAATTTGATTCCCAGATTTCTGGCTACCTTTGCTGTATTTGGGGAAGTGGGGGTATCAGATGGCCACCATAAACTGGGAGAGAAGGTTTTTCCTTTCCCCAAAGGTACGAGGTCAGTCTTTTTGAGTTGCACTTTAAATGGTTGGCTTTATCCATTGAAAAACAGCTGTGAGACATTGGCCGAAATTTTCTTCAGCCTGTGTGGTATTCTTATCTAGGACCAAGATTAGCTGCTTATCGTTCGCATACGAGATAGTCTCGATGTTAAAGGACGATATGAGACTGATAAATGGGGCCATGTAGGCATTAAGGAGCCCCCGGCTGAGGATGGACCCTTGAGGGATGCCAGAAAGCAGGGGTTTTTCTGTTGATTGATATTGCCCAAGGGTGATGACTTGTCTTCGGTTCTGCAGGAACACTTTAAGCCAGGCCGCAAGATGGGAGATGCCGTATGATTAGATAATTGAACCCACATACATAAAAGGTTCACATGACTCCTGACTTGCCGCTAAATTCACTAATAATGATGGATGGGGCAGAATTGTTTCTTAGTTCATGTTTAAAAACTCTCACTTTTAATAAATATATTACTAAAGCATAATGTGGTAGCACACTGCCACTTACAGAAAGCACGTTTTCCATTGAAAATGGCCATAATCTTTCCCTCAGACATGCAGTTTTACTGGTAAAACTACATAGCGTATAAACAATGAAAGTCTGGCTCTGGAAATATTTCTCATTTGTACATCACCAAGCAAAGTGTTCTGATTTGTTTTGATCCTATGTAAACTTTTGTATCCATCACACTTAAGAATAAAAACAAAATAGCTGTTCGAGCATATGAGCTGCAGATTATACACTGTGCATAGATCGCCATCTGTTGTTGGGCCCGGATGTTTGCAGTTTGTTTTTCTTCTTGGACAGTCTTTGGAAGTCACGAGTTCGGTGACTCCTCCTTCGGTCCGTACTGCGCATGGGCTTCGGCTCCATCCTCAGATTGTTTTTTTCCGCCATCGGGCTCGGATGTAATACTTCGTGCTCCGGCTTCGAACCTCTCCAGTTCGACCTTCGACGAAAAATCCTCGTCCATCGAGATTCTTTAGACGGAATCGACTTCTTCATCTCTCTCTTCGGCACTTCCTCGATTCCAGGCAGCGGCCTTCGGGCCTATCTCGACTCCGGTCTCGGCCGATGGAAAGGACTCCCTTCAAGAAGTGCCCAAAATGTGGGTCTAAATTTCCCCATCAGGTGTGCAACCTCTGCCTCTCTCCCGAACACGAGGCCCGAGACTGCCCCGCCTGCAAGTCTTTTCGATCGAAAAAGACTATTCGGGATCGACGAGCTCGGCGCACCATGGCGCACTCATCAACCTCGGCTCCACCTGACATCTTCGGAGAAGACACCGGAGCTTCGGGACAGCAGCACACCGAGAGGGAGGAAGATGTCATCAGCGCTTCCGAGGCCGACGACTCCGACGTGGAGGAGATCACCCCTCCCCCTCCTGCGCCCATACCGAAAGAGACTCCGGTTACCCCTTCGCCTCCGGGCCTAGGGAAAGCCAAGCATACTGCTTCCATCACCCCACCTTCGGGCCCGGTGAAAAAGCATCACAAGTCTCCTGGCGGCTCGGACTCGAGCCAGCCTCCCAGCGGCGTCGACAAACATTCTTCGGCGCCGAAGAAAACAAGTTCCGTTCCGAAGCCATCGGTGTCGAAACCTGGCCTCTCGGTGCCGACCAAACACAAATCCCTCGGCACCGACGCTTCCGTGTCGAAGCCTGCCTCGGCGCTGACCAAAAAATCGGACACCCCGAGAAAGCACGGCGCGGATAAACCGACGAAGCCTTCGGTTCCGAAAACATCGGCACCGATGGAGGAATCGGTGCCGGAGGAGCTTTTCACACCGGATCCTCTTCAAAAGACTTTAACTAAGGATCCCAGGACTGAACATTTAATTTTGTCTTCCAAGAAAAGTCTTTTGGACAAGCCAACTCCTCCTCCACCACCAAAACGGAAGGACTCTGCCACATCCCCGTTCAGAGTACCCTCCCCACCACCTCCACCCCCTCCATCTCTGCCCCCACCTTCTCCACCCTTGCCTCATAGGTCTCCAACCCCGTCTCCAGACCCTGATGACCACGGAGATCCATTCTATGATCCCACAGATGCCCCGCAGGACCCCACTCCTCCGGGAACACCTGACCCATGGGAGGATTATCACAATCCCGATGTCCCAGATGTGCCTCAGGATGATCTCTATCCATCCAGGCCGTCTCCACCAGAGGACTCCCTGGGGTTCCACCACCTCTTACAACGGGCGGCACATTACCATGGGGTGGAATTACACAGTGATCCAGTTGAGGAAGACTTCCTACTTGACACATTTGACATAGCAGATAAATCCACCGCTATATTACCCATGCTTAATGGGGTGACCAAGCATGCCACAGAGGTTTTCAAAGACCCCGTTAGAGCTAGGGTCTTAAACCCCAGAATAGAAAAGAAGTACAAGGCAGCCCCCACGGATCCTGTATATATATTAAAGGACCTGCGCCCCTAGACTCACTAGTGGTTTCCACAGCTAGGAAGCGCTCCAACTCTCAGTCATCTGGTGAGGCTCCACCACCTGATAAGGAGTCCAAGCTTTTAGTTGCGTCAGGCAAACGCACTGCCTCGCAAGCTGCCAATATGTGGCGCATCGCCAACACGCAGGCGCTGCTAGCAAGGTACGATAGAGCGCACTAAGATGAGCTGGAGGCACTCATGCAGCATCTCCCGGAGAAATATAAGAATAAAGCTCATGAGCTAATACAAGAGGGAAAGATTATTACCAACACCTCTATTAAATGTGCACTTGACGCAGCAGACCCGGCGTCCAGGGCTATAAACACCAGTGTCCTGCTTCGCCGTCACGCCTGGCTCAGAATTTGAGGCTTTAAACCAGAGGTCCAAGCATCTATATTAAACCACCCTTTTGACCAACAATACTTATTTGGCCCAAAAGTAGACGAAGCCCTGGAAAAAATGAAGAAGGATACAGATACGGCGAAGTCTATGGGAGCCCTGCAATCACAAACCCCTAGACGCTCCTTTCGCCGTTCCTCCTTTCAAGGCTCTGGCAGAGGTTACTCTTCCGATAACGCCTCCACATCCTACAAGTCCCCTCCTCAAAATACCTTCTCAAAGGGCTACCAAAGAGGTGGATATAGGGGAAACAATAATAAAGGCAGGGGCAAAACCAACACCGCCCGTTCTGCCACACCGCCCACACAATGACTTTCCCCCGCTCCCCCCAGACCATTCCACTCCGGTCGGGGCAGACTACAACACTTCCTTCAAAACTGGGAGGCCATAACATCAGACAAATAAGTAACCCAAATTATTCGGTCAGGATACTGTCTCGAACTAACCTCTATCCCCCCAAATATTCCACCCAGACACCGTGCGATGTCACAAGAACATACCACACTTCTGAAACAAGAGGTACTCTCCCTCCTGCAAAAACACGCGGTAGAGCAGGTACCCGTCGATCAGCAAAATCTAGGGGTCTACTCTCTGTACTTTCTCATACCGAAGAAAGACGAGACCCTACGACCCATTCTAGACCTCCGGCCTCTAAATGCATACATCCATTCAGACCATTTTCATATGGTAACTCTTCAGCAAGTTCTCCCACTCCTCCGTCAGGGCGACTTTCTCACTACACTGAACCTGAAAGACGCATACTTTCATATCCCAATACACCCTGCTCACAGAAAGTACCTCCGATTTGTGGTGGACGGCCAACATTATCAGTTCAAGGTTCTCCCCTTCGGGGTCACAACCGCACCACGGGTGTTCACCAAATGCCTGGCAGTAGTGGCAGCACACCTCCGAAGACAAAACATTCACGTCTTCCCCTACCTGGACGACTGGCTCATAAAAGCCGCGTCCTACCACCAGTGTGTACAAAATACAAACACTACCATACAACTACTTCACCAGCTAGGCTTTACGGTGAATCACCAAAAGTCCCACTTGATACCGTCTCACACAAAGCAATACCTCGGTGCCACTATAGACACCTCAAAAGCTATAGCCTATCCCAACTCAGCCAGGATCGCAAGCATGCAAGCCCTGCGCCAAAAGTTCCTTCTTCAGCACTCTCTCCCAGCAAGAGTGTTCATGAAACTAATAGGGATGATGGCGTCTTGCATTTTCATAGTGCCTCATGCAAGACTTCACATGCGTCCACTCCAAGAGTGCCTAGCACGCCAGTGGAACCAGGCCCAGGGTCAGCTAACGGATCTGGTGTTGGTGGATGGCCGCACTCATCGATCTCTGCAGTGGTGGAACACCACAAACCTTTCCAAAGGGCGACCGTTCCTGGACCCGGTTCCTCAGGTGATTCTAACAACGGACACATCGCTCTCCGGCTGGGGAGCGCATCTATTACACCTCACAGTGCAAGGTCTATGGACGCCACAACAGAGGTTACTCCACATCAACCATCTGGGGTTATTGGCGATCTTTCTAGCCCTGAAATCGTTTCAGAAACAAATTTCAGCCAAAGCAGTCCTAATTCGCACAGACAATATGACTGCAATGTATTATATTCAAAAACGGGGGGGGGGGGGGACACACACTCTCCCCAGCTCTCCCGCTTAGCACAGAGCATATGGAGATGGGCAATTCTACAAAAAATCTTTCTCCTGGCACAACACGTCCCAGGCATACAAAACACCATGGCAGATCTGCTCAGCAGACAAACGCAGCAAATGCACGAATGGGAACTGCATCCACAAGTTCTTCACCCATTCTTCCACCAGTGGGGGCATCCTCAAATAGACCTCTTCGCCACCCACGAAAACAAAAAATGCCCAAGCTTCGCTGCCAGATACCCACACACATTGTCCAAAGGCAATGCGATATGGATGAACTGGTCAGGCAAATTTGCATACGCCTTTCCACCTCTCCCGCTAATTCCATTAGTGGTACGGAAGCTACAACAGCACTCCCTCAGACTCATTCTGGTAGCTGCAACATGGGCCAGGCAGCCGTGGTACACCACACTACTACAGCTCTCAGTGGCTCCTGAAATATTAGAATTTGGATACCTTAACCTTCCCCCTGATTGCATGAACATTATCAGGGAAGCCAGACGTCCTACCACTCGAGCATGCTATGCCGCAAAGTGGAAGAGATTTGTTGTTTACTGCCGTAACAATACAATTGACCCCTTCGATGCACTTTCCTGCAGCTGTTTTGCCTACCTGAGGGGTGTAAATTTCGCTGGCCAACTATTCACCAGTGCTGCCACATTTCCTCGCCTTCCTCGTGCTGTGTGTCTCCCCCGCCGCCGCCACTGCATACTGCGGACGAGAGCAGGGGAGACTACAGCCCCCAGGATCCTTTGCGGCCGCTGACGCCGCCAACGCGCCCGGAGGCGCTTAAAAACTCGTGGCTTCCTCGGGGGAGCGGGTCACTTTCCTGCAGCTGTTTTGCCTACCTGAGGGGTGTAAATTTCGCTGGCCAACTATTCACCAATGCTGCCACATTTCCTCGCCTTACTCGTGCTGTGTGTCTCCCCCGCCGCCGCCACTGCATACTGCGGACGAGAGCAGGGGAGACTACAGCCCCCAGGATCCTTTGCGGCCGCTGACGCCGCCAACGCGCCCGGAGGCGCTTAAAAACTCGTGGCTTCCTCCGCGTCGCGGGACGCGCGCGGGCGTCGCCGGGCTGAGCCCGGGCAGAGGGCGGGCCGTCTGTGGCCGTCAGAGGCCAGAGGAGGCCGGGCCGGGCCATCACCCTTGGTCACCGAGTCAGGATCTGGACTTCTCCATATTTGCAAGAGGACATTTGAGATAAGTCACGGGGGGGCTTGAGGGTCATCCAATGTTGGGTTACATATCGGATAATACCCACTGATTTGTGTTTGTAATAGGTTCATCATTAGTGGACTAGTGGGGATAAGGCAGCTCAAGGAGGGAGTGATACGATATTATAAATCCGTGAGGCCAAAGTTGTGACATGGGGAAAACAAAAAAAAACCCCAGTAGAACAGGGGTAGGAGTAAAGGGAACTCTAGACGCTTTTATCACACGAGCAGAATCCTTGTTGACACACGAAATACTGCTGACGGAGCGTAGGTTATCCCATGACTCCCTCCTGGCACATAAACGATCGTCGTTGGGGACAATAGCTGAGTGTGTTACACCAGGGGTTAGTACCCTTGAAGGTCAGGGCACCCCCACCCATAGTAAAACCAAGCATGTTATCACAGCACAAGTCCACACAAAGACGTTAGTAGATGGGGGACATGAGTTAATGGTACCTGAGGGGTCTCCAAGTTCCACTCGCCAACATGATATTTCACCCTCGAGATTGAATGTAATTGTGTTAGGAGATCTAGAGTCAGATACATCGGGCAATAGGGCAACTGGAGATGAAGAGCAGAACGGTATTATACCAGGGGGGGGAGAGGGAACCTAACACTTTATCAGGGAGGGAACGAGAAGTGATTACCCGCTCTAAGAAAGCGTTATTAGTGCCAGGCCCCACCCTAATCTCCACCCCCAGTGAGAATGCAAGGTCTCCGGCTATTTCACATTGCAAAGGAACGAATAAAACTAGAAAGGAAAACAAATCGAAAAAGGGAGGCCCCAGAAAAGACCCGTTAATTGCTGAGGAAGCAAGAATTCGCCCAACCTGTAAACCATGTGAAACTCGCTCTCTGGTAAATAGGAAGGAATGGTCACAGGAGATATTGAAAGTATTAGAGTCCAATATAGAAGCCCTTCTCCGTAAACATCTGGCCCCCTTAGCGGAACACATTAAGAAAATTGATGAGAAAGTTAACAGGTTGTTAGAACCACATAATGGTGAACACCCAGTGTCCCAATTAATGATGAGTCAGGAAGGGTTAGGGAGCGCTCTGTGCCCTGCCAGTGCCGGTATAAATAGTAGTAGGCTGGCAGAGAGTGAGCAGAGAGTTGCTCCTATCGTGAGTAAGGACAAAGGTATACCCCCTAACACCGTACCCCCTTGCTTACAATACGAGGGTAATAACAAAGGGCTGGTAGTAGGCCGCAGCCTTTCAGACGCACAGGTGCAGAGTACACCGGGTTTGCAGACGCTAGACTTGCCTCCAGCATCTTGCCCTTATACAATAGTCTTAGCGGGAGTCCCAGCCCATAATCGTGATAGAGAAGAGCCCACAAGTTCCCTGATCAACAAGATTAATCATTGGTTGTATAATAACGTGAAGGGAGTCAAGCTGAGGAATAGCCAAATCCTTATGGCAAGGAGGGTAGCTTGGGTTGGACCCTCAGAGAAAAAATTTGCAGGGGACTGCGTGATTGTTAACTTTAGAGACCCGCAGATGGTAAAAGAATTACTTACTTCTAGTTACGGGATTTTTGACAGAGGGTCGACAATAAAAATGCTTCCACTTAACTTCTTTTACAGGGACAACTCAACTGAATTACGCCAAACGATTGGGAGAAGAAGGGTAATACCCATTACAAGAACCAATAGTCTGGGGTCCGTCCCAAATCGGTTCACCCCACTGTTTGATGCAGCAGTGATGGATGAACTTGATTGACTGGCCCAAGGTGTGTATATGGAGTCCCCACCACCTCCAGTTAATTTAATCCAAAAGGAGATCGTGAATATCACGGGAAATACTCCTGCACCTAATACCAATCAATACGAGGTTATACCAAAAGTTAATAGCTTAGTTTCTGGAGGGACTTATCCGGCAGGATTTTCTTCTTTTTTAAAACAGCCTACCTTAGTCAGGAGCAAGATAAATCATGAGGCTGAGGAAATCAGGGTGGTATCATGGAATATTGCAGGAATCTCAACCAAACTAAAAAACAAGGAATGGTTAGATTTCAGTCAGAAATTTCACGTTATTTGTTTACAAGAAACGTGGGAGACGGATAGTAGTGCTCCACATCTAGAGGGATATAAAATGTTTTTCGTGTCTGCTCGGAAATCTACCATGGGAAGAGCGAAAGGGGGACTAATAACGTATGTGTCTCTTGCTTTACAAGGGACCTGGGAGGTCTTGGGCTGGAGCTCGGATAATATACAGGGAATCAGCTACTGTAAGAAGGGCTTAAGATTTGTTTTGATAAATTTTTATAATGCGGCCCAGTCAATTCAGAGGCTGAATTTGCTTGAGGATAGATTGGCAGATCTACATTCCAGGGGAAATAATCCCCCAATCCTGATCCTGGCGGGCGATTTTAATTGTCATCAATGCCCACACCTGAAATGGGGAGGGGGTAAATGGGATTCCTGCCCATCCACCAAGGATTGGCACCTAGAACATACATTGGAAGGTAGCAAATTGGGAAATATACTGGGCACATATGATTTAATGCCCACGATGGATTTAATCAAACCTAGGAATTCTAACATCATTAACCCAACGTTTAAAGGCAGGGGCAGGGATACAATTATTGATTTTATTTTTGTTTCACATTGTCTTAAATACAGGATCGTAGATTTTAATATAGAGATTAGTATTTTTAGTGACCACAACCCCTTGGTGTTGTCATTGATGGATGAGGATTCTTCCACACAGGCAAGGCCTAGGATGACGAGGGGCAAATTGGAAGCTATCGACCAGGGTAGGCGCATACGTTGGTCAAATATAGATGGGGAAGCAGTTTATAAAAAACGTATTGCTTCGCCCGATAGCGGGATCTGGATGTGCCTAGACCAGGAAGTCAAAGGTAAAAAACTGATAAGTGTCTTTGAAAGTATGGCAAGGGATATTGACAAGCTACTTAGGGCCAAATCATCACCCATGTCGAACCTTCCACCAAAATGGTTCGACAAAGCATGCTCCAGTGCCCAAAAAGAACTAAAACGGGCACTCAAAAAGGTACCTAAAGATAGGAGTAGGATTGTGGAATGTAGGGCACAATATAAATTGGCCATAAAGAAGAGGAAACATACTATCCACTTTGAGGCCTGGGAGAATTTAAAGGAGGCAGCGGAGCTGAGAGACATGTCTAAATTTTGGAAGGTGATAAATGACCCAATTTTTCAGCCACTGAACAATGAGAAGATGGCTTGTAATATCCTGCCAGAAGCATGGGTCTCTCATTTCAAAAAGTTGTATAACCACGGCAGTGGAACTGCCCAACAAGCTATAGATGTGGGTACTCTTCCAAACTCATGGGAGCAGTTTAAAGTGGGCGAGGTTAAAAATGGAATACTCGCCCTGACAAGAAACAAGGCCCCGGGTCCAGATGGGATTCCCCCTGATCTATTTTTATCCCAGGTTGAGCTGTGGGCCCCTATACTCACGAGAGTTTTAAATACAGCAGTGGAAGAAGGAATGCCCAGGTCCTGGTCAACCGCCAGCATTGTCACCCTATTTAAAAAGGGCAATAAGAGCGATCCTCAATGTTATCGTCCGATTTCCTTAATTGATGTGTCGGCAAAGGTGTTAGGGAAGGTGATTCTAAATCGTTTAATGGACTGGGCAGAGGAAAACGAAATTATCACAGACACCCAGTACGGTTTTAGAATGGGCCGCTCCACATCAGACCAATGCCTCAACTTATATAACTTAATCGCAAAGTACACTGTGGCTGGCGAAGGCACAGATTTTTTTTAGCCTTCATGGACCTCACAGCAGCCTTCGACCGGGTTAACCGAGGAAAATTATGGGAGATTTTAGAGCTGCTAGGGGTGGACTTAAGTTTGATATTCATTTTAAAAACACTGCACATGAATACAACATCCCAGGTTAGATACAGCAACGAGGGGAATCTCACCGACCATTTTTCTTGCACAGGGGGTGTGAGACAAGGCTGCATCTTGACGCCTTTTTTATTTACACTGTATATAAATGGTTTGGATAAAGCCTTAAGAACATTGGGGGTTGATTGCCCGAGAGTGGCAAATAGAAGTATACCGGTCTTATTATATGCGGATGACGCAGTACTCCTCTCGCGTACAGGGAGGGGACTGCAGTCTCTTATTGATGGCTTTTGTGAGTTCATGGCAAACCTAGATTTATCCCCCAATCTAACAAAATCCTACATCATGGAAGCAGGAAAAAGACCAACAAGGAATTTTACTTTTAAGATTGAGGGACACAAACTAGAGAAGGTCGAGGTTTTCAACTATCTAGGGATAATCTTCGATAAACACCTCAATTTTAACACACTAATTTCAGAAAAATGCAAGCAGCATGTGAGCATAATGGGCTCAATTATGAACCGAGCCACGAGATTAGGCCGTTGGTCATTGATGGAAATATTGAATTTATACAATTCAATTTGTTGTTCCAAAATCATGTATGGGAGTGAGGTCTGGGGATTTAGAAGCATCTCCACTATACAATTGGAGGAAAATAAGTTTCTTAGGAGGATTTTGCAAGTTCCTCAAAGCATCCCGGCCCATATTATCCATGAGAGCTAGGGCTCCCCTACATTTCTGATAGATTAAGTCTTAAGCCATTATTGTGTTGGATTAAAATCTGGACCAACCCTGAAGCTAGTCTAAGTAGAGAAATAATTATAGACTGTATTAACAGGGACAAAGGTCACAAGATACCATGGCTCAAATACGTGAAGGATAAGCTGGAATGGCTGGGTTTTGCCAGATACTTCAAGGATCCCACGTCCTTAACACCCCAGTTAAAAGCCACGATAAAAGCAGAATATATGAGGCGGTTAGCCTGCGCTCTGGAAGACCGCGAAATATTGAAAGGGTCAGTACGATCACATATATTAACAAAATCTGTTGTAGGTTTAGAACCCTACCTGGCACAGATCTATAACAAAAACAATAGATTTTTAATGACCAGATTTAGACTGGATCTTTTACACCACATTTTAGCTGTTCCTGCAGGGTTCACGAAAGATATTGGTTCAAAGGGTCCCTGTGGCTGCGATCTGGGATCTCCACAGGACACCCTCCATTTTGTATTCTTTTGTCCACTATATGACTACCCGCGGGCTCTCTTTTTAAAAACCATCCTAAGAGTGAATAAATTCACCCAAGTTAGGGTAGCACTCTTATACTTAAAACTTTCCGCGGACCCTTTTACTTTGTTCTGTACTGTAAATTTTTTAAGATTAGCAGCAAAATTGAGGAAATCTAGAAGGGAGGTGTAAGTAATCCTATTTGCCGGATATTACGGATGTGGCATCGGGTTTAAAGCTCCTCCACAAGAATGCTATTCATTGCGTACACAACAGGAGATAACCCGTGGATTTTTGCAATTGTTGTACTGCAACGTTTAGAGTATTTGGGATGTTATAAGAAGTCTCTTTTTATATAGGCCACGGCTTATTTTAAAATGGATTGTTTTATGTAGACTACGATCATGTTTTTTAATCGATGTTATTGTATTGATATCCCATATTTTTATAGTTGTTAGCACCCCGCACTTTATAAAACTATGTATTTGTAACCTATTCAGATGTTTAGGCCCAACCCTGTTACCGTGTTCTTGGAAAGGCCCACTAGATATGTTTTATCTTAATGTTTTTATGATGAATTGTTCATATTACTGTATGTGTAAATATACTGTTCTTTTTCTGGATGTTTTAATATCCGAATAAAGATACTTTTGATGATGATGATGATGATGCATCCATACAGCACATCATATGCTATCTGCTCCATCTTCAAAGGTGTAACCTGGCATATTCATCCATACGTCTACACCTAGCAGCAATTGCTGCTTACCTACAAAACAGACAGCATTTATCACTGTTCAGAGTGCCTGCTATTAAAGCCTTTATGGAAGGCCTTAAAAGAGTAAATCCACCCAGGGCACCACCTTCCCCTGTATGGAATCTAAACGTAGTTCTTACAAGGCTAATGGGTCCGCCTTTCGAACCAATGCATAAATGTGAGCTACAGTTCCTCACTTGGAAAACAGCTTTCCTCGTGGCTATCACTTCCCTTAGAAGGGTTAGTGAGATACAAGCGTTCACTATACAAGAACCCTTTTTACAGATACATCACAGCAAGGTGATACTTCGCACAAATCCAAAATTTCTGCCCAAGGTCATTTCCCATTCCATCTTAATCAATCGGTGGAATTACCGGTTTTTTTCTCGCAACCCCAATCTGTTGCGGAAAGGGCTCTACATACACTTGATGTTAAAAGGGCTTTACTGTATTACATACAAAGAACGCAACCCTTCAGAAAGACTAAACAGTTGTTTGTCTCCTTCTCTCCACCGCGTAAAGGCTACCCCATCTCAAAATCAGGGATAGCTAGGTGGATTGTAAAGTGCATACAAATTTGCTATCACAGAGCAAAAAGAACATTATCTGTTCCACCTAAAGCCCAATCTACAAGAAAGATAGGGGCTTCTATGGCTTTTCTAGGGAACATACCCTTAGATGACATCTGCAAGGCAGTCACATGGTCAACACCGCACACCTTCACAAAACATTACTGTGTAGATGTGCACTCCAAACAACAAGCTAGTGTGGGCCAGGCTGTACTAAAGACACTATTTCAAACTACTGCAACGGATACCGGTGGTCGCCGCTAGGGTTGGGTACTGCTATATAATCTATGCACAGTGTATAATCTGCAGCTCGTATGCCTCGAACGGAATATGCTACTTACCAGTATGCATCTGTTCTTGGCATGTAGAGCTGCAGATCTATACACGCCCACCCGCCTCCCCGGCTACCTGTATCCGTTCCAGGCTATCTTATTTAGATACAACACACATGGGTTTCTTCACTATCATCACTACGCTCCATCTTTTCCCTGCTGGCGAAAAACAATCTGAGGATGGAGCCGAAGCCCATGCGCAGTACGGACCGAAGGAGGAGTCACCGAACTCGTGACTTCCAAAGACTGTCCAAGAAGAAAAACAAACTGCAAACATCCGGGCCCAACACCTTCCTCACTGCTGGTATTTTTAAAAATATTTGTACCATTAATTTACAAGCTAATTAAATATTATCTGTTAGAAGCATGATTGTCAGATGGTTCTCTTTACAAAATCCTCTAACATTGCAGATAGAAAGAAAAGTAAATGACAGTCTCCAGGATAAAATAATCAGCAATTTGTAAGAAGACATGAGCTAATGTATGACCTCTGTCTTGAAATGCACAGCAAATGTGACAAGATAAAAGCAAAGTTTAAAGGCATCTTTATTGCTCATTCACTTTCTGAATGAATACCAGTACTTTGCCAGCTCAAGGTCTCTTGCCAGATTAAGCCAGTAGGCCCTAAAAATAGCTCACCCTGATAAAATCTGACTCGCCTTACTGAGTAGATTTTTCAAAGCCTGTTCTTTCTTGTATGTATCTTCTCCATATGCTCAGAACATTTAGAGCCATATGTACAGACGATTTGCAAATAGTTGGTGCAGTGTGCGCACACATTTTTTGTGTAATGTTTGTAATTTTGGGTGCAACCTATGTATTAATACGTTGCATCGAACAATCTCCAGTCCTAGAAGATCACACAAGCACCTACCTAATGAATAGTAATTAGGCAACTCACAATTTGGTACCTCATCGGATTGGTTACAAACATAGGAGTGGTGTCCTGCAAGGAGTAGCAGACCACCATCCCTGCATTTGCATTTCCAAATAGGAAACTTAATTTTTTTTTTTTTTTTTTAAAGCATTGGTACAACAAATTCTGTTTCGCAATTAGAAGTGTATTTCCCCTTTCGTTGCACTCCTAATTGTGATTCTGGATGAGTTGCAAATCCCCTTTTGCATTTTGGCAAGGCTTTTCTGAATTGCAAAAGATGTTTAGTACGTAGCTAAAAGACATTTTGCAGTTGCGAACTCGCTGATTTGTGCAGTCACAAAATGCCTCTCTTCATCTGGCTGTTAAACCCACAGATTTGTTTGGCTGTGAAGGTAGGCCCTTTTTTAAAAATTAGTAACCATTTTGAATTGAATTTTCATTTGCATACAGATTTTGAACAGTTGTCATTCAGGTAAATCGGAAAAACTTTAAGTATACATTGAAGCGGGCCTTTCAATTAATTGCCAACATCATCTGCTCGGCAAATGCAAAACACTTGTCTACTTAACATTGTTTACCTTGCTTATGCTGTTTATAAATATACGCATCCCTCCCACATGAAGATATATATTCATTGCTACTTTTAAGTTTCCAGAAGAGAAAGCAATCAAAAGGGTAACACTAAAACGTCATGGATTCTTGTCCTATCTAGTATGTGTAATGCATTCTTAGACCTTATCTTATGATCTGTTTTGCTATATGTGCTACCATGCCTGTCAGACCTTCTATATCATGTATATCAGGTATTTGTTTATATCTGCCTAGCCTACCCCCTCAACAGGTTGAGCTGCCATAACCTGTCACAGGTGCACTCAAATTTGTCTAATTGTTTAATCTATAGATTACCTGTTCAGAGGTGGCTACTTTATACACTCCCTGTACCCACGCTTGTGTGTCTGGGCTGTGAGGGGTTCTCCAGAGTCGGAGCATACAAAGCTTAACCGTTACTAATCCAATTGTGAATCACCTTGTCATTTGGCATGCGAGCTCCAGGTAATTTGCTGTTTTGTGTAGAAGTGCTGACCGATTTGTGAGTGGACTGATTGATCCTAAAGTTATCTTCGTATAATGCCATACTACCCAAGTGGTGTGTAATGGATGGGCATTCCCAGAATATATGGACTATATCACAGCCCTTATAGTTACCTCCCCAGCGCTTTGCAGCTGGTAGTAAACCCATGTCATGTAGCCTCTTAGGGGGTCCCATGCCACCTGTGGATTATATTCAAATTATTACATTTTAGACATGCCTCCCTCAGGGCTTTAACATGGTTGGTCAGTAAGTCTTCAGTGTAATCAAGGTGTGGTTGTTCAGTCCACCATTCCTTGAGTCTCTGTAGGAAGCTGGCTCTGTGTATGGTATTTCCACTAGGTGGGTATACTGTGCACAGAGTCCTGGGGTTCCCCAAAACTGTACAGGGCTCATTGTAAAACCCAAAGTGCTCTGTTAGTGGTAGTTCGGCCTATCACAGAAAAGTGTAAGACATTTATTGCACAACACTGACCAATAATGCACACACGACTCAAGAAGGAGATCCAGACCAATTTTAGAAAAATATACTTTGTTTGTATTCTATTTTAAGACCAAGATCTTCGCAATAAGGTAGGTACATTTTTAAATAAAAATGCTTTTCGCTTTGAAAAATCTGCACTTAAAAACCTTTCAGAACAGTTCCGTGTTATCCTATGGGGAAACCAGGTAAGTAATGCACTTACAATTCCAGTCTTCTGGACCAAAAGTCAACAAGGGTCAGGTGAATACCAAAACTGCGGCACAGGGGCGGCTGGATGCAGGGTGCAAAATCTGCATTGGGCACCCAGTGCTTTTAAACGGAGTTTCTTCTTTTGGCAAACAGGCTGCGGGCATTGCAGGAGGGCGACCAATGACAGAGGTAAGGAGAGATTTAGGGGATCGTCATTGGATCAGCTCACGAAGGCCCACAGGCTTCGAGTGCAGGGGTGCCGTTCGTCGTCTGAGTCTTCTTACCGTAGGTGGTCGGGGGTAGCCTCTGAATACACACTACAGGTGCCGCCGTAAAGATCAAGAGAGGTCAGCCAACGCTGGACTCAAGGTCAGGGTCGCTGGGGAGACTTCAATGCACAGGTGAGCCACTCAGGCATCGGGTGCAGAGTGAGCAGGAGAGGTTGATCCGCGTGGATCCGGAGTCCTTGCAGTTAGTTTATTCTGGACAGGGCCACTGTCCACGTGAGATTGGTGTCTTTTTTTTGAAGGCTGCATTCTTCCCAGGGTGCTCAGAGGTCGCTGGCAGCAAGACAAGGCGCAGGTTCGCAGAAGCTGGAGAAAGGCTGGTTGGGATGGGGCCAAGGCAGTCTTTGTCTTCAGTTTTCTCTGCAGGGATGTCTTGCTCCTTAGGTCATTGCAGATTTAGTTTCTAGGTCTGGGGTTGCCACCTAAATATTACATTTAGGGGCTTTTTAGGGGGGTAACAGGTAGGGCCAATGGGCATCTTACCTGTGGTGACTACACACTCTATTATGCCACTCTCCTGTGGGAGGAGGCATAGACCTAGCCCTGATTGGAGGGTCCCTCCATCTGCAAGATGGGCGGGATTGAAAGATGTGCCTCACCTCCCATCCTCCACCTTAGGGGTGGGGTTGGCAGAGGTGGGCACACATCCTATTCTCCTAAGGTTTCCCGACGGTTTTCCCAGCCAAAGTGGGGGTGTAAACCAGGGGCTGCCATCTGCTGCGAGCAGCAGAGGCTGGGGGGGGGGGGTACATTACAAAGGTAACATGCCTTTGAAGCTTCCCCATTTCAAGCACTTGCCCATCCTGGGGGAGGAGATGTGGCACCTCTGCCCAGGATGTGCATTGTTTCTGGTCCCAGAGAGCAGGGGCTCCAGAAACATGTTTGGTGGCGGCCTGCTGCCTTCAGCTGGACAGAGACCTCACCAGGGTTGTTAGGTTTTCAGGAGGAACCTCCGTGGTGCCCCCTGTGTACATGGTGCAATAAATCCCACACTGGCATCAGTGTGGATTTATTGAGAGGAGTAGTTTGTTACCAAACACTCCTGTATTCAGTGAAGCCATCATAGTGCTGTGGAGCTAGAGTTGTTGAGTTCCCAGTCCATGTACGCTCTATGGCTTCACTGGCACTTACAACATTAAGGAATAGACCCTAATATTGTAGGGGTATAGCTCCTCATGCAGATATGCCCTCACTTGGGGTATAGTGCACCCTGCATTTGGGCTGTAAGGCCTGCTAGTGGGGTGACTTACTTGTACCTCTCAGGCGGTGCTGTCTGGCATGGCAGCCAGGTAGGGTGCCATGTTGACTTTGTCATTTTTTCACCTCACAGGTGCATGCAAGGTCAGTGGCATGGTCCCAGTAAGGGGGGGGGGGGCACAGGCGACCCTCTTCAGCTCCCAGGCCCTAAGTACCCAGGGTACCACTTACTAGGGACTTACAGGGGGCAGGTGTATCAATTATGGATATCTTTTTAAGAAGAAGCACTGGCTTAGGGGACCTGGTTGGCAGGGACCCTGTGCACTAAAATTGAAACCACATCAAAACCAGGCAAAAAGTGGGGGCTAACCATGCAAAAAAGAGGCACTTTCTCGCATGCCTCTGTGATACAGGGTTGGCAAATGTCTTGTCATTGAGTGTCCTGTATAAGCCCAATACCACCCCCTTAAACATCCACCACCTAGAAAGGAATTAAATAATTGATTTAGTTTGGGCTGTAGATAACCGTGGGTGTACCATATGGAGACAATTTTGCAGTTGTTTGAAAATCCCAGAAAAAACTCCATGGAAGGTGAAATTCCTCTGAAGCGTCCACAAAGGTTTTCACCTTATCGTTTTATCCAGCTTGATCAGTTGCATGTATACCTTGGTTTATTAACTGTTTCCAGGCCGGTTTCTGTCCCCCTATGTATATCCTACAATTCCCCCTTATGGGTGTGCCTTTGTTTAAGGTTGGGTTGGGTTTTAGGTTGAGTCTTCTCGTAGTATTGAATGACCCCATTTCCATGCATTAATAGTTGTTTGTATGATCGGGTTATTGAATAGCTGTGACCATCTGTGTCTTGTATACTATGGGTCAAAGGGCCTTCACCTGCCCAGTGTTCTCTACAGGAAAACCAATGGAAGCGGGTATAGGGCTGTGTGGAACATGTGAAAGCAGCAGTCCACCTCTTATCTTTACCATGTGTAGTTTTATTTATTTTAAGTCGTAGCTTCGGCTTGCCCGGGTGAATAGTTCCATCATAGCCGTAAGTTCCTTAATCACTTTCACTGTTAACCGTAAAGGCTGCATCACAAATAAATATGCTTAGAATAACGTTCATAGTGTACACCTTTATTCTACCCCATCTTTGTGGGTCTGACTTGATCTTGGAGCTCAGGAGGTTCAAATTGTCTTCAGTCATATTGGTAAGCCCAGTGTGTATGAAAATTCCCAGGTATTTCAATTTACATAGCTTTATTAGGAAATCTAATATAGCAGTCCTTGTTGTAAAGTGCATTAGAGGTAGTGCTTCGCACTTGCCCCAATTCAATTTGCTACAATGATAAAGTAGAAAATCTTGAGATTTTGTTAATAAGGTGCAGGATAGATTTCTAGGGGTTGAAAATGGTGACTAAAATATTGTCTGCGCAGAGGAGAGCCTTAAGTTCCCCTACTTTAGTAGGAACGTCTTTTACATCATGGTTCTGTGATATGGCTATTGCGAGTGGTTCCAACGCTAAAATAAATAGTAGAGCGGGAAGCTGTCATCCCTGTCTTATTCCTCTATGTATCTTTAAATCCATAAAGGTATGCCCATTATAATCCTCTACTGCTTAAGTATATGTGTATGACCATTAAAGTTTTCAGAAATTGTTTCCCTATCCTGAAGCGGCACAGTACGCTGAATAAGTACGGCTAATCCATACTGTCAAACACTTTCTCTGTGTCTAATGAGTGCTACCTTTTCATCTAAATCGGTTCTCACTAGCCATAGAATCTGAGCAAGCGTTCTGAGGGGTGACGCTGAGGAGCAGTGTGGTATAAAAACCCACTTGATCTCGATGTATCTAGTGGGCAGGCATCCTTTTGGACGACTGGTCAACATTTTCAACATGATTTTCATGTCTTTATTTAAGAGGTTTATTGGCTGGTAGCTGGCACATTGTAAGAGATATTTATCTGCCTTTAATAGCAGTGTGATCTTGGCCTTATTTATCTCCTGATGGGGTGTGGCATCTTCTCGTATGTCAGTAATCAGTGTACATTATAAAGCCACTAGCAAGAGTTTCTTAAGTCAATAGTATTCTGTTAGATAGCCATTCAACCTGGTGCCATTTTATATGGGAGGGTATTAATGACGTACTGTATTTTGTTATGTCATTTTCTTTGCATTTGATCATCTGTTAGCTGTGGTATGAAGAGAGGAGAAAGAAATGTATCCTATGTTAGCTTAGAGTCTGAGCATTTGGGTGCTTAAAACCTTTTATAATGTATTGTAATGTGTCTAATATTTTGGTTGGATGGACCTCTAACTGCCCTTACTGATTCCTAATCATTGGGATTACCTGTTGAGCTTCTTGCCATCATAGTTGCAGAGCTAAAAGTCTTCTTGCCTTTCTCCCTTCTCATAGTGGTACTGTCAAAGTCAGAATAAAGCCTGGGGTGTAAATAATTGGTTCAGCACCAGTTTTGCTTGTATTAGATCGTGTAGCACTGACCTATTATGTGTAATGTGGAACCTATTTACTAGCATTTTCACTTGAGCCTTTAATTGGGTTAAGTGTTCCCTTGCTTTCCAGAGCCGGATCCTTCATTATTTCTTTCCTCACATACATTTTTCCAGCTGCCCATACAGTTTGTGCCAATGCAACTGTGTTCATTTTTCTCGAAGTATGTGGGCATCATGGCTAGCAGCTTGCATTTTTCCAAGTGTTGCCTGTAGTGGGACATGCTAAGCCGCTATTGTTCCAACGGGGCTTTTGGAAACCCCAAGTCTATGGAGTTCTGAACTGCTTCGGGATTCGATACCCATTCGTTGCTATGGTTATGCCCCCTATCCTTCATTGTGGAGAGGTCCAGGTCCGAAAGTAATCGAGTAGCTCATCCTTTGAGTAAGCGATGTAAATGTATACTGCCTATCTTTGTGATGCCACAATCTCCATGGGTCATGGAGAGGGAAATCTGTCTGGAGATCTCGATGTAGACCACCTTCCATTACACTTTGGGAGCGGGTGCACTGTGAATTATCCAGGTGAGCATCTAGGAATATGTTCCAATCCCCTCCTAGCAAGATGTTTGCGTGTGGGTGTTGTAACATTATGCGGGTGCCTTTAAACCTGTCCTCCTTATGTGTAATGGGGCAATATATGAAGGCTACCAGGAGAGTTTGTTGCTATATTGACAATTTAATTATAACATAATGTCCCACTGTGTCAGTCCATTGTTTATGCAGTTTTAATGGTCAGGCCTTTCTGTATAAGAATGGACACTCCCCCTTTACGTTATAATCTTATTGGAGGTTATGTTGTTGGGTCACTGGGGGCCTGTTTAGAGACGTGGTATTCTTAGTTTTTGTCTCTCTTTGAAAAGTGTGTCATGTATGAGGGTTCCATATCTGTACATAGCTTGTGGAGATATGTCAGTATTTTCTTCCTCTTAAGGAACTGGACCATTGCATTCACATTCAGAGAAACAACCTTAAGGTCTTGAGTGTGCTGTATCTCTTAATAAGGGTTTGCGACGAACTAGCGGGACTGAATGGTGGAGAAAAATGACAAGTAGGGGTATACTGAAGTGGTTCCTAGACCACTGATTGGGTAAGCCTAGAATGCATCCATGAGCCCTTCGAGCTGTGTGGCGTTCAACGACCTGCAGCGCCCTCTGCCAGCCGAACAAATGTTCGAGTTAAGTCACAGGGCAGTTTATCCATTACATAGTGTGGGTATGGCATACCCGTGCCCCTGAGAGAGTATAAATCTTTCATGATTCAATGGCTCTAAGGACGTTCCTTGGCCAATGTGTCCCTGAACATCTCATAGTGTGTAATGGCTGTTCAGCCCTTTATGTATTAGAATACCCTCCCAGAATCATTGTTCATACTCTTGGGTAAATGTGTATTCTAACCTCCTAGGAAGAACAGCCCTTCAGTATACCTAAAACATTATTTTCTCCATGAGAGAGTCTTCCATCTGTGGATTTTACAGGCATATGGCCCCAACCCCAGAGCCTTAAACCAAAAGTGAGATAGCGATGACTGTACAGTTACAAATAGACTTCAAAGGACATTGACAGGAGTGTTTGCCTCTTCTTCACATTGGTATTTGGAAGCTTGTTAGTGTCCTCGGGATGGGGGTGAGGGGCCTCAGTGGTCTTCATGATTTATCTTGTTGTTGAGGTTTCCCTATCAGTTTCTGTTTTAAGCCATCGGCCCATTGTTGGGGGACCTCTTCCAGACGTCTCCTGTCACCTAGTTGCGAGGCCCAGCGACCCTCTTCAGATTGAGAGCCCAGGACGGTTTGCAAGTCTCTAGGTTGAACAGTTTCCTTCTCTGTCCTTATAGTGATTCTAACCATCCTTCCAACTTGCTTGGATCCTCAAATCTGTTGTTTCCTCATTTGTAGTAACCAGCCGGATCCAGAAAACTGTATCTGATGTCCAGTTGCCTAAGTCGAGGCAAGAGTGATAAAAAAACCTCTTCCTTCATTGGGGGTATCCTGTGAAAAATCCTGTGTTATAGTGATCTTGAGTTCCCAATACATGAATGGGCCATGTAGACCTGAAAAACGGAGGTTATCTCTGTCAGTTCTGTTTTTCAGATTGGTTATCTTGTGTTATAGACTCCAATGATATTATTCTCAGTAGATGGAAGCTGCTTTTTTTAGCTCTACTGTTGCAGCCTAATTTACGTTTGTTGCAGGAGAGGTCAGAGTGAATCGATAGAAAGTGCATTGTGGTTTTAGCTGTGGTGCTCTCTACTTATAGCCATAGACAGTCTGAGCATGGTAGTGTGGCCTGTTTGCTGTCCGCCTTATTAGACTTCCCCAACATCGCCTCTGTGAAAAGTAGTTGACTGCTTGATTTGGATATCATAATGTTTGTAGCAGAGCTAGGGCGTAGAGAAGAGGAATTCTAAATGTGGTTCTAAAGCTAAACCCATGTTATTTATTTTCTTTGCATTACGGAAGTAGAACCTCTGTGGGGCTGTTAGCCTTCGTCCCTGTTAAGGTGTTAGGAGCACTTGCAAAGCAAAGTGCTTGGACATATCTCCCTTGACAGTGTCTAGCCTTTAGACCATGAATAGCTCTTTGCAGAAAGAAAAATGACAATACCTGCAAGGAAATGTTGTGATTTGGGCAGAAATAATGGTGAAAATGTATCAATATTTTTAACTGTAATGCTAAAATAATGAAACCCACTGCAATCACAAATATATAGGCTCTTTGTCCTCCTCGTAAAATTATCTCTACCCATCCCCTTTTTCACCGCCTGATGTTAGGTTCTCTGATCCCCCACTTATATCTTATTACTCGTTCTCTCTGCTCTAGTGCTAATGTCTCTGAACCTTTATGCGCGTTGCCTCAGATTCCTTACTTTGTCCTCAGAGCTAGGTCAAGAACTTGGCCAAATCTTGCTTCTGGCATCTAAAAATGTTAGCATTTCTTCTCCCTTCCATTGATTCCAGTCACCATGTAACGGTAATGAATCGTTGATTCAATCCAGATTGGACTATGGCAATGACCCCTATTTAGTTTCTCCAAAAAGTATTTTTCATTGGCTTCAGCTAGTACAGAATGCTGTTGCGCTGCTTATCACTCACTCCTCCAAAAGGTCATAATCAAACTGTATGTCAATTACATTGGTTATCTGTAAGATTAAGAACTTTTAAAGCCATGCCTCTTGCCCATAAGACCATTCATCAACACTCACTTGACTTTTTAGCTTCCAATTTTTCTTTACTTTTTCCAGAGTGGAATGCTCAGCAAATACCTTCTCCTTAACTTCCCGAAGTCAAAGACTCAGAATTTTGGCCACTGACCCTTTTCAGTTGTGGTCACAAGAGAATGGAGCTCTTTTCCACATGTTTTTCGAGCTAAGCCTGACCTTTGTTTCAGGAAACTGTAAAAACCCATTTATTTGATGGGATGTTGCATGATGATGCCTAGGTAGTCTTTTTGAATAAATATTGGTAGCTGTCTAGTGCCATGATGCTCTGGCGACTGTGCGCTTTAGAATGGCCCAACACACACAACAGACCTTTACTTTCCAAATAAGGTCACACCGTAAAAGAGAGCCTACAATTGGTGTATGCGTGACTTGAGAAGGTTGGTTTCCCTACAAAGTCTAACCAGGTAGACTTTGTAGGGAAGATTGCTAGGCTGAAACTTGCCGAACTGTCAACGCAATAAAAATGTACCATAGTTAGTTCTAGGAGTGCTGTAAACTTGTATTGCTTCTCGGCAGTCACCTCTTGCTCTGAGATGCTTCAACATACTCTTTTCCTGGAAATTCATGGAGAGCTAGTAATCTCTTTTGGATTCCGCAATTTAGAAAATCTGCTGGAATTCTTTTCTGCAGAAATATAATTGCAGTACCCTTGAATTGCATAGAAACACAATTCCATCCCTCTATTTCTGTCTCTCCCTTGCTGTCAGAACCCCCAGACTCTCCATTGAATGAATGAGAGTGGAAAATGAAAGTGAAAACCATTGTTGGGGGGGGGGGGGGGGAGGAGGGAGTAGGAAAAGAGGGAGAATCCCTTCCGTTCATCTGAACCCACACACACACGTTGATTCATCAATCCACGCACCCACACATTCATTGTATCCTTCCACTCAAACATTCATACCAACCCTTTTATCACCCTACATCCATATATTCACCCATCCACACAAACCATTGCATTCACCCATTCGCAGGAGCTTTTGAGTATTCCTGAATGCAGGGGCTTAGTGGTACACTGTAATGAAACAAAAGGGTGAAATAGAGAAAGGAGACGGATAGCATCTGGTAGTGACTATCTATTCACACATTCATACAGGCATACACAATCATATAATCATCTATCACACACCCTTTCAAACACTTATCCATATGCTCGTGGATTTGTATTTACATCCCCTTCTCTCCACTTGGCATGTTGTTCCTGTTATCCTTCCGTCTTCCTTTTCTTATTCCCTTCTTAATGGTGTATGATATATATTGCCGGCCCAAACTATCATACCACACCATATCCTACTTGAAATTTAGCTCCTGTTCACTGGCCTTGTCCAGACCTTTTCAGCTACCTGACTTAAGATCACCCCACTCCACGCACTGTCCTAACCATGTCAAATCTGTTCATCCACCAAACCAGCTTCTTCAGTAAACCTGCATTATCAGATCCTTGCAAAACCTCATCGCCCCAGCCTCACTGTCTGCCCCCTAGGTAGACCTTTAAGTGCAAGTGTAGGAAGCTGGCTCTGTATATACCATACGAAAATAAGGTATAGTGTTGACAGAGTCCAGTGGATTCCCTAAAGTAGGCAGAGGCTAAAGTAGATAATACCTTACTCTCTATTTGTGGTAGTGTGGGCGAGCAGTAAGGCTTTATCAGAGGGTAGTTTTAAGCATTTATTGTACACACTCTGGCAAGAAATGATTTCACACATTCAAAGACTGATCTCTGACCAACTTTTTGGATATAAATATTATTTAGTTGTATTTTATTTCTAGAACCAGGCCAGGCCCGGTACTGGTAAGTGAAATAGTACTTTGCAAGAATAATGCAGTTAAATACAATTTGAATGCAGTTGAATGTAATTGAATTGGTTACAGGCAAGTCTCTTGTTCATAAAATAGTTGGAATTACTTTTCAGTTACCATTGAGTTTACTTTGTAAGTTACATTTCAGATTACTTTTTAAGTTACTTTTTCTACCCAGAGTGATATGCCTAGATATCACACTGGGACATATCCTAGAGAAAAGGAGAGTAAATGCACGTTTGTAAATATACAGTTTCTTAAGCTTTCATACAATTTTCCAACTCCACACTTAGAATTTTTTTTCAAAGAAAAGCAGTCAATGGAGTCCTACGGGAGGAAATTAAGTTATCGGTGTAACGGTAAGTACTTAGTTTTGGGAGTTGGTTTGCTGGGGTTAGAACAAGTTAGATCGAGGCAGGTCAGGGATCACCAAACTGAAGGTTTTGGGGGCGAGGAAGGAGAAGGATCTTCCGCCGGAGGTTGAGCGTTGGATGCGCGGGACGGCGACAAGGGCGAGGCTGGAGGAGCGGAGCTGGCGGGCGGGGGTGTAGAAGTTGAATCTGCTGTTCAGGTAGGCTGGTCCGGTGTTGTGGAGCGCTTTGTGTGCGTGGGTGAGGAGCTTGATGGTGATCCTCTTGTTGACGGGGAACCGGTGCAGGTCTCTTAGGTGGGGGTGATGTGGTTGCGGCGGGGGATGTTGAGGATCAGTCGGGCGGAGGCGTTTTGGATGCGTTGTAGTCGTCGCAGGTGTTTGGCTGGGGTTCCAGTGTAGAGTGCGTTGCCGTAGTCCAGCCTGCTGCTGACGAGGGCCTGGGTCACTGTTCTTCTTGTTTCGGTCGGGATCCATTTGTAGATTCTGCCATTCAAGGTGGGGAGGGAGGGAGGAGCAGTTGGGAGGTGGGAGCGAGGGGGCGTGGCCGCCTGGGTCAGCGGCCGTGAAACGGGATACAGAAGGCCAAAAGGGCGGGGGTGGGGGGGCTCGACTAGGCAAGGCAAAGACGGTAAAAACAAGTACAAGGGACAAAATCACAGGAGATAGGAAAGATACAAAACAAGTAGGCGGTCACCAGAACTCAGCAGCGGTTGAGGCACACTGGGATCGAACCCACGTACGAGGCGGCAGCAGCAGGGCAGCGGGGTGAGCATGGGCAGGTGGAGCAGTTCGGCAGTGGGGGGCGACCTGGCCTGCAAGCAGGGTCAGGTTCACTAGGGTCAGTAGGTGAAAAGAGTAGAAGCAACCAATAAGGAATCGTCAGGAATTCATTTGGGTGCCATTGGTGTCCAAATTCAGCTGCAGAAAAAGTGGAGTATTAGCAGAACACAAGAAGGGCAGTAAACCAACCGATTTTTGAGTACCCCCTGAAATCAAGGGGAATGTTTCTACTATCTTAGAGAGACAGTAGCTTTTCTGGTGCTTCTGGTGAACATCTATCACGTAGAATGAAGCAACACAGGACCTAAAAGTTGAGAAGAGTATCTTCCCTCTTCCTGGATTTATGGTATACATAGATGCTTGGGTGGTAGGAGCTGAGTTTTGTAAGGTCTTGGCTTGGGTCTGCGGTTATTGAAACTGGGAGTGAGGGAAGGTCTGCATGTTTTATTTTGTCTTTATTTTTATCTGAGTATATATGGATTGTGAAGCTCTCGACGAGGGAATGACAACAGTGCTACAGAGGATTAGAGAGTGGGAACCAGTGATTAATTGAGCCGGTGGTTGCAGTGCTCAGTACCCGCACTTATTTCACAGGACCGGGAATACGGATTTCTGATCAAGCAGGAGACGGTCTCCGTATTAATTGTTCAACTTCAAAATAAAATGTATGATATAGCTTGCTGGGGGGCTGCCTGGTATGTCGTCGCAAGCTGGCTCACCCCTGTCAATGCAGGCATGAATACGTATCATCACGTTAGTGATGAGGTCATTGCGTCTGTAACGATTCCAAGAAGTACTCAACAATCAATAACTTGCCTTCCTATTCCCTAAGTCTGCTGCGTCCTGTCCCTGCTTGAGCCTAGGCCTCCCGTTGTATAATTGTAGTTTGGGGCTGGCTGACGGCTGAGTTTGAGCTGGGCAGGCTGGGAGCGCATAGGCTGAACTTGGCTTGAAGAGCACAGGAGAAGAATAAACAACAGTGTGGACTTAGCACTTGCTGCATACCCTGCCCATTATAGCCTGCACTGCTGTAAACTACCCTGGGTCTGCTTGGTGCGGCCATGGCCCACTTCAACTTTCATGCACCATGTGCCTCCCAGAAACATAATTGCTGAGCATGTGAGCATTCTCCAGGCCCTACTCACTGGCATTGGCAGCCTTACGGCCGGGGACAATGTTTGTGCTGTAGTGGGCAGAGTCAGGGCAAGTTTAGTGGATGGCGATGTCCTCTAGCCTGGACAGAACAAATTATAGGTAGCACCAGTGCTGACATGGCTTGCTGTGACGAGTGCTGTTCTTGAGCAAAAACAAATTGGTCTACACCCATCTGTACCTCCAGCCCCTCATGTGCTCTTGGCTTCTTCCACTGGTGACATGTGAGAATGTCAAGCGGTATTTTCCTGCTTACTGTACCTCGTTAAGTGGGCGCACTCACCACACTTTAGCATGCCGTTAACTCATCTTGTTGATATAATCAGTCTAGAACAGTTAATGATTTGAGAAGTGTAATAATACGCATTCCTACGTAGAACAGTAAATGGAATGCTTGCCTTTCAAATACAGATTATCTGCACATTAAACGTTAAACTCTTGGCCAGGCTGAATCAGCATCATGTCCACCAGAGAGATGGGTAATTAAGTTTCATTATATAATGTTTATTTATAGTGTTTGGAGCGGTGGTATGGGCAAGCCCTAGATTGCACTGTTAGTGTTAATACCCTTCTGTGAAGAGGTTCCTAGGAAAGGTAAATCGTGTGCCTTGATACTTTGGGCAATTTCTCTGGAAAAGGTATTGTAGTCTCTGAACTGTTACCAAACAGTTTAATGTGTAGTATATTTATGTGTGAGTGTGCAGGTTTCAATGGTATCTTAAAAGTACTTGTAAGATACTGCAAAGGTGAATCCGCTCTTCTCATCCATGTTTTGTTCAGAATTTGAGGAAAGGAGCTGGCACACAGATTGACATATTGTGCCCACAATGGTTCTGGTAGTATTGTTAGCAAATCAGTTAGCCCTGTGGAAGTTTGTGATTTGTTCTGTCAGCAGCACCTTCTAAGACCACTGTCTGCACGAATGAATAATGTGATGCAAGAACTTCAGAAAGTTCTAGGTATTTGAATAAAGGCTTCTGCTATAGGGTAGATTACATTAAGTTCAAACGGTATTTGCATTGACTGAAAAGTGCTGAAACACTGCATTGATCAGTATGTACCAAACTATTGTTAACAGTGTTCGTTTGATGTAAAGTTTTCCTTTGCATTAGTGTGTCGGTGTAGATAAAAACGAGAAGAGTTCAAACCAGCAGGAACATGTGCATGCCTCAGACAGGCGTGAGAGTGGTGGTGAAGGCGAATGACGAGAGAGAGCAGGATTACAGAGGAGATGGATAAAAGGAAGCAGAGCAGAATTAAGAAAGGAGGACGATTCAGATTCAGAGGGAAAGAACGCCGACATGTGAATTAGAGAGCGATAGAGACAAAGAAAATAAAGAGAATGAGGGGCTATTTGGGAGAGGACAGAGCGAAAAAAGAGCTGATAAGGGATTAAATGGAGAGAGCTAATCTGTGCTAGTAAAGAGCCGAGAGAGAGCAGAGCATGGATGAAGGGGGAGAGGAAAAGGGCAGGGGTAGAATGGATAGGTAATACAGGGCAAATCAGAAATAGAGGGGGAGAGGTAACACAGCAGGAGTGACCAAGAAAACAGGTAGAGATTTTAGAGAATAGACTGTTAAAGCAATAGCAGAGGGGACAGGGAGCAGAGCAGGGATAGAGGTAGAGATTGATACAGTGCAAGTATTGAAAGTGAGCCACCTTAGAAAAATGTGTGCACTAGCACTTATGTTTTTTTAATAATTAAACACTGAGGAGAACTGAATGGAACCTGCAGTTTGTGTGGAAGATGCAGAATAATTCCATCGGGTATTATTTTACCTTTCTGCGTGTACATCTGTGCTTTTCGTTATAGTAGGTAAATTAAAGAAGGGTGTCCCGATTGGTCCATCGTTCTCTTTCTATGGATTATTAAAGTGTATTGCTGGAATGTGGACTTTCCACAAAACCTTAGGTGCCATTTATTTGGACTAATATTACATGTGTTATTAGGTGGGAATTCTTTATCTTGCATGTTATGCATGTCTAAAATACAATTTCTGATTATATGAAAAGTATTCATTTTGCCATGCTGGGATAAAGTGAAAGTATTAAATTATTTTTGGCTGTTTTTGTGTTTCAGGAAATAATTGTGAAGGTTGTGACTAAAAAACTTGGAGACAAGTATCATAAAAGGAAAGCAATAGTTAAGGTAACTTTTTTTTTTCTCGGGCTAAAACGTATGTGATCTAAATTTTAGGTTACAGATTTGTTATGTCTGTGATGGAATCTATGGTTTGATTTTACTGTTGTCAAATTATGTGCAGTCTTGTTGCAAACCAAAACTAATTGCCAAATCATAAGAGCATATCTGTAGTTAACTATAGTGTTACATTCCCTTGAGCCAAGTTCCTGATTGCATATCATCATGTCTATCCTTGCTGCACAACCAGAAGTGGGCTTTGCAGCTATTTGATATATTTTTTTATAATACATGTTATTACATTTAACCTTTAGAAAAAGACAGACATACCCATTAGTTCACCCACAACACAGGGTGTCTCGTTACGTCCTGTTGGGACTTTGAGGAAGTGCATAAGGGTGAAGAACTCTAAAGTTTATTCTTATCCCTACCTTAACTCTAGCTTTGTCTCTTAGCTTAGCCATACTTATGGATTCTTGTTTCAAGTGTTTAGTTTCTCTGTTTTCCAGTGTTTTCCTAATTTCAGAGAATCAGTGGCAATAAATATATTTTGATTCCTCAAAAAATGATGGATGCGGTGTTTTTCCCATGTTTACAAAATGCATTTCAAATTTCATTTCATGTGTTCAATTGACAGATCTGGTTATTTCCAGTGTATACAGACTTTTGTACAGCACAGATATGAAGAGCTATAAGTATGTTTTTTTACTTTTCAGAATAGCATCTCCCGTCCCAGCACCCCGAAACAATCTCTTGCCCCTGCAGTCACATTCTCATTGTGCATATATCTATTCAGGATTCCCAGCTAACCCTCTTTAGCCAGTGTTCTACATACATATCTGTTAAGTAGACATTCAACCAGCTGGGAACCTAAGCCTGACAATAGTGTAGTTCCTGGGGCTGGGAGAGAAGAGAGATTACAGTCTCCAATGCCTGAAACAGATTAGAGTCCTACTAGGACCCCAGGCTTCGCAGATATGGTGGGGGAGACAGCCATGGAAAGAACTACAATACTTCAGTGAGGTAGCACAATGCGCACAGATCCATGCAAATAACAAATAGACTAGTGGATACAAAGACCGATTCTGCAAACAGGGGGCCCCTGAACACTTATTTGACTGGCTTGTTTCAAGGAGTGCTGCTTGTGATACTGAATAGGTTATGTTACGGAAGCTGGAATAATGCAAAGACAGCTGAACACTTAGGAAAATCGAGTGTCTAGAGTTTGAATCTCAACGTAGCAAGCTCCGGCCTCTACCTTCTGAGGCCTGTAAAATAAGTACCAAAACTTAGGTAACAGTTGCACAGTATTCCTGCAGTAGGCTCATGCACAGGCTTTCGCAACCCTGCAGAAAATCGAAAGGAATTTCCAAAACCCTTTGACCCGGTATTGGGTCCATGGGTGAACTTGTGCAGTCCCTGGAGCATGCAAATGACATGCTAGTATCTTCATCTCACAGGAAACACTCCGACTACAAGGATTGCGGTGTTTGTAAGACGTACAAGTGACAGGAAGGATTTCCAATTTTCAACCCATGGCGATTTAAAAAACATTTAGCATTAATTGACTTGTAGGGGTGAAGAATGTTTAACTGGCACATTGAAAATTAGGGCTTTTTACACAGGGCGAGGGTGAGGGCTGTGTGAAGCAGCTACCTCACCCCTGGAGCAAGGGGCCTCCAGTAAACCTCTGCCGCAAACAATCTTGGGACACATGCATAAAAGAGAAATGCTACAATCTTTGACTCACTACTGGTGGGTTTCGGTTTCTTTTTGCTGCCCAAGGTCTTTGAGTAGTGATGTAGGTGACCACTTTTTTCCCAGTCACTCTCTAAGGTTTCTGAAAGGCAAAATCTTGGAGTTGAATAATGCTAGGGGTGGGCAGGCTCCAGTAAACTCTGCCACATGAGGATGGTGGAGTTTTGGCGAACTCTGCCTTCCAAGGAAAGTGCTGAGTGCCAAAACTCAGCAAACTCTGCTAGTGGAGCGGAGTGTACCGCCCATCCCTCGAGACAAGCAGCAATATGCCTCCCTTCCATCCCTTTAGAAACCTCCTAGAGAGACCTTCTAAGACTACGAAGACTGGTAGGCATGAAATACTGGGGAGCTAGGAATCTGTTGGAAGTGCTTCACAGGTGCTGTGAGCAGGAGAAGCGAGTGTCACCAGAGTAGGATGAGCTGATGTCCAGTTTAGGGAAAGGAGTCGGTGCTATCGGAGGGGGAAGAATGGGTACAAAGGGGACGGGAAGGAACGGGTGCCGGAAGAGGGTAAGAGGAATGGGAGAGTGGAGGGAAAATAGCTGGTGCCTTCTGAGTGCTGCTTGCATTTACAGCAGGAGGAGAATGGCTCCCTGCTTTTAATGACTAGCATCAAACTGTTTTACGCCTCCTAACCTTTCTGTATTATTCCAGAGTTCAGAAGCAGCAATTTTTAAAGTTCTTTCTACTAGCGTTTTTTTTGGAAAAAAGTTTTATTGTGCAGAGAAAGGTTACAAGCACGGGCCTACAACCGCCAGGTCCGGCCGCTAGTAGTTAAAGTGGTCAAGCAGATCAAAAAACAATGACTGGCCCACAGGGGCTCCGCTATATTACAGTAGATCAGACTGCACATAAGGGAAGTCAGGATACACACTTTTAATATAAATAACAACAAAAATAAAGAAAAACAAAAAGCAAGGCGAAACGACTTGAAATGGGCGTCGAACCACAGCCGGGGGAGTCCACACCCGCCCACCCGAGGGCGGTCAATAAAAGGAGGCCTGAGAGGGAGGGGGGGGCCACGGGAGAACCAAATCTGTACTCCGAAGTACAAGATAAGCAAGGAACCCTCAAGGATCAGGGGGACGAGGCAACCCCAGACGTATCCACCAGGGGGGGAGCACAGATAGACCCGCGATACACGTTCCACTGCCCCCAAATTCTACCCCATGCCCCCGGTTTACCACGCGTCACATACACAGTTTTCTCCCTGAACATGCACCAGTCCATGTTCTCCTTCCATACGGACACGGTGGGAGGCCGTTGGGAACCCCAAAGCTGCGCTATATCTCTCTTTGCGATCATGTTCCCCAAGGCCGCCCACCGAGCCTGAGCCACATTATAGTCATTGGGCTCCCATACATTCAGAACACAGCGACGCACCTCCGGCAGCAGAGCGACCCCGGTGACTCGTCTCATAACATCATGCACCTGGCGCCAATATTCCGCCACCTCGCGGCATTCCCATAGAATGTGGAGAAAGGTGGCACTGAGCCCGCAGCCACGCTTACAGAGTCCGTCGTCAGAGAACCCCATCGAGACCAAGCGGGGGCCCGTCACATAAACACGATGGAGAATCTTAAGCTGGACCAGACGGAGACGGGCCGGGATGGCCATCTCCTTAGGGGATGACAGTGCGGTCTGCCAGTCCTCGTCGTCCAACTCCACCCCATCTCCCGTCCATGCCTCCCGAAGACGCACCAAGAGGTCAGCCCGATTATTTATCCGTTTTTTGTAAATCAAGGAGATAGTACTGTCGGGGACGTGACCATCGAGTATGCGGTCCTCGAGAGGCGAAGAAGCAGGGACCGTGGTCCCCTCCCCAAAGACCGAGAGCAGGGCGTGCCGAACCTGTGCATAACGGAAGAACTCTCTTTCACTAAGCTCGTGCTCGCTCTGGAGCGCCGCGAAGGATTTAACCGCACCTTTAACCCATAGGTCCCCCACTCTGCTGATGCCGATCGTGTCCCAGTGCTCGAAGCCTTTCGTTGTCCAGAGGCTTCCCAAGCGTTCTGAGGCGAATAAAGGAGTGGCACACGTTAAACGCTCACTCCAGCCCATCGCTACGTTCGCCGCCTTCCACACACGTACCGCAATCCTAGTAGGGCCCGTAAGGGTCCTACCAGCGCATCGAGAGTAAAGCGCTCTGTTATAGTTACCGCCGGGAAGCAAGAATTTGTCCATCTCATATGCCGGGTTCAAACCAGGAGCGTACGTGGCATGGTTAATGGCAGACAGCTGGGAGGCCCAATAGTACCGTCTAATATCAGGAAGCGCGATGCCCCCGTCATACCAGGGGAGAGTCAGCTTTGCCAAAGCGATACGCGCTCGCCCGTCCCAAACCAGTCTCCTCTGCAAATTCTCCACTTCCCTAAAGTAGGCCGCCGGAATGACATCGAAGGAGTTCTGGAGTGCATAAAGAAATCTGGGAAGGGACATCATTTTAAACAGCGCCGCGCGACCAAGTGGAGACAAGGGCAACTTACACCACCGAGCCGTATCCGCCCTCAAACGCCGGAGTGGAGACAGGAGATTCTGCTCATAGCGGACCGCCGGATCCAACGAAACGTACACCCCCAGGTATTTAAAGCCGGACTGAGATATTTGGAGCGGAAGCCGAGGCGGCAAGAGAGGAAGGCCACCAGAGATAGGATACACACAAGATTTGGACCAATTAATTATCAGACCCGAATTTTTCCCGAAGGAAGTAAGGACATCAAAGAGAACATTGAGCGACTCCCGCGGCGAGGTGAGATACAAGAGACTATCATCCGCGTACAATGAGACCCGATCCTCGAAGCCTGGGGCCCACCGGAGCCCCCTGATCGAGGGCTCCCAACGGAGCCAGGCAGCGAGCGGTTCCAAGGCGAGAGCAAAGAGCAGCGGGGACAGCGGGCACCCCTGCCTAGTTCCCCTCCCGAGAGCGAAAGGCCGAGAAACCCGCCCATTGACAACAACCTGAGCCATTGGTCCAGCATAAAGAAGCTTCACCCAGCTAAGAAATCCCTCACCAAAGCCAAACTTCGCCAAGACGGCCCAAAGGAATGGCCACTCAATGGTGTCAAAGGCCATCGTGGCGTCTAGGGAAACCAATACGGCCGGTTCAGAGAAGTACTCCGCCCTAGCGAGGACGCCGTGCAGACGCCGTAAGTTGAGAGCGGTATTACGATGAGGGATGAAGCCGCATTGATCCGGATGTATCAAGTCACATATAACGCTCAGCAAGCGATTAGCGAGGACCTTAGCAAGGATTTTGGGTTCGGCATTTAGTAGGGAAATAGGCCTATATGAGGCACAGCGGTCACGTGGCTTACCATCCTTGGGAATCACCACTATAGTAGCCAGACGCTGGTCGTCGGGAAGGGAACCCCTCTCGAGCGACTCCTGAAACATATGACGGAGGAAAGGCGCGATTTTATCCGGGCGTAATTTATACAGTTCAATCGGCAGGCCGTTGGGGCCCATAGCCTTGCCCGAGCGAAGGGAGCGAATCGCAGTAGCAATCTCGTCGACAGACAAAGGGGCATCCATCAGCTCGCGGTCCTCGTCGGATAAGCCGGGCAGGGCAATATCCCGCAGCAGAAGACGAGAGTCGTCCTCATCTCTATCAGACACCGGAGAGTACACCGCCCGGAGGTGGTCAGCAAAACACTCCACAATCTCACCAGGTTCAGTCACACACACTCCATCCGAAGCCCGAAGCTCCGGGACCACACGATTCACTCTCTCCTTCTTGTCCAACCAGGCAATCAGCTTACCCGCCTTGTCTCCGGCATCATACAACCTACCCTGCTGCTCCCTATACATGGTCTTGGCAGCGTCAGTAACAAGAGACTTATATTCAAACTGCTTCAGGCTGAGGGCATGCAGCCCATCCGGAGTGACACCCGCCTCCAAGGCTGCCTCCATCCCCGATATTTCAGTCTCCAGCGTCACCACCGCCTCTCTCTTAACCCTCTTAGCCTCCACTATCTGGGACAGGGCATGCCCGCGGAGCACTGCTTTAAAAGCTTCCCACAGGGACACTGAGGACAACACCGACCCCTCATTCTCAAGAAAATATTGATCAATCGACTTAATCAGGCTATCACGGATCTTGGGGTCTCGCAGGTACCAAGGGTTAATAGGAGCGATCCGCCCAGCGGACCGCGTCCCAGTGTCAAAAAGCAACCACAGTGGGGAATGATCAGAGATACCCCGGGCCAGGTGTTTAACCTCTCGAATCCGGGCAGTCTGGGCCGCGGGCATAAGAAAATAATCCAATCTGGAGAGACTCCCATGGGCCCCAGAGTGAAATGTGTACTGACACTGTGTCGGATGCATTGACCTCCAACAATCCACCAGACCGAAGGTCTCCAGGAGTCCGCCGAGCCACGCCTGGGCAGCAGGGAGGGCCCTGGGCGGGTGGCGATCCAGGTTACCCGAGACAACCGAATTAAAGTCACCACCCATAAGCAAAAGACTGTCAGGAAGCCCAAGCAGCATACGACCCAAGTCTGAGAAGGTGGAGTTCTGGAGGCCCGGGGGAACATAGATCGAGATCAAGGAAAGGGACTGCCCCTCCCACCTCCCAGTCAGAGCCACATAGCGCCCTCTATCGTCCAGGACTACCCTGGTGATCTCTAACGGAAGTGAAGATCGCAGGAGAATGCCTACCCCTCTAGAACCAGTGGTGAAACCAGAATGGGCCACGAGTCGGTATCCCCCCCCCTGTTCATGGCATGACAAACATTACCAACCAGATGCGTCTCCTGTAAGAACACCACATCAGGAATCAGACGACGCAAATATTGCAGCACAACACCCCGTTTGATACGGTCCCCCAATCCGTTGACGTTCCAAGACATCAATCTCAACCCGTCCCCCCCCCCCCCCATCCCCACCAGTAGATCAAAGGTCCCCTAGCAAATAGCGCAACACCCGAAACTGAACCATAGCCAATACCTCGCCTTGAAAAACAAAAAACACAAATCCAAACAACCCCACCCACCCACCAACCCCCCCCCAAATCCAACACCCCCCACCCTGCACCCCTGCGGTCCAAAAAACCACCTCAACTTGCAGTGTGCCTGTCGCCCTACAAACCCCATTCTACGAAAAGACCCCGGAGGAGGAAAGGGACCCGTCCCCACCCGCCCCCCACACAGATGATAATGAAACAAAATGCACAAAAGAAGTAGAACCCAGCCGAACAATACAAAATGGCAAAGTCAAGGACCAAAAGTCACTCCGAGGGAGACCCACCACCCTCTGTACCGGCAGAGGGCCCAGTCCGGTCACCCCGGTCCGGCAGCGAATCCAGCCAGTCACTCACAGTCGCAGGAGAGTCAAAAAAGGTAGTCCGATCTTCATATTCCACTCGGAGCCTAGCAGGAAAAAGCATAGAGTACTTGAGACCCAGGTCCCGGAGACGACGCTTCACCCCCTGGAAGCCCATCCGCTGTTTCTGGACAAGTTGGGTGAAGTCCGGGAAAAAGTTAATGGACGAGTTCTCATATCGGACCGGGCCATGGACCCGTGAGGCCTGCAGAATCGCATCTCGGTCTCTGTAATGAAAAAGTTTCGCAACAATAGGCCTCGGGGGGGCCCCCGGTCGCGGCCGACCACCTGGAACTCGATGGGCCCGCTCCACGGCGAAGAACTTACTCAGGCCAGCGGGGGCAAGCTGTTCGAGGATGAGCTCCTCAACCATGAGATCAACCGGGCGGTTATCGGAGGTCTCCGGAACGCCTATGACGCAGATGTTATTGCGTCGAGCCCGTCCCTCGAAGTCCTCCAGCCGCCGGGCCATCAGATCGTTGGCCGACTTGAGATCGCCGAGAGTAGTCCGCAGGTCCGACACGTCCGTACCAAGGGAGGACGTCCGCACTTCCAGCGATTGAACCCTCTCGTTGGTCTTAGAGAGATCCGCCCGGATTAGCGTAACATCAATGGCCACCGTGTCGATTTTACGGGCCAAGGCCTCATACTGCGTAGCGATGGTCTCCCTGATGCCATTAATGGCGCCCATGATGTCCTGCAGGGACAGATCCGGAGAAACGGACGGGCCACCACTGGCATCATCCGGGGGGACACTGGCCGCCCCGGGGGATCCTTTACCCTGAGTGTAGCGGTCCATGTTGTTCGTCTGGACCGGTCCCCCACGTAGGGATGTCTTGGTCTTTCGCCTCTCGGGGTCTCCCTTGCCTCCCATGAGAGCCACGTTCGCCGAAGGGAACCACCGAGGAAGCGTCGAGGGGGCACAGGCCAAGCAGACGCGGGCCGCACCAGAGGCCGCAATGTGGCGGAGCGAAGGGACCACCGTCGATGGGCGCACTGGTAGCAGGCGAAGACACAGGCATCAAGCGAAGGCAAAGTGAAAGCCCAGTCGCACCAAGCAATTCCACTGTCCAGCCCCTCAGAGATCCAAAAGTGAAACCGAAAGTGATGGGAAGGCCACTGGCACAGCCCCGCTGCCGTTGTTGTTCAACTACGCCCCGGCTCCACAGATCACCTTCACATCGGGCACAGCCATCGGTTGGGCCTCAAAAGTTCAAACCACCATAACTCAGGATTGCCAGGTCCGATTTGGTTTCCGAAAGGAGTTTAGTGTTCAGCCAACATTCGTCTTCCAGATTCCATCAACCAAGTCAGGATAAAGTCAGGATAAATTCCGAGGAGCAGCGAGGGTCCGGGGAGCCCTGTGCTCACGTGACCATCTTGGATGCGCGCTAGGCTCCTCCTAGCGTTTTATTTTTGCTCTTTAGAATGGAAAACCAAGGGATTGAGAGCTTTAAGCACAGGTAGTAACATACTTTTACAGTTTGTTTTATTCAGAATGAAGGTCTTTTCTTGTTTTAGATCTGGACTCCGTTTTAAGAAGTGTCATCGGCACACATCTAGGTAGTCAGCTGAAACAATGTATCAGGGCTGTCGGATGCCTCGGATATAGATTTAAAAGAATTTGGGCTAGACAGGAACCGTACTTTACACCCTAGTTTAGCTCTTTGCCCTTTGAGCTAAAAGTTCACAAATTATATTACTTGGCTAATGTCTTTCAGAAAGCATGAGAACCATGTTCTTTCTAGTAGCTTTGCATCACAGGGCAGCAGCTAAATGGGGCAAAAATTAGCAGATTCCACAGTATTTAATCCCGGTTTCCTATGTCAGCTTTTAAAATTTAAATCAATACCACCCCTCTCTTCAACGAGGTATAATCTCTGTGATATAGGATACCATCACAACTCTATTGTCTTTTAGTAAATGATTAAAAGAGACGTCTAGGTGAAAGCCTGCTGGCTTATCATACCTCAACATTACATCAAAATCCTCTACAGTCTGCATTGAAGTTGATGAGTTTGGGACTACTGCTGTCTGTTCTCATATCGCCATGCTACTTGTTGCCTTCTGCTGCTGTTTGGTGATATGCTCATAGCAGAAGCCATGTACTGATGGGGAACCCAGACGTACTAAGAAGCTAAGTAAATTCTAATCGTGTGTTCTAAAAATACAGCATAAGATAACATGTATATTCTATACTAAAATCACTCCGACCCCACGGTGTTTGATAATCATGCAGTTTGGAATCCTTCTAGGCATTAAACAATGCTTGGAAGGATTGTTCCACCTTGTTGGAGTTTATTCAAAATTGCGTTTAGAGTCAAGAAAAATATTACAAAAGAAAAATTCTGCGGTGTGAAATTACACCGGTCTGCCTGTGTTTTATTTTCTAGACACAACAGTTCAACAACACAGCTCTTGAGCCACTTTGAATTGACCATGCTATCTGTCATTTACAGCAACATCAGACCTCACCAAACACCTCCCTATCTTTTCTAAAGAATCAATGCTAACCACATGGCCCATTATCACCCCAGAAGAAACTTCTGCTACCATGAAGTCCATCCACTCAGCAGCCCCATCAGATCCTTGCCCCCACAACGCCTTTTCCAGAGGGCTGCAACCTGTCAGCGCCTTGCTTACACCCATTCTGAATTCCTCCACCTCTTCCGCAACCTTCCCAGATGGTTGTAAACCTGCAACTGTCCTCCCATTGATGAAGAACAACTCCACAGGCCCTTCAAATCTTGCTAAGTACAGACCGATCCCCTGCTTGCATTCCTGGCCAAGGTCTTGGAGATAATCATTAACAGACACCTCACTGAATAGCTCAACAACCACCAACTCCTCAGCACCACTGAGTTCCGCTAGGATCCTCCCTGAGCCTGACTCTCTTCAATGCATACATCATACCTGCCAACTCGCATGATGCCACCGTGTGTAACACGATTTGGGTTGCCTTCACATGGTCACCCGCTGAGGAGTCTATATTACAAGGTGGTAGGGAAAATCAGCTGAAAACCAATGTAAACAGTGGATTTCCAGCTTATTTTGGAGGCTGTAAGCAGCCAATGTCCATTTAAATGTGTGAAAACACCTCAGGAACATCAAACCCTTTGTTTTGTGTTTTTTTTGGGAGGGGGTGGGGGCTTGGTGAGGAGCAAGAGTGCCTCTTAGATAGATAGCTCTCTGCACCAGGCCCTGCCACCTCCAAGGCCCTGCACCCTCCTCACACGGTGAAGTGATTTAGTAAGTTGGCAAGTATGCATACATGATCCCAGCATCATCTGCTCTCATGACATCAGTGTCCTCCCCGATGACACACAACCTATTCTCTCCCTCACGGACCAGACGCCCGGGACCTGGATAAAGTTCAGTGCCTACATCAGTAAAAATGGCTCATTGGATGAAGACCAACTGTCTAAAGCTGGACACCATCAAGACCACAATCATGGTCTTCGGAAAGAGCCGCAGGACTCCACCTGGTGGTCAACAGAGCTAGGACTGCAACCCATCCCCACCACCCACGCCAAAAAACGTTGGTTCATCATTGACAGCAAAGTTGCAGTTACTGTCTCATGCTTTAATACCCTGAAGATGCTGAGGAAGAGTTCCAAACGGCTCATAACCAGAACCTGGAAAACCATCACGCACGATCTGGTCATAAGCTAGTTAGACTACAGGAACATCTATACTGGGATCAACCAAAAAACTCACAAGAGGACTGTAGGCCATTCAGAACTCAGCAGCCAGAATCACTCAACCTCCCACACCGCACTTGCATCACAACACACCTAAAGAAGCTCCACTAGTTCCCCATTAACAAACTAGCACAATTCAAACTCCTCACCCAGACTTTCAAGGCACTTCATAACACTGGCCCAGCTTTCCTCCACAATCGCATCTGCTTTCACAAACCTTCCAGATACCTCCGCTTGTTCGGACTCCTATTTGCACAAATCCCATGAATATGGAAAACTTGAACCTTCACCTATATCGCTCCTGAAGTATGGAACGACCTGTCTCTACACATAAGAGCCTTCACCTCACTTCTTGAATGCCGCATGAAGCTGAAGACCTGGCTTTTCGAGTAGTCTCACTGTGCTATAGGTTTGGTTGGTCTCACATCTGCTTAGGGCAAGGATACCTTCCCGGGTGAAAGTGCACTTTACAAATCTGCATAACATAGGTGTTGGGTTTTGTTTTTTTGCTGGTATGGAATGTACTTATTTTGATGAGCTGTCCCAGCTTTTATTCCAGGCTCATCCTGTTTAATTATACTTAGAGAATAAAGAAGTGTGAACTTGTCTTGAGTCAAACGTCTCTTCTCTTTTAATTTCATTTGAGTGTCCCCTAGCTTACTGAAAAGTACTGTGCAACATCCTCCTATGTTGTGTTTTGCTATCCTTCTTTGTGTGAGTGTGTCACTTTAACACATGTCCTGTCCTGTAATTATACCTGCTGGATGTTCTGTTGAATTTTGTTGTTCTGTGGTCGGAGTGTGGAGAGTGTAATGGGCATGACCTGTCTGGAACATTGGGAGTAGTATCTGAAGGATTTTCTGTTGTGGGGACTTTTGTTTCAAAATAAACTATCTCCGAATCTTTTCTCTTTTGGTTACTACAAACCGCTATACTATTACAACATGATCACATTAGAGTGAAAGCGGGGGCACCATGAAATAGATGGCTCGATTGAATTCTTCTTTTTACACTGGATGATTTGTAGGAGATTAATTGAGCCCGAGTTATTTAATTCTTATTCTTGATTAAAAGTTCCATAGATTTACATATGAACATCAGATTACACTGCCTCATTGAGGCAAAAATATTGGTGGGATTGCGCTTTGCACTTTGTTGTTGTTTTAATTTTATTTACCTGTTTATTGAATAACGCCATTTTTGGTATTTACAGATTATTGGGTTTAGAATTTCAAGATCATGTTAATCATTGGATATATTCAATTGTTTGAATATGTGTATCGTTATAACTTTGATTTATGAATTCACATGATAAACAAGGTAATATGGGAGTTCTTAAATCGTGACATCCATAGTATTTTACTCTTGTGAACAGGATGTGTAATTCTATAGACTGTTGTGGTGATTCTTCAACTTGACAGAGGCTTCTATGAAGCTGAAATTCATTGTCCTCATGTCTGCACAATAAACGGGTGTGCTAAGGTGTGTCGCTTTCTTTCTTAGCCTGGGATTTGGAATATGTTAATAATTATTTGGCAGACTCCGCTTGCCGCCACTGGCACCAGTGCCAAGAGGAGGATGCATTGACATTCGTATAGCCTCTTAAGCTGAAAAAAGGGACTATATATATTTTGAAAGAGCAGCAAGCATTCACGAATATGAAAACATATATGTGTATATGTGTCATTTCATGTGAGTGACTACATTCTGCTCTTTCAAAAGGAAAAAGGGGCACACAAAATAGTTTCCTTCAGTTCCAGCGACTGCTATGGCAATGCATGCTTTTTGAAACCCAAAAATATTTTTGCTTTAGCCAGTGTTTTTGTCACATTGGTGAGGGCCCAACAGCTCCCACAACAATATTTTACAAAAACGATGTCAAACCAAAAGCCTGGCAACCTCCACCTTTGCCAATGCTTGTTTGTTTACATGTTTTGCATAATCTTGACAAAACAGTTTTAAAAAAAAATACTAGCATGTATCAAACACATTTTACTAAAGGATGACATAAAGGAATGGTACCTAAAATTACACAGATTAACAAAACGATTTTTTTCCAGTTGCTGTTTTTGTGTAAATTGTTTTTAAAGCAAAGAGTCGCCAATCTTGCTGTCAGTATTCTGCAAGTATTTAAATTCATTCAGAGAGCATTCTGGGGTTAATATAGATTGCCCAAAAGTGTTTAACTTTGCAAACGTGTGTACGCATTTTTATACTGGAACCACTGTCAGTAGTGCAAAGCTAGCTCACAACCGTACCTTACAGGGCTCCTCATATTAATAAAGACTTTGCATTAATGAACCATAAATATAAGTTCAAACAGCATGACCATATGGATATAAATCTTCCCTCATCTGTCAATGCTCTTTCACATATCCATAATGTGGAATTGTGTACTGGCATCCAATGTTTTTGTGCTACAGGGGCTTGACCTACTTGTCCAAAGGACAAAATAAACGTGTAAACTTGATGTACTTGATCCCAAACAATATGTCGTCGGTGTTGGGTAACAGTAATTCCATATCGCTGCCCTTCTGAATATGCAGGATGGGGACTATAGGCTTACGTTTTTTTTTACAGTGTCCAGTCTTGCTTCAGTGAAAAATCCTGCTTGATGGGTCTGCTGGATATGTATGTAACACTTTGGGGTGCACTTGAAAGACAGAGAACAGGATGGTAAGACAATTCGTCCACCAGACTTCTGTCTCAGGGTTTATTGTGGGTACAGTGGCTGCCTCAAACTGGAATTTAGAGTTAGATGTGGGAAAACTCTAGGATGACCGTAGTACACTGCTTACACATACCGTCAGCCCTCAGAGCCTAAGTTGAGTGTGCCCAAAGACATTTGCGATCTTTGAAAAAATGCCCAACGTGGGTGGGGTTAGCCCCGGAAACTTTTACCCCATTAGTTAGGGTGTGCACAGGAGTCATTCCCACCCACCAGCAAGTGCCAAGCACAAATGTGGCACCTCAAAACACCCACTTGAGAGCACTCTTGGACCTGAAGAAGAACAGAAAAGTACCGGACCTGCTGCTTGTGTCCTCAGAGTAGCCATGGAGGACTGGACCTGCTCCTTGTACCCAGGACAAAGAAGTGGACTCTTTAAGAGTCATATGCCTGACCTCCTGTACAAGCTACAGAGACACAACAAGTTACAAGAGGCTTTTCCAGCTCTGTTGACCAACTGGACCCTGCTGTTGGCCTGACACACTGTGCGTCTCTAAATGCTTCACTTAAGGTTCTGGTAGCTTTAGAAGTGTGCTTCTGAGGTGGTTTGGGTCTTAAAGGACTATAGTCAGACTGTGAAATCTTTGCCCAGGATAGATGTATCCGACCAATGCTCCATCACAGTCCGCCTCAAATTGCCACCAGTGCCTGGTCTACCTAGACCTTAAACTAGCATTGGCACTTTGTGCTTCTTGGCAATATTCCTACTTAAATATATCTCCGATTCCCCTTTTTGGATTTTTGTCAGTTTGGTGTGATTTTGTTTATTAAATTTGATCTTTTTCTAATTCAGTTTGGGAGTTTTATAGTCTTGCATTGATGTATTGTCTGCTCTGTGCCATAACTACAAGGGGTTTGAATTTAGGTTAATTTAGTGACTTTAAGGATTCACCCTGACAAGGCTTGTGATTTTTTCTTCAGGTGGGTAGTAATCCACATCAAAATATAATCCAATTTCTTACAGTTTTGCTTGCTCAGACTTTGAGTTGGGCCTTTGAGAAGGAGGCATAATTCATGCCTTGACCACGAGTTATAAGTTTGCATAATCCAGTAAATCAGTGGTGTTTACTGACTGAGGACAGGATTAAGGTAATCTGAAAAGTAAAATGTTATATTTTGATGCCATAGCGTATATTTGTGCCGTTGATTATTGGTTGTGGTTGGTGCGCCCACATTTGTAGGCTCCCCGCAAGCGCTTAAGCACGTTCAGTGTTTTTGCCTCAAGCATACGGTCATGGGCATTATCAAGACCACATACGCTAAGGAGCATTACCTAGGACCATCTGCTTCTTGCAGTGTGCATGTGCTTCCACATCAATTGAGGCTCGTGTTGTGGTGTGCAACGGTGCACAACTGGTCAGTTTGTTTTTGCTTGCAAATAAATGCTTCAGAAATAGACGTTTTGGTGTCTGCTGATGATACTCTGCTACTGAAGTTCGTAGACCCATGTGCATGTTCAGCTTTAGGCAGGGCCTGTTTGAAGAAAAAAGCTTTGAGTAGAAGTAAGAGTGACTAGTGATTTTAATTGATGGCAGACATATTTTGGGAAGTATTACAATGCAAGCTTAGTAGCATGGTGACCATTTGGTATCCCAGCGCTGGTTGGCGCGGGACGCTGACTTTAAAGGTTAATCCTTATGGGGTTAATTGTCAAGTTTTGAGGAGTTTTTAGAAGGATAGCTCATTGTCCACTGTTTGCAAGGCCAGGGGAAGGGAACTCCAGAGTTCAGCTACATTGAAGCTGAATGACTGTCCTCTACTTCTAGCTCTTATAATAGGTGGAACAAAGGCCCATTGTGTGTTGGCGTATCTGATGACCCTCTTGGGAATGTAGGGGGTAATGAACTGACGAGAGATGGGAGGTCCCTGTGTTCAAAGAGCTCTGTGTGCAATGCACAAGACCTTGAATTTGATTCTTTGGGTGACTGGGAGCCAATGGAGCTCTGCCAGACCTTGTCTGACTGAGGTGTGCCTGGGAATATTTAGCAAAACACGTGCTGCTGCGCTCTGCACAACTTGTAATGACTACTTTGGGCGCTCCAGGATAGAGTGAACTGCTGTAGTTCGGGCGGGAAACAATCCGTGCCTGGGATACCAGCCTCCTGGATATTGAGGGGGGAGCAGGTGAAGTATAGCGAATAATTCAAAGGATTCCAAAGCAACAGGCTGAGAGTTTGGTAGCCTGTGTTTCCATAAAAAGATTTGTCCAGCCATACCCCCAAACATTTTATAACTGTTTTAAGGGCGGGGCGGGCCTAAGCATTCTGGCCACCCCGGGACCATTGGGGGTTTGCATTTCACCCTAGGATCCTCATTCAAGTTCTATTTCCTTTCAACTTGAGGCACGACTTGTCTAGCCAACTGACAACCAGCTCCAGACATGGTCCCAGGGTAGGGGCTGCGGGGTCCAGCTCTAGGGTTAGCTAGAATACCAGTTGGGTGTTATCAGCATAGGATACTATGGAGGTTCCGAATGGCATTACAATGTCAGCGAGTGGCTGCATATAAAGATTAAACAGCATAGGACTCAGCAGTGATCCCTGTGGGACTCCACAATTGAGAGGGAGTATGGCTGAAGAGCAGGACTTGTTGAAAACCTAGAACCATCTGTCCTTCAGTAATGAGCTGAGCCAGTCCAGGGCTTTTCCTGATATTCTAACTGTGCGATTCCCTTTGAGAAGGATATTGTGGTTCAAAGGTATTATGGCTATCGTGCCTCCTTGGTTATACCTCCTTTTTGAGTCTTCTACTACCGCTAGAAGGGCAGTTTTGGTTCTATGTTTAGGCCAAAAACTAGTTTCGGTGGGGTGTAGGATATTGGCTTTGATAAATTCAGAGAGGTGCATATTGACATGTTTTTCCAATACTTTGCTTATAGCTGGAATGGGTGAGATTGGTCAGACCTTTATTGGGCATGAGGGGTCTAGGTTAGGCTTTTTAAAGATAGCTTCGACCATGGCATGTTTCCATGCTAGGGGTACTAGTCCCTTTTCTAAGGAAGGTTTGACCATGTCCAGCATAATAAGGTTGATGTGTTCTTCTCCTAGGATCCTAGCAGGGGGTTCGATCAAGTGTGAATCCTGATTTGACTTTGCTGATAAGGATAGAGAACTTCTCATAGGTTAGGGAAGGGAATTCTGGAAAGGCACATGAGTTGCTTTCCTGGTAATTGCTGAATGAAATGGGGTTCGGGTCTCCCTCTGTCTCTTGGAAGGAGAAGTCTGTCATTTTATTTTGAAAATATTTTGCCAGATAGTTGCACCTTGATTTGGAGGGCTCAGTGAGAGGGCCATTGGGCGTGGGTGCTAGCAGCGCGTTAGTGATTTTGAATTCCTCTCCAGGGGAGTTTGTTTCTTCATTAATTCTGGTTTCATAATGGGCGACCTGGACTATTTTAACTTCTGAATGATAACTCCTCACTGTATTTTGCTTTGTTGCGTTCCCCATATTCCTTCCTCCATTTCCTTTCTTCTATCTTGCACTTTTAAGTTTTTGTAGGTGGTGGGTGTACCAGGGGGTGGACTTACTTTTGTTTTTAAGAGTTGGATTTTTTCTCGGCATGGTTAGATCTAAAAATGTGATTTATCCATTGCAAGATCGTGCTATTCGCAACGTGTGATTCAGGGCCCTGGAGGGGTATTTAAGAACGCATTTCCAGTCTTTGTGGTTTAGTTAGGACCAGCTGCGATCTTAACGCTCAAACGGTTTGAGGGTTATGGATGGGCGTTGGGTAGTGAGAGCCGTCGGGATAAGGAAATGGTCAGACCAGATAGTGGCTAGAGGATCCATGACCTGTAAGAGGAGGTTATTAAAGAAATGAGATCGAGCAAGTCCCTCTTTTCATTAGTGGAGCCCTGTGCTCTTTGAGTGAGTTGAATGACAGCAAAGGAAACAGGCAGCTTGGGTGTCTGCGGGCTCATTGAGATGTAGGTTAAGATCGCCCAGCACTGTAAAATAAGGTTTCCTAACTGCCTGTCTGGCAAGGGCCTTAGGTAGGGTCTGGATGAATTGGCCTGCGAGGCCAGGGGGGCAGTAGATGAGAGACTCAGGAAAACGTGAATATGGAGGACAGTGAAATGGCAAAAGTCATACTTTTGCAATTAGGAAATAATAGGGGTTCGACCAGGCATATGAATGCTACCTTCAGTATAATTACAAGCCCTCCTCCCTTCCTGTCTTCTGTATATCTCCATGTTATATAGTAGTCTAGTAACGAGGCCTAAGCACTATCTGGTCCTTACTCCTCATGGAGCCAGGTTTCGGTGAGGAAAATCACGTCTGATTTTCCTCCTCCAGGAGTGAAAACATTTCCAGCTTGTGGCATAGTAGGAATCTACAATTGATTAGGAACATTTTCCACGCCAGGCTTGGAGGGGTTGGTGCTTTTGTATAAGGGGACTGTTGGGGGAGTGAGGGGGCAGTACTTACAAGTTAGGTTTCCCTCGGTCAGGTCGATAGAGTGGAGATATGTGTCATTATAAATCCCCATTAGTGCAACCAGTTGCCAAGAAGAGTTTGTGAACTTATTTAGGTGATTTGGTGCAGGGATGTCCCATGTCCCAGTCGGGCATTAACGGGCTTTTGCGTGCCAACGGCGCTCCTGTGCCCCAGCCATCATTTAAGGCTGTGGGCCAAGTCAACCACTAGAGTGCCGACCTCCCAAGCATCTCTATGGTTGGAAGTCTGTCATAAAGTGCCTGAGTGCTATAGATACCCTGTTCTTGCGTTTAGCAGTAGAGTTTTAGATTCAAGTAGTGGCGATTAGCTAGTCATAACATTATTTGATGTTAAATGAAGAACTTGAGGTTTTTGGATCATAATCGGTTCGAAGGAACCTTAAATTGCTCCTGAGGGGCTTGCAACTGGTTAATGGAACGGCACCACAAGAGACAGTATTTAAAGTGTAGCTGATTTTAGTAAAACTCTGAAATTGTACTGTGTAACAGGAAAATACATTTAAAGGCCAGCTCGTGTTTTGCCATCTATATGTTTTAGATGGTGTGATTTGGGGTAGAAAGGGCATGGGCTGATTCTAATTATGTGTTCCGGTTATTATTAAGTTTCTTTCCTATATTGATGGAGAATTTTTCTGTGGTATGTAAGTAATGACTGCTTGTGCTCCATTATTTGTAATGTGGAAGCATGTTGGAAATGACTGCAGGTGCACAGTTGCAGTATGTGATGCAAGTAAACGTTGGAATGACTGAAGGTGCCCGGTAGTTGTGAAATTACTGAATTACAATTTGAGAAGGGTTCAGTAAATATTAAAAGAGATCAATTGTGAAATTCACAAGCTGACGATTTCTTGGGGGATAGGTGAGGGTTGAAAGGTACATTGAATTCACAGGATGCTTGCTACAGGTTAAGTGAGATTTTAAAGAAACCCCGCTCAAAACACATAAAATGCTCTTTTGTTATTGTATATGAAAGTGTTGAAAGAGACCGGTTGCGGAATGCACAAGACACATGTTATGGGATAAGTGACGGCTGGAAGACCTCTTTTTCTGACTGGTTTACTCTGTGCCTGGATGGATCATTATTTGGTGGTGTGTAATATAACTAATTTGAAGTATTAAAACAATTTTTAAATGCCTATGTTAACACATTAAATAAAATATAAAAATACACAGACCTGTAATAAAAAAAAGAAAAAAAAAAAATATATATATATATATATATAATGTGTGCATATATAAAAACAATGACAAATGTAAACCATTATAATTTCAATAAATTCCCACCCTAATTTGCTGCAAAACCAACAACCTGCTACTAAAATAAATATTTCCAACAAAAACATTTAAATATACTATATTATGTTAAAATAAAGTATTCCAACAATTAAAGAATAAAACAATTGAAATAATTAATAATCAATTACATACTTAATGCACAATTAAAATTGATTAGCATTAATATAAAATTAGTAATTATAAAAACTTCCTGCCCCATTCCCTAACCAACCCAACCCACTACTCCAATAAAAATAATTACTCAAAATATTAAAAAGTGTGTATATATAAATTAAAAATTACTAATTAAACTTAAATGCATAAGAGTGCGGCCCTTACTTAAAAAATCCACCGCAGATCCCAATCGCCCAGTAATCTATCGGCCCATCTCGCTCCTCCCGTATTTTGGCAAGATGCTTGAGTTACTGGTCAATAGACAGCTTGTCATTCATCTGGAAAGCCATGGCCTTCTGGACTCGTCCCAGTCAGCTTTTAGGGCTGCCCACAGTACTGAAACAGCGCTGGCAGAAGTCACTGACAATATTAGACTAGCATTGGACAGAGGTCAATCATCTATTCTCGTCCTGCTAGATCTATCCGCAGCTTTGACACCATCTCCCACAGTATTTTAGATCTGAGACTTTGGGAGATCGGTGTCTGTGGGAAAGCCCTTAAATGGCTGAGGAGCTATCTAAATGATCGAGTCACAGCTTTCCAGATTGATGACATCGTCTTTAACGACAGGCCTGTAACGATGGGAGTGCCGCAGGGCTCTTTCTTGAGCCCGACACTTTTTAATCTTTACGTAACCCCTCTGGCCAAGGTGATCAGATCTTACGGCTTTGATGTAGTGTCATATGCCGATGATACTCAGATGTTGATCACCTTAGGCCCAGACCCAGCTGACATTAAATTATGTTTTCTAAACTGCATGATCCACATTGATAGATGGATGAATTCAAACCATCTACAATTAATCAGTGGAAAATCTGAAATAGTCCTTTTTGGCAAAGCTCACGAACACTGTTCAAATGAGTGGTGGCCCCAATCCCTGGGACTCTGTCCAGTACCAAAGCAATCAGTCCAGAACATAGGCATCCAAATAGACAACAAATTGTCTATGAAAGATCAAGTCAGTCACTTAATTTGCTCCTGTTTCGGCATCATGCGAAATTTATGTAAAGTTTTTAAATGGCTCCCGATGGAAGCGAGGAGGCGATTAGTCCAGGGCCTGATCATAAACCGTATGGACTATGGAAACGCTCTGCTGTCTTCAATAAATGAAGATCTTACCCCACTACAGGTATCGCAGAATATCGCTGCTAGACTGGTGCTGAATCTCCCTTCAAGAACTCCTTCTGCTCCCAGTCTAAGGCTCCTTCATTGGCTTCCCGTCAGGAAGCGGACCCATTTTAAAATCCTTTGCTTAGCCTATAAGAATTTACAATGCAAAGGCCCCGGATTCTGGAGGAAGAAACTTACCTGGTACCTTCCCTGCAGGACTTTAAGATCCAGCAGTAAATCGCTTCGAACACCCATTAAAATTCGTACCACTAGAATGGGTGGGAGATCATTCTCTTTTCTTGCACCTACCCTCTGGAACAAATTAGCTTTACACCTACATGTCATTTCAGATCACAATTGCTTCCGTAGGGAACTAAAAACCTGGTTGTTCTAGTCTTAGCCAGCAAATGCCCAGACCAAGCTTTTGAGCTTCCGTAAAACGCCATGAGACTTTCTGGTGACGTGTTGTGCTTAATAAATATCCATGATTTGATTTGATAACTGTTAAACAATTAAATAATTATTAATCAATTGAATGTTTAGTTTACAGTATTAACAGTAGATATTAATCAGAATTTGAATTGCTTCCCACCCTAATCCCCCTAAAAACCCAACAACCTGCTACTCCATTATAAATAAATTAATTTAATAAAAATTACATTTTAAATTGCACTCTATAGTACCAGAAAATAACAATTCTAACAATACTAATACCGCAAATTAAAATGTTATCAAAAATATATTTAAACTAATTTTTTTAACTACATTTAAGTAAACCATATTAAATAAAGCAATTTTATTTGAAACATTATTTAACCCAAAAATATTTTGGAGATCAATATTTTGTGACACAATATTTATGTATTAAAAATATTTTTGATGCAAGATTTTTATATCGCGATATTAAAAACTCGATATGATGTTCAAACACCAGATTTTTTTTCAAATACCTAGGTATTATGCTCATATGCTTTGGATGATTACCATAACACTAAATAGGTCAGTGATGAATCATAATGCCTACCATTATATCATGGGTGTCAAATGGCCAGGATACCCACATTAAATTAGTTATGGCCACCGTTATATAGAGGATGGCCACCATTATATAGAGGATGGCCAAAATCAGCTCAGACATGCTCAGTCTGTCAACGATGGCTGTCAGTATGAAACATCAAGACCAGTGATACTCAAAAGTACAGCCTGGGGGCTGGATGCAGCCCTCCTGACCTTTACATGCGGCCCCCTGATCTACATCAACACTGTACTCCGTTCAGCACAAACATTAAAAAGATGTTAAATAAACAGGCAAGCATTTATTTAAAGGTTAATGTAAGTTAAAGAAATGAAGTAACTAGGGTGTACTGCACCACTAAAATTTAGAAACCCCTTCATTTTTAAAAACATTTTGCAGCAAATGTGTAAAAGTATGATAAAGTCTGTTTAAAATTAAACAAGTGTATATCATTAATGTACAGAACCATTTCACCTTAGTACATCAGATCATATCAGTGCATTAAGAGGTACTTTTTTTAAAGTGATAGTTTTCAAACATGAATTTGGAGACTTTAATTCTCGACCCCTCCCACCCCCCGCCCCCAATAATAATGCGTTTAGTGAACTAAGAGGCGAGTCAGTTGTTACGTGCACTTTTTGAGTGGCCTGGGTTTATATTATATATGAACAACTTAATGTGTCTGTAAAATCTTTTTTGGCATAGTAGCCATAAAGGAAGAACATATATAAAATAAGCCCCAAAACTGGTTATAATATTAAGAACTGTTAAAAATGTGGAACAGAAACTATGCATCCAGCTTAATGATTTATACAGATTTCAGTAGTACTCGTCGCTTGAACCACATAGCAGCCAGAAATTTTGAAACAGCGAATACAATAGATCTCGTCACATCTGATTTGAGTATACGGAATGCATGCATGCAGTGAGTGAACCCCAGATTTTTACACAAAGGTACGAGCCAATACCTTCTAGGCTTACTACAAGCCGGGCAAAAAAATAAAACCTGAAGTTCATTTTCATTATCACAATTGCAACCGGGACAATTCATTGGAAGAGAAGTAGACCACCTAGTCGTAAAGGCTCCAAGTGGTAGGGTTCCATATCTCCATTGCAGATACAGTTTCCTGGCTAAAATGGGGTAGATATTGTCTAAAAAAAAATCAAAATTATATACATGTTTAATCTTTAAAAAGGATTCCGTGAGAGTGCCCACCTCTTGATTATGGAGAAGAGAATCCAATTTACTATCATAAAACAATCTGGAGAGGTGTTTGCGAGAAATCGCGTTAGAACTATTCAAAGGGTCGTCCCATAAAGCGGGAATGCCCAGCCTACCACATTCGCTCTTGACATACATAAGCCAGGGTATTTTCCATATCTTGGGCATACATGATAATTCTGCCAATTCCAACCTGTAATTTAATAACTCAGGAGTTACCCAGAGCCTACGCCAAAACTTTAAGGGTTTGACGCCAAGCTCATGGGCAATCGGTCTTATACCCAGATCTAACCTCAATGGGAGGAGTGGAGTGCTGGGTGGTAGGGCCAGTAGTTTTCTTAGGAATTTATTTTCAGTCATGCTAATGTCAGACTTACAAACATGACCCCATAGTTCGCCCCCATACATCACCGCGTCCCTGGCTTGTGTTTTATAAATCTCTAATGGTGGTCATATTGGCTTTATGGTCGACTTGTTAGCAAGCTTTAGAATGCCCCCTGCCAACTGTGCCAATTTCAGTTGGGACTTGGTGTGCTGGGGGGGGCCACGTCATACTCTCATTGATAGTTACCCCTAGATAATCAAATATCTGGACCCTCTCAAGTCTTGTAGTGCCTATTTTTGGACTGGGGCGCGTGGTCGCTGGTGGATTGAAAATCATAAATTTAGTTGTTAGTGCGTTGATCTCCAATCCCCGCTCAAGGCAAAAGGACTCAAATCCGTCCAGTATGCGTTGAATTCCCATTGGGGATTTTGAGAGCAGGAGGGTGTCGTCTGCAAACATAATTGCAGGCACCCGGTTTCCCGCCAGCTTTGGGGCATCAGTGTTTCGAACCGTATTAAAATGAGCGATCACTCCGTTGACAACTTAATCGTTTAATAAATCAAACATAGGAGAAGGTTGTTTACAGCACACATCTGAAGTTATGTATTTTGCGATCCTCATATGTGATAATGAGAAAACAGGAGTGAAAGAGAAATAATACAATTTCCTAAAATAACACAATTTAGTTATGTGCAGAAGCCGGTATTAATCCCAAGTTTTTGGTTTCATATTGTGCAATTCAGACAATAGATGTATATGCTTTAAGTCCCTTACACCCACCTTTCTGCCAATCCCTCCAACTCCCGACCCTCACCCTGCAGGCATCAGTGCGGCCCTCTGGCCCATAACAGACCAAACTTAGTGGCCCCTGGCAAAATGTTAGCAACTACCTATGACAAAGAATGGCCAAATTTGGTCTAGAATGACCATTCCTATGTGAAGGCCACTATTATGACCGGATTGCACATGTGCTACAGATAAACAAATGCATAAATGCATGCACACACCACACCCCTGCAGTGAGGCTCTTAGTTGACTGAGCTCTCGATCCAGCCTCTGCTTTTTTCATCTCCTGGACTGATCAGTGTTGCACACTTTTTCTCTGCTCTGACACATACAGTCCTACACTTCAGTGACTTCACAATTGTGCTTCTGCTTTGGCTACTGCTCTCATTCTCTTTTCCTGCACCACTGTTCATACAAATAGTGTGACTGGGGAAGTGGAGCCTCCAACGTGACCATTATCCTTCTAATTCATCATGATTGAGCTTGGGGACAGATGGTCAGGTTTCAGGCCCTGTAGGCTGCCATTGTGTGTGTTTCTTTGTTAGCCTGAGGCCCTACCATTGATTTGACTGACTGTCACTCTAAGGGTCTTGATATGAGTAGTGCAGTTTACTTATGTATTTAGTTGTGTTTTTTTGTAATATAACATTTTGAGTTTTCAACATTTTATAAGCATATCAACAGCAATCCATTCTTAATTGCTAATTCAAAGAATGTGTACAGTCCGTTACATATTCACTCCAAAATTATTTTATAAGTCTATCCATTCCCTCCATATTGTTTAATGTCTTTGTGGACACCCTGCTACTTTGTATATAGATTTTTCCTGTATTCTGCACATTCCCATTGTTCTTTTCCCATTTTATTGGTAAGGTGTGTCAGTACTACATTAGTGCATGATATCCCTATTTGCCACTATCAATCCTAGGCCAACAAATAACAGCTAATATCTATTAAATCCAAATCTCAGATGTTGAGCAGTGCAAAATGACAGGTCCATGTGATTCTTCGGACCAAGTGTAGTAATTGATTTTCCAGTATTTTACATGACTGTTCACTACGATACATACTATATGCAGGAGGGTACATATGTTTGTCCTACATCTCTGGCAATTTGGAGGGGAATCGCTTTGCAAAGGAGAGTTGTTGAAGTGTGTAATATATTCAGTGCATTGAATGTAATTGTGTCAATCTAAATATGGTCGATATGACTGCCTGCCTCAGTGCTGTTGCCCAGTGAAGGCTTCCAATGTATCTACATCTGCCTCCAATGCTTCCAAGTTTTAGGTGCATGTATCACTAATGTTTCATATACTCTTAATAGCATTTTATCAAGCAGTCTTCCTAGTGTAAATTTGGGTCCCTGTGTTTTCATTAATCGGCATAGATCGTCTGGATGACATGCGGACTGAGCTTCAGTTCTGAGAGCAACTTCTAGGGGTCTTGCGTGCTACCAGTAGCTCCTGAGCTTCTAGTTGGAAAACCCGTTCTTAAAACATATCACTGTTTGTAAAATGGTTCTTTATGAAATCCGGTGTTCCTTATAGCATACTCCTGATAGATTTATATTTTACCCGTGAAGTTGAACACATTTGAAATCACTGCCCATTGGGAACACGTTTGAAAATAATACTCATTGTCTTTGTGAGTAGGTTCTGCAAGTTGAAAATCTATAGCCCAGCTAAACAGTTTTATTGTGCAGAACATATGTCTGCATTCAGAATCATACTCCTTGGTGGTTTTGGGCTTAGTACAGAATATACTTGTTCTCTTATTCCTATTTTGAAGTGAGAAAAAGTATGTCTGCTTGACAATACGTGTGTTATTGACACACTGTAGCTTTACTAGAATCTGTATCTGTCTTTAAGTTAAGAAGCCATCATTAACCTAAAAAGTATTAAAATGCTTTACTGTACAAGCCACATGCCTTCACCATCTTTTATTTGGGCTTACTCAAGAAGAGGATACACTGACATAGTTGTAATCCTTCTACATTATGCAAATCCTTTCCATAATTCACCTCCGTATTCCCTTTCTCATCAATGTCATAGACATTCTCTTTCATGACAAGACTTTATTTGATCGAGGTGCTGGAGCAGTCTTGGAAAACTTCAAAATGGTGGGTCTATCAAGTCCTTAAGTTTGCTAACTTCAAGTTGGCAACCAGATCTTCTCAGATTGTTAACACCGAGGAGGACTTGGAAGTGTTCATCTTCCAGTTCTCTGTGTTCAATAAAGTTCACACTTCATACTCAGCACAAGTTTAGCACTGTATCAGCCATCTGTTCAGGCATCACCAAAACATGGTTCGGAATCTCTTTGTGGAACTCATCTCCATGTAATCTATAATTTAGGGATCATTTCTCAGCAGTGGGGTAGCCTTCTCTAGTTTAACAAAGAATAGTCTTCCAATGCAAATTCTAAAAACAATTCCTGTAGCCCCCACCTCCCTGTTTCCCTTCCAAAATGTCAATAATAACCTCTAGAAAATCTATAGGCAGTACATAAGAGATACCAAATTGGTTCCATGTAAAGCCTTGGGTTTGCTGAGTACTCTGGGGAAAATATTCATAGTAACAGCAATTTTGGAGAAACATCATATCTACCTGTGGTGAAAGGCATTGACTGCACGTTGTCGAGGAGTGAAAGCATAAATTAGGAATACTTGAATTACCATAATCTTAATTTTTCATGCTTGCGTTCAGGTCCCTTAAACTCTGGCTCATTTCTTGTGTATTCTTTCAGGAAGTGATCAATAAATACACTGCAGTTGTGAAAATGATAGATTCTGGTGACAAACTGAGGCTGGACCAAGCTCATCTGGAGACTGTAATCCCTGCTCCCGGTAACCTCCTATACATGCATGCATGCATATGTATATGTTTATTTGTAGAGCTTGAGCCCAGGAGAGAGAAAAGTAGAAGCATACAGTAGTCTGAAGTTTGGGAATGATTAATAATCATGTGCCAGGGATAGACCACTAGATCCTTGGGACTTGATTGTGGGGCGGGGGGGAGGGAGTTGCCCGTGTTAGAAGTGGTCCTTCAAGAGACAGATCTTGAAATTATCTGAACTGTATGATGTATGTTGGACGCATTATACCAGATACTGGCTTTGTAGATCGATCAGGGCTTCTTTACCAAAGTTGTGACCAAGCAGGTATTTCTGCTTAAAACTGGCATTCTGACAAGAAGATTACAAATTCAGAGGTCCCAAGTTTCTCAGTGTCATGTGCAGGTATCCCATCCAATTCAGATGTTTTCTTTGCTTTCTGGGATCTGTATTTCTGTTTATCCCTTTAGAAAATTAAGACCATGTCCCAAAATGGAAAGAGAAATTTTGGGCTGTTAGATAGTCACGCATGGACCTGGGAAACCTGGGAGCTCTGCAGATTTAAATTGAAGGTTTTCTCATTTCCATCTTTTGTTTCTGGGTTGAGTTACCTTTTTGCTCGTTAAGAAGGCGTGCCTTTTCTTTGTGCATAGTGAAGTTGGTCAGTATAATGACAATTTTACCTTACCACGTGATACACCGTGCCTTTACAAATGAATGTGAATTGCTCCTCTGTTGTGGGATTGGCTGTCTCTGTTTACTAGCAAGCTAAGACAGAAATGGATATGGCTTTCCGTGTTGCAAAGACATTGGGAGATCACATTTTCCTGTCAATATCTATGCTTTACTTCTTAATCCCTGACCTTTGTATTACTATCAGTAGTTTTCATTAGATCAGTTATTTTACAGTGCAATAGGCTTGCTGTATGGAAGCATCCACCTTCATTAAGTTATGAAACTATGTGCACAATACATTAAAGGTCATCAAATGCTTCTAAGATATTTTCAAGGTTTGAACGACCATCTGTTAACAGCTGCATAACCTGCATTGTTACATACTTGTAAGGTTTCCTCCCTTTTTAAATTCTGAATCGATTAATTTTCTTTTGCAACAAACTGTAAAAGTGAATCTTGTGTACGCCACTATAGTTTTGACAGATGAAGGAAATATGTCAAAGAGCGAAAAAGTAAATTGCCTAGAATCACACTGTGTGGAACTAAGATTTGCTATCAGTACTCCAGGTTCCGAAGTCTGTAAGTATATATCTCCTCTTCTAGGGAAGCCTGTGTATGTTTTGAGGATTTGTAGAGCAGTCTTATCACCCAAGGGGTATCCAGGCGCTGTGTAGGTGGGTATTCCGATCAGGCTCCTAATCGAATAACCAGATTTCTAGTTTTTATCGGAATTAGAGAAGGAAGGGGTGGTCCTGATGTGGTGTGGAAGGTCGTTCCAGGATTTGGCCGTGATCTAGGAAAAAGAAGCATGCTCCTGACTTGTCCAGTGGATGTTGTTTGTGTGGGAGAAGATGAGCTGGATGTCATCTGCGTAGGGTATAATGTTAAGTCTGTGGGATTTTATGATGTTGGCTATTGGTGCCCTGTAGATGTTGAAGAAAGTAGGGCTCAGTGATGATCCTTGAGGGACTCTACAAATGAGGTTTTTAGGTTCGGAGGTGTAGGGCAGGGCCTGGATTCACTGGGTTGGGTCGGCGAGGCAGGAGGCTAGCCTGCTCAGTGCAGGTCCATGTATTCTGAAGTTGTGGAGTCTTGTAATAAGGGTGCTGTGGGAGACTGCATCGAAGGCTGCGGAGAGATCAAGTATTATGAGTTCGTCAGTTTCCACTTTTGTCCATGATGGTCCAAGTGTCGTCAGTTACTTCGATGAGAGCAGTTTCCGTACTGTGGTTGTTGCAGAATCCAGACTGCGCGATATCCAGTGATGGTGTTCAAGGTGGTTGGAGAGTTGTTTGTTGATTGCTTTCTTCACGACTTTGGATAGGAAGGGCAGGAGTGAGATGGGTCTGTAGTTGCTGAGCTCCTTTGGGTCTGCTGTGGGTTTTTTCCAAAAGACCTGTGGATCCTGAACATTTCCAGTTGTCCAGGAAGGTTCCACTTTTGAAGGAGGTGATGATGATGGAGGTTAGGTTGGAGCTGATGAGTTCCTCCAAGGTTAAAGATATGGTGGGGACCCTGGAATGCATTGTTCTCATTATTTCAGTGCTGTCCTCTGGTGTGAGGGGTTTCCAATTTGTGATCTGGTGTTCCAAGTAGAGTTGAGTAAGGTGGCTGAGCTTGACTTTGTTGCTAGTTGTGAAAATGGGGTTGAGAATGCGTGCCGCGTTGTGGGTGGGGCCCTGGATGATCTGGTTGAGTCCTGTTTTATCGAGACTCTCGAGTAGGTCCGTGCAGTGGGGATCTTTTTGATCGTTTAGGTGGAAGTCGAGGTCACCAAGTAAGATGAAATCGTTCACGCTAATGGCGAGAAGGTCTGTGAGAAAATGGCTGCAGGTGGCGCGTGGTCTGGGTGTTCGGTAGGCTAGGATACCTTTGATTGAGTTGTTTGCCTCTCCGAAGGTAGAAGTGCATGTGTCCATGAAGGTTGTGTCCTTGTCCGTGGATGTAGGTGGTGCAGCTGATGGAGTCCTTATGGATGACTGCGAGTCCTCCTGGTCTGATCAGTCTGTCCTGGCGGTACATCTTGTAGCCCAGTTAGATGGCTGTGGCGATGCTGGGTGCCAATGTGGAGTTTAGCTAGTCCTCTGTCAGGAAGAGGATGCCCAGGACGATGTCTTGGTGGTGTTCCCAGATCTCAGCAGCATGTTTGTTGAGAGATCTGTTGTTGAGGATCGTGCATGTCAGATGGGGTGAGGCATGTATGGCACCCAGGGAAATGATTGTTAGCGCAGATGAAATGGCGGTGAATACATTAGAAAGGTCCTACCATGGAGCGAGGTGAGACGCGGAAGCAGCTGATGTGGTGGCTTCTGGTATTAGTGCTTGCAGGCTGGAGGCTGTGTAGTGGAGGCATTTGGTCGGACCAGGGTCTGTGGCACTGTGTTCGATCAGGGCGCAGGCTGGCATGCCTTTGGATCAGTCGTGCAGTGGCTGCCATTAAGTGGGGATGGGGGGGGGGCAGTGCTAGGGAGTGTGGGGCGCCAGAGGCTAGAGAAGGCATGTTACGGAGATGCAGGTAAGAATTGGCGGGAGGTGGGAAAACCAAGGGAACAAAGAAGGAAAAATCTGGCACAAAGAAAGAGTGGAAAGTGGAAAACGAGCACAAAGGAGTTCCAAGCACGAGAGTGGAAAGTAGAAAGCTGGCACAAAGAGGCACGAGAGAGAGATATCAGTTGGATATTCATTCACAGTATATGCTATATAGCTTTCCTCTCTTTAGTTCTATATGGCTTTCTGCTACATGCTGTGTTTCACATGTTTATTTCCATTCGTTTTGTTTTATCAGGGAAAAAGGTTCGTATTTTGAACGGAGGTTACAGAGGAAATGAAGGAGTCTTGGATTGTATTGATGAGAAGAGATTCTCCGCCACAGTAACTATTGACTCTGTACGTATGTTTTAAGTTGAAATGTACATACTTCCAGGAATAAGGGGAACTTTATAAATGTACATTAATTTTCAGATAAAATCAAACAATGTAGCAAGTCTGAACTATACAGAATCTTTTCAGGCCCGGTTATAGAGTGCTATTTAAGTATAATAGTTTATTGAATAAGTTCATTAGTAATACACCACTTTTTACAGGCATGTTCCCTAGCATAGTGACTGTACCTTCGAAAAATAGTGTTTGAGGCATATTAGCTGCAGATTACACACTTGTGCATAGATCGCCATCTGGTGTTGGGCCCGGATGTTTGCAGTTTGTTTTTCCTCTTGGAAAGTCTTTGGAAGTCACGAGTTCGGTGACTCCGCCCTTGGATCGTATTGCGCATGGGCTTCGGCTCCATCCTCAGATTTTTTTCCGCCATCGGGCTCGGATGTAATCTTCGCGCTCCGGTTCTGAACAGCTTCCAGTTCGACGATCGACGCGCAATCCTCACCCCAATTCGCGGTATTGTTTTTGATCGCGATCTCCCCACTCGACGCGCCTCTCATCGGCAAGACCTTCGGTTCCAGTCGTCGACGGCGACCTTCAGGCCTACCCAAGCTCCGGTCCTGGCTAATGGAAAGGACTCCATTTAAAAAGTGTCCTCGATGTGGGTCGAAATTCCCCCACACCGATCTCCACGAGGTGTGCAACCTCTGCCTCTCCCCTGAACACGAGGCTCGAGACTGTCCGGCGTGTAAATCCTTCCGGTCCAAGAAAACGATTGTGGACCGAAGAGCCAGAAGAACCATGGCACACTCTTCGACGGCGATCCCGGACGACATCTTCGGGGAAGGCGTTGACGCTCCAGAAGAACACCACACCGACGAGAGACTCGTCAGCGCCTCCGAAGCCGACGATTCAGATGTGGAGGACATCACTCCGGCACAGAGGGTCGTGAGTACTTCTCTACATTCCCCCCCCCCCACCCTCGCCGGCACCAAAAAAGGCTTCGGTCACGCCTTCGGGCCTAAGCAAGACCAAAGACACTGCTTCCCACCCCGCACCTTCGGGCCGGTAAAGAAGTCAATTAAGCCTTCAGGCGGCTCGGGCTCGAGCCAGCCCACCGTCCGAGCCGATAAACAACCTTCGGCACCGAAAAAGAAACCGGCCTCCATCTCGACACCGAGCCCCACACCGAAACACTCTGGGTCGAGACCCAGCTCCTCGGCACCGACCCCCTATCCTCGGTACCGACAGAAGCCCACAAGACCACCGGCACCGACATTTCGAAGCCGAAATCCATCTCGGCGCCTACGAAACAACCGGAGCTTCCCAAGCATGGTTCCAAACAACGAACCAGCACCGACAAGCCTAAAAAATCAACTGCCCCGACGCCTTCGGCGCCGACGGACCAACCAACCTCTCCAGAACTATTTACACTGGCTCCCTAACAAAAAACATTAACTTAGGATCCCAAAACTGGACATTTTATGCTCTCGATCAAAAAGGGACAGTTAGACAAACCAGCTCTGCCTCCACCTCCAAAAAGGAAGGACTCTGCTACCTCCCCTTTCAGACTACCTTCCCCACCTCCACCACCTCCTCCACCTTCCCCTCCTCCACCTTCGCCACCCCCACCTCATCATTCCCCCACTCCATTCCCGGATGATGATGATCAAGGGGATCCATACGACGACATAGGGGATGTATCCCAAGATATACCTACAGGGGACCCCACTCCCACAGGATCCCCAGACCCATTGGACGATTATAATATCCCTGATGTCCCCAACATCCCACAAGACGATCTTTACCCTTCCAGACCTTCTCCACCAGAAGACTCCTTGGGATTCAATCATTTATTGCAAAGGGCGGCACACTACCACGGGGTAGATTTACATACCTACCCAGTGGAGGAGGATTTCCTCCTAGATACATTTGACACCACACATAGGACCACCTCCATATTGCCTATGCTAAAAGATGTTATAAAACATGCGCCAGAGGTCTTTAAGGACCCAGTCAGGGCCAGGGTCATTAACCCGCGCATTGAGAAAAAATATAAAGCCGCCCCAACAGACCCCTCCTACATCAGAGGGCCAGCTCCATTAGATTCCTTGGTGGTATCCACAGCACGGAAAAGGGCCAACTCCCAGGCGTCACGTGAAGCACCACCACCTGACAAAGAGTCTAAACTCTTGGACGCATCAGGAAAACGTACTGCGTCTCAAGCGGCCAATATATGGCATATCGCCAATACACACGCACTGCTAGCAAGGTATGACAGGGCCCATTATGACGAGCTAGAAGCCATAATGCACCATCTCCCTGATAAATACAAAGCTAGGGCCAATGAGCTAATTCAGGAGGGCAAAACAATTACCAATACCTCCATACATTGTGCCTTAGATGCAGCAGACACAGCCTTTAGGGCTATCAATACTAGTGTCCTCCTCCGTCGCCATGCCTGGCTAAGGATATCAGGTACAAGCCTCCATCCTCAACCATCCCTTTGACCAGGAACATCTGTTTGGCCCCAAAGTGGATGACACCCTAGAGGAAATGTAAAAAGACACTGACACGGCAAAATCCATGGGAGCCTTACAATCTCACCCTCCCAGACGCTCCTTTCGCCGCTCTTCCTTTCAGAGCACATCCAGAGGCTACTCCTCAGACACCGCTTCCACTGCATACAAATCCCCTACTCAGTCCACCTTTACAAGGGGTTACCAAAGAGGCGGCTACAGGGGCAACAATAACAAAGGCAGAGGCAAAACAAACACCGCCCGTTCTGCCACCGCGCCTCCCCAATAACTTCCCCCAGACCATCACACTCCGGTCGGGGGCAGACTCCAACATTTCCTTCCGGTCTGGACTACCATCACCTCAGACAAATGGGTAACACAAATAATTCAGTCAGGCTACTGCCTAGAACGAACATCTGCCCCCCCAAACATTCCACCCAGACAACACCCGATGTCACCAGAACATCTGCGGCTACTCAAGCAGGAGGTAATCTCCCTCCTAGACAAAGAGGCAATAGAACACGTTCCAACCAACCAACAAAATATAGGGGTCTACTCCCTGAATTTTATCATACCAAAAAGGGACGAGACTCTACGGCTCATCCTAGACCTTTGGCCCCTAAACACATACATACACTCAGACCATTTTCATATGGTGACGCTTCAGCAGGTACTTCCGCTACTTTCCCAAAACGACTTCCTCACCACTTTGGACCTAAAAGACGCCTAATTCCACATTCCAGTGCACAAGGCCCACAGGAAGTACCTCAGATTTGTAGTGGACGGCCAACACTACCAATTCAAAGTGCTCCCGTTCGGAGTCACAACCGCACCACGAGTATTCACCAAGCGCCTAGCAGTGGTGGCAGCACATCTGCGAAGACAACACATTCATGTCTTCCCATACCTAGACGACTGGTTGATAAAAGCCAGTTCATACAATCAGTGTGTACAACACACACGCACCACCATCCTGCTACTTCATCAGCTGGGCTTCACAGTAAACCACGAAAAGTCCCATCTCCAACCATCCCACGTAAAACAATATCTAGGTGCCACTATAGACACCTCAAAAGCGCTCGCCTACCCCAATCCTGCCTGGATTGCAAGCATTCAGGCTCTACGCGCAAAATTCATAGCACAACACTCCCTTCCAGCTCGGGTGTTCATGCAACTAATAGGGATGATGGCCTCTTGTATCTTCATAGTACCTCACGCAAGACTCCAGATGCGTCCTCTCCAAGAGTGCTTAGCGCACCAATGGAACCAGGCCCAGGGTCAATTAACAGATCTGGTGTTGGTAGACGGTCGTACCCATCGCTCTCTGCAGTGGTGGACCACCACAAACCTTTCCAAAGGTCGACCGTTCCTGGACCCGGTTCCACAGATAGTACTAACAACAGACGCATCGCTCTCCGGCTGGGGAGCTCATCTATTACATCTCACCATGCAAGGCAAATGGACACCTCAACAGAAGCTACTCCATATCAACCATCTGGAGTTACTAGCGATCTTCCTAGCCCTAAAATCCTTTCAGACACAAATTTTGGGCAAAGCAGTCCTGATCCGCACAGACAACATGACAGCCATGTATTATATTCAAAAACAAGGCGGCACACACTCTCCACAGCTCTCTCAATTAGCACAGAGAATATGGAGATGGGCCATACCCCGAAAAATCTTTCTCCTAGCCCAACATGTCCCAGGAGTACAAAACACTATAGCAGATCTACTCAGCAGACAAACACAACAACTCCACGAGTGGGAACTTCACCCGCAAGTTCTTCGCCCATACTTTCAAATGTGGGGGCATCCACAGATGGACCTCTTCGCCACCCATGAAAACAAAAAATGCCCAAGCTTCGCCGCCAGATACCCACACCCATTGTCCAAAGGCAATGTGATATGGATGAACTGTTCAGGCAGATTTGCGTACGCTTTTCCGCCTCTCCCACTCATTCCACTAGTAGTGCGCAAACTCCAACAGCACTCCCTCATACTAATATTAGTAGCGCCAACTTGGGCCAGACAACCGTGGTACACCACACTGCTGGAACTATCGGTAGTACCGCATCAAAAATTACACCTCTCTCCACACCTCTTAACTCAGAACCATGGAGAGATCAGACACCCGGACCCAGCTCAGCTCAACCTTGCGATCTGGCTCCTGAAATCCTAGAATTCGGGTACCTAAATCTTCCCCCTGACTGTATGAACGTCCTCAAAGAAGCTAGGCGCCCTACCACTAGAGCGTGCTACGCCGCCAAGTGGAAACATTGTGTTATCTATTGTCATAACAACACCATCAATCCACTAGATGTGTCCATTCAACACATCATAGGCTACTTATGCCACCTACAAAGGTGCAACCTAGCCTATACGTCCATTCGACTACACCTAGCAGCCATAGCAGCTTACCTACAAAACAGGCAACATCTCTCACTCTTTAGAGTACCTGCCATTAAAGCCTTCATGGAAGGCCTTAAAAGGATAATTCCCCCCAGAGTGCCACCCTCACCTGTGTGGAACCTAAATATCGTTGTCACCAGACTAATGGGACCTCCTTTTGAACCCCTACACAAATGTGAACTTCAATTCTTAACAAGGAAAACCGCTTTTCTTGTAGCCATCACTTCCCTCAGAAGGGTCAGTGAGATACACGCATTTACTATTCAAGAACCTTTTCTACAAATGCACCATAATAAGGCAGTTCTCCGTACCAACCCAAAATTCCTCCCCAAAGTCATTTCTCCTTTTCACCTAAACCAATCTGTATAACTACCAGTATTCTTCTCGCAACCACAGACCGTTGCAGAAAGAGCTCTTCACACACTAGATGTCAAACGAGCCTTACTCTACTACATCGAGAGAACACACCCTTTCCGTAAGACCAAACAACTGTTCGTCTCTTTCTCTCCACCACACAAGGGCAACCCCATCTCCAAGTCGGGGATAGCTAGGTGGATTGTTAAATGTATTCAAATTTGCTACCATAAAGCAAAACGAACGCTATCCGTTACCCCTAAAGCCCATTCTACACGTAAAATAGGGGCTTCAATGGCTTTTCTAGGGAACATCCCATTAGATGATATCTGCAAAGCAGCTACATGGTCAACACCGCACACTTTCACCAAACACTATTGTGTAGATGTGCAAACTAAGCAACAAGCTAGTGTGGGCTAGGCTGTACTCAAAACATTATTTCAAACCACTGCAACAGATACCGGTGGTCGCCGCTAACGGTGGGTACTGCTATATAATCTATGCACAAGTGTGTAATCTGCAGCTTATATGCCTCGAACGGAATATGCTACTTACCAGTATGCATCTGTTCTTGGCATGTAGTGCTGCAGATCTACACATGCCCACCCGCCTCCCCGGCTACCTGTATCTGTTCCAGCTTATCTTATTTAGATAACACACACATGGGCATCTTCACTGTTATTACTACGCTCCATCTTTCCCTGCTGGCGAAAAACAATCTGAGGATGGAGCCGAAGCCCATGCGCAATACGATCCAAGGGAGGAGTCACCGAACTCGTGACTTCCAAAGACTTTCCAAGAAGAAAAACAAACTGCAAACATCCGGGCCCAACACCAGATGGCGATCTATGCACAAGTGTGTAGATCTGCAGCTCTACATGCCAAGAACAGATGCATACTGGTAAGTAGCATATTCCTTCCTTTAGTATAGATCCACAGTACCTGGGGCGTAGCTTGAGGGCGTATTGCAGGTAACTGCCATTGCTGTCTTATAGCGTAACACAAAGCTGCAGTGTTGCAACGCCTTTAGAAGGGTTCAGTTTGATATCTTGCTTCCAATAACTTGCTGAGCTCTGTGAAGATAAGTTTCCTTTAAAATTGTCAGAATATGGTAGCTAGGTGTCTCCCCATCTACCGAGGACTCGCCATACGTATCACCGGTCTTGATTGTCTATCGGTTGGGATTTCTGCTACCCTGTTGTGACACTCTGACATGACGACACAAACCTAAAGATGTGGAGTATCTAGAAAATAGATTCACTTTATGCTGTATGATCATATCTTTTTAGGGGCCTTTAAAAGGACGTAAACTTGAAGGGATCCAGTACGAAGACATTTCCAAACTTGCCTGAGAATGTGTTTGGACAGAGAGAACATTGCGCCGGGACTTCTGGAGCAAAGAACACACAAGACTCTACTATGTCAGGGTTTTTATTTCAATCTGATATACTTTTTTGTTAAAGAAACAGACAGACTAAATATTTAAATACTATCTTCATGCAAAATATTTTGGGAAATTTGTCCAAATGAATTCTGCATTAAAATTGTATATTTCTACTTTGTTGTTTCGTATAGTACTTTTGTCTTCATACTGGGTAATCACTCAACTGGTCAAACTTGCCTTGAAAAGCTGCTAACAAGCATGCAGTCAGGCTCTTAATGGGCTCTTTGGAGCTGATACTGCGCAAGATTAAAAATAATGGTGTTTATGTTGAGGTGACAGTGGATTTGGCCATATGGTACACAAAAGTTGAGAAGAATTTTATGAAAAGTAAGTTGTGGCTCACACAATTTTGTGACCCAAAATTCTAACACTTTGATATTTTGGGACTGATACTGCTTTTAATGGACGGAGAAGCAGGAGAAAAATGGTGTGGTTAAGGAACAAATGGCAAGGATGGGATTGCCGCATCAGGCTGAGTTGGCTATGAAATTTGATTCCACTGTCAACCTCCCTGTTTATTTGTTACAATCTGGCAGTGCTAACCTAGAGGACATGGGTTGAATCAAACGAAGGCCGGTTTTTGGAGTGAACAGTTGGCTTAACCTCGGTACAAAGTAAAAATCAAGTTGAAGATATGGCTGTTCATCGTCAACCTAAAGCCTTACTCGTGTTATTCACTAGAATGGTAAATTAGAAACCAAAATGTTGTTTAATAAAATCTTTTTTTTTTTTAAATTGTTAGAAATCCAAATATGTGCTAAGGTAATAAAAGAGGAAATGAAATGAGGCATACCTGGGGGAGGATGTGGTCCGTCTGCTACGCTGCCGACTTTGGTGCTGGAAACCAGAGTTCGAGCCTCGAGGTCGCGTCCACATCCTGTGATTCTGGGCAAATCACTTAATCTCCCCGTGCCTGAATGTGTAATGTAAATATGGTGCTATGTAAAGCGCTCCAATACCTTTGGGTCGAGTTCGCGCTATATAAATATGCAAAAAAAAAAAAAAATACCTAACACATTACATTAAAAGCTGGTTCGTAGATGCATAGGTGCAGGATAAAGACACATGTTCAAGGAGATAAAGGACAAAGGTCGAGGTACATAACCAGGATAGTGTTACCCTTATATGTCACAGCTACAGAGAACTTCCTGCTTTGTCTATCCTAAGCAAAAATCTGAAGATCATGTCATTCTGCAGACCACCAGCCATGCAGCCTGACATTAGAATCGTTCCTATAATGCCTCAGTAATGCCATCAGTCCTGTACACACCCACTAACTCCTAGAAAAATACTAATATCCTGTACAGCATGAGATCTACCGTGACTAACTGACACTGCTGAGATGGCGGAGGGTCTAACTGAGATTGACCCTCAGGGAGTATTTTAGAAGACCTCATGCTCACATGAGTTTTGGTAGGCTGGTCAAAACCTAGGGAAACTCAACGTCCAACACAACAGCAGTCATGAACTCTGTGCACACAGTCTGCTCCAGGGAACATCCTCTGTGAACATACGCACCACCCCAGACGCATACAGCTGCGAGGAAAAGTGCAAATGAGGAAAAGATGGATGCATGAGGTGTGCAGGTGGGCTTGCCCATGAGGACATGGATGTATGTATGCAACATGCAAAAGAAAGATGTGGGGTAATGGAGATAAAAACTGTTAATATCTGATAGAGAGCGGGGGGGGGGGGGGGAGGACTATTGTGCCTGGAGGATGGCAAGGGTAATATGGCTGCAAGTAATCGTAGAAAATATAGAGCATAGTGTGGCTGTTCCCACTCACTCTCATGAAAAGAATAGCAAGAGAAACATATGGGTGCAGGCAGCAATTCCATAAAAGAAAGAAACAAGCATTTGCAATGCAATAGGTCTCGCATTTACGCAAGTTTAAGCTATTGGCATTGTAAATGACAATGCGTTTTATTTACGTTTCAAAACCTAAATAAGTCATTGTTCTTTACAATGCCAATAGCTGAAACTCGTGTAAATGCGAGACCTGTTAATAATGTCAATAGAAAAAAAAAACAATTCCATAGTAACTTTTTCGTTGTTGTAGCCTAAAATTGAAATGTTTTATACCCACTGTTTCTGAGAATCTCTATACTAAAATATTTCGTAACCTCATAACATTGGTAATAAGAAAAATCTCTTTTGAACAATTGGGTAAAAATGGGAAATACTTTAAAACCCATTCTAAAGTTGCCTAGATTACTGTCAAAATATGAGAACATATGTATTTGCAATATTGTAAAATGTTAAGAAAAGAAGCTGCTTGAAATGCCTGTACCTCCAAGATGCACGTCTTTTCAGCTACAGTTCATGAGCCCTGATGCCAGGATCTCCGTCTCCCTCACACTTCTCCCCCTGCCACACCTACCTCTCAGCAGCCAGTCTGCGTCATGCTTATTGGGTGGGTACCTGTGCGCTCGCATCTCTTTCCTCTGGACCCCTTTGCATGTCTGTACTTCTGCCTTTGCACAGCGCAGTTCTAGGCGCTCTGAGTCACGGAGTACATGGGCCATTTGGCTTCCCGGACCCTGCACAGACCTATGGGCCACTGCCTGGTTATTAAAGCGGCTTGAGTTTTGCAGTGTTCCCTGTGGAGGAGGCTCCGTGGGTCAGAGTGACACAGTCTGACCATTTCCAGACTCTTCCTGAGTTTTGGGCTATAGCTCGGGGAGGAGGAAAGGGAACGACAGATTTGGTGGTAAAAAGGTCTTTAGAGCGGATTCCTGAAGTGGCGGATGAACAGCGCGAGAGAGGAATGTATTTCATCGGAACCCCGCGTGCTGAACTTGAGACTTTATCCTTCGCAGTCAGGGGCGAAGTGATTGACCCACGGGTGCTCGATAGTTAGAGATGCCTTAGCAGCACTGTGCGCTGCCTGAAGGAACATGCCTGTGCTCCTCGTGGCGCTATATTCGCCAGAGTATACCAGGGGGCACTCTGGATCATACGCTGTGCCAGGTGGGAGCAGCCCTTCGAGCTCCACACCTCAAAGGATGTTCTTGTAAAATAAAACCATGCCAGCTCAGTGCGTTGTGCCACCTGCAGAAGAAATAATGTTATTACTGCTGCTGAGTCCACAGATGTAAAAAGTGAATCTTTGTTCATTGTCTCTAGCCCTCCTGGCTGAAAAAGTAAATTAGCCTCCGGGGTATGTGTGATTTTCTGAGTCCTGGCTTGTGGTAAGCGACTGGGGCTGCCCTGGCTGCCACGTGCACTCAAGGCAACACTTCTTGGGGGTTTGTCAACAGTTAATCCTGCAGTCCCCGTTTGAACAAGAAGAGGCACTTTAGGAGATGAGAAAAATATAATTAATACCGGTCGGGATGCCTGGGCAGCAAAAGAGCTACTGGGACGCATGCATCCGGCACATGCACTTGCTGCGGTGTTTGCAATAGACATCCCTCACGCGTTCATAAGATAGTAGTCTGTATTGTGCATGTGTTCTGCACAGATCAGGCACAATAGAGTGCCAATTCACCCAGCCAATCCCAGGACAAAACAAGAATTTAAAATGCAATAGGACTCGTATTTACACGAGTATTGCATTTGAAACGGAAGTGTGGGCGTTGAAGAAGGCACAAACTTTTTGTTTGGACAAGAAGTCACGGACTGTGGGAGGAAACGAGGGGAGGCAGGGGAACAAAATTGTTTTTAAAGTAAAGGGGCCGATGGCCATGGAAAGAGAAAAATGACGACATGGCCGTCAGGAGGCGGGACTAGCAAGCCGAAAACGAATCCGAATACAGCATTTACAATTTAAGCCAATCAAAAAGATGGGTGGAAAGTGGGCGGGGCTTCCTTGCGCGCTGCAACGCTGGGTGAGACCTAAAAAAAGACTATTTAGTTGGTACTTACTTGCATAATAACATTTAAAATCACTAAAATACAATATTTCTATAACAGCAGCATTTTTGTTAAAATCATAAAAACAATACATTAGACAATGTATACTCAATATTTTTGTTAGTTTTTCTAGTGTAAGAGGCTATTAGATCTCGGGCATTCATGATCATTGATGCATTAACCCTTTTAAAATACTTGCAGACAGGTGCCATTAATGGTTATTAAGGACGTGGCATTCGGTTTTCTCTATCACTGGGCTGTAATGTGCATTATTGCCTGTCTCCATTAACACTCATAAGTGAATTGGTGTGGCGAGGCTCATAACTACTGGGGAAATTGATACTTAATCAGGACTGCCTGCATTGATTTTTTTAGACTGTTTATTGAAACACAACATTCCCCTGAACAAACTTGAGTTCACACTTACTTATATTGACAGTGGTCTTCTTTCTTCACAGATCACACAAGTTGGTAAATTATGACCAAATAAAATGATCCATTACAACCTACATATACAGATCCTCTGTGTTTTATAAAGTGCCGCTGGATAGTTGTAGTTAGGACCACGTTTCCACAGAATTTTTTTTTTTTTTTGGTTCGCTTATAGCTTTGGCGCCGTTTGACAAATCTTGACAAAACTTTCCAAAGCAACATCTCATCATACACCCAGGCTCCTTCCTGAAAAGCTTCGGTGTCCGTCAAGAGGGGTCCCAGAAAAGTGGGGGGGGGGTCCCAAAACGCAGTTCCCAGATTTATTTTTCCAGGAAAATTAGACACCGCTCCAGCCAAAAACAACTTAACTGAATTACACCAAATCTGGCAGAAAGCTAGATCTTGGCCTACAAGGCATACTTTTTGTGATTTGGTGTAAATCAGTGAAGTAGTTTTTGAACAATTAAGGTTTAAATACTTTGTATATTTCTTGCTGCAGAGCCAACAGATCGTGAGGTAAGATCTGATTGGCTGCCACCACTTCAAAAAAGATTTGGCTGCAGCCATTTTAGAACTCGGGGACTTCGTCTCCTGTCCTATAAACAAATATTTTTAAAAAAAAAACATTTGGAGGACATGATAGATACCCTGGCCCCCCCAGGCCTGGTGAGGGATGTTTGAGAAATTGCATTTTTTTTTTTAAATCGCTGTGGATTTAAAAATAGATTAAAAAAATACAACATTCTCCTGCCTCTTGTTTTTTTTTTTTTTTTTTTTTTTTAAAAGCCTGGGATGGGCCATGGCTTAGTTGGGGGGGGGGGGGGGGGATGTTGTGGTTACAGCGCATACTTTTATTAACCCCTTCCATGCTCATGACGAGCCCAGCGCGTCATGAGTCGCAGTGGAGCTGTGGAGCACGCGCAATTGATTCCCCGCCTGTGCGGGAGAATTCATCAGTGGGCGGGGTCGTGACGAGCCCAGCTTGTCATGAGCACAGCTCCACTGACTTATGACGAGTTGGGCTCGTCATGAGCACCGCGGCCCCACCACCCCCGCGCCTTGAGGTAATTACCCCCACGGCGAAGGGGTTAAAGGGAGAGGGGGAAACTCAGAACTGTTTTTTCAAAATAAGCTTAAGACCTGGCTTTTTAGACAGACTTAAACCAGGTCTCCTTTTCTGATCTCTGGGCTCTTGTGGTTCTGAAATCCTAGCCAGGGCACACTTCGAATGGAGTGGGCAGGTGCTCTACAAATTTATTTATTATTAGGGGGCATGCGGTCCCATCACAAAGCTATCCACAGGCCTCGGGGACCCCATTACCCATGGCCAGTGTTATTATTAAGGGGAGGGGTATGTGATCCTTCTCCCTGAGCCTCCGACAGGCCCTTTGGACCCCATCCCTCAGGACACTGCTATTATCTGCCTGGGAGAATGTGGGCATACCCTGCCTGCACTCTCACAGGCATACCACACAACTTTGCTTACGCCTGGCAGGAACATTGAAAACTGCTGCTCCGGCACAAGTGGGTGGGCAAGAAAAATTATAAATGAATGGCAGGAGACGCTCATTTATTAATTTTCATTTATTATTCACTGTTCCAGACAAGGAGCGATCTTTAAAGCTTGAGTCGGAAGCTGGATTTTTATGTAGTGGGCCATTGTAAGGGTACACCATGAAAAAGGTGCAGACAAACCTCATTGGTGTACAGGCTTACTTTAATAATCCCAAGCGCTCTATTGGTGGTAGTGTGGTCAAGCAGTTTAGGCTTATCAGAGGGGAGTGTTAAGCATTTGTTGCACACACAGTGTCAATTAATGGTACACACACTCCAGAAGAAATCTGAGACAAATTTATAAAAATAAGACCGATTTTTTTATATAATTTTAGACACCAAGATAATCAAAATCAGGTAAGTACTTTCAGAGTTATGGCTTTTACCAGAAAACAGTAAAATAGACCAATAATGTTTTTTGTGGTATGTGCCTCGAACGTGGTAATGGGAGGAAAGACATATATTGCAAACATGTACTTGTAGTCAAAGTTTGGGGATGCCCTTTGGAACTCTAGGTGCTAGAGGGCCAAGGTACAAAGAACCACCAGTAGTTTTAGTTTACCTGTCCTGGCGTGTCTGGATGCAGAGGTTCTGGATGGGTTGGTAGCCTCAAGTGCTACACCATTGACGAGGGGGGACTTTGGGACAAATCAGGAATTACCCAAATGGGGCTTAGCACGTGAGGGTCTAAGGTGCAAGGGGGCGCAGTCAGTTGTCATGAACCCGCACTGTGGGGCTCGGGTGCAGAGGTGTTAAGCTGGCTGGCTGGCCACTTACTTTGGAAGCTCTCATGGTCTGTTAGACCTGTAGAGGGGAGGAAAAGAAGACTACAGGACCATTCTCGGTGTAAGTTTCATCGGTCCGGAAAGTCCCTCGCCGTGCAGGTCGCTTTGACAGCATTGGTGTCTGGGCTGGACATTCAACAAGCCTTGGTTGCTGCAAGTGCTCCTGGACCCAGGGTATTGGTGCAGGGGGGTCCTAGAGGGTCTAGCATCTCGAAATTTGGTGGAGAGCCAGGGCTGACCTCTTGGAACCACTAAAACCTCTTCCTGTCGTGATGCTCCCTTGGTGGGCCTGATAGCCAGCAAAATGAGGCACCAGAGTAGGGTGGTAGGTGCCTGCAAATGCAATGGGATGGCTTCTCCACCCCAAGGGAGATGATGAATGGTTGTTGAAGTGATCAACAGACCTCCATTGGCTTGGTAGGATGCCCAGCTTTTGGACAAGTTTGGTCTTTGCAATTGTCGATGTGCTAGAAGCCAGGGTGTTGGTTCTTTGTTCTCGTGGTGATGACTCTTCTTTGTCTTTCTGTTTCCAGGTAGATAAATGTCTCTCTAGTGTTGTGGGGACCCCTAATACTGAATTTAGGGGCATTTAGGGGAGTGTAGGGCAGTAGCCAATGGGCTTCGTACACCTGGGGTTTCTGCACCCACTATATGACCACTTCCTGAGAGAAGTGGAAATAATTCTGACCGAGAGATTTAGTTTCACCAAAACCCAAGATGGTGAAACCCTCCTTCGACTGTCCACTTCAGGTGGCCCACCTAAGGGGTGTGTCTAGCCTGTAATTATGACACGCCTTCTGCCTAATTTCCCGCCTGCTCTGGTGCCAAATGGGCCTGAGGGTGGGAAGCCGGGTTGCATTTTAAAGCCGGTAGAGGCTTTGAAGCCTCTTGCCTTAAGATGGTAATTGGGTAGCCATCCTGCTAGAGAAGGTGTGAACACCTTCCTCTTGAGCAGGCATTGTTTTTGACCTTTGAGAGCATGGGCTGTCCCTTGCAGGGTGTCAGAAACTCAGCTGTGGTCGCGGGCTAGTAGATACCAGTCAGCTAGCACACTGTGACTAGTAGGGACTGAAGGGGCATTCTAAGGTGCCCTGTGGATGCATGTCATAATAAATTGGATACTGGTATCAGGATAGATTTATTAAGACAAAGTGGTTGATACCAAAACACCTTTATTTTCAGTGAAGCCTTTATGTAGCTGTGTAACTCGTAATGATCAGTGCCCAGTACATGTCCTTAATATGGCTTGCTGATCACTTGCAATATCTAGCAATAGAACTAGGCATTACAGGGACACATCTGCTTATGCAGATGTTCCCTCATATGTTATCTAATTCACCCTGCCTTAGGGCTCTGAGGCCTGGTAGCTGTGACTTACATATAGAACATGCAGTGTACATGGGCATAGGACACAGTGAGTGTGCCATGTTGTGTCTTCGGAATGGCTTGCACCATTTCATTCACCCTGCTTTGGCAGTCTGCATGCAGTTTGTGTGTGGGTCCCTAAGGGTGCCATAACGCATGCTACAGCCTTGTACTGGGTACCAGGGGTACCATTTACTAGGGAATTACAGGTATGCTAAACTCCTTGCAGTTTGAGTTACAATTGCACATTTGTCTTTATTTTAGGTTAAGAGCACTGGCACTGGGGCCTGGTTAGCACGGACCCAGTGCACTATCAATCAACATCAGTACCAGTGAGCAAAAAGGGGGGTGACCATGTCAAAAAGTGGCACTTTCGTACACACTGCACGGGCTATTTGTTTATATTCCTGTATGATGTGGTGCCCCTAGAAGAGACCGGGTCAGTAGGTCTGCTTTGTACATGTTGAAATGAATAACCCACTTCTATTTTTCCAGCGTGAATCGTTTCTGGATTCACATGCTCTGCATTATTCTGCTAGTGTTTGGGTCAGGAATTCTCCTTTGTGTTAATCCTCTCTCTCTCTCTTTTTTGTTGTTGTTGGGCGTCAACTGTCTAACTATATGGTGTCTAATCCAGCCTCTCCTGATGCCAATTGCCACTCCCCGGAAGCTTCCACGCGTGGTTGCTAACTTCAAATTCTTTTTTTTCCGCTGTTTGGTCAGGAAGCATTGCTGAAGCCTCCCCAATCACCGAAATAAGAAGATTTGTTTGAAAGTTTGTTGAGGAAAATGCCGAAGGACCTGAGTAAACTATTGGAAAAGGGGGTCCGATTAAAGTTCTCTCACACGAATCAAGAATTCACATCGAAGGAAGACCATACAATGTCTGGCAGGGGACCCCCTGTTCCTTGTGACATGGAAAACACACTGTTCCAATTCTGCCCGAAGTGCCATCACAAGTTTGCACCAGAAGATAACCATCAGGTGTGCAGCCTTTGCCTTACAATAGACCACAGAAGTGACAACTGTGAGTCCTGTGCAGACTTCAAACCAAACACATTGAAAGCGAGAGACAAACCGAGGCAAGCACACTACGCCATGCAGGGACGGAAGGAGACTGTCGCTGAGAGACCTGGGGTTGTCGAGCGAAGAAGACAACATCACTGAAGGAGAGGGCTCAGATGCCTAAATGAGGGTCATCGACATCAAAAAAAGAACACCGTAAACATAAGGAGAAACGTTCACTGGTAATGTTGAAAAAACATATTGTGGGCGATTTTCGAGCAACCAAAAGACACCAAATGCTGCCTCAGTGCTGAAAATCTTGCTGACCGAAGGCAAGCAGAGGCTGAAAGAGCCTCTCTGATGCCAAATCAAGGGCACAACAGAAGGACTGACTGCCGAAAAGATAATGCCGAAGGAGAACTGAGAAGGTGAAAAAAGGGTAGAGTAAAACTCCAACACTAGAAGCCTTGACGTTGAAAAGTTAATCTGCACAGACATGACGCGGGAGAACACATAGTTGAAATCGAATATAAGAAGAGGCGTCTCGAAGCTGAAATGGCTGCGATCCTACAGAAAAAGAAAGAGTTTGGCGCCTCTCTGTGAGAATTCAGAATCCCACTGAAAGCTTAGATGGAGCAGACACAAGGGAACAAGGACTCCGAAGAACTGGGGAGGAGATGCTTATCTGTCAAGTCGTTTGCCTCCAGATGACATTGCCAGGTGTAACAAGCAAAAATGAAGGCTGCAGACCAGTATGTGGTACAACTGGAGGAAGAGAAATCTCACTCATGTTTTCTATTACATACTTTGTTTCCATGCCAAAGTAGGAGGCAATACCTACCCATGCTTCCAAGAATACTGGACCAGAAGAGGTATTTTTTAACAACCTGTAACATGCAGGTCAGTAACACCTAGGGCTGGAAAAAAAAAAAAACGTCCCCAAAAGACCCACCATATATTCAAGGGACTGTACCAGCAGACTCTAATATTTCTGTCACAGCCAGAAAGAGATCAAATGCCCCAACAACCTCCAGCAACACAATGGCGCATAGCTAATTTGAATGCACTGCTCAACAGGTATACATTTCAGCATTGGGAGGAGATGGCAGAGCTGATAAAACATCTGCCGGAGCAATACCAGAGAAGAGCAGCATCACTTGTAGAAGAAGGGAAAAATATTAGCAACATCTGTTTAAAGTCTGCACTAGATGGTGCAGACACAGCCAGTTGACAGGTATGACTGGGACCACCTTAAGAAGGCATGCATGACTAAGGTTGCACACAAGTGAGGGCCAAACAAACATACACACCCCATTCAATGGAGAACAGCTTTTTGTGAGTGCAGTGGATGATACCCTGCAGCAGCTTAAAAAGGACAATGACACAGCAAAATCAATGGGAGCCCTACAGTTTAGAGGGCATCAAAGGCAAGGAACCACACATACAAGGAGACCAGTAGGTAGAGGGAGCTTCTAAGGTACCACCACACACCCGAGTTTTCAAGGTGTAAGCCTGCGTCGTCCCTTTCGGGGACGAGCAAGAGGCAGATCGTATCCACAAAGAGGGGCGGATGCACCAACCAGTAAGTGTCTCAAAAGAACAACATCCCCTCCCACGCACAACACCTCTAGGGGTGAGAATAGGGGACTTGTTGCAGGAGTGGAGGAAGGTCACCTCAGTCAGATGGATGCTCAATATCACCAAACATGGCTATTGCATAGAACTAGTCAAAGGGACCAAGGAGAGTGGTCAACACAAAACGGGGAAAAAACGACTACTACAAGAGGTAAAAGACTTGCTACTATAAATGGCAATTGCCAGAGTTCCCAAAAAGGAGATAAAGCCAGGTAACAACTCAACATATTTTCTGATACCTAAGCAAGAAGAATCTCTACGTCCTATACTGGACTTCAGTTTCTTAAACAAGTTCATAAGGACACCAAAATGACAATGCTGCAGAATGTCAGACCGCAGATGCAACAAGGAGATTATATGGCGATAATAGATTTAAAAGACTGATATCTACACATCCCAATGAATCACAAGACCCAAAAACGCATTGTGCTTCGTTGTAGACAGAATACACTATCACTTCAAAGAGCTAGCATTTGTAAGAAAATCCGCACCCAGATTGTTTTACAAAGTGCTTAACAGCAGTTGTGGCACATCTGAGGAGGCAAGGGATATATGCATATCCTTACCTAGTTGATGGCCTGGTAAAAGCAAACTCGCTATACAAGTACAGAAACTACATAAATCCAGTGATATCAACACTCCCCAACTTGAGGATTTTCATGAACATCAAAAATTGTCATCCAAACCAGAACAAGAGAAGCTCTTCCTAGGACCGAGGATAAACTCCATATAGGAGAAAACACCCTTGCCGAGCAGAGGATACTATTGTTGATGCACAAAACTCATCAATACCAGAATGGTCAGTCTCTGACAGTAAGGACTGTGGGGAAGATGCTCCTGCATACCTCTAATACCATATGCATGGTTACACCGACTAATTCAAGGATGGATCCAGAGTCAATAGTCACAAGCTATGGGAAGTTGGGAAGATCTAGTAGTTGTCACACAAAAAGTGCAGGATGAGCTGGCATGGCAGCCCCAAACAAATATCGCAACTGGAAGACCTTTCATATTTCCAGCTCCAACAGTAACCATTACCACAGTCGCCTCACATATGTGATGGGGAGCTCATATGGGAAAACTCAGACAGATCCGGGGAGTAGAGGAAGCAGTACAACACATAAACATACTAGAACTAAAAACAGTGTTCCTAGCATTTAAAGCCTTTCAGAAACAGCTGTTGGTAAAATCATTACTAATTGAAATGGACAATACAACTAAAATGTTCTATCTCAACAAGCAGGGGAGAACAAAATGCTTTGTACTTTCAAAACTAGCACACACAATTTGGGTGTGGGTCATCCAGAAACAAATAAACATAACAGAAATACATCTACCAGGGAAAGACAATGTAGAAGCAAACAAGCTGAGCAGACCAGCATCCTCCTCACACGAGTGTGAAAGGAATTAAACAGAACTCAAAGATCTTTAGAAAATCGGAACACCGAAGAATGTGAAATGCCAATCCTTTGCGTCCAGACAGCCACACAGTCACTCCCTGGGGAATGCTATGCCAATGGTCAGGGAGGTTTGCATACGCTTTTCCCCGATCCCACTGTTATTACAAAATTTTATATAGCTCAGCTACCCACTTGAGGTTTCCCGGCACTTAGACGACAGGCCGGGTCTGTCCAAGTCTCACTGACTCAAAACAGACCGGTCTTCAGCTGTCTTCGAAAGATTATAAGCAGGGGACAGCTTTGCAAAGATTCTGGCACTGTGTTCCACAACTTGAGGCCCTGGTATACAAAAGACGTTCTATTATGTTGTCACTAGTAATCCACAAACGCAGACAGTCACAAATGATATTAATACTCTCTGCCCCACAGTGGGCGAGACAAACCTGGTTCTCAGACCCAATAAAGATAGCTCGCAACAATGTGCAGAAACTACCAGTGTTACTAGACCTGCTCTGCATGCAAGGGGGGAGGATTCTCCTCCCAGAACCCAACTCGCAGAGCTTAGCAGCTTGGCTCTTGCGGCATAGTTTCAACACCTAGGACTTCCAGAAAGGACAATGGTGGTCCTCAGAGAAGGAAAGACCAACAACAAGGAAATGGCACACAGACAAAATGGAAAGATACTCAAGGTGGTGCCACTAATCTGGCTTCTTACAAGACAATACAAAAGACACTGCAGTTATACTATACCTCACACAAATACTAGACAGGAAGTTAACTTAAACGTCCTTAAAGGTACATTTGTCGGCAATATTGGCCTACACAAGTGGTCACATAGGAAGAAGTTTCTTCAAAACTCCTGTAATCAAAAGATTTCTAAAAGGGGCAAAAAGAATAGCTTCATCAAAAAGTGTACGGACACTTACATGGAACTTAAATTTTGTGTTAACCCAACTCCTGAGGAAACCCTTTGAACCACTGCACAAGGCCTCCTTGAAACTGGTCACGCTTAAAACCGCCTTTTTAATCTGAATGACATCTCTTTGAAGAGTAAGTTGCAAGCGCTTACCATTCAAGAACCATACATGCAAATACACAGACAGAATAGTTATGAGGACCGACCCACATTTCCTACCAAAAGTCACATTTTCATATAAACCAGACAATCCAAATACCTAATTTCCTCCAGCAGCCAAAATCTCTGTGTGAAAGAACACTACATACACTTGAAGCCACCTTATAGAGAAAACAAAATCAGTAAGGAAAGGAAAACAACTTTGTGTCTTTCACAGACAATAACGAAGGAAAACCAGTTACTAAAAACACCATTGCAAGGTGGATTACTTGGGCAATCCAGAAATGTCACACAACAGCTGGCATTCAACTACTGATCAAACAAAGAGCACATTCAACACGTAAGAAAGGAGCTGCAGTATTGTTCCTTGTAAATATGGTTTTGCATGACTTCTGCATGGCAGCCACTTGGTCATCAGTGCACATGTTCAGAAAGCGCTACTGCATCAACATACAGAAAGCGCAAGTGGGACAGAGTACTAACACATTTATTCACAAGCTCACACTACTCTCAACTACTCTCCAACCCAGTGGGCCACAAGGATAAAAAAAAAAACGCAACAATATCGGTGCACAGCATGTGAATCAAGAAAAGATTCACGCTGCAAAACAAAATGGTTTCTTTCCTGTAAGAGTAGTTTTTCAGCTTGAATAATTTTCTGGATTCACATGCGACCTACCTTCTTCCCCAAGAGATGAGGGAGTGGAAGTGAACAAAGAACGTAAAGTATATACCAATCCAAAAATTCTTTATTTCGACCATTATAGGTCATAAAAGATACAGCAATAAAATCATTAACAATATATACAGTAAATTTAAAATCACGTCAAAGTCCATTGGGTTGCAATTTACAAATAACCATAGTGTCCATATTTGTGGTTAGAAAAATTATAAACATGAAGATACAGTTTTCCCCAGTTTGCCTTAGCTAGATATTAGTTTACGCCTTCTAATCCACATGGCTGTCAAGAACTTGCTTACCGCAAACACCACAGAATTTAAGGTACTAGTCTTTAAAATTCTAAATGATTGTAGGCAGTTTTTAAAACCTAAATTTCTGCATAGCGGGATCAGCCAATACTTGCTATGTTTACTATAGGCGGGACAAAAAAAGAGCACATGCATTTCATCTTCCGTGCTACAATTGCAACCTGGGCAAATCTTATCTAGTGAAGCTGACCATTTACTTGTGAACACTTTAAGAGGGAGAGTACCATATCTCCATTGAATAAAAAGTTTTCTCGATAATATTGGAAAAACAATATCCATAAAATCCTCAAAATTATAAGAACTTTTGGAGTCCAAAAATGGAGCAGTAAGAGTGCCGGCTTTAGAAGTACATAGTGCCGAGTTCAAGCTCTTCTCTTTGAAGAGCCCTGCCAGAGTCCTACGGGATAGCGCTGAACACCCCCTCTCCGGATCACTCCACATATCGCACAAACCCAAACGTTGGAGTTCTCGTTTTATAAAAGCCAACCAAGGTATTTTATCTGCATTGCAGAGGCTCATTACCTGCTCCAGCTCCTGTCTATAATGTGACAGATCCGGGGTGGTCCATAGCCTATGCCAAAACCTTAGTGGTTTCAATGCTAATTCATCTCCTATAGGTAGGAGTCCCAGATCTAGTCTTAACGGGAGGAGTGGGGTACTTTGTGGGAGTGACAACAGCCGTCTGACAAAATTAGATTCCAATTTGGAAATTTCAGAACAGGCAGAATGACCCCACAGCTCTCCCCCATATAGTGCTGCAGCCCTGGCTTGAGTTTTATAAATCTCCAAGGCTGGGCTAACTGGCTTAAATGTAGATGAATTGGAGAGCTTCAAAATCCCACCCACCCACCCACCCGTTGGGACAACTTTAAGCGAGATTTTACTTGTTGTGGTCCCCAGGAAAGATTTTCATGTAGTGTTACCCCGAGATACTGGAACGTATTAACCCTTTCCAACCTTATAGGCCCCAAGGTCGGGTTTAGACGTGTGGAGGCCGTAGGATTAAATATCATAAACTTTGTTTTGTCTGCATTAATCTCGAGGCCCCTAGATCTGCAGAAATCCCCAAACCCATCCAATATCCTCTGTATCCCCATAGGTGATTTGGAGAGCAGGAGGGTGTCATCTGCAAACATAATTGCTGGTATCCTCCTGCCCGCCAACCTTGGTGCATCATTATTTGGGACACTGTTAAGGTGCAAAATTACATCATTGACATAGAGGCAAAACAGGGTCGGTGCGAGCACACAGCCCTGTCTCACCCCCCTGCCAATTGGAAACCTGGATGACAATGCCCCATTCCTTCCACATCTGACTTGGGCAAAATTCCCCTCATGCAGCCTTATCAATAGGTGCAAAATTTGTGGTGGGACACCCAACTCCTGAAGTACCCACCACAATTTCTTCCTAGGTACTAGGTCGAACACGGACCTGAGGTCCACAAATACCATATAGAGGCTGCCACCCTCTATCTTTGCCGTTTTCCAATAGAGGAGAACAAGACGAAAGACCTGGTCCATGGTAGATGTGTTCCTCCTAAACCCTGCTTGCAGTGGACTTAGGACCTTATGTTCCTCCATCCAGTCCAAGAGATGGTAGAGTACCAGGCGTGCAAAAGGTTTTTGAGGGACGTCAATCAGGCTTATTGGCCTGTAATTGGCTGGGAGCAGGGGAGAACCCTTTTTGAAAATTGGGACTATCTCCGCTCCTAGCCATGTACGAGGAATCTCCATACCCCTTGCAATTGCATCAAAGAGAATAAGTAGATAGGGGGCCCAAATCTCAGGTTCGTGCTTGAATAAGTCAACAGGAAGTCTATTGCTTTATGCACTTCACCCAACGTAAACTCTAGGGGGTCATGATATATCTTTGGATCCATTGGGGGGGTGCAAATTTGTGTACCGGGTTCTTCAGAATAAAGAGCCTTTAAATGAGACTCCCAAGTTGAGGCGTCAATGTTTGGGTCTACTGCAGCTTTAGGTTCCCCTGACCCTTTATTATTTAGGGACCAAAAGCAGCGTGCATCTCTTAAATCCAAAGCCCGTGTTAGATTTTGCCACCTGTCCCAGTCCCATTCTCTCTTTGCATGCATCATCACATCTTTGTAGCACCGTCTGAGGTGATGTATTTTATTTTTCTCATTATCAGACTTTACTGCAGAGATCAGCTCAGTCTTAGCTTTTCTACATGCAGAGTTGTACCAAGCCGATACAGGTGACTTATACTTCCTTATGGGTACCAGGGGATTAAAAACGTCTCCTAACCCAGTGAATAAATTTGCGTGGATGGAACCTAATTTCTCATTATATTCTACAGACTTTGGTTGACTAATCAAACTGTCTACCTCGATGAGTCATGAATGGACCAGATCATACATTTTTGCTATTTTCTCTCGTGAGTCTACAATTTTGCCCCATTTTACCCTTCGCCTATTGTTGGATAAAACTAAGGTTCCTTCCCCCAAGACCTCCATTCCTGGAGTAGAAAATATCTTGGGACCAGGGAACACCACATCCAAACAAAGAGCATTTTGGTCGCTGTCGGCCCTTGGAATAACTCTAAAATCAAGGACCTTAGACCACATGCACGCCTCCACTAGCATGTAGTCTATCCATGATTCCTGCCCCTTCCTATTAAAGGTACACACTGAAGGGCTATCAAACTGGGTACGCCCGTAACAGGCCCTCAAGGAATAATTTAGTGTGAAGGACATAATCTGGACCGCCAGAGGAGACCACGATTTTAAACCTGGTGAATAGCATGGTGGAATCCCCCAATGGTCGTCCTCACCCAGAAGGGCACCCTCACTCACCCCCAATAGCGGCTCAAACTGGCAATTGAAGTCTCCCGCCACAAGAAGGCGCCAATTGCCAGGAAGTGTGCTAATAAAGTGTAACAGGTCAGTTATGGTGGGCGAATCCGAATTCAAACCAAATGGGCGGGAATACACATTCACAATGGCAAGTTTATAAGCGTTAGGCCATTTGAGGAGTATACACTGAAGATCTGTAGAGTTCGTAGGCATAATCTCTGCTGTACAGCCCAAGTGGACAGCTACCCAAATTGCAAGACCACCTGACGGGCGCCCTCTGCCGGCCCACCTAGCAGGAACATAAAATGTTGCAAAACCCTCTCTGGAATGATCCTCCCTAGCCCAAGTCTCCTTAAAGAGACAGATATCCTTGTGGTCTACTAGGGATCCCCACTCTATGCAATTTAACTTATTTGGCAAACCCGCAACATTCCAGGACAAAATAGACATTTTCTGTATCTTGGGAAGGGACGAACTTCCCAAGTTGAGCCCTTCCAAAGAGTTCAACTGGGAAGATGGCATTTCATGAGATGGAACTGAGATGTCCGGGTTCACATTGCCTATTTCCAATATGGGTGCCCCTGTTGATATGTGTGAATCTATTTGAGGGCTTGGTGAACCCCGTTTGAGCATCTCTGCCTGTCCCCCTAGGTTAGCTTTGTGACCCAGGGGAATTCTTGTACCTTCATTCGTGTTACTACAATGCAGTCAATCTATCGTATCCAGGGTACTAAACCTATTCTGTAGAATTGGGTAAGTATGCACAAGTGGCTTACCATACACACCCCTCTCTGGCCTGTGCCTACGACTGTGTGGCACTAAAGTCCACTCATCATATTGCTCATTCAAATTACCCGGAGGATAAAAGAAAGACAGGGGGTGTGACCCAATTGTTGACCCAGTACTATGTTGATTCCAGTTGCAGATATAGTCAACAGTGCAAGGGTCCCTAAAATTGACCAAAACGCAGTCACCTGCAATAGTTTTGGGAGAGGGACCCATCCAAGGAATCCTTCGTACCATCAGTATTTCACTTGTAATATATGAGGGTAGTGGTCTATTGAGATTTAGCCAATACGTAACCTTATTTCTTAGAGACCCATATGATTCCTGGTCTTATTTACTTAGTGTGGGAATACCAGTTAGAACCACCGCGTACGGACTAGTTTCCGGCGGTAAGTCAGGTCTAGGAACCCCTCGAGCAGATGCAACGGGCGGTTTTTGGCCGCTCTCATTTAGTTTCCCTGTGCCAGACAGTAAATGCTTGGTTGAACTAACGAGGGGTTTCGCACAAATCATGGGTTCTCGGTGGCAGTGTATTATTGTGATCAATGACATCTACAGCAGTAGAAGGAGATTTATATGCTAGTGCCCCATCAGATCTAAGAGTAGTTAGTGTTACCCTGCTCCAGAATATTGAAATTAGTTTTAGACAAGGAGTCTCGTATATCTTGGTCTAGTTGCGTAAGCTTTTTTTCAATACAACCCATTCTTTCCTCTATTGGACCAAACCAGGCCCTAAATAAATCACCCATTTTTTCTCTGATAAGGTCTAAAAACGCAACAGTGTTTGACACGGGGCAGGACACGTCCACAGAGCCATGACCAACATCCAAGTCAACATTCAGTGGGCATGGACCCTGTGCAGGCTGGTTGATCTGAACACGACCTCCCTTGTCTACAGTTATTCTATCAACGTGAGCTTTAGCGCGTTTGGATTTTTTCCCACCAGCCGCATTTGTTACAGCACACTTTTTCCTAGAGTTAATCCCCTTGATGTTTTTCTGGACATGAATTTTTGGGGAATTCCCTAGAAGGGCCGTCATATTAGGAATTTCTTCAGACGAGGTGACCTCGGTTGCTAGTTGGGAGGCCAGTGGTGGAGAAGAAATCTGATTGGACGCTAGGGGCGGAGTATGTACAATGACTGGAACTAACATAGAACTCCTGGAGCAAACACGGTCCGGGGTTCGTACGTTGGCAATATGTCCCATGGACGAACGTTTGGCCAAAACCAGATCTTGTGATACACGTCGCTCCATCAAGGTTATCCCCTGATCAATCACAGAGTTAGCCCTGGTAATAAAGTTATCCAGGGTACCTGTGATTTGGCTCCTGGGGATCATTGTTTTCTTTCTCAGCTCCCGGGCTGCCATACCTATATAAACTATACACCATCAATTACAGAGGAGCAAATAAAAGCCTACTTTCTATAACCTGGAAATCACAGCAAAATATGAGTCTGAGTACAGAGATGCCAAACCCAACAGGAAAGAGAAATGGCCCAGTCCAGTCACTCACGGTCTCGAACGGGCTAAAACGGGCCCGCCCTTGGACCGGCCTTCGCCCGGCGCGCGCCTGCGCGCGTCCCGGGAAGCGGAGGCCGCGAGCAGTTTTCAAGCTGCAGGCAAGGGCGGAGTCAGAGGGAAGAGGACACAGCTGTTGGAAGAAACGGGCTGCTGGTCCTCGCAGTCCCGTGCACCAAGAGTCACAAACAAATCCCACTGCTACGAGCGGCTCCCGCGAAGCGGGGGCCGCGAGCAGTTTTCAAGCTGCAGGCAAGGGCGGAGTCAGAGGGAAGAGGACACAGCTGTTAGAAGAAACGGGCTGCTGGTCCTCGCAGTCCCGTGCACCAAGAGTCACAAACAAATCCCACTGCTACGAGCGGCACTCTGTCAGTGCTGTCCATTAACTCCAGGTCCGTTCTGGGCGCTTGGCGGTGAATGCCTCCTGGCTCCTCGTCGCGTTGTTCGGCGTCGGGGCTCGGGTCCTCCGCAGCAGCACTCCGTCCTCCTGAGTCCGGTTTGTCTTGGCCACTCCGGATCGCCTTCCTCACCGTTCCGGTATAAATAAACAAAGCTCACAAAAAAAAAAGAATCTGAAGATGGTGACCACACGTGAAAGCTCGATTAGACACCAAATGTTGGGACTATCAACGCCCAACAACAGCACCAAAAGAAAGAGAGAGAAAGGACCAACGCAAATGAGAATTCTGGACCCAACCAATAGATGGTGGAATAATGCACAGCATGTAAATCCAGAAAATAAGCTGCAAAACTTATCCTACAGGATTTTGTTTTGGTGTTCTGACTGTTTGACAAAGTCAATAAGTATATCTTACTTAAATTAATACCCTTTAACTTGTAATATCATATAGTCAGCCTGCAAGCGTCCAACCCCACACAGCTTATGACTGAAAGCTGCGGGGGTGGGGGGTAACGGCACTAATGGAGTTAGGTCAGGCATGCTGTGCGTGGCCAAAGGCTGTGCACAGTGGCTAGGAGGGGGTTGAGGTGCCAGCGCAGGTTTGGGGCAGAGCTTGATGACAGGCCAGGCCCTGCGCTCAACACCACACTTCGCATTGCGATCTACATCTTATTTGATCTTAAGAAAACATAGAAATTCACTGTAAAAAAGCCAAAGTTAAAGCGACGTTAAACCCTTGTTAATGCACTGAAAAAAACAAAGGTTAGAGGGACATTATAGTTTGGTGAAAATGTCACTTAAACTGTTAAACAAACCCACTGAAATTCACCAGTTTTAGTTATCTCAAGTAAATATAACTTGTGCTTTGAGGTACTTAAAGTAACTATAACTTGCTCCCTCTCAATAACAAGACATTATTTATAGCAGATTGCATTTGTGTTGATGTGTGATCCACTGCATTCGCTACTCAGCTTATGTATAGCATTCTCTGTGCTCAACCACCCATGCTTTTGAAAGTGAAGCTTTCACTTGGGGAAACAGCTTGCTCCACCTACGAGTACTATTTATTGTGTTAACACTCACTTTAAAAAATACGGGTGGTTAAACACCGAGAATGCTACACATAAGTTGATTATATCATGTGCAGTGGATTTCACATCAACATTAATGCTAGTTGGTATGAATACTGCCTCATAACGTCGTACCTATTTCAGCACAACCCAGGTAACTGGTAATACCTAGGCCTTTTGTTGATGTAACAAGCTGGGAAATTACGGTTATGTCGTGTGTGAGTGTAGATGGGTGAGCGAATTGCGTACACCCACAAGTTAAAAAGAGAATAATCCTATCAAAACTTAGGGCGTCTATATGGTCCAAATTGTAGCTGGGTGGCCTGCGGGCTGAGTATGACCGGCTGAAACATGTTGACCTGTGGATGTCTGATCTAATAAGTTCTCCCACAAACCTCGCTCTGCTTTTAATCTGCCAAAGGTGCCCTATAATTTAATGTGAGGGGGTTGTCACCTGAAGGCTATTTTAAATCTTCACATCAGATCCCTCCCAGGTCCTTAGGATTACCATTAAAGTGCTCCCTTTAAAAGTATGGTTGAGCCTGCCCTGCAGTATTAGATATGCCCAGCGTAGGGCTCAATGATGAAGCACGCCACACAACTGTGTAAGTGAGAGTCCTTTAAAAAAAAAATCTATATTCTATTTCCTATATTTATGTTAGGAAATGGGTTCGATATAAAAAGTTCTTAGCAGATGGGCTCCTCCTTAATCATTTGTATGAGTTTGTTGGGAAGGTGAGGTTTCCTTCCAAAACATTTTTCCCACTCACTCTTTGATTGTAACACTGAATACACAAACCACTCTTGCACACAACGATCACCAGGCATATGCTGTAACTTCCATTCCAGTCTAGCTCACACCCCCTTTCACAGCGGGCGTACATCACCCTCACAAACAATCATACAACCTCAGCAAACCGTGATCATAGCTTTGAGGACAAAGACCAGCCACAACAGTGGGCATAACAAGAAGTACAGATATTTTCTCACTTCATGCGTGCCCTGTTAACTCACAGTGAAAGTGGAGTCGTTATCTGAGTCGGACTACAACAAAGCAGTGAAAGTTACATTCTTCCATCATGGACACACTGGTACCATAGAGAGAGAGTATAATCTCCATACCTAGGGCTCTAGGACACTTTCCATTAGGAAAGGTATCAATAAATGCATCTTGATGGGAAATTCTCCGCTTCAGGAGTTTTTTCCAACCCCTCTGTCTCCTCCTGCATACCTCTCATTTGTTGTGTCGCCCTTTCCAGGACAATGTTTTGGGTAAGGCCAACTTTCTTGTTCGTTTTTTTTTTTTTGTTAAAATTTTGATGGCTCCAAGTTTTTTTTGCCTCACCTTTTGGAAATTTACTGGTGGCATTTCCTCTTGTCCTTTGTCCCTCTGTTCTTTTGCCACCCCCTGCCTCCATTCTCATGGGCCACCATGCACACATCTATCAGCTGCCTGCTCCTGCTGTGCTTTATATTCCAACAGTGAGGATTTGGCACAGAAATGTCCAGCATAAATGGATTGGCTAAACTGAGTTCACATATCCATCTGCAGCACACAAACCCAGAAAAGGTACATTGTATCTATCCATAGTACACACACCCAGGTAAGGTACATCATACCCATCCGCGGCGCACAAACCCAGGTAAGGTACATCATATCCAACTGCAGCACACACACCCAGGTACGATGTATCTTCCCTGCATCAGACTGACAGCAGTAGGGATGCCAACCCAAAGGTAACAATAAACCAACCAAGAATCAGCAACACTTCTCTTACAGCAGTTTCAAAATGCAATTCCATCATTCGGGGAATGGTTTGCGAATGGGCAGTTAAGGGATTTTCAGGAATTGGTTGATCACCCTTGCCAAAATTTATTCTCCACACAGCTGTGGCGCAGCGGCCAGACCATCTCACTTTGCAGCACAGACCTCTCGCTTTGATTCCCAGCTCTACTCACCCATAGGGGTGAGTAGTTTGCACTCTAGAAATACCATATTGATTTACCTTCTCACTCCCTATACAAACACCAACCAAAGCACCATACACAAGCTACTATGTTCTGAGCAAAAGTTCATCCAAGTACCTATAACTACATGCTGACACTACTTGCACAGATGTGGCACAGCGGCCAGAGCACATGACTTCACAGCATATGACACACAGTTTGGGCTCACGCTTTAATCCCCGACTCCGGCAGCAGCTCAGCTTAGCAACATGAGACTCTAGACAATACCTCACATATATTCCGTACCCCAGGACTTTCATACCAGTACGGGTCAGTAGTTCGTCCTAGTAGTTATAAATACATCCGGACACTACTTCCACAACTGTAGTGCAGCGGCCACGGCACATGCCTTCACAGCATAAGACACACAATTTGGGATCACGCTTTAATCCCTGAGTCACGCACCAGCTCACCTTACCCGCATCAGACTCTACCCAATACCTCACTTAATTTCTGTAGCCCACCACTTACACACCGGTAGGGCTAAATACTTCACTTCGCACCCCTTCTATAGCACACCCTAAACACCTCAAAGAGGTTACAGTGCTCCTACCCTCCTATTTCCCACTCCCCCCACCCCCCCTTTTTTCACCTTACTCACTTCAACGGAATCACAAAACGGCGGCCAACACTTCCTAGTTGCAACCGCTCGCACCGCTCGCACCCAATCGGCAACAAGCTCGTGCTCGTAACACTTCAGCCAATCAGATGGCAGAATTCCCAAATATCGATATCTGTAAATTTCGATATTTGTCAAAAATTACTGAACGAATTTACACCAAAAGCGTGATTTCTAGACCAGGACCCTTCTCCCTGCCAAATTTGGGGTAATTCCGTTCACCCCTTTTGACCTGTAGCCTTGTCTAAAGTTTCCTGTGGAAATTAACATGGAGAAAACACATTTTGGGACCCCCTTTTTTCTCCCTTCCCCCCCCCCCGATGAATCACCCCCAAACTTTCAACATAGGAGCTGATCTCAACATAGAATTCGTTTTGAAACTTTTGCGAAGATTCGTCAATCTGCACCAAAGTTATTGGGAATAGAATGTTGCCATTTTCCTACTGTAACTAGGTCCTAACTATAACTACCTACTGGCGACCGCCAGTAGGTAATATATATATATATATATATATATATATATATATACAGCGTAATTAACGAATAAGTGCGGAAAATCAGTGGTACGTCTCACCTTGTGTTGGTATACGAGTCTATTTGGATGTATGGAACTGGAGAAAAAAAACATATATATATATATATATATATATTGGACATGGCCCTTTTTGCAGGGTCATCCCTGAACTTTTTGCCTTCCTCCTAGTACTTTTTCTGACCTGGCATTGGTGGTTTTAGGACTCTGGGCACTTAAGCACTGCTGTCCAGTGTAAAGTGCATGTGCTCTCTATGGTAAAACGTGGTAAGATTGGTCTACACCTGTTTGGCGTATTTAATTTACCTATCAGTCCCTTGTAATGTGGTATCTCAAATTAAGTGCTACCGGTGGGCGTGCAGCGCTGATTGCACCACCCACCAAAGTAGCTTTTCAAACCTGTCTCAGGTCTCTGCCATTGCAGGGCTTGTGCGAGCAGTTTGCTGCTGCTGTGATGTGGCACATAAAGTGGTTGCCACGTCTGTGACTCCCCTTTTTCTACATATCAGTCACCCCTAAGGTAGGCCCTAGCTATCCCTATGGGCAGGTTGCATTGTAGGTAAAAGGTAGGACATGTGCCTTAACTGTATGACATGTCCTGGTAGTGACATACATCCATTTTGGTTCCTCACTGCTCTGAGGCTGCCCTTTCATAGGAATGCATTGGGGATTCACTGATAAGTGTTTGTGTTAATTCCTGATATGAGAGGGGCAGCGTGGTCAAGTTTTGTATGTTTGGAATAGTGGTAATGAATGCTGCGTGATGGTGTTCGCAGATTTATTATCACTATTTTAGAAATGCCACTTTTAGAAGTGGGCATTTCTGTGTGCTATGTGCCTGCCTGATGTGTATTGCATGTCTGGCTCTAGCGTGACAGGGGCTGGTGAGCTGCAGTGGCTCCAGAGGGGCTGGGTGAGTCAGCGCTAGGCTGAATGGGCCTGATCTGCATTTGGAGTAGTGGGAGGAGTAGCCCCTGACCCTGAATAGGTCTGTGCCTGGCTGGTACAATGCTGGCTCCGCTCCCCTACGGTGTGTCTGGGGCCAGAGCCTACACTGACAAAGCAGGGTGTTTGTGCACTGAAAGGGTGTCCCTAAGTACCCCCCAGAACTGATTTTCACGGGGCCTAGGCCTTTGCCAGGAGGAGAGAACAAAGATATTTAAGGTATAAGTACTGGGGCTGTGATCCCATAAAAAGTGTGCTATTGGGTGCTTACTTTGGACTGGTGCCCGGCAGGCTGCTGGGCACCAGGAGGAACCGCCACATAGGACTGCCCTTCTGCTGGAGGGCCATGTGAGCTGGCTTGCCTAGGCCCAGCTCTGCCCTTCGTGCTGGCCTACCAGCTGGCGCCTTGCTGGTGCCCCTGGCCTTCAGGAGGCTCAGCTCAGGAGAAGTGCTTTTCTGCCAAGGAAAACTAGAAGCATTGCATGCTCGCGGTTTCGGTCTGTGAGGGGGAGACAGGCAGGGCACTTCAGATTTGGCTACATGCCCTGGACCCAGGCTGGGAGCTCGACAGGATCCCTGAGCCAGTGTGTCGGAGCCTCTGGAAAGGGCTCATGTTGCAGAACTAGGGAGATATACCCCGATGTTTGAGGGAGACCTGTAGAGTGCAGGAGATGCATTGAGGTCTTTAGAGAAGGGGGAGCAGCCGGTGTGTGTGTCGGCGCCCCCCCACCTTTTCCCAAGTCCTGCGTGTTGCAGACATTTGGGAAACTTGGTCTCTGAGCCCGAGGAGAGGGCTCAAACTCCACTCATTCCAAGAGCAATCAGGAAGCAGGGGGAAGTCAGGTAGTGAAAGCTTAGTTGTGGGCGGGGCCTGAAAACAGGCCGGAAGAAGTTGCCTCTGTCTCCGAGGTAGAGTGCGGCTCCCCCAGCGAGTTGCTGTAGCAACGAGGGAGCCACTGGGGAAGCCAGCGTCAGGACGACGGGCAAAGATTGCCTGAGTGTGGGCGGGGCTCCCGTGCTGACGAGGGAGAGCCCCGCGTATCCCCTAAGCTGTTTGTTTGAGCGGGGCCCACTGCCAGAAACTCCATACCAAAGGGAGCCTGAGACGACGGCGACCTCGCTCGGTGTGTGGCCAGCAGCAAGTCTCTTCCCCCCCCGGGCCGGTACCATGTGGGTCCAAGGAGCCGGTTGACAAAGGAGAGAGAGGCCCGGTGAGTGGGCCTGGCCAGCACACTGTTTGTGCTGGGGCATTCTACAGCTGCGCCGCTAGATCGCGGGCAGCTGCAATGTTGGGGGGGCATTTCTTTGCTAAGAAAAGCGAAGGGTGAATTGCACCCTCATGCCCCCCCCATTGTGTTTCAGGCCTGTGAGGCTCCTGGTTCTACTGCATCGACAACAAGGGGGCTCGTGGAGGCCCCATGTGAAGGGACACGCGGTGAGGAGAGCCCTGACTTTTGGACAAGGGCATTGCGGGGCGAGCCCTTGACAGGGCACCCGCTTAGGAACACTGACTTGGGGACAGGAACCCAGTGGCAGGTGTTACTATGGTGCACAGCTTCTGATGTGATACATAATGCGTTATACTGATCATGTTTTGCCTTATAGGCTGTCCTAGGTGATGTTAGGACGTGCACCGCTGTTGATGAGGTTTAGACGTAATGTGTTATACTTCGTTCCCATGTGTGCAGTGTTTATTATGGTACACTGCTGCTGATAATGTTGGGCATAACTTGCCATATTAGGAAGTGCTATAATGTTTATGCCTCATGCCGCATGATTTATGCCTAATATGTTTTTACCTAATGTGTGGTGCTAATAACTCCTTTACCAGTAGTTACTGGTTGGTGTCTCTAACTAGGTACCTGGAAGTTCTAATGGTTATGACAGTGGCCCGATTGGCTCTGTAATGTATATATAATCCCCTTTGAAGTCATATCTAGTGACAGGTGGCACAGTGTACATATGTGATTACGTTCTAATGTGTCTATGAGTAATACAAAGGCTATTTTTTTTATATACCCTCGTGTGGAGTTTCTTTTGTGGTGTGCCTAGTGTGTCGCTGCTGTCTGTGTGTTGCGCAGACGCTTTACACATTCCCTCTGGGATAAGCCTGACTGCTCATGCCAAGCTACCAAGGGGGTGAGCAGGGGTTGTCTTCAGCGTGTAACTCCCTTGCCCTGACTAGAGTGGCGATTTCTGACTGGCTTAGGCACAAGCCCTAGCCAACCAGAAATCCCATTTCTAACAATACATATATGTATATAGGCAGCCAGTAGGTAGTTATAGTTAGAACTAGTTAGAACCTTGTTTCCATAGGAAAAGCGTTTTTTGATTTGCCAATGACTTTGGCACCGTTTGACGAATCTTCACGAAATTTAAAAAACCAATTGTTCACTAAGGACAGCTCCTGTCTTGAATGTTTCCGGGGGATTTGTCAAGCGGGGACCGAGAAAAAAGGGGGTCCTAAAACGTGTTTTCTCCATGTTAATTTGCATAGGAACGGAGAGATAGCTCTTGGTCCAGAAAGCATGCTTTTTTTTTTTTTTTAAATGGTGGTTTTTGAGATATTTAAAGATTTAGCGCCGAGAGATCCCCTTGGGGATGATTCGTGTGCATTACAAATATAAATAATAAATAATAATAATTTACAGATATCGATATTTGAGAATTGTGAGATCTGATTGGCTGAGCACTCCTGAGCACAAGCTTGCCTCTGATTGGCTGCCAACATTTCAAACTAGGAAGTGTTGGCAGCCATCGTGTGACTCTGTATCAAGGGAGAAGGAAAAAGGTGAGAGGAACATTAAAAAAGAAGAAAAGGGGGCAGGGTAAAAACACCCTGACACCCTAGGCCTGGTCAGGTGCTCCCGCAGAGACCACCAGGGCCCAAGAAAGCATCTTTTTAAAAAAAAGATTCGGCCGGATTCGTGGACCGGCACGACTTCGGACGAAAATATTTTAAAAAACAAAGCGCGGACTACCGCGCTTTGTTTTTTTAAAGCCCCCGGGTGGGCCAGGGCCTGGGGGCAATCCCAGTTTATGTAGCTGGGCCCCCACAGCCCCGGGGACCGCCACCTCCGCTGGGCTTTATCATTTATGTACGGGGGCAGCCCCAGGGACCCTCACCTCCCCAGGGCTTTATTATTTATGTGCGGAACACACGGACCCCCCCACACGGACCCCCCGCAACCCCAGGGACAGCCACCCCCCAGGAGCATTGTTAATTATGTTCAGGGGGGACTTGCGGCCCCTCAGGCCCCAGGGACAACCACCTCCCAGGGCTTAAATAAAATTAAAAAGTGTGGGGGGGCTCCTGCCCCTCCCCACACTGCTCCGGCGACCACCACCGCCCCGGGGCAAACTTTATTTAAATATGGGGGTCCGTTGCAGCCCCCCGGCCCGCGGACCACCACCTCCTCGGGCCTATGCAAATGATGGGAGGGAGCCGTGCGGACCCCCTCCTGGAGCCCTCGATGGCCCTGGGGACCGCCACAGGGCCGTCTCCTGCAATGTCCCGGGTGCCCACCCCCAGGACATTGCTCTTTGCTATGGCAGGGCGGGAGCTCCCGCCCTGTCATAGCAAACTCTGCTTCGCTTCAATGCAGGAGGCGGGGAGCCAGCAGGGACCGTGGGGAATAAGTACAGATCATCCACCAAGTTTATAGTAATAAAAATGAGACAGACCAAGACAGAAAAAGAGAAGAATACACACTATTTTTGCTATCAATATTGGCCCTCCTTACCATCCTTTAACCCCCAGCAATAGAAGAACAGTAAAAAGGAGCCTATCATTGCATTCATATACTACTTAGCAACAGTATTATTTGCCCCCATTAGTGGAGCCAGAGCCTGTATAGCGTCCTCCTCAGAGAAACACATCTGAGATTGCCCATCCTTTATAATTTTGAGGCGGGCTTGTTCCTGCAAGAAACTTGCGCCCCTGCGGCCTTCAAAGGGCCAATAAGTTGACGTATCTTCCATCCATTGTGGATTTACAGAAATCTAACCATGCAACAATCGACAGGGTGTCAATTAAGACTGGAGATGTTGGTCATGCTGTAAGGGAAATTTCCAATGCATATCAGTATAGGCAGAGGCTGGGCTGTGCAAGTACTAGAGGCATATGATTGAGGGGAAAACGATGAGCACAATGTGTTTGTGAGTCCCAATCATTCAGATCTGGAAAAGCCCACCTAAACAGTTGCACCATATACTGCCGGGGGTCGGAGCCTTGTTTGCCTTCCGGTATCCCAAAAATCTTGAGAATATTTCAATTTTCCACATCCTCTATTTTGGTTTGGAGAAATTTTAACTGGTCCTCGTGATTCCCAATAGCTTTGGCTGTTGTCTTCATAGCTTTGGCTGTTGTCTACAGTGCCTCCTTGGTGTGCGCCACTCTCTCCTGCAAATCTGCAACCTCTGTTATGAGGTTAGTGATCTGTCCTGAGACCTCGATCAGGGATTTTTGCAGCTGCAGATTGTTTGCCCTTGCCTGAGTGTAATATACCCATTGGGCCCGGAGAGATACCAAGATTCCTCTTAATGATGGTTCTTGTATACTCTCCTCCGAATGCACCTCTATGTGCCCCTCCTTGGTGATGAGTGGAGGGGAGTGATCTGACAGGGTACCAGAGGATATATCTGAAGTGAAGCCGGGGTTTGGGGTAGAGCACTTATATTGAAAGTGCTGAGCGTATTGTTCGGTACGCTGCTTTACCACCTCTGACAATGGAAGTGTAGCAGATAAACGAGAGCTGAGTGATTTTACTTCTCCTTTCGAGGTCACCTACTTCCTGAGTGGGATGCTCTTAGCCACTTGATCACATGCCTTGCTAGACTGAAGTTTTACAGATTTAGATAATTAAGATTTAATCTGGTCAGTGGGTTTCTTCCTTGATTGTCCTGATATGCTCTGGTCTTCGAGCCACCTGCTCCCCTGAATAGAGATAGATTCAGCGTGTGAGGCATGGGATCTACTGTTATCAGACTGTACAACAAGAGCTTTCGGGATCCTAGAAATAGATAAATGATCCTTATCACCAGGTATCTTTAAGTAAATGTCTGCATTAGAGTAGCATTTTTGCATTGCTGCATTATCTTCTGAGACTAGATCATAATCTATCTTCTCATTGGAATCATGGTCAGTAAGCCCAATGGCATCCGCCCACCCCGTGGCTGGTCCAGGAATACTAGAAACAGTACTTGCATTTGCTGGCCACGTAATTGAGCATTTTGCACGGTTTGTACGTTGTCAGCCTCCTGTGAGGGTTGTCTGGGAGGGAAAATCGGTGGATTATCATTCCAAAATTGCTAGGAGGAAGGTTATTCAGATTTTGGAATCGGCTTGCCTCTGCTGTGCTCCTGTTCCTGAGCGGGGGGCAATAAATGTACCAATTGGTGTAGCTGCTGCTGCCAACAGAGTGTCTGCCAAATAAGATACCTCTGCAGCTACTAATGCTTCTTTAGATGCTGCTTCTATCAGATCTTTCACTGCCACTGTCTTAAGCAAATTTGAAATAGAGCATCCTACTTGAAAGGGAGCTGTATCCACAGGCGCACCTGGCTGTGCTCCTTGTGCCTCCAAGTGGGGTTTTACTCCTCCTGGAGCTCCAAGGCCCCCTATTGAGGCACTGCCCTTCTGTGGGGCCATAGCAAACTCCTGACAATAACCCTTAGTCGGGTAGAGCTGCAGCCATGAGGCAAAGTAGTAAACGGCCGCAAAGTTTAATGTGGCCGTATATTTGCTCGTTGCGGAGCTGCAGCATCTGTGCAGAGAAGCCGAAGTGTCGGCGCACGCTGAAAATCAGTCCAAGCAGAAAGACATCGTCTGAAAATTCACCACTTGGTGCTCTGTCTCCGGGACCGTGGATCAATGCTCAGATGATGGCAGTAGGCGGGTAGCCACAGGATGGAGAGAACTCCTCAACTGGATCAACCCGCCATCTTCCTTCCCCTCCTCCTTGAATGAGAATGCTTCATCACAATGGTCAAGGACCACCTCCCCACCATGGCAGTAGTGGAGAAAGGTCTCCTTCCAGGTGTTGGACTGAAAATGTGTCTAGCTGACTCCTAGCATTGTGCGAATTAAGATAATATTTGCGGCACCATTTTGTATTTAGCCTCTATTTTGTGCGATGATCGAGATGAAGCTTCTGTCTCATACTGTCTGCCTCAGCAGAAAACAGCCTCGATTGTTTCTTTTTATTTTTCAAGGTTGAGCTTCGTTGCACTAATGAATAGCTCGTTCTGTGTTTGCATGCCTTTCCTTGTATGTAGCCCTGCTCCCACTCGCCGAGAGAGACGGTCACAGGCTGAGTAACATTGAAGCTAAGATAGTGTGTACCAGGTCTCAGGATGGTAGCTCGCCCTTCTGTACCTCCTCTGTTCATCTGTGCCCAGGCTGGAAAATTCCAGTCTGGGCGTGTCTTAGGGGTGTTGGAAATGTATTTCTAACTTTACCTTGTGGACGAGGGTCAGCCCCTCGGCAGCTATCTAAGGTGACTGGTCAGACTGGACTCCGCTCGAGTGAATACTAATGAAATACCTTGGTTTGTATTCTCTACTGTCTGACTGACTCTTCATTTGTATGGAAGGCTGAGAGGTGGTCGTGAGTGACCCGGGTGGCCCTAATCGGGTCACTTCCTTCACAGGGGTCCAATTATCAGTGGCTCAAGACATACTGGAGCTGTCCTATCAGCCCTAGGTTGGTCCAGGAGCTTATTCATGCCTTAGAGCCAACCCAGTTGAGTGACGCTCTGCACACTCTGCTGTCGTGTAGTTCCTATACAACCTATAAGGGTCTGCGTGTTTGGACAACATACACTGTGGGCTTGTTGTCCAGACTGATTCCAGACACCCCCACTGGGTATGTTGGCCTTCATACCAGCTAGCTCACAGTGCCACTAGAAACGCCTCTTACCAAGGAGAGAATAGTTCTTGGCAACTATCTAACATGACAACCCTGATCCCTCAGGACTGTGGAAACAGCGTACTACTTTACGCTCAGTCACTCGTATTCACTCAGTCTCAGAGAGATACACAGAATAAACGGTATGGATTTTTTTCAATAAGTATTTATTGAACAGTCGTTATTCTAGTGTAAAATAGGTGTGCTGAAACAACCATTAGACAGTAACCGATATAAATGATTAGAAGCACTAGAAAAGTAAAAGGATGGTAGATTTCTACCATTTTGCTATAATCATGAATACAAACAAGTACATAAAATACATGACAATAAAATGAGTACTCCTACCATGCTACCCTAACTAGGTGTACCTGAGTGTACCTAGCAAGTATGTAGGTGTTAAGCCAAGAAACCCTCTAGGATAAAGTCAACCCTATTACCTGAAGTGAGAGACTGTGAAACCCTGTCTTGGTCTCGAGTTGGACACCCCGCAAGGGATGTTAGACCATTGCGAACTGGAGTATCTGCATGTAGGAGCCTCAGAATCTCGCATCAGTGTGTGTCGGCAGGGAAATCCTGATCTGATCTCTCTCTGTCTCAGCAAGATGTGATGTTTATATACCCAAAGGTCTCCCCGGGGGTTCTACCTTTCTGTGCCACTTGTCAGACTTACGATGACATCGGGAATGAACTCTATACATAGTTATTATACAGGAGATGGTTGTCCTGCTGTGTTTCAAAGAATCCTCATGCATAATGTATGAGGCTTTTACCAGGGAAAATCCTGCATACTGTGTGCAGTGATGTATCTAGGTAAATAGTCAGTCCCCTAGAACCGTTATGTGTGTAGTTTAGGGGAGGGTATAGGTGAGAGGTTATGATGTTACCTGAGCCTATATTGGGATACCTATATGGAATATAACACCCACTCCTCATTCGACTGGACGACATATTCTAATACTAAAGTACTACCTGTCTAGTTACTGGTACGCAAACATATGTAGTAAAAACCATAGTTCTGCAATTTGTTTTTTACTCTAAAAAGTGCTAAAACTTAAGAATTGTCACTTAAGCAATAGTTCTAATGTGTCCGTATAAATAGTTCGAACAACTACAAACATCGGAAAACCATGCAGGTCATAAAAAGTGTCAATTGTTTTGGAGTTCCAATTTTGAGTTTGTTTTAAAAAAGGCAGAATTTTTCCCAGCACACGACGAGCCAAATGTTTGTGTCCTGGCTGGTAGACGCAAAATTGCTGTTGCCCGCCTTCGCAGTCAACGATCCCTGTAACACCTCGCAGATCACGTCAATTGAGCACAGATGATCTTCTGTACTGCCTACAGCCGATGCTGGCGCAGCCTGTGCGCCATCCAAGGCCTGGGTGTTAGTAGAGGAGCTGGTATCCATTGCAACAGAAGCAGAGACTTCCTGTGGAGGCTCTAAGAATGCCCCTATCAACATAGGAATATGGTGAGGACACTGCAGAACAAGTTTCCGTTATTGTGTCCAGCAATGCATCAACGTCCGGTTGCGCAACTGATGGAAGTGTCACACAGAGACACAACACGCATTCTTCTCCGCAAGACAGACATCGGAGAACAGGTAGGATGCAGACCATCCAGACTGGTCTAAAAGACAGGAACCAAGAGGCGCTTAGTTCCCGTAAGCGAGGTGTGCCCAGATGTTGTACCATGCGATCACGGTATTTACGCTCCAGTAGTACTGTTTCCATCACCTTGGTGACTGGGACTTCTATTACGTAGCAGAAAAAGTACCATCAGGATACCTGCTAGTAGAAACAGGATCAGCGGAAGTCCTCCAAAAATGCTTCTGAATACGGAGTGTATAAAGTTTGGTATAATTCCGTGGAACGTCTGAAAGGTGCTTAACTGTCCTGACCCTATGGTCTTAAATAGGTGTACTATACCCGTTGTATCAGACATGTTGAAGATACGATTTACCATTTCTGCAAAATGGAAGGGGCAGTTCGTATGTATGAGTGCCTGTATCTCAGCCGAGGACCTTGCGATCTGGAGATCAAAAGTCTCCCGGGCGGAGGTTAAGGGCACTTTTTTTGTTGAAGCGCGGCTTTTATTCTGCTCAGAGTATCAAACCGTATAAAGGAAACATTTAACGAAGGCCATAGCGCCGCCTCCCTGACTGTGTGTGTTGGTGGAAACAATACTTGCATACAGCAAGTAACCCTGGAGCTCACGGTAACGAGATATGCGATGCCCAGAAGCATCCCACAACAACCTTGATTTTCAGCATTAAGTAACTCCCATTTGAAAGTAGCTTGAATACCGAGGTAGTCACCGCTGCTGGGGTACCCCTCAAGTGACAGGATAGGTTTGCTACTAAACAATTGCAGGCCCCGTGCAGCATAATATCCTGGCGTATGAGAGATCCACTTAAAGCGTTCTCACAGTTTGTACCGCTTAGAAGCACTTCTAGATCCCCGCTCCTGCATCGAAATCTGTAAGTTAATTCCCAAGATTCCTTGATGAATTCCCTACCAATTTCTTCATATGTGCCTGCCTGTTGTTGTTCTAGGCAGTACTGAAATTGGAGAGTTGTGACCAGTAATGTTATATGGCCATGGATCAGCCACTCTGTAGACAGTGATTCTGTCACAGTGAAGAGTAATCTGTCCAGTTTTTCAATATGCAGCATTGTATATTTTGCTCCCCTCTGTGCCATCTTTATCTGTTTTTCTATTAGATTGTATGCAGAAAACTGTGACGTACTGTTGATAAAACGCCAAGGCACATAACCTGCGTGCAATGAGTGCAGCATCCAGCTTAATAACATAATAGAACGCAATTGTGATTGTCTGTGCTATAGTATGGACAAATCTTGTTCTAATACATCAATAGCAGAAGATACAATGTTGCCCAGTGAATAAATCCTGGAAGTTAATGTAGTCATGCCATTGTCCGCTACGGCTAGCGCCTTTTCTAGATGGATCCTATCTATTTCTTCTAGCTTCTCCGCTGCTTCTTGTTGAGAGATTTTACAATGCAAACATTCTCCCCCAGTCAAAAGATCTGGGTTAAATCCATCGTTCTTTTGCCCACTACACCACGCCAGTTTGGACCCAGCCATATGCAAATCAGTCTTGACCCTGTGCCTCATGGGAACAGTCCAGACCGAACTGCCAGACCAGGTCCTCCCTGGACCGGAAACAAGCATCCTGGGACTGGTTTCAGGGTATGTCACCCTTCTTCAGCCAGGCTAGCTTGAATCCAGTGGCACAGTGAGCAAGGGACCCACGTCTGGGCATACCCATCCCACTTAGGGCGAAAAGTGTTACAGCAAACAAATGATGGACGGAATGCTGACAATGCAAACATTCTCCCCCAGTCAATAGATCTGGGTTAAATCCATCGTTCTATTGCCCACTACACCACCCAGTTTGGACCCAGCCATATGCAAATCAGTCTTGACCCTGTGCCTCATGGGAACAGTCCAGACCGAACTGCCAGGCCAGGTCCTCCCTGGACCGGAAACAAGCATCCTGGGACCGGTTTCAGGGTATGTCACCCTTCTTTAGCCAGGCTAGCTTGAATCCAGTGGCACAGTGAGCAAGGGACCCACGTCTGGGCATAGCATCCCACTTAGGGCGAAAAGTGTTGCAGCAAACAAATGATCGACGGAATGCTGACAATGCTGAACTGTTCCCATGAGGCACAGGGTCAAGACTGATTTGCATATGGCTGGGTTCAAACTGGAACGGCATGGTGAGCAAAAAAACTATGGATTTAGGCCCTGATCTCTGTACTGGGGTGAATGTATGACATTGTTCTGCATTCTTTCCATCAACTGTTGTTTTTCCATTTGTCACCCCGAGTTGGAAGGGTATGCCCAGACGTGGGTCCCTTGCTCTCCATGCCACTGGAATCAAGCTATCCTGGCTGAAGAGGAAACGGGTCCTAGGATGCTTGTTTCCAGTCCAGGGAGGACCTGGCTTGGCAGTTTGGGCTGGACTGTTTCCATGAGGCACAGGGACAAGACTGATTTGCATATGGCTGCGTTCAAACTGGAACGGCATGGTGAGCAAAAATACGATGGATTTAGGCCTAGATCTCTGTACTGGGGTGAATGTATGACATTGTTCTGCATTCTGTCCATCAACTGTTATTTTTGCTATAATTTTCCTTGGCTTGTCCCCTTCCATTTGTAGTACTATCTCATGTAACCTATGTGGGACACTTAACCTAGTATCAGGTGTTTCCACTGTGATATGCTCACTCAACTTCGCTGTCACCAGAAATTCCATCAGGTTCTGGCGAGCTATTATTACTTCTGCTGCACTGTCTAGCATTGTCAGAGCTCATTCCCCATTCAGTAGTTGAGTTTTCAGAATTCTGGGCATGTCTAACTTTGAGACCTGCTACCTTTTTCTTTTTGAATTGAGGTTTTACGTTAGGATTTTCTTCTTTTTTGGGAGCATAGTCTGAAGTGCGTTGTGAGTCTCTGGACTTTGTACGCTCTTCTTGTCTGTGTTCTGACCGCCCTTCCCTCTCCGAGTTTTTCAATGAACCCTGAAAGGAACGAAAGGAATGTGTATCAGTGTCCTGATACCTGTCAGACTTTCTAATGTTGTCCCTATTCCTATAATAATCCACATTTATAAACGAACAATCACCCGTAAGGGTCTCTAGGCGCTGGGGGCCGTCGGGAAGATTAAGCAAGCTATTGCCCAGAGTCACATGGTGCTGGGCTAATCTGCCGCCGGCACCGGGGATCGAACCGTGATCCCCACAATCCGGAGTCAGTCGCCCTGGCCGCGGCACCACACCTTTTCCTAAGGTAATACCTCTGTTCGGAGGGTTCCTTTTGAGGAGACCTGCCTCTGGATTGAGATCTGTTCTCTTTATTCTTTTGTTGTTTGTTATTATCCTATTACTTCTTTGAAGAAGCAGGTGCTTGCCTGACGGTATCCTTTTCGGGACTACCCATCAGTTGAGGTTTTAATGCCCTACTCCCAAACCATCTTTGCCTAATTCTGCATAAGTAGTTTCAATTATTTTAGGTAATTCATGTTCCTGCTGTAGAGGAGTGAAATCCTTTAGGTGTTGGTGGATTGCCACTGATGCTGCCTCTCCTTCGATATTTTGTAATATTATAGGTGATGCCTGGGCAAAGTTACCTCGTAACTTCATCCCTAAGTTCAGAGCAGGTTCTGCTCCATACTCCTTTTGTCTTAATACATCTGGTATGACTGCTAATGATGGGATACCATGAGTCCTGGTATATATGGCAGCGAAAACTGTACCCCAAGAGGTGCAATCCTCTATCTGGGTTGTTATCCCCATGGGCAAGCAAATTATTTACATTCTGTGTTTTTCATGTGGGCTGGTATTTGGAAATACCGCCTCTAGCTGAGTTATTTTTTGAGCCACCCAGAATGGCATCTGTTCACGTTTAGTGGGCATGGGCTGAACTGTGAGTGTTCGCATGACAAACTGTGTTATGTTTCTGTAAAGTCTTATTAGTTCTTTATGAAGTGTAAGTAAGTCTCCTGCTGGCATTGTTTCAGTGTCAGGATGTGGTGTGTAGCCTGCTAATGCAGGCCATGTTGCTCTGTCTCTTCCGAGCGGACTGAGTCTTACTTTATTTCTTGTATGTGGTAGGGTGCCCTTAAACCAGTATAAATGCTCCAGGTAGGTGAGCGGAACTTCAATGTCCTCGTATGGACAGTATTCGTTCGGTATTTCATCTTCTATGTAGTGATGAAATGTCTTTGTTAGTGTATTTGCCTGTGGGAATGTAACCCATGAATAGAATACATCTGTTCTAAGTGATTTGTGTGCCTCAATCACGAACGTTACTGGACCTCCCCTAGCTGTTAAACCATATGAAGCTAGTTTTAGGGGGATGGCATTTCTAACATTCTCTGTAATTTGTATTGCATCTGCATCTTCTTCTTCCTGGACTGATATATTCAGTTTGTGTACAGTGTCTCCCTGTTCAGTCATTGTATTTAGTAAGAAGAGTTCTTCAAGGGAACTGAGATAAGGTGTTATGCACAATAGGAACAATGTGTCCTTCAAGCTTGATTAAACCAATAGCCAATACATAGGATTTTTGCCTACTCAGCTGTGGCGGATTTTGTTCCCTCCCACTCCAGACGTCTCTGGGGAAATGTGAGTAGGGGTCTCTGAGAATAGCACTACTGAACTACTCAGATTTTATCGCTAAATAAGTACCCAACCAACGTTGGCGGTGCCATGTCGTGTAGTTCCTATTCAACCTAAACAGGATCTGAGCGTTTGGACAGCATACACTGCGGGCTTGGTGTCCAAACTGATTCCAGTCACCCCCACCGCGTATGTTGGCTTTATACCAGCTAGCTCACAGTGCCAGTAGAAAATCCTCGTTCCAAGGAGAGAATAGTTCTTGCCAACTATCGAACATGACAACCCTGATCCCTCAGGACCTTGGAAACAGCGTACTACTTTTCGCTCAGTCACTCGTGCTCACTTAGTCTCAGCGTGATACACAGAATAAACGGTATGGACGTTTTCCAATAAGTATTTATTGAACAGTCGTTATTCTAGTATAAAATAGGTGTGCTGAAACAACCATTAGATAGTAACAGATATAAATGATTAGAAGCACTAGGAAAGTAAAGGGATGGTAGATTTCTACCATGTTGCTATAATCATGAATACTGGCAAGTATATAAAATACATGACAATAAAATGTGTACTCCTACGATGCTGCCTTAACTAGATGTACCTGAGTGTACCTAGCATGTATGTAGGTGTTGAGCCAAGAATATCTCTAGGATAGTCAACCACATTACCTGAAGTGAGAGACTGTGGGACCCCGTCTTGGTCTCGAGTTGGGCACCCCGAAAGGGATGCTAGACCACTGCGAGCTGGAGTATCTGCAAGCAGGAGCCTCAGCTTCTCGCGTCAGTGTGTGTTGGCAGGGAAATCCTGATCTCCTCTCTGTCTCAGCAAGATGTGATGTTTATATACCCATAGGTCTCCCCGGGTGTTCTACCTCGCTGTGCCACTTGTCGGACTTAGGATGACATCGGTAATGAACTTTATACATAGTTATTATACAGGAGATGGTAGTTCTGCTGTGTTTCCAAGAATCCTCATGCATAATGTATTAGGCTTTTACCAGGGAAAATCCAGCATACTCTGTGCAGTGTTGAATCTAGGGAAAAAAGGTCAGTCCCCAAGAACCGTTATGTGTGTAATGTAGGGGAGAGTATAGGTGAAAGGTTATGATGTTACCTGGGCCTATATTGGGATACCTATATGGAATATAACTCTGTTCCTACAGAGATACTCTTACTCAGTTACAGACATACCAAGTGCATGCAGGTGCACCATCACTTTAGATAATCTGCATGATAGTGGCACCTAATTGTGTGGTTAGGACTGTGTTAATCTCACAAACTGTTCGGCAATGTGTCCCTTGAGACAAAATTCAAAACAGCATTTCAGGAATTCAATTCAATAAGAAAGACTGACCCAAAAGGGAGTTTAAAAACAGACTTAGGAAAACCAGGAAGGTTTATTAAAACAAAGTGCAATAAAGTAAAATTATAAATGCAGAAGCAGCCTCATTAAATCAGTGAAAGGACCTGAAATTGATTGCCACAAAGGTTATCAATAATAGGAAATAATGCAAATGTGAAGAAATCAGAAATAGAGACTAAGTTCCAAATATTCAGCAAATCAACACGAAATCGGGCAGCATCAATAATAGAGACCCCAAAAATCTGGCTCACCCTCAAAAAGAGTCTTACACCAAGCTCCTGCCTACAAAATGATGTGGAAATGCACAGTTTTCATTCACAAATCATAATGCAGTATTTCAAACTGTCATATAAACCCACTAAATCGGCATTGTTCCCTAATTTGAATAAATGAAATCCTTTCTAACCGAATGTCAGTGGAGGTGGTGGAACAAAGATGGCACGTGCACAATCAAACAGCGGACAGAAACAGGCAGGAAGAGCCCTGGATGTTACAAAAGGCGGCCTTCGTGGCTTCTTCAAGAACAACAGTGCGCATTTACTGTGTGCGGTGTCAATTGAGAAATATAAACACACAATGAACATTATGCAACAGCAGCCATATGCCTAAACATGAAGTGGAGGCCTACATGTAGGACTAGTTAGCTCAAGTCAGTAAAACAACACAGAAAAGCACATCATAACAATTTTGTTTATTTTGTAATAACTTTGTTAGCGTATACATTCATAATTTAAATGTGAAATAAATGCAACATATACACATGAAAATTGACTCTTCGGAATCACTCATCAAACATATTAAAACACGGGCGCGCTCGGTCTGCATTCAGATACTTATCTGTTGTTGCTGAAAGAGCCTGGGCTGTCCCACACGAGGCCTTCTGTAGCATCCCAGCAGCCTGGCAAGAACCAGCAGGGCACTTACTCCCTCACGCAGCCAATTTGGGGTTTGGCATAGATGCAAACCCCCTAAAAACATAGTCCCTCTGCAAGGAGTCTTACACCTAGATGATCTGCAGCAGTATGGAATTATTCGGAATTATAACAAAACACTATGCTTTTTTGGATCGAGCCATAAAGATGTTTATTTGAATGACATCAAAGCGTCCGTTCTTGAAAGTCATATTGACCGTTTCAGTGAAAATGTACTGACTTGGTAAATAATGGCTACCCATTAAAAAGAATGTTTCAATCTCGACTTCTGTCTGTGTGAAAATATTGCACACTTTATTAAAAAGTCCATCACTCAAGAGCAGCCTTAATTATACAAAAGGAACCCGTTAGCTCACAGAACACATATTGAAGTCGTCATTGTTGCTAAAGTGTAACTTAAATATGCCCTTGTTAACTGTCGCCGACCCCACTTCCACTTTAGCTCTCATTCCATCAGTGGAACGCGGTGCCTGGGCCAAGGAACGGTGCATTATTGTACATCACGCAGTGACGCACCATTCTCTGCTCCAGACCTCACCCTGTCAGGAAATAGAAACCAGTCGGCTGACGTGACCATGAAGTGAGTTACAAAAACAAGGTAAAAGTTTATTCCAAAAAGAGTTGACGAGTGCGGGAGCGTTTCCCTTGCCCATCTTTCATCCATGTATATTTTGGATAAAAGGGTTCGTTGTAGTACGAAGGGGGCTTCGGCAATGTTTTTATAACCCCGCGAGAGATGCTAGGGCTACCTCCATTACTCTAGAAATTTCGCAGTTTTGTTATCCCTCTTCATGGAGGAACTCGAGCTGAAGATCTATGTATAGTATGAGTGGTTCTTGACTATAAGCACCCTTAACAGTCCAAAATCGCTGAACATAATTGGCATGAAGTATTCTATTGTATTCTGTAGTTTTTGTATATCACATGGCTACCCATAGGCCTCCCAGGGCTGCAACAGACACCGCAGAACACCAGGAGCTGTAAGAGGAATTATGCCCTAAACAGCCAGGTCTTCAAGACTTTGTAAAAGGGGAGTTCATGCTCCAAGAGGCGCAGTTTAAAAGGTAGGGAATTCTTGAGTTTAGACGCCATAAAGGAGTATGAATGCACTCATGGAAAGACCAATGCCAATGAGTGAGGTAGGCCAATGCGGAAATTCTGGAGAGAGATATAAACGTACACAGTATAGTGAAGTGAAGACCACACATGTTGCAGATAGGGGTGATCCTGCCTCTCCCACATGTGCTGCTGTAACGTTTACCACAGAGAGAAAGAGAAATGAGATGCCTGTTATGAAATGGCTTGTAAAAACCGCAGCCATTCCCCTGCCCTTTCCAGGGTCTGAGGCCTGCAACTGCTGCTAAAGAAACACACAATTAGACTCAGTTCCAGGAATTTTCGTCTGGATAGACATAGGGTGCATTCAAGTGGGCCAATGGCAGGCCACATTTTTGTCAATTCTGCAAGCAGCCTACAAGCCATGGATTTACATCATATCTTCTTCCTAACAGGCATGTGGGTAGGGTTTTGAGTGTAAAACTGACTTCTATATTGGTCAGCTTCCCCCTCATAATTTCCAGCAGGCCCGGCTTCAATACAAGCATATGGATACCAAGCAGATTGTAAAAGTAGTTCAAGCCTAAGGAAGTCCCTGTTACCACACGCAAGCCTTGACATCTTCACACTAGGAAGAGTGGGAATGTATTCCTTGCAATTTTCCTAACCCATTTCTTTGAGGTTGAGAGTGATTCTGGACGCCAAGTTCTGGATATTCTGCAGTCTCCTGGTGAGATGCTTGTTGATCCCGGCATAGAGGTTGTTCTTGTAGTCTAGTTTGCTGGTGATGAGATCATTGATGATGGTTTTCCAGGTCTTGACTGGGAACCATTTCAAAATATTCCACAGCATCTTCGGGGTGTTGAAGTGTGTTTCTGCGGGCAGCTTCTTCCTTGGTTAATCGGCTGCTCCGTTTTGGGGCACCAGGCCACCCCACAGTGCCACTCTGCAAGTGTAGAAGGCTGAGGGGACCTCCATTTGCGAGTGATATCTTTCTTGGCCACAACTGTGGCCAATCCTACTATAATCCTTTCACATCTCAAGCCACCCAAGTCTTCTAATATGCCAAACAAGCCCACTCATAGAGTGAGTTGCAATTGTTGATCCAGGACCTGTTATAGCGATCTCTCCACCCCCAACAAAAGAGCATACTACATAAAAAAAATCTGCGTTAGCGTGTGCGCAATATAAACAGCGTGGTTGGGTATTGTCCCGGTTTGCCATAGGCGCTTGGGCAAGAGAGAGGAGATATGGAGTTAATGAAGTTAGATCAATCTAATTTTAGAGGAAATACCAACCTCACAGGGGGTAGACGGGAATCCCGCCAGTCTGCCTCATCCAGGGAAACCACCCAGTTCACCCACCTCTGTTTAAGTGTTGGAAAATCATCAGGTGCATAAATCATCAAACTACAATATATAGAATATTCCCTGTTTGCCAAGACGGCCCATTATAAGTTTGGCCACCAGCAGGCTTTACTCAGTTATAACAGAGGAGCCACTTAGATTATAGAAAAGTGCATAACAGAGTTGTAAATAGTGGCAAAATTGAGTATGAACTAAGGAGAACTGTTGTTCCAGGTATCGAAAGGAATAGAGATGCCCATTTTGCCAAACATCGCCGACAGTCGTGAGACCTATTCTATCCCAGGTCCAGAAACCGGCTGGGTGGGTCATGCGGTTAAGCCATGTACCCTCCCACAATGGAGTGAGTTGTGTAAGTGTTTTCTCTCACCTTATGGATCTTAGAGCGACCCTCCAAAACACTGATAACCACCACTGTCAATTCCGGGAGGTGGCTGGGAATAGGGTTCCTGTTGAGCAGTCCCGTGACAGCAGCTAACCCCAGACATAAGAGTTCCAGTCGGTATGCTGTTTCATCCCGCCCGCCCATCCGCCAATCATTCAGGACCGTAAGCTGTGACATCCAGTACTATAACTTGACATCTGCCATGCCCAGGTCCCCATCATAGGCCAACTCTCTGCATTCGAAGTGGCAATGCGAGGTGGCCAACCCATAAAGGTGTTTAGCTTTAAAAACCATTGACTCAGAATATTGAGCGGAAAGTGTTGGAGAGTATGCAAAAACCTGGGGAGGACCATCATTTTGAATAGAGTGATTCTTTCTAGCATGTTGAGAAGGAGAAGGTCCCATCGTTGAAAGTCCTGCTTCATCCTGGAAGTTAACATAGTGAGGTTGGTACTCCATGCAAGACCATGCAAGATCGGAGCCCCTAGCAATGTAAAACCTCAGATATTGAAAGCCGAGTCTCCAAACTGTAATGAAAGATAGCCAGTTACTGGTGCTTTGGTCCCCTTGAATAGGAACCAAAAGTGACTTTTTCCAATTTACTTTAAGGCCAGCTGCTGACTCGTATAAGGACGGTAGCTATAGGGTGAGAAGGCTGGAAAGATGCGGATTAGCCAGGATGAGAAGGGCCTCATTGGCATACAGGACTATCCTGTCTTCCTCTCAACATGACCCTCGCCATCCCCATACTTGGGCGTCACAATGGATGAAACATGCCAGGGGTTCGATGCCAAGGGCGAAAAGAAGTGGGGAGAGAGGGCATCCCTCTCTGGTTCCCCTACAAATTGGGAACAGCTCAAAGTGTTCCATTTACTCGGACCTGGGCCATCGGGGCATTATAGAGTGATTGCACATAAGCCTGGTATTTGGGGCTGAAGCCGATGCATTCCAGGACTTTGAACAAAGATGCCAATCCACTGAGTCGAATGAATTCTCAAAGTAAATAAATAGAAGGGCGCTTGGATCTGGGAGAGCCTCAACACGAGTCAGGAGTGCCTGAACCCTCCGTATATAGTGCCTAGTACTACGTCAGGTTATGGAGCTACACTGGTCTGAGTGAATCAAGATGGGAAGGGCTCACTATAGGGGAGTGGTGAGTACTTTAGTGTTAATATTGAGTTCCACATGAATCAAAGAGATTGGCCTATAGAAAGAACATCTCTCAGACGGTTGCCCAGTTTTCGGGAAGACCCGTATTGTGGCTGTGTCTTGCTCAATGGGGAACCACCTGATGTCCAAGGCCTCATGAAATATGTCTGGGGTATAAGGGTTAAACTCTAAAGGGAAGCCCTCTGGGCCAGGGGTTTCCCCCAGTCTCATATCTGCAACCACATTCACAGTCTCCTCCAGTGTCAGTGGCTCATCCAGGTTGCCACGGAGAGATGCAGGAAGTTGCAGCAGTGGAATATCTTTGTGAATTGAGAGGTCTTGTTCAACCAAAGGCCTGGGACGGTGAGCGTAAAGCAGTTGATAATAATTGGCCAATGCAACCTCGATGTAGGTGTGGTGGTGAACATGCGGCAGCTCTATGATTTTGGGGACAATCCTCAAAGTCGTGTCTCTAGTCTCCAGCCAGTACAAGACTTTACCACTCTTGTCCCCCATTCAAACGCTCGCTGCTTGGATGCCCTCCATCACTGTCGAGACTCCCCCAGCCAGAGTTGTCTACATGAGGCTTGGAGTATGGGAATTTGCCGATCTTGGGTCACTGACGGAGCACTGGGGAGATGTTTCTCCGGATGTAGTATTTGATTTTCTAATGTGGTTATTTGACCTAGTTTGATTTTCTCCTTATGGTGAAGAAAGCGCTATTCAGTGCACTGGGCAACAACCAGATGCTAAGCATTAAGCCACCAAATGGGACAGAGTGTGCCACTTGGTCACCCAGAAGATGCTGTTAACAGGAGAATGATCTGAAATTCCTAGAAGGAGGATCGTAACATCAGACAAGTGCAGTAATCCATTGGGGGTGGAAGGAGGAAGTCTGCAGAAAAGTATCTTAAGAGCAGCAGAAGAGTGTGTACAGTTTCTGTCTCTAGGATGCAGTGCTTAATTTGAGCCGGTGGTTTCTGGTGCTCGGCACCGGCACTTAATTGGCAGCACCGGCACATGATAAACTTATACTTTTGGGACCTGGAATAGTCTGAATTGTCACACTTTTAGGAGTGTGATGGTTAGTAGCAGGTCTGGTACTGCCATTGGCACCACTGGCAGGGACAACCGGTGGTGTAGGCTGCAGTGGCCTCCTGATGAGGTCCCTGTCACTTACGTATTTACAAATTAATCACTGCTGTGATGCCACACTCTCCAGGCATCGTAAAGCCCCATTGAGTCTAGCCAAGCTGAGTGTTGTCTGGCACAGGATAGTCAGTGCACTATAGGGGCACCTGAGCAGTCAGCAGTAGGGTCAGGGGAAGCATTAAAGTCCCCTCCTATGAAGGTCATCCTACGTAGGAATGCAAAGATCACATTTTTGATCACTTCTAAGGCTTGGACAGCAAGATGAGGAGGCACATAAGCACTCACACAGCTAAAGTGCTGCCGTTCCAAGAAACCCTGCACACCTACATAGCTGCCTTAGCTGTCTGAAATCGTGAAGGTCACCACCAAAGGGAAGGCCGTATGAAGGAGTATGGCGACCCCCCTGGGAGCCTCATGTGGATCCATATGGAAACACTTGATCATACCCATATCGCTTCAGGAGTGGGCAGTAGGCCCCGAGCAAGTGCGTCTCCTGCAGTATCCGCATGGCTGTTGCGAAGTGTTCAGAATATTGGTGGACACAAGTCTGCTTACTTCGGTCTAAGAGATCGTAAACCCTCCACGATAATAATGTGAAATGCGGCATCTAGACTAGGGATGAGCAAACGCTATGCAGTTTGTGAGGGAGTGGAGAAAGAACCAACAGAGCAGGAGGGACTAGAATCCCAGGGCATGCAGAGAACATTACGCCAGGGTATAACTACTGTATTAGTAGAGACGAAATTATTATGAACGAAAACAGTAACACAATGGGGCATAGTAGGACCTCCCAACTACTACATTTTAAGGTGAAAAATTAAAAAACAAACTTCAATTATTTTCAAATGCTCAGTTTTTAGGGTCAGTTCATAAATTCAATGCAAGTTCAAGAAAACCCTACTATTTTCGATTGGATACCTAAAGAACAAAGCAAACCAACTTTAACTATGATTACTGTCCTGGTTTTTGAAAGAGAAAACGTTAAAAATCTTAAAATTCAGTTTCAAAATTTCAGTTTAATATTCAGTTGATCTTCCCTTGATTTTATTCAAGACAAATCTGTTTTACAGCCAACTAAACAAGACCAATAAGTAGCTGCGTACCTTATTGGGCACTCAGTCTTGTTGATCTTTTCACTATTGACTGTTCACGCTCATTGTCATTAACGTGTTGTTCTACTTGTTATGAGTCTTCTTCAATTGCTTCTGGTCATTGATGGTTATATAGCACTCTTATTCTATTCCTCTCACATTCTCAGACCATGTATATCCTTGATGCATTCTCTCATATTCAGATTCACGTATGACTACTGCTGAATCTTCTTCACTTGCCACTTGATTTGCAGTTTTATCTACAATGGCTTGTTTCTATCTTTTAACTGTGAACTGTTTTCCTTCAGGGTTTTGGCACTCATATTTGCAGTCTCACTCGTGGAGTTTGAATTTGAGTTTCTTGATTTCCTCTTCATTCTTGTTGTTACTGATACTAAACATGAACTTGATTTAGACCTTGTTGTAGATTTTCTTGTTCATCAGCCCCTCTCGATCCACAAACTCGAGTTTGATACCTTGAGTCAATAGTTGTTGCCACCACCTCTTCATCTGCATGCTTCACTCTTTTTGGGTGAGATGCATTGATCCATTGTGTCAAGCCTGCACATTACACAGCAGAATTAGTCACTGGGATAAATTGATGGGGGCTTTTCCACCTTGGATCCAGGCAAGATTTACAAACATGCTTCTTCACCATAAACCAGTCACCAGGCTAGAGACCATGGCATAAATCTTCTTTTGAAGATGGTGTTGCCAAGTTTACCTAATGAGATATACAGTGAACTACACCAGCTAGGCATTTGCAGTTGTCCAATACAATGTCATCACTTACTAAAAGTTCAGCTGAAGGAATAGGAATTCTCATTGCTCTTCTCATCTGCACCGCTGAAGGAGAAAGTGTGCTCTGTGTGCCGTTCACTAGTTCCACTGTTTCTGATTTGTAGACCTGACAACCTTTTGTTTGGTCTTTCCCCAAACCTTTCTCCCCTCCAGTTTGCTGAAGTTTGTTTTTGTTGACTCGGGAACTTTGCCAACCAGTGCTAAAGTGCATGTGCTCATACCTTAAAAAAAGATTGGCCTAAACCTGACTGGCACCTTTGATTTACTTATAAGTCCCTAATAAAGTGGTACTACCTTCACCCACCACCTGTAAATCTAATGCTACTAGTGGCTCTGCTGCACTTATTGTGTCACCCCCTTAAATAGCTCTTTAAGGCCTGCAATTGCAGCCTGTGTGCCATTTTAAACTTCAAATTTGACCTAGCAAATAGATCTTTTGCCGGCCTAAACCTCTCTTTTTAATACATATGTCGCTCCTATGGTCCACCCTAAACAGCCGATAGGGCAGATTGCAATGTATTCAAAAAGTTGGACATGCACTTTTAAGTTTTATATGGCATGGTAGTGAAAAACACCCAAATTTGTTTTTCACTACTGTGAGGCCTACCTCTCCCATGGGATAACTTTGGATCGCCTGGACATTGGTAATAACATTGACTTTTGTATGGCATACTGTTTTTCAGTTAATAGCCAAACCTCATTATGATCTTTTGTACAACCTGCTGTTTTCTTTATATGTTTTTTTTTAGCTTCTTTGGCCTCATCATGGAGCTATCTAAGCTCACTTAATTCTTTTAGTTAAGTTGATAAGAAATTACTTATGATGTAATTTTCAATTTCACATTTTTGTTTTAATTAAATGTAGCTGATTCAAAAGCACTGTACTTTGCAACTTCGTCAGCTTACTCAAAGTGACAATGTCATCTCCGCTTTTGTGAGCAGCACACTTAACAACTGAAATTTCAAGTAGCTGCAATGCTTTCAAATGTGTGTTCCATTTCTGATCTGGGTACCAGAAAATGTCATGAAACCCCCTTATACTCAGTGCTTAATTTGAGCAGGTAGCTCTTGTACTTGGAACCAGCTTTTGATTATCAACACAAGCACTTATAACATTCTGCCACATGGTGGTGCTGTCTGTCCAGTTGTTTATTAATTCAATATACATTAAAAAGTACTAATTCCTGCTACCCAAACCTTTTTATATAGCTTTGAGAGCCTTGAATAGTCTGAATTGCCACACTTGTAAGAGTGTTGATAGTTAGTAGTTGTGTTAGTACCATCATTGGCAGTGCCAGCAGGGGCAACAGGTGGATCAAGCTGCAGTGGTCTCCTGATGAGGTCCCTGGCAAATACTTTGTTTACAAATTAAGCACTGCATATACCACTGCACAAATCCACTGGCTGCCAGTGTAGAATGTGACACTCAGTCTTTTGGCTAAGCAGCACACTCTTGTTAACATAATTAGTTCTGCAATTTGTGTTGAAGTTACATTACACATGTATAATGCTCCATAATATTTGATATGGCGTAGCGTGCATATGCTTCTTTCAATATCCCTTGATGATTTCTCAAACAAAAAACATTTATAAATGGCACATTTACAAAACTAGATCAGCAAGTTCAAGGGTTATATCCGGTGTGTCTGATGTTGATGAGGTACACAACTCAGTTACATCAATCCAGTTTTGATCCCAGTCATCAATATCTCTGTCTGCAGTTGGCGAAAGCATTACAGGATTCAGAGTGTTACATCTTATAAATACACTTTATCAGCTGCTAGGATTACTTGTTCGTATTTAATTAGTTGGCTGTTATTAAATGCTGAGTTGGAGTATGAGTCAGTAAGATCTCAACTAAATTAGGTTCTAACACAATAAGTGTATAACCCATCACAATCCCCTTACTTTTTTTGAATTGCAAGGCAAACTGCTTCTTCTGATTTGAAACATCCAGGAAGTGGTGCACCTACTGGATCCAATGTAACAAAGAAATAAACCACATGCCCATTTCACTTCAGTATGTTTTTAAATGAGAAACAATAACGTGTACCCTTTTTTATAACAGAAAACGTTTTTCTCCCGTAATTTTGCATTTCTACAGCAGGTGTGCTATACAGTGTTTATCTTTGAGCTCTAGAAAGGCGTTCATGCATCCACCATCAAATGGTATGGGATCCCTTACATCACTGTGAGTAAGCCTCAGTAAAGGCTTGGCTATCAGGGAAACGTTTGGAATTCACTGTCTACAGTAGCAATCCATTCACAAAAACATCCTCACTTCTCTTTGCGTGTTTGATGGATTTATTGTCAGAATTACAGGAACTCATTATTCAGATACTTTTCTCGCCTTTTTTTAATAGGGGGTCCAAAAAGAAAACGTCTTTTTAATACAGTACTGACTTTTTTGTGGGTGATATTTAATGCCCATTTTACCCAAAAATGGTTCAAGAGTTGAATTGTATCTAACTAGTAATCTTCTTTTGTTTTCGATGTAACCATTAGATCAGCTATCTATTGCACCAGCGCTGCGTTACAAGGCTACTGCACTTTTTCCAAATCTTTCTCTAAAATCTGGCTAAAGATTTAAGGACTTTCTGTATATCCCTGTGGAATATGGCACCTAACCAAAACCTTATAAAAACCTGAACTCGAGTAAAAATTGGCTATCTTTATGAAGAGGAATGGAAAAGAAGGCTTGGCACAAGTCAATGACTGTGTATCATTCTATATCTGAAAGAAAATGACAGCGAAATTCGGTACCACAGGACAAATTGGGACCACAATAGTATTCATTTTGGGCAGGTCTTGAACTATCTTCCATTTGCCACTCGTTTTCCTAATGTGCTCCCTAGCACTTCTTTAAAAAATGCCCTGTTCAATTATCTTTTTGATAATTAGTCTCATCCCCTCTTCTGTTTCCTGTATAAGCTTGTACTGAGGAGTTCAAGGATAGACTGCATTTGGTTTCACTGTATTTCTTAGTGGTTCTGCACTTTTAATAATTTCAAGTTCCTTGATTTTAAAATCTCATACCTCTTTTTTCACTGTGTATCTTAAATTATAAGGTTAATCTCCTTTGTACGAGCTGGAAATAAATTAACTTTTGACTCTTGTGATTTCATCTTAGGCTCAGAAGCCTTGTCTTGCATCTGAATTGCCACATAATCTGCTCTGCACTAAATCACAAAATTCGTTTAGCAAAGGAGGTCTCTAAACTGATGGTGATTTTCAATCGGGCCAATCTTTGCAGGAACATTTGCTGAGACCTTCTTAGTGATTTACTTTGACTTGTTTACCTGATGGGGTAGGTTGGGAACCTCCATGAGTCGAACCGTGGAGCTGGTGGCACCTATATTGATTAAAAACAATACTAGCTGTGCATTCACCTCACTATCTATAAATGGAACACTGTGGTATACTTCTATTACTGCACCAAGCCTGCAATCCTCCTTCCCCCTCGAATTGGACTCTTTACAACGAATGCGCTTTTCACGCATTCCATTACAATGCGGTCGTTACAATGACTGCGTTGTTTCGACGCAAACCATTACATCACAAGTTATTTCAATGACTTGCTGTAGGGGGCGCGCTGGACTTAGGAATAGTATTATTTACTATTCCTACTCCAGTTTGTGCAACAGCAGGGAAGGTGTTGGATTGGGAATCCAACACCAGCGTGCCCCCTACAGCAAGTCGTTGAAACGACTTGCGATGTAATGGTACGCGTGGCAACAACATGGTCGTTGTACTGACCGCATTGTAAAGGAACCACGTTGTACCGACAGCTTTGTAAACACTGTTTCCCTCCCCCTTAGGCGCCATCATTGCGACTGAGTAGGTCCAGTAAAAACTCCTAAAGCCATTGAATTCTGGGGAAATTCACTATTAGTTATTAAAAGAGTTTGCTGAAAATTAGCCTTCTGTTGAAAATTTGGCCTTTTATTCTGAATATTCTGATTCATCACCAGTGCTGAAGGCAAATGTACATTGAACTGCCTTTGATTCAGCATATTCTGAAACAGAAGCCAATTGGGCTGGGACCGTTGATTGCAACATCCCATTCTCGTTTGCATTCTTCTGCATTTTGGGAAACATTTGCAAATCATTTTGAACTTGATCGAGATTTTATGTATACTCATGGTTCCAATGGCTACCCACAATAGACGCTAAAAGTACTTTTCTTCAACATTTTAATGGTCACATTATTTTTTATTTACCTCTACCGTGGGAAACAACAACCCAAACTTGCAGATATTGTGTATTATATCCTTGCACACCTACTCCTTGAATGCTTGAATTTGCACCACAATTTGCACCTCCAACTAAACTAGAATCCATCATCCAATTCCTACCACTCCACTGAAAATGCTTTGTGCAATCATGAATTTATCTTTCAATTTTTTCTGTTTTGAATCATAACAATTATCACTACAGTATTTCTCTTACTTAAATATGCCATGGATGCTAAGCTCCGGGCGCAAACCTAACACAAAGTTTGATGTGAATGAATTAATACCTTCTTTCATCGGATATTCAACTCCACTAAACTTTCCATAAGTCTGCATCAACCTCTGATAAATTACTTATTGTTATTTATAAAGTTTTGTATAGCGCGAAGATGACCCATACGGGTATCAGAGCGCTTCACAATTTTGGGTAAGTAGGATACAATATTGGGAAGAAAATGTTTGTTACATATGTATGCATCGCGTGTGCATGACCCTTGTAGGTAACAAAATGTTTTACATGCGGGTCAGGCAGATACACTAATGAGAGAAGAACATTCGAACACATATATGTACAAAGCATGCCAACAAATATTATTCCCAAGTATATAACCATGTAAAAGTCAATCAAGGCAACCGAATAGAGGGCAGTGAGGAGCCGAGTCCTTTACAGGAGAAACGCTAGCATTAGGATTTTTTTCACTTCCTTTTTGAAAGAAGCTGTGGCGGAGATTCGACTGACTTCTGGAGGAAGAGAGTTCCAAATCTTTGGGGCAATGCCTAAGAAGGCTCTGCTACCAGATTTCTGTTTGTGAAAAATCTGTGGTTTCAGTAGCATTGAACTTGGACTTCGTGACGCTCTGCAACCCCCTGATAATTATAGTTTTTGAGCCAGATAAATGGGGGTCTTGAAATGAAGCACTTTGTGAGTCATGCAGGAAATATTTACCTGTATTCTTGCATCGTATGGTAACCAATTTAGGGATTTTAGGTCTGGGGATATGTGATCATTTCTTTTTTTCCCAGTAAGCAATCTGGCTGCAGCATTAATGGAAGCCTTTAGTGGGGCCAAATTCAAATTTGGGGAGACCACAGCGCATGGAACTACCGTAGTCTAGTCTTGGCAAAACTAGAGCTTGTACCGACAATTTGAAGCCTTCCTGTGGAAGGAATGAATTGAGATTCCCTAGTATACTCAACTGATGTTTAGCTCCCTTGGTTGCATTGCTGATCTGGTCCTTCATATTCAAGTGCATGTCTAGTGTGATTCCGAGGGATTTAGCTGACTCAATAATGTGAGGGGAGCAGTTGAAGGATGTAAGGTGTTTCAAAAAATCAAAAACAATGATTCCCTTTGTGTGTATACAAACATACCAACTGGAACACAAAAAAAATTGTTTACATGATTGTATGCACCTGTGGTTTACAGTATGTCGGAATTACCACCAAAACTGTTTGTACACACATTAATAAACAGAAAAGCTCCATCCAGTGTTCAAGAACTGCAACTAAAATGTCAACCCATTTCCTAGAGAAAGAACATGCTCCTAATGACTTGAAGTGGGTGATATTTGAGACGTTGGTAAACTCCTGTGACATGCAGAGACTCCTTTTGGAAAGAGAACAGAGATCAATGTTCAAATTAGAAATCTATCCAATATGTTGCGTCATGACATCCCTTTCTGTGGAAGCTGCAACATCGAATATAGGGTTGAATGACAACATTCCCTGGTCCATGCTAAAAGTGCATTTATGAAACATGGAGCTGTATTGAGACTCTGATTGCATTAGTGAAGGGCATTAAGCTTATATATTACTACGGGAATATACAGAGTCAATAACAGTGGTTAATTGTGATCTTGCTAGACATTTTTAAAGATTTATAACAAGCACCATATGTATTATGTAGCTTAATAACCTCATCTGTAATAAACTTGCATGGTGGAGAATATGGACACCATGAGAATTGTTTTGTCCGCAATCTGAGAAACTGGTCCTTCAGTACGTCATCAAATGTATACAATATATTTGATTCAGAAACACCAGTATTTTAATTGGAAGTAATGTATCAAATATGGTTCTCTGCGATGTCCCTTTTTGTTAAAGCTACAACGTTCAACATATGTACGGGACATGTGACATCATCCTACATGCACTAATGTAAATAAAATGTATAGAGCGCAACGATTGCCTGAAGGCATCTTGGCGCTATCGAAACAAAGAACAGATAAGACAGAAGAGATAACCAGTACTGGAAACCGAGCGGGAAAAATTATTTTTCCTGTTTTATGCCGTTTGTGTAAATAGCCAGGTTTTTAGGCTTTTTCTAAAGCTCAGCAGGAAAGGGGCTGATTTTAATGTGATAGGTAAGTCATTCCAAAGCAGTGCTGTTGATCTGAAAAAGCTCCTACCTCCCCAGTTAGCTTTCTTAAAAGGGGTGACTACCATGTTCTTGGCGAGGCCTGACCGTATGGTGTTACATATAGATTAAACCGTGTGGGGCTCAGGGCTGAGCCCTGAGGAACTCCACATGGAAGGGAAAACTGCTTAGAGGCAGCCATCCCCATTGCCACATTTTGCTGTCTATTGGTTAAGAAAGATTTTAAGAGATCCAACGCTGTGTCTTTTATTCCTGCAGCATGGAGCCGGTCAGCCAGAATCTCATGGCTGACCGTATCAAAGGCTGCTGAGAGGTCAAGCAGCACCAGAGCCCCCGACCCCCCTCCATCGAGAATGTTCCGACTATCTTTCGTAGCTATAATTAGGGCAGATTCAGTGCTGTAATTTTTCCTAAAACCATGTTGTGTTTCGTCTAGCAATGTGCTCTGTGAATGGAACGGACGGCAGTGAATAAATACTGAGATACGAGGAAATGTTTGTCTGGGAAGGCTTTAGACAGGGAGGCCAGTGACAGACTTCCAGAAGCTACTTGGGGTTTACTTGAATGACAATGTGAATGGGGTGCACACATTTTATAGCGCATGGTATGGTGAATTAACGACAATGAACCATAATGCTGTTTTGCTCACTGAAGGGCTTGTGAGATATAAATAGGAGAGAGAACACATTATTTGCGCTGCCGACTGCTTTAAAAATCGTGGCCCAGATGAGAGAAGAATTGAGGAATAACAGATTTTTTGATCCATATTCACTTTGCATTTGACAGCGGCTTGAGAATGGGGTTACCAAACTCAGTTATGCAAACATATTGTGATATGCATGAAATAAGACCAAACAGTTTGAGTGTATGTATGTATGTATATATATATTCACAAAAAAACCCATAGGTTTCAGGGGCGTTATAGTTAGCTGGACATTTCCCTCGTACAAAACCCTAGAATTTCCCCTGTTATAGTTTGTTCAGCTAACTATAACTTGCGCCCCCGCAATGCACTGCTGATGATGTCACATATTACATCACTCATGACATGGTCAGTAACATCACTGATGACATCACTGATGACATCTCAAATGCCATCACTGATGACATCACTGATGACATCATCCATGTGATAAATTAGTGCATCTTCCCACACCCTAATATAACCTTTGATACACCGACTCAAAATTTCAGACGGCCATTTTGAAAACCATAGATACTCCAATACCAATAACTTCATGACTCTTAGGTCTAGATACACCTCCACTCACTCACCTGTACAGTCACTCATACTTACAGTCACTCCGTACAAGACTATGATATGCATTTATACACCTATATAGACACTCACACACCACCAATCATCCATTGAGGTACTGACACACCTAGTCAGTTGTGCAAATAATTAAACACAGTCCAATTTACTCACTTATACAGTTAAACACACTCAAGTTCACTTACTTATAAAAATACTAACAAATTCTGACACTCTTATACAATTACTAATACAAGCACACACTCATCCATACAGGCACTCCCTCAATCATACACTCTCACATATAGATAGTTATATACTCTTACACACATATACACTGCGTTTCACATATGTAGTTACTGACACATGTACAACTGAGATATACATTCAATCACTAATACACTCATACATACACTCACCCAACCATACAGTCCATCACAGTTGCACTCTTAAAACCATGCACCATAGAATCACCCACTCACACATCTATGCACAGAGTCAAACACACCCTACCCACACAAACACTCAGGCACCCATACAGATACTCGGACAACCAATCAATAACCCATATAGACACTCATATAGCTATTCACCAAACCATGCAGCCACTTATACACCAACACACAGACACATACAGACATTCACACAGTTTAGTCACTAGTCTGCAGTAAGATACATTTAATGACTCACTTATAGAGTCAGTTACGCACCTAGAAAATCACCCATTCACACACTTATACACCCACTCATTCTTCCATAGACCTTTCACTATAAATATATAAAACATATTTAAACTTTTAAGAAAAACACACATTCACTGGATGATGTCATCAGTGATGTCATTTGAGATGTCATCAGTGATGTCATCAGTGATGTCACTGACCATGTCATGAGTGATGTAATATGTGACGTCATCAGCAGTGCATTGCAGGGGGGGCGAGTTATAGTTAGCTGAACTAACTATAACAGGGGAATTTCTAGGGTTTTGTACGAGGGAAATGTCCAGCTAACTAGAACGCCCCTGAAACCTATGTTTTTTTTAGTGAATTTCTAAGGTTTTTTAAATGCCAATTCCTAACTATAACGCCCCTGAAACCTTTTTTTTTTCAGTGAATTTCAAAGGTTTTTTAAATGCAAATTCCTAACTATATCAGGCCTGAAACCTATGGTTTTTTCAGTGAATTTCAAAGGTTTTGTAAATGGCAATTTTGAATGTATTAATTGTTATACTGATTTTTTTGATACTGATTTACTACATTTTTTAAACTATTTATTTTTAGATATATATTTTTTAATTACACTATACATTACAATACAAAATATACTTCCTCAGAATGAATTACTTTAGTTTAAATACTTGGCAAATAGGCAACACAATTTCAAACACAAAGCAAAATTGAGCTCAATGTGAATTTCTAGTTAAATGCAATTAGTTACATTATGGATTACTTTTCTAACCACAGGACTGGATCCTAGATTCAGTCCTTGGACATCTCCTGTAAACAGTTGAGTAAAAGCGCTTTGGTTACAGTAGTGATTTTTAAGGAATATTATCATATTTTAAAAGTTGACACTTAGAAATATTTTCACATAGAATCACCAATGTTATCCTATGGCAGAAAATTCACTTAGCATGTAAGTAGTGTTATTGTTACTTTTTCTTACTCAGTGGTGGATCCTGGATCCAGCACTGGCCATCCTCCTGTAAACAGTTGAAAGAATGCATTTAAGTCATACAGACGATTTTTTAGGAATATTTTTAGTTTGTGAAAATAGACACTTAGAAACTTTTCTGGTGAAAACCACACAATGGATTCCTATGGAAGGAAATACAAGTTACTGGTAAGTACGCTTAGAATTACTTTTCAGGGTCAGTGCTGAGCTAAAAGATGCAGCACTGGGAATCGGGAATGGGGGCTGCGTGGCCCCCCTCCCGAGGCCATAATTTGCCCCGGGGACCCCATCCCCCGGGGCATTGCCCTTTTCTAAAAAATATGTTTTTTTTTTATGGAGGGGGTCTGCGTAGCCCCCCTCCTGTGGCCACCTATGGCCCCGGGGACCCCATCCCCCGGGGCCGTTTTTAATTTTTTAATTTTTTTTATTTTTGGGAGGGGGGCAGCGTGGCCCCCCTCCCGGGCCACTACTGGCCCCGGGGACCCCATCCCCCGAGGCCTGGCCTTCGTTGGGGGCCGTGGGGGGTCCCCAATCCACCCACGGCCCTGCCGGCTCCCCGCGTCCTGCGGGAGCCGGCATTGCTTTTCCACATGGGGAGCAGCTAACATGCTGCTCCCCATGTGGAAAAGCAATCGTCTTTGGTATTTGGAAGAGAGAGCAGGTTTCCTGCTCTCTTCCAAATACCAAAGCAGTTTGCTATGGCAGGATGGGAACCGCGAGGCTCCCACCCTGCCATAGCAAACAGCAGTGTCCCGGGGGTTGGCACCCCCGGGACACTGCAGGAGCCGGCCCTGGGGGGGGTGGCGGTTCCCAGGGCCATCTTTGGCTCCAGGAGGGGGGCCACACGGCCCCCCTCCCACTGAATTTAAAGCCCCGGGGGTGGTGGTCCCCGGGGCTTGGGGGTCCGTAACGGACCCCCAATTTTATATAATTAGTGCCCTGGGGAGGTGGCGGTCCCCGGAGTGTGTGGGGGGGGCTCGAGCCCCCCACACAGGTTTTTTATTTAAAAAAACAAGCCCGGGGGGGGTGGCGGTCCCCGGGGCTGCGGGGGGGCCATGAGCCCCCCCGCATACAATAAATTAAAGCCCCGGGGGTGTTGGTCCCCGGGGCTGGGGGGCCCCTCTGGGGCCCCCATTATAATAAATAAATTGCCCCCGGGACTTGGCCCCCCGGGGGCTAAATCAAAACGAAGCGTGGGAGCCCCTGAGCAGGCCTAGGGGGTCAGGGTGTTTCTACCCTGCCCCCTTCTCGCGTTTTGCACCTTTTGTTTGTGCTTTCTTGTGCCTCGGTTCTACCGAGGCACAAGATGGCTGCCAACACTTCCTGATTCAGAGTGTTGGCAGCCAATTAGCATTTAGGGCGTGATCGGGAGGGTGCGCGCTTGGTTCGGGGAGGGTGCGCTTACAGTGCGGGTAGGGTCCGCGGATCCTCCCCGGCCATAGATATTTATGTACTTTTAACTCTAATTTTCTCAGGAACTGCTGAATGGATTTACACCATTTAAGCAAAAGGCACGAGTCTGAACTGAGAACTACCTCTTTGCCAAATTTGGTGTAATTCCGTTCAGCAGTTCGGGCTGTAGCTGCGACAACAGATCCTATGGGGAAAACGCGTTTTGGGACCTCCCTTTTTTCTCGGCCCTCGCTTGACGAATCACCACAAAACTTTCAGGGTAGGAGCGGAGCGGAGCTGGCCAAAAGTTTGGAAAAATTTGCAAGGATTCGTCAATCGGCGCCAACGTGATTCCAAATAGAATGTTGCGGATTTCCTACGGAAAATAGGTCCTAACTATAACTATCTATACTAATTACCTACTGGCGGTCGCCAGTAGGTAGTTATAGTTAGGACCCTGTTTCCATAGGAAAACCGCAACATTCTATTTTGAATAACTTTGGCGCCGGTCGACGAATCCTCGCGAAATTTTCAAAACTAATGGGGCGCTACGCTCCGCTCCTACCCTGAAAGTCTCGGGGGGATTCGTCAAGCGGGGGCTGAGAAAAAAGGGGGGTCCCAAAACGTGTTTTCCCCATGCATTTTTCCATAGGACCTTTAGACACGGCTACTGCCCGAACGGCTGAACAGAGTTACTTGAAATTTGGCAGAGAGGTAGTCTACAGGTCAAGGAAGTGCCTTTTGTAGGTCTGGTGTAAATCTGTTCAGTAGTTCCTGAGAAAATAGCATTTAAATCAATATATATATCTGTGGCAGCTTACCGTGCGCTTACGGTAAGCTTACCGTACGCGTACGGTGCCGTGCGCGAGCGCGATTCTGATTGGCTGTTAGATCTTAGTAAACATTCGAATCGGTCGAAACCAGGAAGTGTCGGCCGCCATTTTCTCTCTCGCACTCTGAGGGGGGAGGAAAAACAAAGTTGGATAACATGAAAAGGGGCAGGCTAGACAGCTCCTAACCACCTATCCATGGTTAGGGTGTCCCAAAAGAACCCCCAAGGCCAAAAATTCATTTTATTTTTTTTTTTTAAAAACGCCGATTGCGCTTACCGTACGCGTACGGTAAAAAAAAAAAAAATTATCCACATTTTCCACATATATCTAATTTAATCATTTAATAGATAACCTTTCACAACGAAGCGCATAATATGTCCTCCGTGTGTGGACGATGCGCGAAGCGCATCGTGCGTACATGGCCCACGGCATGGCCCACGGCACTAACTGCGTAAAGTGGGCGCGCGGTGCGCAAAGCGCACCGCGTGCTCACTGTGCGCGAAGCGCACCGTGCGCGCACGGAACGATCTGCATGAAGTGGGCGCGCACGCCACGAACGGCGTAAAGTAACTTAGCATTTAAAAAACCGTACAAATTCACTGAAAAAACCATAGGTTTCACACACGTTATAGTTAGGAATTAGCATTTAAAAAACCTTGCAAATTCACTGAAAAAACCATAGGTTTCACACATGTTATAGTTAGCTGGACATTTCACTCATAAAAAACCATTGAAATTCCCCCATTATATTTAGTGCAGGCAACTATAACTCACGCGACCGCAATCCTCTGCTGATGACATATGTGTCTTTATGAAAAAGAAATATTTGCAATATATGTATAGCTAAAATTTAATGGAAGAAGACATGGGCAAATAAGTGTCTAAATACAGTATTAGCATCAGCAGAGGATTGCGGTCGCGTGAGTTATAGTTGCCTGCACTAACTATAACGGGGGAATTTCAATGGTTTTTTACGAGTGAAATGTCCAGCTAACTATAACATGTGTGAAACCTATGGTTTTTTCAGTGAATATATATATATATATGTATATATATATATATATATACACACGTGTGTGTTTGTATGTGTGTATTTGTCTTGTTTTGCATATATATATATATTATCTACTGGCGGTCGCCAGTAGATAGTTATAGTTAGGACCGAGTTTCCATAGGAAACCTCAAAATTCTATTTTGAATAACTTTGGCGCCGGTTGACGAATCCTCGCGAAATTTTCAAAACAAATGGGGCGCTCCGTTCAGCTCCTACCCTGAAAGTCTCGGGGTGATTTGTCAAGCGGGGGCCGAGAAAAAGGGGGGGTCCCAAAACTCATTTTCCCCATGCATTTTTCCATAGGACCTTTAGTCGAAGGTACAGCCCGAACGGCTGAACAGAATTACGTGAAATTTGGCAGAGAGGTAGCCATAAGGTCAAGGAAGTGCCTTTTGCAGGTTTGGTGTCAATCTGTTCAGTATTTCCTGAGAAAATAGCATTAAAATGCATATCAATATCTATACGCGCGGACCGTGCGCGCACGGTGCGCGCATGGTGACGTGCGCGAGCGCAATTCTGATTGGTTGTTAGATGTCAGTAAACATTCGAATCGGTAGAAATCAGGAAGTATCGGCCGCCATTTTGTCTCTCGCAGTCTGAGGCAGTGAAAAGCAAAGGTGGAGAATGTGAAAAGGGGGCAGGGTGTACAGTTCCTGACCACCTAGCCTTTGTCAGGGGGTCACAGAAGGACCCCCAAGGGTGAAAAAAAGATTATTTTTTTTAAAATATCGCGGGGTGCGCGCACTGTGCGCGCACGGCACGCACAGCGCATGGTGGGCGCTCGGTGCGTGAAGCACACCGATCGCCCGCGGTGCGCGAAGCGCACGGTGCGCGCACGGTGAAAACCCTGAAGAAATTTTTTTTTTTATAAATACATAACTTAGCATTTAAAAAACCGTACAAATTCACTTAAAAAACCATAGGTTTCACACACGTTATAGTTAGGAATTAGCATTTAAAAAACCTTGCAAATTCACTTAAAAAACCATAGGTTTCACACAGGTTATAGTTAGATGGACATTTCCCTCATAAAAAACCAATGAAATTCCCCCGTTCTAGTTAGTTCAGATAACTATAACTCGCGCGACCGCCACTCTATCACAAGGAGGATGTCATGAGTGATGTAATATGTGACGTCATGAGCAGTGGATTGCGGGCGCGCGAGTTATAGTTATCTGAACTAAGTATAACGGGGGAATTTCATTGGTTTTTTACGAGGGAAATGTCCTTCTAACTATAACCTGTGTGAAACCTATGGTTTTTTAAGTGAATATAGATATATGTAGATATATATAGGTATATATGTAAAACAATGTGGTTCCCACCGGCGCGCACAGCAGCAGGTGCCGACGTGAAGCTAAACCAATGGCCTAAGTCATTTTTTCAAACAAAGACTTGGGCTCATTGACTGGGTGTGAAAGTGTCTATAAAGGTATACATGTGGGTGTGAGAGGTCTGGGTTTGTGACTGAGTGTAAATGTGTCTGAATGGGTGTAAGAGTGGATGTGAGAGGAAATGTATAGGTATGGAAGTGGATGTGAAAGTCTCTGTATGGATGTAAGTGTGGGTGTGAGTGTCTCTGTATGGGTTTATAAATGGGTGTAACAGTGTCTGTAAGATATCTGAATGGATGTGACAGTGTTTGTATGGGAGTGGGTGTAAAACTGTCTATATAGATGGAAGTGTTTCTGGTGTGGGTCTCTGTATGGGTTTGTAAATGGGTGTGAAAGTCTGTATGAATGTAAGTGTGAGTGTCTCTATAGGTTTATGAATGGGTGTAAAAGTATCTTTCGGATATCTGAATGGATGTGACAATGTCTGTATGAGTGGGTGTATAAGTGTCTGTATAGGTGTAAGTGTGGATGTGAGAGTCTCTATATGGGTTTACGAATGGATGTGACAGTGTCTGCATGGGTATAAGAGTGGATGTGAGAGTGTCTATGGATATGTGAGTAGCTGTGAAAGTCTCTGTATGGATGTAAGTGTGGGTGTGAGCGTCTCTGTATGGGTTTGTGGATGGGTGTAACAGTGTCTGCATGGATGTAAGACTGAGTTTGAGAGGGTCTACATGGCTGTGTGAGTGGCTGTAAAAGTTTCAGTATGTACATAAGTATGTGTGTGAGAGTCTCTGTATGGGTTTGTGAATGTGTGTAACAGGGTCTGTAGAATATCTAAATGGTTGTGACTGTATGGGTGTAAGTGTAGATGTGAGAGTTTCTGTATGGGTATGTGAGTGGGTATGACAGTATCTGTATGGGCATGTGAGTGACTGTGAGAGTAAAAAAAGGGTATACAAATATATATATATATGTATTTTTTGAGCTGCACCAGATCCACAGATCCCTTGTGGAGTTAAACAAGGCCCCTCTAATCCCCATAAGGGATCTGCGTATCGTGCAAGTGGACCAAAAAAATTGTTTTCACATTTGTGATCTTAGGACACATGGTAAACCCTCTTTTATAAGAAAACCTCTCACCTGACCCCTTCATTCAATATGCAAACAACTTTCAGCCCCGGGGACCATTCCCAGACAAACAAAATATTTCTGTGAAGGTGCGGCTAGCCAATCAAGACTCTGATGTGGCGCATGGCTCTGCGTATCCCCTGTGGGTGGAACCACAGAGGCTCTGCATCCCTATAGATACAAATTAGTTTACCGGTCAATATCTCAAAAACTACTGAACAGATTTAAACCAAATCACAAAAAGAGTGATCTGCTGAACAAAATATACCTTTCTTCCAAATTTAGTGTAATTCTTGCCAGCGGTTTGGGCTGTAGTTGGGACCCCCTTTTTCTTGGCACCCACTTGATATGCCACTCCAAAACTTTCTAGACACAGGGTGAAATGAGTGTCATTTAAAAACAAAAAATGTTCGTGAAGATTTGTTGATCGGTGCTAAAGGTAAAAGCAACTGAAAAACAGGTTTTTAATAGAAATCCTAACTATAACTACCTACTGCGACCGCCAGTAGGTACTATATATATTTTTGTGTGTATGTATATATATATATATATACATATATACATATGCAAAAACTCCTCCAATGCTGAAAGGAAAGAGGCCACATGGGGAAATATCTTCGGAAGCCCTTTATTTACGCAGCTGTCAGGCACAATGCATTTCGGCTTTGTCGGCCTTCCTCAGGTGCCGCTGTCTTACCAGGATGCTGCCCCACCCATGTTTTAAATCAGTCCTGCATCTCTCCCATTGGTGGGAGTACTCAGAGCTCCTGGTCATGTGATCACCCCTCACGATGTAATATAGTGAACACTACATCTCCCAGAGTTGTTCTTGCCTGGGTGGAAGTTGCGCGGAGCTGAATTAGGTGAAAACTGGTGCTATGCAGGACAAACACGGATGACTGAATGGAATTGTCCTGGTTGTCGTACGTCCAAAGCGCTTCCTTGGGTCCCCTTATGTTCCAGCCTCATAAAATAAGGATCCACCGGGTTGCGGATTTTGATTACAGTGAACAAAACCCCCTTTGAAGTCACAAGCTGCATCTGGCAGCAGCCCTTGCTTCTCCTACTCGTTGAGGCGGGCTGGAGCAAATCCGATACCTCGGAGAGAAAGAAGCACTGCAAACGCAGAAGCCAGCAACGCTCCAGCCAACTTGCAGAACGGGGCCTCTTTAAACGCCTCTGGCTGGCGTGGAAATATGCAAATACTCCTCCAATGCTATATTGTTTTTGTTGGCACAACTGCAGACCAGAATTGTGTCAGCCGACACATAAGGAGCACGCACGAGAATTTGTATTTCAAATCTTCTTTAATTTGTGCAGATCCACCCTCAGCACTGACAGATGCGTTTCGCCACTCCGGCTTTGTCGATGTCAGTTTCCAATTTACAAAATACCATTTTTAAAGTGAAAAAAGTGCATTAAGTCAAATGATAGAAATAGAAGATGGCTAAATTCATGTACAATACTAGTATTATATGGTGGCCATCTTAAAGTTCTGTTGTGGCAATGTTTAACTATAATGTTCAGTTCCATGTCAATCACATAAAACATCATCTGAAAAACTTCATGTCCTCCATACAAATATTCAGAAATGTTGTATCCGGACGAAAGCGGGGATAAAAAGTGAACATAATTATAAGAAACATAATTATGATTTTAATAATCAGTGTTATACCAACCGAGAAAATATAGTGATCTATATATTTCATCATATAAATGTGCCTGGTGTTGGTATGACCCCTTGAAAGAAACAACCCCAATGCCAAAAATTGTGTAATTATACCACCCTGAATGGGCAAACTTAACTGGCTTTAGGGATGGAGGATGCTGAAATATAATGTGTCCCAGAGTGGTCAGAGTACAAACATGGGATAGAAGTAATTTTATATAAGCCTCGCACGATAAAGCCCTGAATGGGCAATTTTACAAAAAATGTGTTAAGACGTGAGACGTTCATGGAATGGTAATATTACTTCTTTATCCTCTCTCTAGTAGGAGTGATCTACTTGGAATTCCAGGGATCAAATTTCACTTGTGGGTATATAAAAGGAAGTGTATATAGTATCCTCAAAATAATCATTATTGTGGCATTTAATTGCTCACTCTAGGTGAGCCCACAATACTTCATCGCTGTTCAAAACCTGTTGTGCCATAGTGCCAAGCTCTATGATGTACCTGGACTCCATAGAGCGTAGTTTCCTGACTCTATCCCCCCCTCTTTCATTTTTGGAGTTTTGGTCTAGGCAGTAGAATGTCAACAAAATCACGATTACTTTTGTGAGCACTTTCAAAATGGCGAGACTCAGGATAGGTACTATCTTTCTTCGCTATCGGCCGCATGTGCTCTAGAACACGTTTTTTGGCAGGGTGTATTATGCTGCATATGTATTTTTTCTGACAGGGACACTCTAGACAGTATATGGTAAATTCTGAGTTACAGTTGAGGAGTCGATTGATGGTTCTAGTAGACTTCCCTTTCTTTCCTTGTACTTCATATGTATTCTTTTTGTGGCTAAATTTACAAGCTTTACCTTTTTGATAAGGAAAGAACCCTGCCAGAGGTTCATTCTTTCGTTGGTTGGACTGATAGTGGCTTGCTACCAGATGGTCTTTAATCGATTTTGATCTTCTATATGTGATCAATGGCTGGGTGAAATTACATTTCTCAAGATATTATCCGTTTTTAGGATATGCCAATTTTACCTGAACATTTTGTCAGTGTTGGAAGGTTGTGTGTTAAAGCCCGTGATCATCCGTGCAGGCTCCACTTTATTACAGGCTTTCTTCTTTTTAGTGGATTTTTGGACCAATAGTTCTAGTCTAGTTATTTTCTCAACTTTAAAAAAAATATTATATATATTTTTATATATATTACCTACTGGCGGTCGCCAGTAGGTAGTTATATTTAGGACCTCGTTTCTGTTCAAAAAGTGTTTATTCTTTTGCCAATATCTTTGGAGCTGATTGACAAATGTTTGCAAAATTTTCAAAACTAATGGGGCGCTCCGGTCAGCTCCTGTTTTGAAAGTTTCGGGGTGATTCATCCAGCGGGAGCCATGTTAATTTCCATAGGAACTTTAGACAAAGCTACAACTTGAACTGCTGAACGGAATTACACCAAATTTGGCAAAAAGGTAGGTCTTGGTTCAAAAAGAGCCCTCTTTCTTAAATGGTGTAAATCCGTTCAGTAGTTCCTGAGAAATTAGAAAAAGAAAAGTTTTGATATCCGAGCACTGAGGAGGGTTCGTGAACCCTCCCGGGCACGAGCTTCACTCTGATTGGCTGCCAACACTCCAAACCAGGAAGTGTCGGCAGCGATCTTGTGACTCGGTAACCGAGTCACAAGAAAAGAGTAAATAAAAAGGTGAAAAACAAGAAAAGGGGGCATGGTACAAACACCCTGACACCCTAGGCCTTCTCACGGGGTCCCACAAGGACCCCCCAGGGCCCAAAAAAGCATTTCTTTTTTTAAAAACTCGGCCGAATTCGCGCTTAGGAATTAATTCCCCTTGAATACTAAGGGTCCGTGGGGGGCAACTAGCCCACCAGGTACCTCCAATATGCTCCACAGAGCTGCATTGCAGAGAGGTGGTCCGAGGCATGCCCCTTTTTACACCACTCTGCAAACGTGCCTCTTGGCACACTGCTGGTGGGGCGATGAGGTCCTCTTGTGTCCTGAGGACCTCAGAACACAAGTGGACTTCATCCCCCGAAAAGCAGTGCGCTAAGAGGCGCGTTTGCAGAGTGATGTAAAATGGGTGTGTGGTCCACTGCAATCCAGCTATGTGCCGTTCACTGGAGGTACCTGGTGGGCTAGTTGGTCCACAGGGACCCTCAGTATTCAAGGGGAATTAATTCCCCAACTAACAACGTGCCAGGGGGTGCGTTTGCAGAGTGGTGGAGGAAGGGGGTGTCGCCTTTCTCAACTTCTCAGCAATCCCACTGTGTGGGGCTTACTGGAGGTAAGTGGTAGGCTAGTTGGCCCCTAAAGGACCCCCAGCAGCAAAGGGGACTTGAATCCCCACCCAAGAGAGCCCCAGGGAACGTGTTTGGAAAATGGTTGGCAAAGGGGGTGTGGCCTGCTACGAGTACTTACCAATGCTGCTGTGTGGGACTTAATGAAGGTAATAGGAGGGATTGTTGGCCCCCAAGGATGTCCTTGGGGGCCAACTACCCCTCTTGTTACCTCCAGTAAGTCCCACACAGCAGCATTGGTATGTACACAGTGGGATTGCCAAAATGTGTTCGGAGGCCTTGCCCCCCTTTCTCCACCACTCTGCAAATGCACCTCACGTGCAGACTACGGGATGGGGGATGAAGTCCGATTTACTCCTGAGGGAGTTTGGGGGCCAAGAAGCCCTCCTGGTTCCTGGTACCTTCTGTAATTCCTGAGCACTGGTTGGAGGTCCAGCACCCTTTCTCCACCACTCTGCAAAGGTGACTACTACTTAATGAAGCATCTTTCTGCACCTCTGACTTAGAGGTAGTTTTAATCCCCCTGCCCCATTATGTACTAGGGCCTTACAGTGCAGGTCATGCCAATCAGAGGGGTACCCCAACACATATGTTCCCTAGGGTATGTAGGTATTTTCACTGTATTCTAAGTGTCTTTTAGCATAGAACTGGCTCTAGGCCTGGTTAGTCAGAGTCAGTTACCACCAGTACCCATCAGCAAAAAGTTGGGGGCACAGGCTGTCTTGCAACAAGGCCTCTTTCTGCTCCTCTGTTGGTTCTTTCTGCACATCTCTTGCTTCTTCCTGCACTTTTCTTCGTCTTTCTGTAGTTCTGTTGCCTCTTTCTGCATTTTTCTCTTGCTTCTTTCTGTGCCTTTGTTCTTCTTTCTTCACATTTCCTACCTCTGTAGGCATAGTTAGAAATTAGCATTTGAAAAACCTTTGAAATTCACTGAAAAAACCATAGGTTTCAGGGACGTTATAGTTAGTTGGACATTTCACTCGTACAAAACCAGTGAAATTCAGCCGTTATAGTTAGTTCAGCTAACTATAACTCGTGCCCCCGCAATGCACTGCTGATGACATCACATATTACATCATTCATGACATGGTCAGTGACATCATTGAGATGTCATCAGTGATGTCACTGACCATGTCATGAATGATGTAATATGTGATGTCATCAGCAGTGCATTGCGGGGGCACGAGTTATAGTTAGCTGAACAAACTATAACAGACGAATTTCACTGGTTTTGTACGAGTGAAATGCCCAACTAACTAGAACGTCCCTGAACCCTGTGTTTTTTTCAGTGAATGTGTATATATATAAGGTTATATTGGACTCGCATTGGAGTACATGTCCCAACATGCTCTACAGCATTAACGTACTAAACGCAGCCCACGAAAGGCCAACCAATCAAATTAAAGCATGAAATATGGTTAAAATGCGAGCATTCACTGTGTCAGTTGTATGAAGCAGCCCATGAAGAAGAGGTGTGAGACCTCGAAACGCGTCGGCAAATGAACTGATACTGGGAAACTAAGGCGGATTGAAGTGTTAAGCCGAATGGCGGTGACCCGTCGAGTGCTCTCTCAAAGCTTTCGGGCCATTGTTTTCAAAATTAAGGTCACGGCTGCCCTGCCGTGGAGACGAGCACCATCTGTCAATTTAAAGAGGCTGTTGAAGTGGAACTATGTCCGCATGAAGTCAGCACGGGAAGCCTTCTTGAAGAAATTCCGCCCCTGCATTCCATAATCCTACTAAGGAAATAAATATGCTTTTAAATATTTACAAGTTGCGCACTGAGCCTACTAAAGGTTATATTGGACTCGCATTGGACTACATGTCCCAACATGCTCTACAGCATTAACGTACTAAACGGAGCCCACGAAAGGCCAACCAATCAAATTAAAGCACGAAATATGGTTAAAATGCGAGCATTCACTGCGTCAGTTGTATGAAGCAGCCCATGAAGAAGAGGTGTGAGACCTCAAAACGCGTCGGCAAATAAACTGATACTGGGAAACTGAGGCGGATTGAAGTGTTAAGCCGAATGGCGGTGACCCGTTGAGTGCTCTCTCAAAGCTTTCGGGCCATTGTTTTCAAAATTAAGGTCACGGCTGCCCTGCCGTGGAGACGAGCACCATCTGTCAATTTAAAGAGGCTGTTGAAGTGGAACTATGTCCGCATCAAGTCAGCACGGGAAACATTCTTGAAGAAATTCCGCCCCGGCATTACATAATCCTACTAAGGAAATAAATATGCTTTTAAATATTTACAAGTTGCTCACTGAGCCTAATAAAGGTTATATTGGACTCGCATTGGACTACATGTCCCAACATGCTCTACAGCATTAACGTACTAAACGGAGCCCACGAAAGGCCATCCAATCAAATTAAAGCATGTAATATGGTTAAAATGCGAGCATTCACAGGTCAGTTGTATGAAGCAGCCCATGAAGAAGAGGTGTGAGAGCTCAAAACGCGTCGGCAAATGAACTGATACTGGGAAACTGAGGCGGATTGAAGTGTTAAGCCGAATGGCGGTTACCCGTCGAGTGCTCTCTCAAAGCTTTCGGGCCATTGTTTTCAAAATATATATATATATCTAAAGGGACAAACAAGATTATGACTGCGGGCAGATTTTTACCTTTGCTCGCAAATACGATGCAATAAAAGCATCTTCCAGAACCAGCAAGCCCTTTACTTCCTCTGCGACAGCGGGTCCCAATCAAACACAGCAAGAATTGTCCACAGTTTCCGATCTCAGTTCCGCCTTGGATAGCGAGTCTAATGTAGAATCCAACAGAGGGGCAACAGGTGGGACCACCAACACTATTACCAAACATACTCTAGTGGATGAATTACATTTTTTACGGGACGAGCGGCGCCAAACCTTGCGTCCCAGAAATCCACAACCGACAGGAACCAAAAACGAAACACCAAAAGAAATGAAAGAAGGAAAAGACGAAGGAAAAAACAAAGGGAGGTACAACAAAACACAGAAAAGGAACTGGCGCCGATAATTAACTTAGAATCCCAGTCCTCTAACACCATCATCAATTTGGCAAATGTCAACTTAGACAAGGCAGAACAACAACTCCTAGCGTTAGGACTTTCATATTGTCCTGAAACAAATTTTGAGTATGTACAAACAAGAGCGGATGTGTATCACTTTATACGGAAACTAAAAGAACGAAAATTTCATTCACAATTTCAAAACAAAGAACATGATACTTCGGCAAGGGAGAGCTCAACAGAGAAGGCTACTCATCTAGTAATATCAGATGTCAACCTATTGGGGGTATTACAAGACCTAGAACAAAATGTGTCACCTAGTTCAACGCCACCTTCCTCTCAATCAATTCTGGCACAACAACAACTCAACTCTAGCCAGAGGCCGACTACTAAATTTAAACCGAAGTCCAGATTTGTTCCTATTTTGCCTAGAGACAATATCGATGTATTCAATGAAACTGTGGTTGCGGAAATTAAGAAGCTGAACTATAAAGTAGCAGGAACAAAAAAGAAATATAGCCACCAACAACAAAGATATCACCAGCTGATGAAAAGATTAAAAGAACAAGATAAAGTGGTTATCCGCAACTCAGATAAGGGCGGAAATGTGGTGTTATGGCCCCTGCAACAATACACTGAAGAAGCAATGTCTCAACTCAATGATCGATCATGTTACAAATTGAGCAATAAACAGGCAATATCACAAGCACAAAACAAACTATTTACTAAACTTCTGGCTTGGAAAAGCATTGGCCTCATAAATCAAGATGAATATAAATTTATGAAAAAAGATTATCCTATCACGCCGGTAATTTATTTTATATCGAAGATTCATAAAGATATCAAAAATCCACCAGGGCGGCCAATTATATCGGCCAAACAAAACCTACTAGAAAACATTTCGATTTACATAGACTCTTTCCTTCAAGACCTCGTGAAAGGATTACCATCGTACGTCCAGGATACATCTGACTTTCTGAGACAGATATACAATTATCGGTGGAAAGAGGATTATCTTTTAATAACATTGGATGTGTCCAACCTATATACTTCAATCAACCACAGAGATGGACTCAGAGCTGTAGACTATTTCTTGGCCACTAGACTGGTCCAATTTTACCAACACAACAAAATGTTGCTCAGTCTAATCCAATTTTGCTTAAATAACAATTTTTTCTTGTTTAATCAACAAGTCTATCAGCAATTAAGGGGGGTAGCTATGGGGGCTAGCTTTTCACCAAGCTATGCTTGCCTCCATATGGGCTTCTGGGAAGAGACAATCTTGAAAGTAAAGTATGCTACAGTAGTGGATAAACATGTAATGAAATGGATGCGATTTATAGATGATCTTTTCATAATTTGGCAGGGCAGCGAGTTGGAGGCACAGAATTTTATTGATAGCATCCATGACAATAATCTCAATTTACACTTTACAAGTACCATTGATAAAAAAGAAATTTGTTTTCTTGATGTTCAGGTATATGTTGACAACAACCAGTTGCACACTAAACTCTATCGCAAACCGACATCAGGCAACACCACTTTGCAGTCCTCAAGCTTTCATCCAAAACATACGATCCACAGCATCCCATATGGGGAGATGCTGCGGATGCGAAGAATATGCAGTAAGGACACTGATTTAGCGGTTGCCCAACAAGAAAGCCGAAACAGATTCTTAGAGAGGGGTTATAGCAACAATGTGATTAATGTGGCTATACGAAAACCAAGTCCATGAGCCGAGAAGACTTACTGTTTAAACCATCTAATAGTAAAGCCAAACCAAGCAATAGTGGTGAGTGCCCAACAAAGACAGGGGACATAAGACTGATTTTGACATACAACAAACAAAGGGACAGTCTTATGAAAATCATAAAAAACAACTGGTACTTATTACATCTTGATATGCAACTAAGTGAGATTATTCCAGCTAAACCCACCATCCCATTCAGAAGAGCACCATCAACTAGTGATTTTCTAGTTAGCAGCAGCCCTGAAATAAGATCAGGAACAAATTGGCTTACAAAGCGTAAGGGCTTTGTCAAATGTTCTACATGCAAGGTATGTCGACACGCCATAAACAAAACAACTTTTACAACACCTTTTGAGGAGAAACCAAATACAATCACTAAGAACATGGCATGCAAAACGAAATTTGCAATTTATGTGCTGGAGTGCTCTTCTGGACTGCAGTATGTGGGAAGCACAAAACTGCAGGTCCACAAGAGAATTCTCCAGCACTTACGGGCCATCACCAACTTTGATACAACATATCCGGTGGCCCGGCATTTTAGGGAATTCCATGAAAGCAACACACAATTCCTTAAATATTTTGTCATTGATTGCATCCCTGCTCTTAGAAGGGGCGGGGATCGTGAGTCTCTCCTCAGGAAACTAGAGACCAAGTACATTCTCGAATTGGACAGTAAAAGCCCACACGGGCTGAATACGACAGAGGATCTGTATACGTGGCTTTAGGGAGTTCATGAAAAACTGGGAAACCAGTACTCCTTAATTCACAGTAGCGATACAGACTAGTCCAACAAAAGGCCCTCGCAATATGAACTATGATACCCACCTAAATAAATTATTATTATTATTTTTTAACATTCACTTCCCTTCTCTTCTTTCTTCTCCCCCAAATTTCTTTTCCCAATTATATAAATATAAAACTAATGTTTATAGATGGATATGTAGGACAAATAGATTTTGTCCTAGATTGGATTTCACACAGGTGATATTGCGTCACAATTTAACACTTTATTTGCTAATTTTGCACACACAGAAAACCATGCTGCTAAACTTGATAATTACTTTTATGTCAATGTTAATAATGTTTAAATATTATATTTTAAACATGTTTTTAACATATGTATTTCTCTGATTTTATAAGTGCTGGTTATTTATTGTATTTATACGGAAATAATTGCACACTATAACATGTGATCTTACAGATCAATAATCATGAGTCATGCAAGTTGAAATAATCGTGGCAAATGTATTTTACATTTATATCATGTACCAACTCAAAGTAACGAGATTTAAATGTTGTGGCTTGGTAGTGTTTTGTCTATGTCTACAGGCAATTATCTATGCACTGGCACTTTAAAATGGGACAAACGCAGGGGGCACGTCATGTGATCAAGGGCTGCAAAGCCCGAAACGCGTCATGGTGGCATAGCGCACGAATACAAAAAAATAAACTTTACTGGGTTCAACAAAGTGAAGTCCGTTCCCTTCTTGATCCGGATCGCAGAGGGTCGTACGAAAAAAAGGTTCACTGCAATATATATATATATTCCAACAAATTCAGCTCCTCCTGGGATATCCGCCCATTGTCTGGTGGCACGCGAAGCCGGTAGAGCCACAGCCGGCGTAAAGTTTTGATTCAGTTGCAAAGTAAAGCGCGCTCTCGGTTAGGGTATATCAAACAGCGATCTTTATTCCAACGTTACGCGTATCGAGAGTGAACTCTCTTGATCACACGTTGAACGCTTGTGACACAGTGCATTACATACAAACCAAATGCTCAACATAGAGAAAGGACTCCCAGTAAGATAGTACCTCTTTGTGCGAGTGGCCGCCATATTGTAACATATAAAACAGGTCATATTCAATTCATATAACTGTTCAAATTCGCAAAATAATAACAGTAGTCTGTAATTAAAGATTTAAGGCAGATGGTACATGCATAACCATAGAATATCGGCGCCAAGTGGCGGACAGAGCTGCTAATCATGTACCTTTTCAAAGTCACAAAATAATCACAGTAATCTGTAACAACATGCCTTTTTGCAGCCTAAATGTCTCTTGCTTATACCATACATAAGCGTATTAGCGCCAAGTGGCGTACAAACCTGATAGATACAAGCTGATAGAAACAGATAATATTATGTGCGACTACCTGCTTCTGCGCGCAGTGAAGGCATCTATCTATGTAATGTAGAACCATAACCAACGTAAAATTCCCGATGATTACATTATTTTAAATGCTACTAGCGCCCTAGTGGCATAATAGTCAAATCGGGTACCTTGAGCATGAAGCAAAGAGGCATAATACTTCTAAAAGGATCCGATCGCAAAGGTGAGTACTAGTCAAACTTTTATAGTGAGGAACTATAGTGACATAATAATAAAAATTGTGAAAGTTCTTATCTAGTTTCTTCATCGGTGCTCTCCTTGAGACATTGAAGAAAAGGGTAGGTGGCCCGTGATTGTGCTCGTGTTGCTATGATGGGCCCCTTCCTTTCCTCCTGCAAGGAAAGAGAAAGATTCAATTAAAATAGAGCACACCAGTGTTCTAAAGCCATAAAATCACAAACTCACAAATTATACTTTTATGTACAGTAACTTAAACACCATGAATTTAACACAATGAATCATAGGCCCACATCTTCGCAGTTACTCTTCTATCAGATGAGTCGCCATCTCCTCATCCTGGTTGTGTCCCTTAGGCTGCTTAGTTTCGAGGTCTAGGATCCATTTGGACTCCTTTCTTCTTAGGGCCAATTCCCTATTTCCCCCTCTGTGTTTGGCAGGTATCTGTTCTATTACAAAATACCTCAGCAAGCTGCTATTGGATAGATGGAATTCCGCAAAGTGGCGTGCCACAGGGTATTGGGGATCTTTGTTTGTAATAGCTCTGAGGTGTTCTAAGACCCTCTTCTTTGCCGTCAACGTGGTGCTCCCCACATATCTTTTGTTGCAGGGACACTCCAGGATGTATATGGCATATGATGTGGTACATGTAAGAAACTGCATTATTTTAAATTTTTCACTCTTGTATGGTATACTGAATTCCTGTACCATTCTACTGTTCCTACATGCCTTGCAGTGGCTGCACGGATAAAACCCCTTTAGATTGTGCCGGCTACTTCCTGTCTGTTCAGTTATGTCACCCTTCATGAGTATATCTCTGAGGCTTCTACTCTTGCGGTATGTGATTCTGGGTCGATCACTGATCTGATGACCTATGACGGGGTCACTTTGTAAGATCTTCCAATTCTCATTGAGGATCTTGTATACTTTCTGGGAGTCTTTATTGTACGTGAGAATTACTCTACTCTCTGAGCCTTCATCCTGAATCTCTCTGGGTTTTGCTTCCATAGTTCTTTCTCTTGTTATGCTTTCCATTTTAGTCACTGCTCTATTCAGGACCCACTCAGGGTAACCCCTTTCCCTGAATCTTTGTATCATGAGTCTTTCTTCCTCCTGGTAGCCTCTGGTGTCACTGTAGTTCCTTCTTGCTCTCAGCAACTCGCCATATTGAATGCTCCATTTGAGAGTGTCGGGGTGGCTGCTGAGAGCATGAAGGAGACTATTACCCGCGGTCTCCTTTCTGAAGAGTTTCGCCTGTAAAGTGTTGGCAGTAGCCTTTACTTTCACATTGAGAAATTCTTCCTCATCTTTGCTTATGTTGTGGGTTAACACAATGTTATAGGTTTTTTTAATAAGAAGATTCACAAAGTCTTCTGCCTCTTGTTTGGTACCCTGCCATATTATAAAAAGGTCATCAATGTACCGTAGCCATTTGATAACCTTCTTAAAATGGGCATCATACAGGACATCGTTATGTATTTCCTCCTCCCAGAGCCCCAGGAAGAGATTTGCAAAGCTCGACGCGAAGCTCGTCCCCATAGAAGTACCTGTTGTCTGCTTGTACAGGTCTCCATTAAACATAAATATGTTATTTTGGAGACATATATCCATAATTTTTGTCAGCATTTTGGTATCTTCCAGGTACCTTATATCTCTCCCTTCAAGGTAATGGTTGCAGGCTCTTACCCCTTGTTTGTGTTCTATGATAGTATACAGTCAACAGACATCCATAGTAAGAAACTGGTAATCCTCCTCCCAGATCAAGTTGTCAATTTTACATAAAAAGTCTTTAGTATCTCGTACATGGGACGGGAGTTCTAACACATATTCCTGCAGGAAAAAGTTCACATATCTAGATATATTTTCGAAAGCACTTCCAATGGATGATACAATAGGTCTACCTGGGGGGGCCAGGGGGTTTTTATGCACTTTCGGGAGGAAGTATATTATGGGAAGCTTCGGGTAGTCTTTTTTAAGAAAGAGATATTCTTGCCAGGATATTATCCCTTGTTGTTGCCATTCTGACAAACTACTTCAGGTTGTCGTTATACTTTCATTATATGTCTTAGTGTTGCTTTTGCAGAAGAAGGCTTCATTATTGAGTTGTCTTAGGGCCTCTTTAATGTACAGTTCCTTGTCCTGTACCACAACGTTCCCCCCTTAGTCGGCTGGACGAATTATGATGTTTTTATCATCAGCTAGGGATGAGATTATGTTTTTTTGTTTCACAGTTAGATTAAATCCTTTGGATTTTCCTTTGGCCTGTTGGTGTTTGCATTCTATGAGAGAGTTAGTCACCACGTCCTGGATGGTGTCCAGATTATCATGTGGTAGGGAGGGGTAAAATACAGATTTGAGCCTGAATTTAGTATTCGCTGCTTTGTCAGTAATGATATGCCAACATTCAAGAGTTTCAAAAGTATCCTCATTCTCAGTGATTTCGGTATTCGTAGCCAGATCTTGCATAGTTCTTAGCATACTGGCATCTCCTACAGTGAAAGTGGGTTGGGGGTGGGTTTCATTCATTTGGATATCATTCCCCTTGTTGCTATTCCTCAAAGTATGCCATTTTTTTAGCTTAAGTTTCCTGATATATTTAAACATATCAATACGTGTTTCTGAATAGTTAAAATTTTCAGTAGGGCAAAATGATAATCCGAGACAGAGTGTTTTCTTTTCTAGAAATGAGAGCTGCCGGCTAGATAGATTGACAATAGTCTTCTTTACCATTTCAGTGTCATCCATTATTGTCGATTCCGATAGCACCCACGTCTGGTTCCCATTGGCTCTGTTTCTTTTTCTTTTCTTGTTTCTTTGTTTGCGTCTTTGTCTTCTCTGTTTACTCCGCCCCTCCCTCTTCCTCGGCCTCTTCCTCTTCCTCTGCTCCCTCTTCCTCTCTGTGGAGGTGCTGGTGGGGGGGATACCCTTCCCGATTGCCGCCCCCTCTTCAGCACCCGGAACTCGTCCAAAAAAGTTGCACGTTTTGTTATGATTTCCATTTCCGAAGATGTACTTGTTGATTTGATGGATATGTCTGTATCTGAATCATCTGCGATCATGGATGTTGTTGCAGTGATTTGCACATTTTCGTTGTGGCGTGCTAGTGATTCTGATAATTGAGTACAGTACATATGATCATACTTTTTGCTGTACGTCAATATGCGGCCAGTCTCATAGTCAGTGCAGTCACGGTGCAGCTTTCTCTGTTTCCTAAGTTTGATGTCTTCTTCATGTTGTGTAAGTCTTATCTTTAGGTCTTCCTTAAACTTCTTTATTGTAGTTTGGTCGCTATGCGCTTTAAGTTCTTCTTCCATTTCCTTTAATTCTTTCATTATGGTCTCCCTATCCTCCCAAGCATATTTAACTAATATGCACAGCATGGTTCTGGAGCTGTTGGCTGAGTTCTCTGACCATTCTTCCAACAAGCGTGGGTTTGGCGATTCGTAGGACGGAGTAGTGTATATCCTTAACTCGCGCGGGACCATATTCTTGTCTACATAGTCTTGGAGGGAGATGGCCTCCCACCATTTTGACGTTTCAGATTTTTTAAGTTTTTCATATTTTCGAAAGTTTCCCAATTAATGTTGTGTCTGTCTTGTTTGGCCATAGCTGCTTGCCCTGCACTGCAAGGCATGTAGGAACAGTAGAATGGTACAGGAATTCAGTATACCATACAAGAGTGAAAAATTTCAAATAATGCAGTTTCTTACATGTACCACATCATATGCCATATACATCCTGGAGTGTCCCTGCAACAAAAGATATGTGGGGAGCACCACGTTGACGGCAAAGAAGAGGGTCTTAGAACACCTCAGAGCTATTACAAACAAAGATCCCCAATTCCCTGTGGCACGCCACTTTGCGGAATTCCATCTATCCAATAGCAGCTTGCTGAGGTATTTGGTAATAGAACAGATACCTGCCAAAAACAGAGGGGGAAATAGGGAATTGGCCCTAAGAAGAAAGGAGTCCAAATGGATCCTGGACCTCGAAACTAAGCAGCCTAAGGGACACAACCAGGATGAGGAGATGGCGACTCATCTGATAGAAGAGTAACTGCGAAGATGTGGGCCTATGATTCATTGTGTTAAATTCATGGTGCTTAAGTTACTGTACATAAAAGTATAATTTGTGAGTTTGTGATTTTATGGCTTTAGAACACTGGTGTGCTCTATTTTAATTGAATCTTTCTCTTTCCTTGCAGGAGGAAAGGAAGGGGCCCATCATAGCAACACGAGCACAATCACGGGCCACCTACCCTTTTCTTCAATGTCTCAAGGAGAGTACCGATGAAGAAACTAGATAAGAACTTTCACAATTTTTATTATTATGTCACTATAGTTCCTCACTATAAATGCTTGACTAGTACTCACCTTTGCGATCGGATCCTTTTAGAAGTATTATGCCTCTTTGCTTCATGCTCAAGGTACCCGATTTGACTATTATGCCACTAGGGCGCTAGTAGCATTTAAAATAATGTAATCATCGGGAATTTTACGTTGGTTATGGTTCTACATTACATAGATAGATGCCTTCACTGCGCGCAGAAGCAGGTAGTCTCACATAATATTATCTGTTTCCATCAGCTTGCATCTATCAGGTTTGTACGCCACTTGGCGCTAATATGCTTATGTATAAGCAAGTACCAGAGACATTTAGGCTGCAAAAAGACATGTTGTTACAGATTACTGTGATTATTTAGTGACTTTGAAAAGGTACATGATTAGCAGATCTGTCCGCCACTTGGCGCCGATATTCTATGTATATGCATGTACCATCTGCCTTAAATCTTTAATTACAGACTACTGTTATTATTTTGCGAATTTGAACAGTTATATGAATTGAATATGACCTGTTTTATATGTTACAATATGGCGGCCACTCGCACAAAGAGGTACTATCTTACTGGGAGTCCTTTCTCTATGTTGAGCCTTTGGTTTGTATGTAATGCACTGTGTCACAAGCGTTCAACGTGTGATCAAGAGAGTTCACTCTCGAAACGCGTAACGTTGGAATAAAGATCGCTGTTTGATATACCCTAACCGAGAGCACGCTTTACTTTGCAACTGAATCAAAAAAAAAAAATATATATATATATTCCAACAGATTCAGCTGCTCCTGGGATATCCGCCCATTGTCTGGTGGCGCGCGGGGCCGGTAGAGCCACAGCCGGCTTAAAGTTTTAAATTCCAGTTGCAAAGTAAAGCGCGCTCTCAGTAAGGGTATATCAAACAGCGATCTTTATTCCAACGTTATGCGTTTCGAGAGTGAACTCTCTTGATCACACGTTGAACGCTTGTGACACAGTGCATTACATACAAACCAAGGGCTCAACATAGAGAAAGGACTCACAGTTAGATAGTACCTCTCTCTGCGAGTGGCCGCCATATTGTAACGTATTTTAACGTATAGGACGAGTCATATTCACATCATATAACTGTTCAAATCATAAATGAATCTGTAATAAAGGGTACTTGCATATATATAAAGAATATCAGCGCCAAGTGGCGGGCAGATCTGCTAATCACATACCTTTACAAAGTCACAAAATAATAGCAGTAATCTGTCACGACATGCCTTAATGCAGCCTAGATGTCTCTGGTATTTGTTAGTGCAGAAGCATATTGGCGCCAAGTGGCGTACAAACCTGATGGATACAAGCTAATGGGAACAGATAATCTTGCAACTTTGCGGTCGCCAGTAGGTAGTTATAGTTAGGACCTAGTTACTATAGGAAAATGGCAACATTCTATTCCCAAGAACTTTGGCGCCGATTGACGAATCTTCATGAAATTTTCCAAACTAATTCTTTGTTGAGATCAGCTCCTATGTTGAAAGTGTGGGGGTGAGTCGTCAAGGGGGGGCTGAAAAAATGGGGGTCCCAAAACGTGTTTTCTCTATGTTAATTTCCATAGGAAACTTTAGACAAGGCTACAGGTCGAACGGGTGGACGGAATTACCCCAAATTTGGCAGGGAGAAGGGTCCTGGTCTAGAAAGCACGCTTTTGTTTATTTGGTGTAAATTTATTCAGTAGTTTTTGAGAAATATCTAAATTTACAGATATCGATATTTGGGAATCCTGTCATCTGATTGGCTGAGGAGTTACGAGCACAAACTTGTTGCTGATTGGCTGCGAGCGGTGCAAGCGGTTGCAACTAGGAAGTGTTGGCCACCATTTTGTGGTTCTGTTGACGCGAGTAAGGTGAAAAAAGGGGGGGAAAGTGGGAAATAGGAGGGTAGGAGCACTGTAACCTCTGTGGGGTGTTTAGGGTGTGCTATAGAGGGGGTGCGAAGCGAAGTATTTACCCCTACCAGTATGTAAGTGGTGGGCTACAGAAATTAAGCTGCCGGAGTTGGGCATTAAAGCGTGATCCCAAACTGTGTGTCATATGCTGTGAAGTCATGTTCTCTGGCCGCTGTGCCACATCTGTGCAAGTAGTGTCAGCATGTAGTTATAGGTACTTGGATGAACTTTTGTTTAGAACATTGTAGCTTGTGTATGGTGCTTAAGTGGTGTTGTATAGGGAGTGCGAAGGTAAATCAATATGGTATTTGTAGAGCGCACTGGTGCTGGGGTTCAAAGTGAGAGGTCTGTGCTTCAGAGTGAGATGGTCTGGCCGCTGCGCTACAGCTATGTGGAGAATACATTTTGGCGAGGGTGCGGGAGTTGGCATTATCTGGCCCTAAAATAGCAATCCTAAGTTGTAAGTTATAGGGTGGCTCTAAAAAGAGCCCTTGTGTTCATTAGTTGGAGCTTCATATAAGTGCGGATGTACAGCTTCAAGTTATTCAGGAAAACTCGGTTTCCCTGATCTGTGAAGTGTACTCCATCACTTCTGTATATATCCACCAAATCAAAATGTATGTTGTTGTTGTATGTGGACCCCATTTTCTGGTCTCTGAGGTATGCAGAGACAGCTTTGTTGACTTTTTTCCGAGTTTTTCAATCTGAGGACATAATTGTTTGGAACATTTCCTCTTCTGTCTTTGGCATATATTGGAATATACAAAGACAGTTTGAGGCAAAAGTAACATCAATTGTCCAAAGGTGTCCTTCATAAGCATTTCCAAATCTACCCCAGTCAATGTGGCTAGGTTGTTTCCACCACAGTGCACAATCATGAGGTCAGGGTGTTGGAGATGCAAACAGGTTTTAACCAAAGGCAACAATTGGTGCCACTTCAATCCTCTCTGTCCAAACCATTTAATGTCCACATGTTGTAAACCTAGGTCTAAGTCAATACGTCTCTGTTCTGCATACCTCTTGCACCAGAAAACATAGCTATGTCCTACGATCTACACTAGCATTTTGAAGGTATGGTAGGAAGGTATGGAAAGATGTCTGTAGCTCATGCAGTTCCTTCGTAGAATAAGAGATATTTGTAAAGATGGGGAACTAGTTTCTTTTCGTATACAAAATGGTACCTGATTGGGAGATGAAAAGCATTGTTTTTTAAAAGTAGGGTGCACATTCGTTTTGTGGAAAAGTATGTTTGTGATTGGTGAAGAAAAAGCAGTTTGCACGTACATATTATAGTACATATTATAGGATAAAATTTGCTCAACTCAATCACACCTGCTACTTGCATTTGGAAGGCACTGTTCGAACTTAAAACAATCATGAACTTTTAACCTGCACGTGCCGTTAAATGTTCGAGAAAATGTTGCCAAAAAATATCGTTAGGTTTAAAAAAATTGATGAACTTTTAACCTCCACTTGTTGTAGAATGTTCTAGAAAGTGTGTTGATAGCATTTCTGACTTCAATGTGTACTTGAATATTTAAAAAACTATGTATATGGAAAAGGAGAAAGACAGTAATAGAGAGAATTTTTGAAAGCTAAAAGAATCAAGGAACTATTGTAATTTGTTCTGGATTACCTATTGGCGGTCGACAGTAGGTAGTTATCACTGTTAATGGTCTGAAAGTGCGGTGTTACTCAGAGTGGCATGGTGGTGATATGATATGGTGCTACACTCGGGTATGAATCCGAGAGTCTAAACCGTGAGGTGATTGCTGTAAAGTGATGTGGTCTGGTGTTTGTAGCAATCGTTTGCAAGTAGTGTTAGTATGCGTTTATACCATACAGGGAGTGGGAAGCAAACTACTCATCCCTACTGGTGTGAAGACTCCGGGATTAAACCGTGAGCCTAAATTGTGAGCTCATTGCTCTAAAATGATGTGCTCTGGGTGCTGTAGCATATTTGTGGAAGAAGTGTTAGTTTACGTTTATACAATATAGGGAGTGGGAAGCGAAAGTATTACCCCTACCGGTGTCAAGACTCGTGGATGAAACTATGAGCTCATTGCTGTAAAGTCATGTGCTCTGTGTAGCATTCCATTGTTAGTCATAGTAGAATGTTAGTATGTAATTCTAGTAGAATCTAAGGGGCATATTATAAAGGAACGGCGTTAAAATTATTGCCGCTTTAGCAGCAGGAAACTGCCGCTAAAACGGCGATAATGGGCTTGATAATATGCCGTAGAGAATTCCAATAGAAGCCCATGTTGACACGAGAACATGGACTTTTTTGGAATTCTCGGCATATTATCAAGCCCATTATCGCCATGTTAGCGGCAGGTTCCTGCTGCTAAAGCAGCGATAATTTTAACCCCGTTCATAGATAATATGGCCCTCAGTAATAATGTTAGAATGTAGGGCTGTCATGAGGGGAACCTTGCGGAGTTTGTACACAGTGCTGGATTAGACGGTTGCTTTGCTGTCTGCTCCTGTTGGTGGTTGTTTCAGGTGTCTTGTTTTCTTTTAATAAATCTACTTATTGGATTCACTGCTGTCTGCCTCTTCAGTACATAAATTTGGGGATAAGTGGGAGAAGGCAAAAAGAAGGCACCACTCAGCAATATTTCAAAATTGCTTATGTTGTGCTGAGACCCGTTTTGTTTGTGTAGCTGTTTCTACTGATGCCAGGGTCGTCAGCTCATTGAACTATGTCATCCGACTTCTGGTAGGATTTATATTTTTAGATTTGCGCTTCCTCTGCTTCTTCACTACATTCTGGTCACTGTACTACACATGTGTATGTAGTGTTAGTATGCGTTTATACTAACAAATGCATCATGGTAGTAGGCAGGGCGACCTCTCAGGCGCAGCTCATACAATGTCCTGGGGTGTGCATTCGCTGGACATTTGTGTTTTCTATTAGAGGGTGGTGCATGGCTTCCACCCTGTGATAGCAAATACTTGTTCGACTACTTGAAGCGAGAGGAGGAAAACCTCGTATCGCTGTAATAGAGGGAATGCGGATGGTAAAAATGGAGAGAAAAGAACACAAAAAAAAAGCGGGGTCTCACCCGTTCTTTTAAATGAGGCCTCTGGTGGGTGGGTAATGTTCTGTGGCCAATGCAATTAATATAGTGCGGGGTCTCTATAGGACTGGTGATCTTAATGTCACATGTAAATTAGGCGCGGAAGGGCACAGAGATGTTTTGCAGCCTAGGGGAGCGCCACCTTCCCGGGTATTGTTTACTAATTGTTCGGGGGGTTCGAGGCCAACTGAAGTCCGGGGATCGCCACACTCCGGGACTTTATTTAAATATGCAGGATGGGCCTCGGCAGTCCCTGAAGCCTCGGTGGTCCTAGGCAGTGCCTTATTTGTTCTGTAATCACACGGGCAGTACTTATGGTGTTATAAAGTGATACACTCATAGAACTCTTGCAGTTGTACAATTACCCAGGCTTCATTTGTCTAATAGTCAGTTAGATTATGTTTGGTAGGTGCACTCTAATATTAAATAATGATGTCCTTAAAATCTCCTATAAACAGATGATTTTCACAATAAACAATAGACAAGTGTTGTCAGAAAAAGAAGACCTATACACTCAGTTATTTATTTGAAAAAATAAGTAACCTTTATTAAAACAGAAATAAATAGAAATGTAACTTTAATAGAACAGTATAATAAAAATAACGTGGGTTGGACTCCAGTGAAAGCAGCGTAGGAAGCCTGCAAGACAAAAATGAAACATAAGTATGTGTGGTATGTGGAAGAGGTAAAGAAAGGTAGTCCGAATGAAAGGACCATAGCGAGAATGGAAGGGAGGGGGAGTGGGTGGATGGGAGAAGGCGAGGGAGAGTCAAAAGAAGAGAGGGAGGAAGAGACAGAGCATTGGCCGATTGCACCCAGCCCTTAGTGTTTACCCTCCGTCACCCGTTTGTCTAGGACGCTGGGGTCTGCGAGAAAGAGTGTGATTCAGCAAGTCCTTAAAATTAAATACATGAGGCCAGAGATTATGGGCCATATTATGAAGGAAGGGCAATAACATTATCGCCGCTTTAGCGGCCGGAAACTGCTTCTAAAGCGGAAATAAGGGGTTGATATTATGCCCTTGTGAATTTCCTTAGAAGCCCAAGTTCTGGTGTGAACCTGGGCTTCTACGAAAATTTACAAGGGCATAATATCAACCCCTTATTGTCACTTTAGCGTCAGTTTCCTGTCGCTAAAGTGGTAATAATGTTATCGCCATTGTTTGATAATATAGTCCTACATTATTAGCTACGGGAAAATCGCTTGCATGCATCTGTGCACCCATGGTGCTGCACCCCAACCCCTTCCCCCGCACTGTGCTCAATTGTAGGTCTTGCACACCGAGGCTTCACTGCTCACCTGCCACCAATGATGTGTCCCACGACGTGTTGGTGCAAGCTCCTAGTCTGGGGTATGTTTGTCCGATAGACCAGGTCTCCAGTCGGGGACGGTGTCTTGATACCACGATGGAAGGTGTCAGAATGCCAGGGCATCATTGCGGGGTCAGCTCCCGCTTCGCCCTTCTTATGGCAATCAACGGAATGCCTGAAAAGGGAGAAATAATTTAAAGGTGGAAACATCTGGAGGTAAATGAAGGTTTATTTCAATCTTGATAGAAAATAGGTTGAGTGCATCCTTCGTTTTTGAAGTACGATCTTCCAACTGTTAGTGGTAATCGTGGTTCAAAGAGGAGTTGGAGTGCACAAGAATACACAAGGTTAAATAATATGTTATGCCAACGTTCACATACAAAGGAACAGAGCGCATGCTAGAAGCATAATGTGCTTCTGTAATGCAGTGGCGGGAGCCTGTGTGCATGTACACTTAGTAAGGAGCTCACTACAGTGTCCTAAAAGCCAATGTTACCTGTCTGTAGGGCAGCTCTGCCTGCTGGCTCGGGCCTACTGTACGGTCCAGCAGGTCCTTAAAACTAGACCGATGTGACTGAATGAGGTCAAAGATCACATCAAAACACATGGCAATATCGCTTATTCGCACGTGCGCAGTCTGACTGATGCATCCCATCCCTCCCGCAGCACCGCGCTAAATAGGTGTCTGTAGGGCAGCACTGCCCGCTGGCTCAGGCCTACAGTACAGTCCAGCAGGTCTTTAAAATGAGACAGAGATGTGACTGAATGAGGTCAAAGATCACATCATAACACATGGCAATATCGTTTGTTCGGACCTGCGCAGTTAGGCTGAAGCACCCCACCCCTCTCGCCCCAACACGCTCAATTGGAGGCCCTGTGCACCCAGGCCGCTCTGCTTACCTGCTGTCATTGTTGTGTGAGCAAACACTACGGGCAGCAGTGCTCACAATTTAGATGGAGTTTTGATTGCAGGAGAGTGTACACCTCATGGATCCCTTTCGTAGACGACGGGCAGTAGGGCTCACAATTTAGAGCCTGTGTTGATTGCCAGGATGGAGTGCACCTCATGGATCCATTTCTTTTTTTTTATTGCACATTGTGATATGTGAGGTGGATGCGGCAAATCATTTGAGGTAGTGTGGAAGAAGAGGGACGTGTGGCGTCGTGGTTATCCTATTTATACGTACGCAAAGTGGGCTGGGCTTGCGTACGCCAGGCCAGCGTAGGGGTGTGAATAATTATTCCGGGGACTTGGGCGTTGTTCAGTTCCTGCCTGGCCAGGAAGTGTACTTATGTGTGTTTCTTTTGTAGTTTTGACCTTGCAAAGTGTGCAATTTAGATTAGTGCAGCATGTGTCGGGAGGGCGGAAACTATCGTTAATGAGATGGCATGTGATCTAGGATGTGCAGTCTGCCCGTGGCTGATGATGCTCCTTAGTGCCAGCAATACCCAGGCCGAAAGGCAGCACAATAATGTGCAGACACACACACCAGGGGCATCGTGTAACGTATTTATTTTTTGATGCAACGTTTGAGATGCATGCCAATCACACGTGGAAGGCTAATGTATAGAGCATGAATACTGATCAAGATGATCGTTGCATGTTGTGTGTAGTATAAGATATGTGTATACAGGAAAACACTTTTCAGAAAAGCTTTCTAAGCAGAAGTGGCGTCTCATCAAATGCTGTAGAGAGAATGAGTAAAATGGGTGGGGTCGTACAACTGTTACAATGGGAAATGTTATGAACCAATCAAATGGTTTTTTTTAAGGTCACATAGCAATCGCGCAACGAGCGCACAAAGAGGCCGCACTCGATGCGATTTTGACAAAATATATTTATCATAATATAAGTTTACTACAGTTAGAAATATATAAATGTTTAAAATAATTTAGATTTTTGCATGCTCTCATATACTGTTTAAAGTTATTTAGATATACTTTTGAGACAAAAAAAAAAGGGAGTGGCGTACCCGGCGCAATACTATATGTCTGTGACGTAACACAGGGCCTGGCAGCGTGTACTCGTCGAATACACAACGCGCAGCAGGTGCGACCCCATACGTACATGACGTAACGTGCGGCTTGGTACTGCGTACCCGTCAGATACCAAAGTAGTGCCTGGGGTGACTTCATGCGTATATGAGGGTACGTGGGACGCGGTGCCACAAACTCGTCTGATACGAAATGTGCATCATTTACGAGTTTAGCAATATGGCGGATAGGATTCGTGTGGTGATGGAGCTTGGTATGCTACCGGTATGGGAGTGCAGTTTTCTCCCCCAAAAAAACAAAATATACATATTTTTTGGGGCAGATATAAAACAGTACATGATTTTTAAAGTTAAAAACAAGAAGTATAATAGAGTTCCAAAATATTTAAAAATAAAATAGAAAAAATATAGGTTTTATAAATATTAAAATAGGAAATTAATTAATTAATAGTGATGTCATTTGACATGTCATCAGTGATGTCATAAGTGATGTCACTGACCATGTCATGAGTGATGTAATATGTGACATCATCAGCAGTGCATTGCGGGCGTGTGAGTTATAGTTAGCTCAACTAACTATAACAGGCAAATTTCTCTGGTTTTATATGAGTCAAATGTTCAACTAACTATAACATCCCTGAAACCTATGTTTTTTTTTTGTGAATTTCAAAGGTTTTTTAAATGCTAATTCCCAACTATAACGTCTGTAAAACCTATGGTTTTTTCAGTGAATATATATATATATACACACACACACACATATATGTGTATATATATGTATATATATATATATATATATATATACATATATATATACACACACACCCATACACACATACACTGAAAAAAACAAAGGTTACAGGGGACTTTATAGTTAGGCTCAGATTTCCCTTGTGCAAAACCAGTGAAATTCGGCAGTTATAGTTATCTGAGCTAACTATAACTTAAGCTCCTGCAATGCACTGCTTATGACCTCACATATTACATCACTCATGAAATGCTAGGTGACATAATTGATGACATCTCAAATGACATCACTCATGACATCACTGAGTGGGTGTGTGAGTGTCTGTGAGTGCATGTGAGAGTGGCTGAATCAGTGTGTGAGTGTCTGCGTGGTGTGTGTCAGTAGCTGTGTGAGTGAATGAGCCAGAACGAAACCTCACCTACCCCTTTATCCACCAAGAGTCCACAGTTTTGCACAAGATTTCTACCCAACTGGAGTACTTTGTATTGGCTAATTAGTAAGTGCTACCTCACTGGGTAAATATCTAGTGCATAATCTACACTACAGCTTTGTAAGACCACGATGAAATGTCTCCAGTGACCTTGTATGCATGTAATTTAAAAAATGTGATTGTTTCTCGAGGTCTTGGCCCACAAATCTGAGATAACATGAATTCTTACTAGAGAAGACGATAAGACTACAAAAAAGGGAATCTTCACAGAACAAGGGTACTTTTTCTTAACTTTATGAATTAAGTGCTTCTTTGCATCAAGAACGTATCACCAAACTCAGCAGGAAACACACTTTACCTTTTGGTAAGCTGTCCATTAACGTGGGAAAAGGCAGGAAACCTGGGCATACTACTAAGGAAAATGGGGCAGAGCCAAACTACCAGACCTTGCAGATGATTTTCGGCATATGCATACTCAGGGTAATTAAAAGGGAGAACCATGGACTCTGCTTTCACCATGAAATGACAAGGAAAAAACAGTCATGACAGTCACTACAGATCAGTGCCCCCCTCCTTTCAACTTACATTGCCTTCCCCGGGGAGGTGGTAGTCTCCGGGGACCATACAGGGCCAAACAGGGGGGGCCCACAAGCTCCTTTTTCCAAATAACTAATGAAGCCCCAAGGATGTGGTGGTCCCCGGGACCCTTTATAGCTTCAGGAGGGGGGTCCGTGCAGCTCCCTCCAATTTCAAAATCAAGCCCTTGGGAGGTGGTGGTCCCTGGGGCTCTTAGCAGCCCCACATAAATTAACTAGCAATGTCCCCAGGACCTGTACCACCTGGGGTTGAAATGCAAACAAGCTAAGGAGACCACAATTTTAAAAAAAATGTTTGGGAATCTGTGAATCTTTATGATTTTTGTTGCAAAAATACAACAAAAATACTTTTTTTTTTTATCCAGCCAGGGTCCCTGGGGGGCCCAGCACAGGCCTAGGTGGTCAGGCTATTCCTATCCTGCCCTCTTCTTTTAATACATTTTTGTTTGGGGCTCAGTAATGAGTACGTGTTCCAAGATGTCCGCCAACACTTCCTGGTTGAAGTGTTGGTAGCCAATCTGATCTCTGTACGAAATCAGTATGATTCATGGAGGGTCCACGTCTCTAGATATACAAATTTGGTTTTCCTTTAATATCTCTACACCTACTGAACAGATTTACACCATATAACAAAAAGGGCTCTTTCTGGACCAAGAGATAGCTTTCTGCCAAATTTGGGGTGATTCCGTCCAGTGGTTCAGGCTGCGGTCATGTCTAAAATCCCTATGGGAAATTGCATGGGGAAAACGTTTTGGGACCACTCCCTTTTTCTCAGCCCTCACTTGTTGAATCCCCCCACAGCATTCAATACAGCAACTGCACTAATTTTGAACATTTTGTGAAGGTTCACCAAACGGAGCCAGTTATTGGCAAAACAAAAAACGCTTTTCCCTTGGAAACTATAAGTACTTACTGGCGACTGCCAGTAGGTAATATATATGTTGTTGTGTTGTGATGTTGTATGAAAGTTTGTGTCCTTTCAATTTTCAGGTCATCAATGCTGTATAAAAGAAATACATCTATATTCAGGGTTTAAGTCCATATTCACTAACCTTTGACACATAATATAGGTTAATATGTAGGACAATATCACTCACATATCCTGTTTTCCTTCTTGGGTAGATTAGATAAAATGCAGGCCCTGATTAAATGCCACTAATCTGTTTATGGACAGACTAGGCTTGAAACATGTTGACCAGAGTTGAAGTGAGCTAGGAGTCATTGTTGTTCCTAATATCTTTTCATTGTTTTTATTTTTAACAGAGACACCAGAAATAAAATATGTATAGAGGGGATCTTTAGGTAATTTTAATAGTTCCATTCCAGTCTAATACAAAGTGAATTTCCTTTAGATTCACTTTTTAACAAGGCTACTATTCCTAGCCTAGAGGTGATACAAAAGGATCTCCGGCAAAGTGCCACCTCGAGGGACCCGTTGGGCATTGCAGCACCAGCCCAACGAGAAGCACAGCCCCATGATAAAGCATGCCACCATTGGTGGGTGAGGGCTTCTGCGCCTAATAGGAGCTGCCTCGGATGACCAGATGGATCCAGTTCAGTAGTGTGGGGCTGGAATCCGGCTGTGTTAATGGAACATCATAGCATTTTTAACCTGGTTCTTCATTTCCTGTTGTTCTTTTTCAATTGAAGTATGATTCCACTTTTCAATATTTCAAACTGTGCAGGTCTAAGTTGCTCTTTTCTTTCTTGCATCATTTGCCTGAAATTCTCACATTGACGGTATTCTCCAAAGGTAATTGCATGCTCTTGTTATCAGATGTGATCTCATTACATTATTTTAACCACAAACACATATGCAGTCCTGAATTTAACATCAACTCATACTCCGGTGAATTTCCCAAAGGTACTTTGTCCCCTTCAATAGTAGAAATTTAAAGACAATCAGAACTCATTTTTGCTCAATCTGGTTCCTTTCAAACCACGTGATATAAACAATTATAACTATTGACAGCCCATCTACAGTAAGGACGGCCCAGTCACAGTGTGACCAACAGGGATAATCAACCAATCAGTGCTACTCACTGTGACGCTCAACCAATCACAGAGCAGCTCACTATGACATAATACATTTAGACCCGTGTGCAAAACAAACACACAAACAACCCCAAATTAACACAGTTCTTGTCTGCTTTACCTAACATTAATGAAATAGGAAGTCAATCTTTCAATAGGAAAGTAATAGTATGTTTACAACACTATAAAGCACACCACAGCAGGCACTTGACCTTCGGGAACCACCCATTGTTCTGCATGTCTACTCCTATGCACCAAAGAGTAAACAAATGCCAATGAAGATTAGAATACATTCATAACTAGACCTTTGGTAATTTGAGATAATACTCTATTGTGGTATGAGTGTGGTGCCTCACAATGCACACTTCTGCTTAGATGACAGCTTCAATAATAAAAATATAGCTCAAGATCTTGGATTTTGATGGATTTACCAAAAACCAAAGTAATTCCAACAACAGAATCTATCACAATAAATTGATGTGTTCAATGCATGCAATCCCTACATTTCTGACATATTCACATCAGTACCATAATAGTGAGCTCTAATAATATAACTTAAAAACAAGACAAAACCGTCAAAATCACAACTCCTGATAACCTGCAAATCAAAACCACATAACAAAAATGATCACATCAACCATAATTCATGTCTCTACAATAAACCACACACTTACATGTACCACAGTACTCTCAGCCAATGCCCCAATCTGTTGCCCTTCTAATACACATACTTCTTTACTCGGGAACTGCTTCAGGAAAACTTGAAAATTGCCAATAATCCAAGTTTTCCAGACTATAGAAATCACAAGGGCAGACTGATCCAAGGAAGGAAAAAAAGTTTATCTCCATATTTTATCTAATCTCTTAATCTATTGCATTGCCTGCATTCTCCACAAAAACGGATTGCGCTGTTTTATCAGATAGTCTAAAAATAAAGTGGCTATGCAGGATCCGAGGTGGTGGTGTTCTCAGAAACACATGTGGAAATGTACCCCTTACTAGATGAAGATTGCCAGTAAATTAAATAGCATAGCCAATTAAATAAGCCCTCATGTTTCAGATATAAATTAAAAACCATAAAGGTGTGTTGAAAATCTAAGATCATTACAGAAGGCAGAAATATAGTTTGTTAATCAATGATATATAGGGAATTTAGCACAAAACACAGGTAATGCAGAAATCAATAGCTACAATGAAATATGATCTACCATTAAGCTAATAGATGCCACATTAGATGTCTTAAGGTCTTCTTCGAAGTATAAAAATAATCCAAGCCCAGAGAATGGCACAGACCAATATAAATCTGATCCCTAACAATAAGAGGGAAAATTGGCTGACCTCCAAAATTAGCTTTCTTTTATAGCAAAATACTCCTGAAAATCGTATGTGGTGAACAAAATGATACATAGCCTCAACAAATCACAATTCATTCACAAAACAGATTTAAATACAACAATACTTAAAACCATTCCCTAAATGAATAATAATTAGAAATATCTTTCTCCTGCATAGCTTTACTTTGCAGCTATCAGCAGCATTCTTTTTCAGTAGGTTATAATTTGAAAACCACCACTCATAGTCCACAGCACACACATTGGCCTAAGTGAGAAACACATTTCTTTTTTTTAGGGATTAACAATGTCTTTATTTAAAGTTATCGGTAACACATACCCTTGCCTGCAACCACTTGGCTGGCAAGGCAGTAGCAATCGACAAGCTCCAAAAACTTTACATGCTCAAACCCAAACCCATCAACCACCTACTCCCCCCCTTTTTAGCCCCCTTATCTATGCCTTAGGGCTATTCAAACACATCAAATCAGAATAAGCATTAGTAAATGTTTTATAGGTTTACATTGTGTGCATTAATAATAAAGATTAATATGCCTTTTTACACATGAGTTTCCATATATAGACTGAATTAATTTAATTACAATTGAGACGAAGTTCCTATGAGGTGTAGACACATGAATGTGTTTTAGTTAGGTCACATGTTCTGTGCAAAACACCACTTTACATAAGCTTATGCCATCACTCACTCGCTCCTGCTTTGCCTCCGTGCACATCCTCTCACCAAAGACTCCACAGAGCACTGTTAAGCTGATATGTAGTCGTTTATCTCCACTGTTATGATTATGTTTGCAAGTTCCTTATGACTTGCAATGTTTGTCAAGGTCCTTCCACTTTGATCACTAGTCTGTTCATTCACGGACATGTTTTATTATTTAAGGTGCCATATTTCTTTGAAAATCTCTGGATGACATCAGCATATAAGGCATTGAATAGTATTTTTAAGAATGGCGATTATCTAATTAACATGCAAAGAGAATCTTGATTTCATTAAAGACAACGGAGGCTACCAATATGTAAATAACCTTTTATTGCTTCCCCACCATGTCGCTCTTTAAAGATCAATAATACATCATAAAGCATTAGAATGCCCAGACAATATATAAATCTAGGACGCAGTCATCATCCTCTTTAAGCTGCGACGAAATAGGATAAAATCTTCATCTTCTGCCAAACTTTATAATATGTTGCCTGCAAATAAAAATTCAAAATCGATCCTCATGTACTTGGCGATATAACTCTATCCATTATAAATCTTTTAATTAACGTAACTAATACTTCGTTTTTTACCATTGTGGGTTTTCTTTCCTCCCCTCATAGGGTTAGGAGGGTGGGATAAAGTTAGGCTCTACTGTTTTGAAATCAAGATTCTCTTTGCATGTTCATTGGAGAATTACCACTTCATTACATGACTGGAGGCCGTCTAGCGCCACACAACTCACATGCTCCACAGGTCCTAAATAGAATATTCCGAAAGTATTCGCATTAGACTAATCTGCTGCTTTTAAAATTTCTGTTAGCAAACCATCTGCCCAGAAAACCTTACTAGCCATTGCACCTCTTGAAGAAACGGCACCAAATCTGGAAAAATCTACTCCTCCTTCACTCATAAGAACTCTCACCCATCTGCCTAACGTAGCTAATGAGACTGCTTTATAAGGTTTGACAAAAGACAGTTACAACTGTTGCTCACCATCTGCCCTAAACTCCAGCAGCTTTTCTCATACAACCTCATACAAATCACCACACGTAGCTTCTCACACTGATGAAAATAGGGATAAAAACAACAGTCTCAGAATAGTTTTAGTCCTTTTTCAAATGTCAAAATGTACCCCTTCAGAATAGAATCTATTCAAAATTTCCAACGCTTTAATGTCAGAAACTATTCTAAAGGAAATTAGGCAAAGTAAAGATGCTAACTTCAAAGAGATCTGTCTAAGAGAAAGGTAATTATTACCTAGCCGTGAAGTAAACAACCATGAAAATTAGACTAATGTCCTATAATGATTCATAACAAGCCCTAGGAAGTCTCCTTAATCTTACACCCTTCATAACTTTCCTGAAAGTCCTGAATATCTACTGGTAACCCTGAAGTATTCTAGATAAGAAGGTTCATTTTCCCTTCTAAAATCAAAGGGTGCTCCTCTCCCTCTGAATCCACCAGAAGACCCAAAGAAACTGGAACTAGGCAGGACATTGCTACTGCGAGTTCCTTCACCCCTTGGAACCAAACCTGAGACTTCCAAAAAAGTGTCATCATAATGAAACCGCTTCCTTCCAATTTGACCTTCATCAACACTTTATGGCTCATTGAGAAGGGGGGAAAGGCATAGCCTTCCTCTCTTCCCAGTCTTGGAGAAAGGCGTCTGCCGCCAATGGTCCGGGGTCTGGTCTCCAGCTGAAGTAATTGGGTACCTGAGATGGTAACCTGCTTTCAAACAAGTCTACCTGAATTGGACCCCATAGTCTCTGAATGAGATTGAAAACCTCTGGATTCAACTTCCAGTCGCTTAAGTCCCTGAGGTACCTGGTGTTCCAATCTGCCCTTACATTCTGCTGACCATGAATGTACTCTACTCTCAAAAGTATCTTGTGATTCCAACAGAATAACACATTTATTTAGCCAGATTTGCCAAAACCTTTGATCTCGATCCACCCAAGCAGTTTATATAAGAAACATCTTTAAAATTGTCTAAACTGGTTGTTAGGGACGACAGATGCTTCAGTTCTTGAAGTATAGGGTGCGGGGGTAGGGATGGGAGGGGGGACTGGTGTCCCGATTTTTGATACTACACCCTGTTTACCACACCAGCACTTTTCTTCAGCAATATGACACTCGCACGCAAAGCCCATGCTGCAGAGACACACTTGTAACCCCACAGCTTGCACACAGAGCAATGCATTCCACACTTAACTCACCTCTCACGGGCCCTCATCTACACTTCTACCCACCATGACAGACACACGTAATGGCAGGGACCTGCTCCGTATAATGTCATGGAATGTCAATGGGCTATTAGACAGAGTTAAAAGTACAGCAGTCCCGCGATATGAGCAGCGCCAAGTAGCTGCCATACTGATACTCCACGAAACCCACCTTATAGGTAACAACTGCCCCCTTCTGACACAATACGGCTATGACAGAGTTTGGCATTCAAGGTTTGGTCGGGGGTCAAGAGGCGTGGCAATCCTCATGCGCCGTAATCTCCCTTTTGTGCTTACAAAAGCCACTAACAACCCCCTGGGATGCTTTGTAGCCAGAGAGGAACCATAGGAGGCAATGCCCTCAACTTAGTTTCTATATACGCCCTGCCATCACTGCTTACTCCCACTCTCAAATGCACAGCAGACCTCATCGCCTTTCTACCCCCCGGACAACAATAATCGGCGGGAACTTTAATGCAGTTATGCACCTGGTCCTTGATACCGCAAACACCCCATCTGCCACAAGATCCACCCACGCTAAGCTCTTAGCAAACTGGGCGAGCACCCTAGGAGTCTGTGACGCCTGGAGAGTCTGACCATTCACCCATGTTTTTGTAAGTGAAAGACCCCCTCTAGGACAAGGTCTTTAGGAAAATTGTAGCCAAAGAACTCAAGAAATACTTTCTCACTAATCAGGACTCTGTCTCCTCCCTGGGCACTCTGTGGGAAGCAGGTAAGGCCACCATTTGCCAAAGGCCAGCTTAAGCTTAAACGACTTACCCAGAACTCCCAGATCACTCTCTTGGAGGCCCAGGCAACCCTCCTTGAAAACCCGAAAACCAGAGCAGAGAGACGATTCACAGGAGAGACGGCTGGCATTTCTAAGGGATGAGATCAAGCAGACTTCCATGGAGGCTGTTAGGCTACTGTGGAGATCCTCTGTAGCTAGGGTGTATGGGTGGGGGGACAAAAACGAAAAGATTCCACACCGACTGGCCACATACCCCATGGCTAATCGCATAATCCCAAAGATTAAAGACTTAGACGGTATTGTCCATTGCTCACCCGTGGCGATGGCCCAGAGTTTCGCCGCCCAGTACTCCAGGCTTTACTACGAGCAGCACCCTAGCCTCTCCCTCCCAGAGTTGCTCCACAAAGAGCGCATCTATCTCCCTCGCCTCAATGAAACTGAAGGAGCTGACCTTGACCTTCCCATTACTCGGGAGGAAATCAACAATACCATATCCTGTACCATGTCACGCAAAACTCCAGGCCCTGATGGGCTCCCACAGGAGTACTACGCGGCTTATCAGGAAACACTAGCTGCCCGCTGAGGCTGTCCAAAACGGCTCCTTCCGGCCAGAAACAGACGCTGCCACCATAGTAGTGATCCACTTTTTCGCAGTGATTTTGAGAAGGCTTTTGACTCCGTAGACTGGCGGTACCTGGAGGATGTACTGATTGAGATTGGCATATGGCAACACTCTCGTAATTTAGTTAAAGTGCTATACACTGGACCGCAGGCACGCATACTTGTCAACGGGGCACTGTCAGGGCCTCTTCCTATTAGAAGGAAGACAAGGCAGGGATGTCCCCTCTCACGGCTCCTATTCACCTTAGCGATGGAACCTTTGGAATGCCTTATACGATCCAGCACCCGAATTAGGGGATGGAAATGGCCAGGTTCGGACAAGGACAAAATCGCTCTATATGCGGAAAATATCCTGTTCTTTCTGGCCTAGCCAGCCCAATCCGGACCCCATTGTCTTCAGGCATTGCATCTTTTTGGACAAGCCTCCGGCCTACACTTAAACCCCACTGAATCAATCCTAAGTCCTCTGATTGTCTTGGGAGACTGCTTCGATTGGCAATGAACAAAACATATACCGAAGGGGGAAATCCTTTAAATACCTCGGAATCTGGGTGGCCCTGCTTCCTGACCTTGCGTGATTGTTTAATGTGGCCCCACTGGTGAGGAGAGCCAGAGCTGACCTCCACAGATTCAAAATACACCATTTCATTTCCCACAAACCTGGTTTAAGGAACTGGATAGCCTGACCACTGAATTCATTTGGAGCGGTCGGAGACTTCGTTTAGCCCTGTCCCAATGCCGGATCCCATCCTTCGACGGAGGAATGGGCATGACTAACCTATGCCTATACTATTTGGCAACCCGCTTACTTACAATACATGACTGGTTCAACGGAGGCTGGTCGAACCTGGCATACAGGGTAGAACTGAGTATATAGGGCCTACCCAGGGTCCCGGAGATGATGTATGGGGGACCTATCCCCAGATCTTTGCCCATGGTGACACAGGGGGTTCTCTTTGCCTGGCGCACCTCCCTGTGCCATACCCAATGGTCGAACACGCTAACCCAATACACGCCGCTCTAGCAGGGCTCCTGGCTCCAGGAGGTCAGCAGCTTAAAGACATTCAGGGTCTGGGACCTTATTGGCATCTTGCAATTCGGTGACATATGGGAGATTTGACCACATGTGCACTTTTCAGAACCTACAAACCCGATATTCCTTACATTCTTCTCAGTTTTATAGGTATCTGCAGCTGTGCCACGCTCTCCACAGCCACATATCAAACGGCACCTCACTGCCAGAATATAGTCCACCCGAGGTGCAGACCATGACAGGCAACTTGGGGAAGGGAGGGGTCTCCAGTATCTACTGATCTCTTACAAATAACACTCCCAACACGTTGGACCGACTTAGGGACCAATGGGAGAAATGGATCGGGTCTCTGGAGGAGGAAGTCTGGAGAGACGCACTGATGGTACCCAAAACAGTCACCACTTCCACTAAACTCCATTTGGTCCAACTGTATTACTTACATACCGCATACCTAACACCAAAATGCCTTCATAGCGCAGATCTAAGGCCCAAATGCATCATGCGCAACTGCAACCAAGATCAAGAGGATTTCTTTCACATGGTATGGATCTGCCCCGTCATTATACGATACTGGGACTCCATAGAGAAGGTGCTCACAGCTGTTCTGGGCGGGGAGGTCCCACATAAGCCGTTAAATGTGCTCCTGGCAATCACAGATGGGTTGGACGGGTCTAGATTTCACAAACTATTTCTGAACACAGCCATGATGGTGGCCAAGAGGGATATTGCTACCAGCTGCCTCACCTACCATAATGAAATGGCATAAAGGGGTGGACTGATGCACAGCACAGGAGAGACCTATGTACCAGGCTACAGGGTGCCCGGCAAAGTATCACAAAGTGTGGGGCAAATGGTTGGGGTTACTGTAATGATAATACCTCCTTTGAGGGACTGTGAGCTATGTGCGAGGTTTTATTTTGTTTTCCTCTCTGCAACTATGCATTCCAGGTGCCTTGTCTGTATGAGTAACATGATGACATCCTACAATTGCTGTAAAATGTTACATTTGATTACTGCTCGTTTTCCCTAAATTGTTGCCATCCATTTCTAGAACCAATTTGGGGAACATTCCCAAAGATAGGCCTCCGTATTAATGTGAAGGGCCTGTGAATATGGCCCGAATGGAAGACAAGAGTAGTACCAAAACTCTTGCTTGGTCCCTTAAGGTATCCCTTGTCAAGACTGCCCCGATCTCCTTCCTTATCTTTGTTACCTTCTTCTGTGGAAGAATCAAAATTATTAGTCAGATGCCACTCTCTCTCAGGAAGGCTACAACTGGGTGCATCACCTTGGTGACACACCACAGAGCCGAGGACAGCCTGAAGGGAAGGCAGAGGAACTGGTATAGGGCACCTCTCCATCTGAGTCGTAAATATCTCTGACTGTCCTTTGCCATAGGTATTGTGAAGTATGCATCCTTTAAATCCAATTTCACTAGCCAATCTTTTTCCTGCAAGATGTCTCTCAACAGATGGATTTCTTACATCTTGAAATGTCTGTAAACCAAGAACTTGTTTAAATCCCTTAAATTACTTTATTACAGGATGCCAATCCTTGTCCTTCTTTTTCACAAGAAAAATAGTACTCTTGAAACATTCCTTCCTCCAAAGATTTCTTGATAGACTCCCACACTAGTTCAACCGCAGGGTGAACCTGGGAATTGTACAACTCCATTATGATCACTTGAAATGATATATAATAATATATAACAAGTTGTAAGTTTTAAATAGAGTCAGAGTATGAAGTATATAAAGTTAAACAAAATCTCAGTTCCTTCAACCTAAGCTGAAAGAGCACCAGACCAGCAAGGGGAGATCAAACCCTGCTGTAGACTCAAGTTCAATATGAGCTGTCTTGAAGGCTCCTAGTTATTATGTCACAGAGGGAAGGCCAAAACACTTCTGGTCGCTGCTCATCACCTCAAAGGAATTGTTACAATCTATTTAATCAAACACCGGCTGGTGTCTGGCGATCTGCTCCTGCTCATATGTGCGGTCAAGTGAAGTTCGTACCAAAACAATGGAGGACCTGTACTTCCAATCAAGCATCAATGTGGTTGTCTGGCAACGTACTTCTGCTCACGCACGCTGCCAGGCAACCTTCCCAAAAATCACAATGGAGGACGCCCAGTCTTCTTTCTTATGCTACTAGTCGCGCTATTGCTGAGCTGATACTTATACAATCATGCGCTCCTCCCCAAAGTAAAGGGGGAAGAAGATACAGTGCTGCTGGACAGCGATCACGGAGCTACGAACCAAGTGGGTGTGCCACATATAGGCTCCGCCAGCAGTTAGTGGCCTGATTCTCAGCGAAGAAGACATTTAGCGGTTAATGAAGCTGATGGCAGACCAGGCACCTGTGCTAAATAAAACACACCTCGCCCCAAATACTTACCTGGCCCAACCATAAATTGGCAGGGCTATCCCACGCCCGATAAACCAGGTATAAAGTCAAACAATAATTAATTATCAACTGACAAGAGAAATAGCAGAAGTACTTATCTGGTAGGGAGCAGCTAATAAAAGATGATGATGACCTCATGCCCTTAATAAATATATATTGTCTGGAAATTCTAATACTTTAATATATATTATTGTTCTTTAAAGGGCTGCATTTTAAGGGCAGTAATAAAAGGTTATTCATAATGGTAGCCTCCGGTCTTGTAATGAAATTGGGATGGTGCTTATGTGTTACAGGAATGATGTGCATTATTTTTGTGTTTTGATTTGCCTGAGAATTAATACTTCTGCTCACACCATGATGATTTTATCTATGCAAGATTTGTGTATAAGAAGCCCTTGACTTTTTATGGTTTGTCATACACAATGGTTTTTAGTATATTTAGTATATTTAACAATAAATATCTTTGGACTTTTTATCTGTTGGCTTTCAATGTATCGAAGGAGGATATGCCTATCTTGGAGAATGAAGAATATAATAAGCAGTATAAAGTGTGGTAAATGTTTTCAAATGATTGCGCAAACTAATAATTAAACTAAAACTATTCAAATGAGGTATGTGTGTGGTTTTAGTGATGAAGAACATGATTTTTCTAAAGGAGACAATGAAAGGAGAGTGAAGATTGTGAGGGATTAGAAAGGCTAGGGGAGAACAAGTGAAAGAAGAATGTAGATTGTCAAATATATATTCCAGATTGAGTATTGAAATCTGTATGGTGCATCGTGAACCTCTTAAAGGTGACAAGGTTGAATATGTGTGAGAGAGCGAGTCTGAAAGAAGTTATGTTGTAAGTGGACATATTTTGGTTGGTGGAGAGCTGATTTTGAGAGGAATTTATTATGTGCGTGGTAAGGCTGTTTATTTCAATTCCACTTAATTGGACTGGAGCTTGTTAACTTGCTTTGGTAGTTCCTACAGTTTATTATATGAGTGGAACAGATGATGCAGTTGGTTTCACGAGAGTAATATGTAGTCTAAGACAGGTAGATCTAGATATATTAGGTGCTGTTCTTCTTCTTATAGGTGTGGCAATGAATGATGTGAAAATTAGACGTTTATCTACATTGGTGGAAAGACTTGCTTTAAGTACAGCTGTTGCATTAACTTTAAATAATTCAGAACTAATCACTATTAGAGCTATGGTGATGTAGAACCGCTTATCATTATTTATCCTTCTTAAGAAGGAAGGCTGTGTTTGCAAAGTATTAAAAATGAAGAGATTCTATGCATTTATCCCTGATAACAGTCCTATCATTTATGAACTCTTATATCACCAACTTGACTAACATCTTTCATGATCTTCAATCCTTTGAAATGAGTGACTTATGGGAAGCTATAGGTTCATGGGTTAGTAAGATAGGGAAGAGGATTAGTAAGGTTGGTGAATGGATTTATAATTTGGGTGGGGGAACTTAATGTTTAATATTAACCCCAGAAATAAATGTAATGATTTGTGCAATTGTTTTGTTTCTTTTACAAATAATTTCCGTTTGTCAGATTAAAAATTGTGGGTATAGAAATGAAAAGAGACCATTGAAGAGGAAATGGTCTGAAAATTGCTAGCTGGGGAATATCAAGGATCATGTCGCCAACCAATTAAAGATGGTGAAGAATTTAGGGAATGAGCTAAAGATTTTCCTTAGCTTTCGTATGCTGCTAGGGTACAATGATTTCTGATGATTTTCCTGCCCACTGTGACAGAGTATTTTCAGATTTTACATACTCTGTTTAACTTTGCATCTGAAAGCCTTCATGGCATTGACTTCATACTGCGTATGTTTACTTTTTGGAATTAAACCTTTAAACTTTTTATTGATCTAAAAATCAGTTATTGAGTGAGCCCCATTACTTTTACAACTATTTTACTCTGCTAAAATGTTTTTTGAGGAGGTGCCTTGACGCACACATTAAATTTGTGGGAGAACCAAATGAGGTGATTTTGTAGTTTTTACATTTTGTTGTGTGGTTTTGCATCCTCAGCAGCAACATGAGCCTGCATCTGTAGAGGATGCATAGCTTTGTAGTAAAGATAACATTAGAGTATGCAAGATACCATCCATGTTTTGTCGCTTCATCTGCAATATTTTATCTGTAATATGTATTGACTGGTTTAGGACTCAGTGTTAGATTTGTAGATAATTAAAGCATTTCTATTCTTCAATCTTAAACTCAGATTCGAGGTCTTCAAATGGCTTGACAATAAACAATTCTGTAATTTAAATTTTCATAGCTATGTGGCTCCAGGTCATGGCTAAAGTGGTTATTGTCATTGGAGATGAATAAAGACACCAGTTCCTCTGATCTAACTATGACTCTAACCACACATAGACTCAAGCTATAACATGGGCGATGAAGCATTATTGCTTGTTCGTTACAGTTATGCCCCATTTTGTGGTTTGACTATCAATCATATATGATCTTGGCAGTGCGCTAGTTTTCTGTGAGCATTGTTATCCGCCATTCCTTGCCTCCAGTGTTGCATGAATGACTGAAGCCACCCCGCTTTCCAACATATCCACCTCCCATTCACTCTGGCAAACATCCTTTGTGTATTGTTTGTAAGGTTGTCACATGTTAATATGTATAATGCAGCCCATGGACACTGAAATATCAACAGTGACGTGAATCTGGCCCCTCTTCAAAATTAGATTGTCTTTATAACCTACATAACTTCCTGTTTGCTCCCCAACTAACATAATATCCCTATTCCTCAAATCACACCAAGGGATTATTTAATAAGGTTTTTCACAAGCACTCGTGTGGCGTAAAATGACACAAAGCATTGCAGTTTACGTACTATAATAAAAGCCTTATGATGCACTACAAAACTGTGCAGAACTATGCTAGCTCCCACACAACCCTTAGTAAACAACCCCTGCAGAACAGAATTACAGATCAACATTGGCCCTTACCTAAAATAATAACCAATTCCAGCACCACTGTTATAAATGCCACTGGATGGCACTTTATGATCTCCCACTATCGCCATTTTCAATAAATTATTGTTAGCCACTCCACTAATATGTAGTGTTGCATCTTTTCATGTTTATCTTGATAGGGCATTGAAGCTCGTGTTTACCTTAATAGTGTTCTGTATTGTGTAAAATAGAATTCTATAAGGGTTCTGGAAGGAGAGCTAGATGTGTGGATTTAAGGACTAAAGATACTACTTTATTACTGCTAAGATAAATCTTCTTTATTACAAGATACTACAATTTTGGCGACAGGTACCTTGAATCCACTGGCCACAAGTGGCAACTATGCAGCTGGAGCCCTGAGGGTATTGAACATTTACTGTGGATGTACCAGTACTTAGGTGGAAGATGAGGCACAGTTAGTTTTCTTCAACAAGGCCAGTTCTTTCAGCCTTGGTTGTGTCCTCTCTGCAGAGTGAGGTACCAAACATCACAGAATCATCAAAGCTCATGACTCTTAAGACCCCAGGTCACCTAGTTCCAGACTATCCCTCAAAGAAACCAGTCCCCAATTGGTTTGTGCCACAAACAATGAGTTTATCCTGGAAAGTGATAGAGTGACTGAAATTGTGCCAAACTGGGATTATTGGATTCATGTTGAAGTGTTGGTCTCCAGTAAGAGAACAATGCTCATGCGCGAGTGAATATATTTGCCTTACATGCACGGCCATTAAATACATGTCAGTGGTCCAGATTGAGACAGGATGTGGTTATGGATTGGACAGATATAGATTTGGATTTGGCAGATTGAGTAGTCTTGACGTGCACAACAAATTCATCAAAGGAACTTAGTGTGAGGACACTGTGGGCTACTCTCACAGGAATGATCATTTGATTTGCAGCAATGAAACCATTTATGTGGTATGTGCACTTGCTATGAGGTTGAAGAAAAAAATACACTCTGGATAGGGTACTTTGAAATGCACTAAACTGAGTATATGGTATTAGCCATGTACACCCTTTCACATACTGAACCTTGGGGTATGCCTGCATGGTAGTTGCTACTGAACAAGTAAAGAGATAATAATAAGCTCATATTTACGTATAAAAATAAGTGTACAAAACTATAAGTTAACACTGCTTCAAACATTTTTACTAGTACCTGGAGAACTCGCCATGCCATGGGAATAGCGGAGAAAGTATTTAATGAACTACATATCTGCATTTGAAGAAGAGAACATGATTCCTGAGAAATAAAATAAGTATTTTACTTCATTTCCTGGGATTGTACATTTGATGATTATACAGGGAAGCTCCAAATTGTGGAAACAGGGGTACGAGTGAAACCAATCCGTCACCCAAGCTATTGAGGACCTATACAACTCCTTTGTTCCAAAGGCGTTCAAAGCCATACACCAATATACGTTTTTTCAAAGGAAACAGAGTTGAATCAAAGGTATAAATGAGTAATATGCACACCTCAAAGAAATATTATTGCCATGCAGATTTGGTGTACCTAGTGAGTAACTCATAAGAGACCAAATACTCTGGTTGAAGAACATTTGAGGATGAATGGGAAGCCTAGCCCCACAATGCAATGGTGAATGTTAGAAGAGCAGACGTGTCTGGATTGAGTGCAAATGAAATGAAAAGCAATAGTTGAGGAAGCGTGCACGAAGCAATAGGTAATGTGAATGCATTGAATAGTTCTTCAAGGAAACCAAATAAGGTGTAGGAAATTAAATTAACCTGTGCTAAACCCTCTGGTAGCTTGGCACAAAAGCAGTCAGGCTAAATTTAGAGGCAATGTGTAAAGTATTAATACAGCACTCAGGCAGCAATAAAGTGGAAACACAGCGCAAGAAAAATCCCAGATCAATTTAGATAAATAGAGAGAATGTTAATAAGTAAAATGATACCCCAATTAAGTAAATCCAATCAGTAGAACAAGAGTTATGAATTTTTAAAACATGTTGTGAAAAATAGCCCCTCAAACATCAAAGCACCAACCACGAACATCTAGTCAAGCAAGACCGAGATAAAGTCAAAAGTTTTGGCCGACCACTGTGAAGCGCTGTTTGGATACAGGAAGTTGATTGGGCCTGGTCTTGACTTACCCTTGGACTTAAAAGAATTTTTGATGAGAAACGTCTGGGAAAGTAAAGTTCAGCAGGGAAAGGCAGCCAGTAGTGTCTGAGGAAAAGGCATTGTCGTTGAGGAGTCACTGGACGAAGTTGTAATGAACATTTCTACATTTCGACTTAGTCACTTTTTCGGAAGTTGAAAATCTCAGGCGGGATGAAGCTGCAGCTCCATGAGGCCAGATACCCTGCTGAGGAGAATATGCTGCTGCAGAGAAGAACGGCACAGGAGCCACCACAAAGTATGGCTAACCAGTGATGCACCTAGGGCATATTGGTGAGCAGGTAGGTCCCGCTCTCCTGTCAGTTCTCTGACAAGTTCTAAGTGGGATATTTTTTAAGTCCCAAATTTTGAATTTGGGCTGCCTGGTTACCTCTGCCACCACGTCCAAGGCTGGGTGGGCACCACTTGGAGGGTAGGTCTGACTTCAGGCAAAGTCAAGGTGCAGGATTCAAGCTTTTTGTGTAACTATAGCTCAGAACAGGAGGCAAGCCAACTAACCCTTGGAGTCATTCTGGTGTTACTGAGATCAAGCAGAAAAGCAAGGAGCAAGCATCAGGGTAGTCATCTGGCAGCATCAGAGCAGCCCTCTGAGGTACAAATCAGGCATCAAACAGCATATCAGTCCTCGGATGTACAATCGGTCCTTCTGAGGGTTCTGTGTGGGTCCAGGAATGAACTGAAGTGTTGGTCTGAAAGAACAATATTTATACCTGGTACCAGCCTTTGATGTGGGAGAAACTTCTAGACTTCATCTTATATCTGGTTCTGGAATTTCTTACCTCTCCTGCTGAGGCTCCAGGAGGTCTAGTGTGACAAAGGGCTGGTGTCAAGTTCTTTGTGAGTGTGCAGAGGATGCCTCTTTTGAATGTAAGTGGGGCAAGGAACAGCTCCGCCACTCGCATCCTCGCAGGATGGCCCATCCTGTCAACACAGTCATGTGACCCAGGATACAAACTGCAGGCGACAAATGGTTAGAGTAAGAAAATGCAATCTTTCTAAAAGTTTCATTTTCAGAATTGTGACTTAAAATCCAACTTTGTAATATATATTTTTTTAAATGACAATTCTTTCGAGACCAAACATGATATTTCTATGTGTTCCGTAACAAACATTATCACTTACTAAATATAATAAGGTAGTCCAATGTTATCCTATGGGAGAGGTAGGCCTTACAGTAGTAAAAACATATTTGGGAGTTTTTCACTACTAGGACACCTACTTAAAGTTGGTGGCAAAATGCAAATGTTTTGCGACCGCATTTCGGTCACAAAATATTCCTACATACCGTTGCGATTCGGTATTAGGGAGGGATGCCCTAAACACGCCCCTTCCTAACAGCGAATCGCATACCACTTTTACGATTCGGTAACAGGTTACGGAATCGCAAAATAGGGTTTGCTGCATCTGAAAAGTATTTTTTGCATTAAAAAACGGGCCGATTCTGTGAACGTCCCATTTGTAAAGGCAAAAATACTTGATGCATGTGCCCCATAGTCCCTTAGCTGCTTTGTCAAGTGGTTAAAGTTATGCACACCAGTTGCAGAGTTGTGGGTCACTTTTGAGTTTGCATGGGGAAAGCAAGATAACTAAAGTGAAATGTGTAAATGATGAGGTAGGTTTCAAAAGAGATTCAAGTGATGAGGATCTAACCTTGAATGTTAAGGACAGAGGAGAAACAATCCTAGTTGCTACGTGATGATCGGTGTGTTAGTAGTCAGTAGTCTGTTGACATTTGGCTCCTCATATAGGATTATCAAAGAGGCACTGTGGAGGGAGAAGTTCAACTTTAAGTAGGTGGTAAACCATTCACAAATGCAAAAGGCAATCTGAGGAAATGGAAACACCCTCTGGTGTAATAAAGGTAATAAATTATCTGCTCTAATGTATAGAGGCATTTGATGATATACAGTGGATAAACCCACCTTACTGAACCAGCAAACGTCATTTACCAGGATCAACATTCCAAATATCTTTGTTCAGTTCCTTTCAGTCTACTGGCAATCTGACCCTTCGGTTTACTTGGAGTGCAACCGCCACTGCTAGTTCCACAGATTTTATCAAACAACATTCAACAATTTCTGTAATTCACCCTTGACTTCCTCCCTCACTGATATTGGTTTGTTCTGTACCTTATGAATTTTGGGAATACTATTCTCCTTCACCACTATATAGGATTCAACTCAACAAATCTTTCAAATTTGCCACTAAATGCGTTTTGGAAAGGACTATGCAGTTCCTTGCCTAATTTTTCATCTTTGCATACAGTGAAAACCTGTTTTTTACTTTTTGGATGATGGACAATATTTAGGCTCTCTAGGTTGATCCCTTTTTAGCCACATAATACTTCCTAATTGTAACTCCTTATTGAATCTAAATTTCAAGATACAGTAGTCTAACATATTGATCAACTCTCAAGATTAGCCCTCTGAATTGGTTACTGAAGGCACCAACTCTCCTTTTGCATTGGAATCAGCAGCAGCTGTCTTCTAATGTCTAACCCATGAGATGCTAGAGAATGATTACAGAGTACAGTTTCCATGATGATATTCTTGCCAGAAAGACAAAGGAGGAGCATACTAGAAGGTTGAGAAGGATGTTAACCATCTTAGAAGTTACATTCACAAAATGCAGGTTTGTGGAACAAAGTGTAGCATTTTTTGGCTATGAAATTAGTAAGAATGGGTTAAGGTTCAAGAGGAAGTGGTTCAAATAGTTATGGAGGCTCCTTAACAGACAAACAAGAATGAACTAAGGTCCCTCCTAGAGCTTGCAGAGATTTGCTCCAAATTTCTTGTTAATTATTGGAATGTTACATTTCATATGAGGAGGTTAATGAAAAAGATGGATGATATTTGTGAATGAGAAATTTGAAATTGGCTATTTGAAGTACACCCACATTGCAAGGATTTGATGCGAACGATAACAGCATTACCACAAATGATTCAAGCAGAAATGGAAAAAGGGTGGTATTGTCACCAATTAGAAAGAGAAAAGAGTGTATCATTATCTTTGCTTCTTGCTTCAAGTGTTCTGTTATTGGTAAAGAAATGCTGGACTCTATCACATCAGACAATATATGTGGGCTAGCAAGCTTAAGGTGAGGAGTGATCACAAGCTGCTTACTTAGTTATTGGCTACGAATGGCATGTGCAAAGTATCGGTAAGGACTGCAAGACTATCTATGAAGCTGCAAGAATTTTCTCATGATTTAATATATGTTTCAGTTGAGAAAAAAAGTAGTTCTGATTTCTTTGCCTAGGGTACCTGTAGATTGAAGGAAAATTAAAATTACGATGATATGTGGAATAATTGTATAATCGTGAATGTGTAAGGAAGATGTGATGTGGCTTGTGCTGGGATGATTGGGTCTGTGGTTATGAAAGCAAAGTGGTGCGGAGAAAAGCCAACTCCTTTTTCAAGGAAGGATGGCTGGAGAAGTCCAGTTTGGAAACTGGGGTGAAAGCCTTTTGAGAACTGAGAGGAGAATTGACTGTAGAAAATTAATTTCTCACCAAAGGGAATAAAATTGTACCTTGTCAGTAGTTAAGGAATAGCCTCATCAAATTATGTCATTAGGGCATCCAGGCATTATGTACAAGAAAGAGAGAAGGGTGGAGTGGGTGGCCTGGTATAGACTTGGAAGTGGAACTTTTGGTGAGCTGCTATGTTGCATGCAATGTGGCTGATAAGAGTTGAGACTTCTTTCTGTGTCCCATTTCCTGTCCCAGTATGCCTTGGGAGAAGGTGGCAATTGACATAATGTTTCCCATTCACGATAGTGGAATTATAATAGCCTAACTATGAATGAAGTTAGGAACTATCCAGGATTAAAAGAACAGAATCTGAGGAAGGAAGGCTTTGCAACTGGATGACTGAAGTCAAGCATCTAGTGGAGGAAAAGGAGAACTGCAAATGTCTGATATGGTCATATGCCATAGTCTTAATAGCTTATTTTTCAAAGTGGCTAGTTTTGGAAGTGGTTGATAGTGTGAATGCAAATGTGTTTTGGAATTATTGAAGAAGATGTTTGTTGAGACGTATTAATAGCTTACAATGAAGAATTAAATCAGAAAAAGTAAGGAGATAGTTGCAGGAATTGGGAGTTGAGCAGAAGTTTATGTTGTTATACCACCCTAATAGGAAAAGGTATGTGGAGAGACTCAGCAGTCATCATCATCAAACAAACTTTAATTGGCATAAAATGCCATAAAAGTGCATCTTAAAATATTCATAGTGTCAATCTAATATCATTAAATAGAAAAGACCACAATAAAAACATAACATCACACAATACATAATTAAGACAGATGAGATCCACTTTGAACCACCATCAAAAGAAGTTAACACTAGAATAGTAAGGTGCAAATGCACTATTATAATAAATTCAAGGCAGGAACAAGTTAAGACTACCTTTTTTAATCATTAATGACACTTTAATGAAGATAATAACAGCACATCAAACTTCTGCTGAATTTAGCTGGCTATAAATGCTGGTATTCTTTATGTACGTTATAAAATTTAAAGGACGTAAAGCTGGAATTAAAAAACGTATTTGCACTGACTGGTAAACAGAGCAAAAAACCAAAATTAACTGTCCTTTAGGGTGAGCAGTGATCGCATTGGCAGTTAGGAAGGTTTTCATACCATGCTCCTTGTTGGGGGAAAGCTGATAGAACCTAGGCATAACCTGGTTAAATATAATCTGTACTGAGTATTGTCTACATAAATTAGATAAACGTCCAGCTCGTATTGGGGGGATAGGGCCTAACTTGCCAAGGAGGACAACTAAAAGGCATTGTTCTAGCGCGTATAGTGACGCTGGTCCTAAAAGAACCCTTACCCGGGCTCTGGCAGCAGGACCTAAAATGTATGGATTAGTAAAAAACTCAAGAACCCTCTGTCTTGAAAAAGTGCTCTTGATGTAGGCTCACCAGGGAATATTAACCATCTTGTCCAAGGTCAAGCAATCTAGACGAATGCTTTTGGTGGGACCCAACTAGCAGAGACGTTTTAACGCCTGGGCAAAGTGGGCTTTGGCCCAGGGCCCCAGCCTTTCAAGTGGCCCCCTTACAGAGCCAGTTCTGTTCTGCAGAGTCTTGCCCTGATGACTTGGACTAATTTTTAAACAAATTCTTTTAAATACAGTTTACCTTTAATTTATTTTTAAAGTGGGTGAAAGTCTATTACGGGCATTTTGCAGACAAATGTCGTGTTTAGGTTTCATCAAATATCCATAAATATTTTTCTTTTAGATCAAAACCAGACCCCATGTATGAGAAATGGGAGGGGGCCTCAAGAGATTATTTGCAGTAATATTAGTGAGTTGCTGCTGTGTTACAATATTGAAAACACACATCACTGTCCCTGAATTTTAGAAATAAACACATTTAGAATTTGGAAGAGTGAGTCTGTGCATTTTCAGTGACCTGGCCAAAGATGGCATAATAGAGCTGAAACAGGATCAGAAATTCAAAACTGTTCTGAACGGGGGGCCCCCAAAATCCGTTTGGCCCTGGGCCCCCGAATTCCTTAAAATGTCCCTGCCAACTAGGGAAATTGGCAAATCTGTTACCATAGCACCGTGGTTCCCAAACTGTACCGCCGTGGCTCCCGGGGGAGCCGTCAAACCTAGCCAGGGGAGCCGCACACCAAGCACTTTAATGCATTTAATGTTGAAGCGTCTGTTGGCTTCATTTAAACTGATTATACTTAAGCACATGATGTCGATGATTTGTAAGTGATATGCATAAAGCTGTAAATGTAGTGCTTAGTTGATGGCATGTCGAGGGAGATGACCCCCATATCTCACTGGATCCCCAATTTCCAACACTACCAAAGTAAGCGGAAGATACCTGGTTTATTTTGTTAGACTCGTTAATAGTTTTGTTTTTTTCCAAATGCATTTTACACCAATGCAAGTTATCTGGAAAGTACATTTAACCTGTCTATCAAGTATTGACATTTGTACTTAAATCGTAGGTACTTTCAGTACACATTTCTTTCAGTACACACACATTTCCAGACAAGCCTGCTTTCTCCTTCAGCACAGGGAAGTAAAACACAATATATGGCATAGTGGCAACATTTGAAACCAAGAAAGAGGGACATTTAAAAAAAAGATCAGAGGAATTTATTTTATTTGAATTGATTTGGAGGCAATTTTAGGGAGGAGACAGCAAAAATAAAGCTTTATGTGGTTTGATCAATCATGAGTCACCCTGCTGAGACAGGTGTGTTGGCACGTATGACATGGGTAGAAATGGAAGTGCATGCAAATGTTCTTCAAGCACAGAAACACTTTGGCACTGGGGCCTACATGCATAGGGGTGTTATCTAGCACTGTAAGGGGGATAAAAATGTTTGAGAGGGTACTCTAAAAACGGCATGGGCAAAGAAGTGGAACTGGGAATATTTTATTAGAGACGACGCCTTAGTAATACGAAACACCCTGCGTATATGATTATAATACATTAATCTGCTTCATCCCAATTATTTTCAGGGAGAAAAATGCAAGCACTCCCGAGGCCAGGCTTACAGCCACTCCACCCTCCAAAAAAAGTAACAGTGGGGAGCCACGGGCAATGGCCAACGTGTCAAGGGAGCCATAGGTCAAAAAAGTTTGGGAACCACTGCATAGCAGGAGGAGAGCCAGCCCCAGTAAATCTTCTAAACACAGACCTACCGCAGAGTGACAGAAAAAAGTAGCTGTCCCAGGCGGGATTATGCATAATCTGCACAAAAGCAATTTTGTAATTTTTGGAGACTGTCACAATGGCAGGGAACCGATATACATTTAGATTGATACAGAGTTACCATCTCATTCACTGGCCCGTGGCCTCATTTTACTGCAGAAGCCTGCCTCAAACACTCGAAAACTGGAGTGTTCTCAGCGTCAGCAAAGGCCCCCACTTATGCTGGGAGTTAAAATGGATGCCTAAATAGTTAAAACGGTGTTCTCTTGTAACAGGCAATCCCTCAAAATAATGAGCTTTAGTTTTTGTACCTTTTTGCCCTGGGATCATTGTAAAGGACTTCGCACAGTTAACTTTTAGGTCTCATGAAGTCATAAACGCAGAAAAGACACTTATCTGTTAAGGGTAAATTAAATTGAGATGACGAATTGCAAAGAATGTTGCAATACATCATCAATAATACAACTGATTATAGCCCATTCTGCATCATAATTAGAAGAACACATTGTTTCATTGCCATGCTGCATTGAAAAACTGAAGGAGTTGGATAAGGGGTTATGGAGACTGGTAGCAGTCCTGTTATTGGAGTGGGAATGTTTAAAGGTGACTGAATGGATCGGAATGGTGACTGACAAGGTCTTCTGCAAATTTTGCTCGTGGATGAACCTGAGCTTAGTAATGGTGAGACTGAAGGTTTGGATGGCTGTGAAGTGTGAAGTCTCAAAATAATAAATAGAGGAGCTACTTGCCCTAAAAGGACTGTGGGTACTGTAAGGTGTGTGGTTTATGTGTGCGAGTAACCCTTGCAGTTACTTTGGTGTGTGCATTATTTTTGCTGTCTACTTTAATTCTTTATTTATTATTTTTGTTTCTTGTGTTTACATGGTGTGCATTGTATTTGGATGTGCATTTGTTATTCTGTTTTTCATATGTCTCTTTTACTTTATTGCACCTTATTAAATTGTTTGTTTTCAAATTGTCTGACATAGAGGGATGCTCCTTCCTCGTTCAGCCAGCTAAGTTATGACATATAACACACAACTAATGAAAAAATATGGTAGCCTATCAGGGATTCTCTCCTGTGCCAATCGCTCAGTTTTCTGCAAGATTCGGCTAAGTTACTAGTGTGTTGGGCCATGTTCAAAGCATGTCTATGAAAAAACCCATATAGCCATGTAAATCTGCTATGCGGCCTTGCCAGGGATATGAGACACTATATAAATTCAATAATACAATTCAATATCCATTCATACTTAAAACCTGTGCAGCAGACCAGGGAGTACCAACTAAGGACCAGTAGAAATGTTCAGCCACTTTGTAGTGGACCAGGCCACACCATCAGTCTCCTTTTTGGTTATCCATAATATTCAACTTTTTTTCCCTTTTTACAAAATATTTCAGCCATCACTTCATGTCTGTGGAAGATGATTGCTCTCCCCATTCTCTCTCCAAATCTCCTGCTATTTGGGCTCTACTTTGTTCTATGCCCTAAATATTTTGAATTTTATATTTTTAAATTAAGCTCTTGTTTGCCTCCAGTTCAGAGTTTCATATTATCAAATGTACTGAATGCTGCATGATGAGGTCTGCTTCATGTCAGAGATGTATACAGTCCTTATCTCCACTAAAAGTAAACCCGAGATGCACAGTATTGCCCCTAAAGATAATTGCTGAAAACCTTACTGCATGTGTAACACAGTTGAGCTCCTGATTGATAATTGTTGGGAGGGACAGGGAGCGCGAGGGTTGTAAAACAAATGTAAATGCTGATGTTTTCCCTTGCTAGTATTTAAGAGTGAGTCTTGCTGGTTCTGTTTTCGTTTCAGGGGTGCCAAGGAAAATGAATCGTGCACTGATTAAAGGATATATCGTATTGTGCTGCTTTGCGGTAGGTAAGTCAATGATATTGAGAAGGATGTGCTTTTGTCGCTTCTGTGTTTATGCTTCTTGCATGTCCAGTGTTTTAAAGCGCTTAAACAGTGTAGGTGGCTGAAAATTGCCACCAAAAAGGACAGGCACTGTCAAAGTGAATTGGTTTGGCCTTGCACGTAGCAACAGTACCTCAAGTAATTATTAGATGTCCTTATGGAGTTAGGAGAAACTGCGTGAAGTCTTTAACAAGATTGCAGCCCTCTTAAACTTTACTAGATGTCCTTCTCAAGTCAGAAGGAACTGCTTAACAAGTCTGTCATAAAGCTGCAATAACTCACATTGTTACTAAATGTACCTTCTGAGTTAGATGCAACTGGTTCAAATGTCCTTCACAAAGTGTGAGGGGCTGGCTTTCACATGCAAATGTACAAATCTTCTTTTGCTACTCTAATGATTTTTGCTTGATTTCAATAGGATAAGTAAATATGCCGATGCTGGTATATGCTAATGAATCATTATTGCAACTTTCAATAAATGTCTTGATTATCATGGAACACTTCTGAAGACAACCTAGTATATATATAGGGACCAGCAGTCACTGGTTAGAGTCACATTTCTTCAACCGTATTGTTGGGAATCTGTTTTTTGAGTGGGTCCTTTCCTTTAATATATATATATATATATATATATATATATATATATATATATATATATATATATATATATATATATATATATATGTATATATATATGTATATATATATGTATTATCTACTGGCGGTCGCCAGTAGATAGTTATAGTTAGGGCCGTGTTTCCATAGGAAATCCGCAACATTCTATTTTGAATAACTTTGGCGCCGATTGACGAATCCTCGCGAAATTTTCAAAATAGGTGGGGGCTCCACTCTGCTCCTATCCTGAAAGTCTCGGGGGGATTCGTCAAGTGGGGGCTGAGAAAAAGGGGGGGTCCCAAAACGTGTTTTCCCCATGCATTTTTCCATAGGACCTTTAGTCCAAGCTACAGCCCGAACGGCTGAACAGAATTACTTGAAATTTGGCAGAGAGGTAGTCCTCAGGTCAGGGATGTGCCTTTTGTAGGTCTGGTGTAAATGTGTTCTGTATTTGCTGAGAAAATAGCATTTAAATCAATATATATATCTATAAGCGCGCTCCGACCGCGTACGGTAAGCTTACCGTACGCGCACACTGCCGTGCGCGAGCTTAATTCTGATTGGTGGTTACATGACTGTAAACATTCAAATCGGTCGAAATCAGGAAGTGTCGGCCACCATTTTGTGTGTCTCACACTGATAAACAAAGGTGGAGAACGTGAAAAGGGGGCAACGAAGAGAGTTGCAGACCCCCTAGCGTTTGTCAGGGGGTCCAAGAAGGTCCCAAAAGTATGAAAAATACATTTAAATTTTTTTTAAAAAAATCGCGGGGTGCGCGTCCAGTAAGCTTACGGCACGGCAGAAAAAAAACAATAAAAAAAATAGAAGTAAAAATCAAATTTAAGTGTTTAGATATTAGGGGGCTCTAAAAAAAAAAAAATATATATATATATATTGGTTGGCTGTTCCCAAGCCACTTGTACGGCGGGCACACGGCAGGGGTATCCACCCCCAAATAATCCACACGTTACCACTGCGTCTCACTTTCCCATCACAGGACGAAAGAACACTGGAGCCGAGGCCACAATCAAAATGCGTGTTTATTTAACACCAGGTCCGACGCGTTTCGGAGTTAAATGGCACTCCTTTCTCACGGGCAACAGACTGTGTTTTTTGCTAAATTAAAGTGCAAGTGCCGGTCACGTGCTATAGACATAAAGAACATACTCAAATTCATGTTGTTTTAAATCAATTCAAAATCAGATGGCAATTAATACATTTTCATAAAATATTTGCACAAAAATATTAGCGCAAAGATATGTGGAACTCGAGCAACATTGTGCATTTACATGGTCATGCCGTAATGTGATAGATGAAATTCAAACATGTGAAAACTTTATCAAATCGTCAGTGCGCGCAGAGACATGCTGGAAGTCCCGTACCTCCACGTGTGTTAATGTCATAGCTATTGTGTAACAGAGTAAAGCCCAAGTGGGCTGAATCAATGGTCTTAATCAAAAGACCAGGGGAAGATCATATCTACTTGTTTTAAGTACACGTCCTCTTGATGGAGGATCAATAAAATCAATTCTCACTACTAGGGCACCAGAATGCTCCTGCCTGTACTCACAATTTTGATGAGGCTTCGTATTTATATTCAAAATATGTGGGTCAATGAAAAAAAGGAACCATCACAATTCCTGAAGTAATGCAAGTTCACAACATCACGCCCCAGTGGACTTATTCGAATATCACGCGCAGTATTATCAAAACAACGACCACTTGTACAACAAATTAATAAAGAACCCTTATCAGTGAGCAATTTTCTTCGGCACAGTCGAAAGTTTTATGCGGTTATCCCAGTTATAATCAAAGTTCCATAGGCCACCTGAAAGATGAATAAAAAGACTTGTTGGCAAAACCAAAAACAATGCACAGACCAAATAGAATTAACACAAAATGTTAAAAACACATAAGAGAACAATACCAGAACCCGCTGTTATTGACATTCACAAGTGTACCGATAGCTCCTCATCAAGATTTAGACCATCTGGGGCCATAGTATTGTATTTGATGATTATTTTTGATTCTAGTCTTCTAAGCTCTCTTGTCCTGTTACCGCCTCTGCACCTTGCCGGGATGTGGTCCAGAACAGAGAACCTAAGCAGATTTGGGTTCTGTCCATGGAACTCATAAAAGTGTCGTGCAAGGGGATATGTTTCTCCATGGAACTCATAAAAGTGTCGTGCAATGGATATGTTTTGTCATTTTTCGTAATGGCTCTACGATGTTCGAGTATTCTGACCTTACACTTATGGATAGTGCTGCCGACATAAAATTTATTACAGGGGCATCTTAGTGCGTATACTGCGTACTCAGTGTTACAACTCAGATGTTTTTGTATTATCAGGGGTGCTAGATCTTTAGAGAGTTTAATAGATTTGCAGTTGGTACTAAATTTGCAAGCCTTACATTTGTTGCAGGTAAAGAATCCCTTTATATCACTCTTTTTTGTGTCTGTCAACATGCTTTTGCATAGTGTATCTCCTAGTGATCTGGGTTTCTTAAATGTGAGTGCTGGATATTCACCTATATGTTCTCTCAAATCATCATCATTGCGCAGTATTTCCCAAAACTTTTTTAGGCTTTTTCTCACTTCCCAGGCCTGATTGTTGAATGTTGTGATAAACCTTATGGGTTAATTCAGATCTTTATTATTGTCTTTGTTAGCAGTGAATAACAGTTCTTGCCTATTCAACTTCTCAACTTTCTCAGCTGCTTCATTAACTAGAGTAGCATCATAACCCCGAGCTAAAAATCTTTCAGTCATGACTGCTTTCTCGATGAGATAATTGTCTGAGGTCGCTGGTTATTCTGAAGATCCATACATTAACCTAGCTAACACTGATATTAATGTGGAAATGGGTGGTCAAACTAATTTTAAATCCAAATCTGTATTTGTACCTCAAGTCATGAGTGAAGCTATATTTTGTTTTGAGAAAGGCATGATTTGCGAATTGAAAAAACTAGCCAAACGTAAATCCAAGAACAAGATCAATCTGACTACCAAACAAACTTTGGCCATACGGGAGCTTGAAGCAAATACTGATATTGTTATCAAGAAATTCGATAAGGGAGGTAATGTGGTAATCTGGCCACGTACCATGTATCTTGAGGAAGGCAGACTGCAATTATCTGATCGCGCTAGATATAGCCATTCCAACAAAACTGAATATGATGAAGCAGTCAGGGAAGTTGGCAACAAACTGTTTTTGTGGAGAGAGAAAAGATTGATCAGTGATGAAGAATACAAATTTTTACATTGCAAGAATCCTAAAATTCCGGTGCTATATCTCCTCCCAAAAATACACAAAAATGCCACACGACCACCAGGGAGACCTATTGTGTCCTCACGCGACAGTCTCCTAGAAAGCACGTCTAAATATGTAGATTACTTTCTGCAACCCCTGGTCCAATCACTTCCATCATATGTGAAGGACACCAGCGATTTCCTAAGACTCATTAATGACATCGTTTGGGAGGCTAATTACCTATTGATAAGTTTGGATGTAAGTAGTCTGTATTCCTCAAGCTTTGGGGATTCAGGCGTGCAGATTCTTTCTTAAACAAAGACCACTGTCATTCCTCTTTCACACAGAAATGTTTCTTGACATGATACAACTATGTCTAAGCAAAAATTTCTTTCTGTTTGATAATCATATGTTCAAACAAATACAAGGGCCGGCGATGGGTACCTGCTTCGCCCCCAGCTTTGCAGGCCTGTACCTCGGCTGGTGGGAGGAGCAGGTAGTCAATAAAATCGGATTATTCAAAGACCACGTCGTCCTTTGGTTAAGATACATTGACGACATCTTTTGTATCTGGAAGGGTACGGAGGATGCGGCCAATGAGTTTGTTAGAGTCCTGAATGTGAATGATCTTAACCTATCTTTCACGAGTACCATTGATGCCAAAGAACTCGAATTCCTTGACCTACAACTCACTATCAAAGATAATAAACTTTGCACTAAGCTGTTTAGGAAGGCAACTTCAGGTAACAGCTTACTACATGCGGGTAGCTGTCACCCCAAGAAACTCATATGCAGCATTCCCTTCGTAGAACTTCTAAGAGCTCGCAGAAACTGTAGTGAGAAAGACAATTATCTCATCGAGAAAGCAGTCATGACTGAAAGGTTTTTAGCTCGGGGTTATGATGCTACTCTAGTTAATGAAGCAGCTGAGAAAGTTGAGAAGTTGAATAGGCAAGAACTGTTATTCACTGCTAACAAAGACAATAATAAAGATCTGAATGAACCCATAAGGTTTATCACAACATTCAACAATCAGGCCTGGGAAGTGAGAAAAAGCCTAAAAAAGTTTTGGGAAATACTGCGCAATGATGATGATTTGAGAGAACATATAGGTGAATATCCAGCACTCACATTTAAGAAACCCAGATCACTAGGAGATACACTATGCAAAAGCATGTTGACAGACACAAAAAAGAGTGATATAAAGGGATTCTTTACCTGCAACAAATGTAAGGCTTGCAAATTTAGTAACAACTGCAAATCTATTAAACTCTCTAAAGATCTAGCACCCCTGATAATACAAAAACATCTGAGTTGTAACACTGAGTACGCAGTATACGCACTAAGATGCCCCTCTAATAAATTTTATGTGGGCAGCACTATCCATAAGTGTAAGGTCAGAATACTCGAACATCGTAGAGCCATTATGAAAAATGACAAAACATATCCCATTGCACGACACTTTTATGAGTTCCATGGACAGAACCCAAATCTGCTTAGGTTCTCTGTTCTGGACCACATCCCGGCAAGGTGCAGAGGTGGTAACAGGACAAGAGAGCTTAGAAGACTAGAATCAAAAATAATCATCAAATACAATACTATGGCCCCAGATGGTCTAAATCTTGATGAGGAGCTATCGGTACACTTGTGAATGTCAATAACAGCGGGTTCTGGTATTGTTCTCTTATGTGTTTTTAACATTTTGTGTTAATTCTATTTGGTCTGTGCATTGTTTTTGGTTTTGCCAACAAGTCTTTTTATTCATCTTTCAGGTGGCCTATGGAACTTTGATTATAACTGGGATAACCGCATAAAACTTTCGACTGTGCCGAAGAAAATTGCTCACTGATAAGGGTTCTTTATTAATTTGTTGTACAAGTGGTCGTTGTTTTGATAACACTGCGCGTGATATTCGAGTAAGCCCACTGGGGCGTGATGTTGTGAACTTCCATTACTTCAGGAATTGTGATGGTTCCTTTTTTTCATTGACCCACATATTTTGAATATAAATACGAAGCCTCATCAAAATTGTGAGTACAGGCAGGAGCGTGCTGGTGCCCTAGTAGTGAAAATTGATTTTATTGATCCTCCATCAAGAGGACGTGTACTTAAAACAAGTAGATATGATCTTCCCCTGGTCTTTTGATTAAGACCATTGATTCAGCCCACTTGGGCTTTACTCTGTTACACAATAGCTATGACATTAACACACGTGGAGGTACAGGACTTCCAGCATGTCTCTGCGCGCACTGACGATTTGATAAAGTTTTCACATGTTTGAATTTCATCTATCACATTACGGCATGACCATGTAAATGCACAATGTTGCTCGAGTTCCACATATCTTTGCGCTAATATTTTTGTGCAAATATTTTATGAAAATGTATTAATTGCCATCTGATTTTGAATTGATTTAAAACAACATGAATTTGAGTATGTTCTTTATGTCTATAGCACGTGACCGGCACTTGCACTTTAATTTAGCAAAAAACACAGTCTGTTGCCCGTGAGAAAGGAGTGCCATTTAACTCCGAAACGCGTCGGACCTGGTATTAAATAAACACGCATTTTGATTGTGGCCTCGGCTCCAGTGTTCTTTCGTCCTGTGATGGGAAAGTGACACGCAGTGGTAACGTGTGAATATATATATATATATATATATATATATATATATATATATATATACATTCCCTCTCCTTATACCATTCTGGAAAAGCACTCGCAGGGATCTTTATCTTTATCCAAATTTTAATTCATGCAGCCAACAGTTAACATGATGCGTTTCGGCTACTGCCTTTCTCCAAAGTTACAATGCTATGTAATTTATTGATTTATTGGTCTTTGATGCACGAAATTAAGTAACTATAGAATGGACTTAGCCGATACACAGCATGATTATAGATCACATGTGCGCCATAATTGTGGCTCCCAAGGTGGTGCTTGCTTGTTAATGCCGATATACGGCTTTATACTATTTCAGTTAGCGCCACCCAGTTTGAATCATGAAAATGTCTAGATTTAATTTTGCAATATGATGAATGAATTACTGAATGTATTATATTTTATTTACATCAGAAGGCTGATATAGCGTTAGACATTTGGATTTAGCCACTTTATGCATGTTTTAAGATGGCGCCTGTGAAAGAACAGAGAAATTATTGTCCTATGTTGATTTTTGTTTTGATCTGCATCATGTGACCGGATGTTGATGATTTCAAATGCCGGTTGTTGGCGCGCTACATTGTAACATTAGAGAAAGCCTGTAGCGGAGACGCGTCATGTTAACTGTTGGCTGCATGAATTAAAATTTGGATAAAGATAAAGACCCCTGTGAGTGCTTTTCCAGAACGGTATAAGGAGAAGGAATGAGCGCGCATAATATACGTGGTTGCACCTCCGCATTATAGCACCCGTCCGAGAGTGCGTTGGTCCAAGGTGCAGTGGAGCAGGAGATATATATATATATATATATATATATATATATATATATATATATATGTATATATATGCAAAAAAAGAAGCAGAGAACTCTGGGTAGTTCTCAAGTTTAGGTGGAAAGCAGCTCCTGTGTAGAGCACTCTCAACACCAGCTGCAAAAAAAGAAGCAGAGAACTCTGGGTAGTTCTCAAGTTTAGGTGGAAAGCAGCTCCTGTGTAGAGCACTCTCAACACCATTTATTTGTCACTCTATGCCTGAAAGGGTATTCTTTTGATATATACATATATATACATATATATATATATATATATATATATATATATATATATATATATATATATATATATATATATATATATTAGCTCCAAACCGGGTTCCTTGCATACGAATCAGGCACCGGCTCCGTGGGATGATTTTTAAAGAAATGCTTTATTTCAAAAGCTGTGGCTCAGACGCGTTTCGGCGACGAGTCCGCCTTGCTCACTGTGTCTGACCCAGTTCGCATACACTGCTTATAAGCTGATTATGTGCACAAAATACACACCCCCCAATTACTTGGCAACCAATCAACAAACAATTAGCATGAAAGAAATACTTTTGTCAAACAAGTCTTTCCTCAGACAAGTGTCACTCGAAAAATATAGCGATACAAAATATTTACAAAAGAGGCACATCAGTACATCATTGTTTAAATAAATGCAGGAAGAATTTCCAAAAAACAGTGCATTGTGCGTAAACATTTGAAATACAGCCCAAGTGGGCATTCATAAAGCACTGTATAAGGAATCTAATGTTGATGACCAAAAACGATGAAGCCACATAGTATTAGTCTATAGTTGCCATGTATTGGCATAGGGGGACTTACTGAGCACATATAAACAATTTAGCTGAATCAATAAACAAAAATAGACTGGATTAAGACTCAAAGGATTGTTACAAGGATTTTTTGAAGAAGCAGTTTGAAATTTATAGATGAACACTTAATGCTTTGTCGGCATTCAAGCCATTAGGAATCTTACAATCTAATTGAATAATATATCGTGACTCCAACTTTCTTAGTGCAAGTTGTCTATTTCCACCCCTGACATTTTTCTTAATACTGTCAGCCACAAAATATACCAAATCTTCTGCTTTACCATCATGTACTCTGTTGATATGCCGAGCCACTGGATATGTTGGGTCTTTGTTATTAATTGCCCTTAAATGTTGCAGAATTCTGACATGTGCCGGGTGAATGGTGCTACCAACGTACATCTTATTGCATGTACACCGTAGTACGTACACCGCAAATTCAGTTTTGCACGTAAAGTGCTCCCTGATCTCAATGGGAGTTTTCCTAAGAGGGGTCACGATAGATTTAGTATTGATTCCGTACTGGCAGGCTTTGCACTTAGTACATTTAAAAAATCCTCTTTGGGTTTTTAGCCAGCTGGTACCTTTTTCAGATACAGGAGCATTTGATACAAGTTCCTGTTTCATGGACTTAGCTCTCCTGAAAGTTAACTGGGGGAACTTGGCACATGAAGGACCTATAACAGGGTCACATCTTACAATCGGCCAATGTCTGTACAGAATTTGTCTGAATCTCTGATGGAAACTGTTATAGCCAGTAATAAGCCTGGGTGTCTGTTGGGCTGTTTCCCCTAAGGTTGGTTTTTGGCCCTTATTCTTGAAAAGAAGATCTCTTCTTTCAATATTTTGACACTTTTCTTTGGCTGATTTGAGAGTTTTAACATTGTAGCCTCTATTCTTGAGTCTTGTACACAAATCATTTGTTGCTATAGTGAGACTCTCAGTGGTGCTACAGTTCCGCTTCATGCGGAGGCACTCGGCAAAGGGAATGCTTTCAATGAGTTTGACAGGGTGAAAACTCTGAGCATGTAAAATGGCATTCCCTGATGTCAATTTGCGGTGTGTGCGTGTGTGTATACGGTTTTTCATGGTGTACAGTTCCAAATCAAGGAACACAATGGACTGTTTATCTATAGTGCCTGTGAACTTTAGGTTTAAATCATTGATATTGATCATATTCACGAAATCAATGGCACTCGACTCACTGCCCCTCCAAACAATAAAGATATCATCAATATAACGTTGATATAAAACAACATTTTCACACATTTGAGTATTGCACTGAGTCATGAGTACTTGCTCCTCCCACCAGCCCATATGCAAATTCGCATAGCTGGGGGCGAAGCAAGTACCCATGGCTGTACCTTGAACCTGTTTGTAAACAAGCCTGTCAAACAAAAAAATGTTGTTAGTTAAACACCAATCCATCATATTTAACAACATCACTGTATGTTCGTGTAAACTTGAATCTCTTGTGTCCAAGTAATGTTTGGTTGCTCTCATGCCATCCTGATGTCGTATACTAGTATACAAACTCTGTACATCTAGTGTAACAAACAAATAATCCTCTTGCCATTTAAAATCAAAAATCTTGGCGAGAAAATCGCCAGTATCCTTGATATAAGCTGGTAAAGTACGTACAAAAGGCTGCAGAAAAAAGTCTATGAACTTGCTGGTATTTTCAAATAAACTCCCAATGGCAGATATGATTGGCCTGCCGGGAGGACACTCTGCATTTTTATGAATTTTTGGTAGCAAATATAATTGCGGTGTCACAGGATAGTCATTTTTTAAAAAATCAAGTTCATTTTTGGTTATTAACCCATTCCGTTTCCATTCATATAAACACCCATGGAATCGTTCTTTAGTGCTGATAATATTAGTCGCACTGATCCGTGTATAACAGTTCGTGTCTGATAATTGGTTCAAAGCTTCCTTGTTGTACATGTCAAGGGGCCAAAGTACGATATTCCCTCCTTTGTCGGACCAACGTACCACGATGTCAGAACGTGATTTGATTTTTTGCATTGTCTTTGAATATCCAGCTGGTTCTTTATTTTTCAACAAATTAAATGTATTGCTACTATCAATTGCCAAGACTCTAAGTTCCTGAATCATTTTATCTGCAAAAATGTCAATATTGTCTCTTGGCATAAGAGGATTAAAAATAGATTTAGGCCGAAAAGGTGTTGACACAGATGTAGATACATTGTAATCCAGAATTGTTCCTGTTACATCCGAGCTAGGTACCTGTGTTAAACATTCCTGCTCGAGTTCCGCCATGTCTTTTAAGAAGGCTGCTTCTGCTGCAGATAGATTTTCTGATTCTTGTTCAGTACTTGCTCCTTGGTCTTGCGCGATCTTTTTCTCTTTAATATTAAAGAAATGTTTGCGCAATTTCAATTTTCGTGTGAATTGATAAAGGTCTATTCTTGCTTGGGTGTAATCGAAATTGGTTGTTTTACAATACGACAGTCCTAAAGCAAGAATATTTTCTTCATCCGAAGTCAAAGCCATGTCAGTTAAATTTACAACTGTGTTATCTGATTCTCCTTTGTTATTAATCATTTCCTCTTGTTCCGTCTGTATACGTTTTTTTGCTGATTTTTGTTTGCCCCATCGGCGATTTTTCCTCCTTCTATTCCTTGATTTTGAGCCCTGTTTGATGAGTATGTCTGTTTCTGGGGTCTTGGGCGTAAACTCATCAAACGCTCGACTCGTAAAAAACCGAGTTCTTGGATAGGTGTGGGCGCCTGATGTCCTGGTTCTTTTGTGCCACCTGCTTCTGGTTCGGTTCAACTTCTGAACTCAACTCCGTATCGCTCGGTACTCGTTGACTTGAAGGAAACGCCGAGGTTTTTGATAACTCCTGGCGACGTATATTTTCGAAACGTCTCGAAAAAGTGTAAATTCTACCATGCAAGTAATCGTTTCTGTCAATATATATTATCTACTGGCGGTCGCCAGTAGATAGTTATAGTTACAACCTAGTTTCCATAGGAAATCTCAAAATTCTATTTTGAATAACTTTGGCGCCGGTTGACGAATCCTCGCGAAAATTTCAAAACAAATGGGGCGCTCCGTTCAGCTCCTACCCTGAAAGTCTCGGGGTGATTCGGCAAGCGGGGGCCGAGAAACAGGGGGGTCCCAAAACGCGTTTTCCCCATGCATTTTTCCATAGGACCTTTAGTCGCAGCTACAGCCCGAACGGCTGAACAGAATTACGTGAAATTTGGCAGAGAGGTAGCCATAAGGTCAAGGAAGTGCCTTTTGCAGGTCTGGTGTAAATCTGTTCAGTATTTCCTGAGAAAATAGCATTTAAAAGCATATCAATATCTATACGCGCGCACCGTGCGCGCACCCTGCCGTGCGCGAGCGCAATTCTGATTGGTTGTTAGATGTCGGTAAACGTTGGAATCGGTCGAAACCAGGAAGTGTCGGCCGCCATTTTGTCTCTCGCAGTCTGAGGGGGTGAAGAAAAAAGGTGGAGAATGTGAAAAGGGGGCAGAGTGGACAGTTCCTGACCCCCTAGCCTTGGTCAGGGGGTCACAGAAGGACCCCCAAGGGAGAAAAAAACAATTTGTTTTTTTCTTAAAAATCGCGAGGTGCGTGCACCGCGCGCGCATGGCACGCACTGCGAACCATGGGGGCTCGGTGCGCAAAGCGCACCGAGCGCCCACAGCGCGCGCACGGTGAAAAACCTGAAAAATAAATAAATTAATAAATACATAACTTAGCATTTAAAAAACCGTACAAATTCACTGAAAAAACCATTGGTTTCACACACGTTATAGTTACGAATTAGCATTTAAAAAACCTTGCAAATTCACTTAAATAACCATAGGTTTCACACATGTTATAGTTAGCTGGACATTTCACTCGTAAAAAACCAATGAAATTCCTCCGTTATAGTTAGTGCAGGCAACTATAACTCACGCGACCGCAATCCTCTGCTGATGACGTCAGATATTACATCACTGATGACATATGTGTCTTTATGAAAAATAAATATTTGTAATATATGTATAGCTAAAGATTAATGGAAGAAGACATGGGTAAATAAGTGTCTAAATACAGTGATGTAATATCTGACGTCATCAGCACAGAGGATTGCGGTCGCGTGAGTTATAGTTTCCTGCACTAACTATAACGGGGGAATTTCATTGGTTTTTTACGAGTGAAATGTCCAGCTAACTATAACATGTGTGAAACCTATGGTTTTTTAAGTTAATTATATATATATATCCATCCGCAATCACAGCGTGAACGCTATTGTCAGCCTCCCCCCTCACTCACTTGTGATGGCGGTCCGCAGCGAGGTGGCAATCCTCAATATCTGAACTCGACGCTGTAGTTCCTTTGTATTCGAAACACACAGCAGCCACGGACAACTCTTAAGCTTCAAAACAGTCCTTTATTGGAGCAGTGAACAGGCGACCAACTCTACGCGTTTCGGGATAACAATCCCTTGCTCACGAGTAAAGTGTACAATAACCAGTAAGTGTTTTTTAAACTAATCACGTGGTTTCAAATCAGTAAACAGTGAAAACATACTTTGCGGTATTTCATTGTGTACAACATCGCTCTGTTCTTTCAATATAACTTAATAAATGTATTTGTTGAGTTATACTCGATAAGAATTGTAATTACAAATATACTTTAACAATTGTGCCTTAATATTGCCATGCTTTAAACACATAACAGAATCACCGATTCCGAGTGACATATACTGTGGCAAAAAAAAAAAAAAGAAAGGATGTCAAAATCTTTAACTATTCCATAACGCCCCAGTGGGCGAAACAAATATCCGATTGCAGCCACATAGTTCCTATAACACTCAACAATTTAGCCCCAGTGGGCCAGATGAGATACTTTAGTTCTCCTGCGTTACCTCATGGTTGACCACAATTCCTTGCATCTAAAATGAAAAGAAAAAACAGATAAATCAATGAACATTGACTCAAAAAAACCACGTAATTCAGAAATCTTGATTATGTACACTTAAAAAATTATCTTTAAAAACTTTTTTTGCCATAGATTCTAAAAATAGAGACTGCTGGTTCTCAATCCGACATCATGAATTCCTTGATACATTTGTTGAACACTAAAAGTATATACATTTCAAATTTACCCTAAGTGTACAGCCAATTCCTCATCACAGTTGTGGCCAATAGGTGCCAGAGTTCTATACTGAATAATAAGTTTAGACTCAAGACTCGCGCGCCCGCAATCCAGTGCTCATGACGTCACATATTTCATCACTCATGACATGGTCAGTGGCATCACTCAAGATATCACTGATGACATCATCCTTGTGATAGAGTGGCGGTCGCGCGAGTTATAGTTATCTGAACTAACTATAACGGTGGAATTTCATTGGTTTTTTACAAGTGAAATGTCCACCTAACTATAACATGTGTGAAACCTATGGTTTTTTAAGTGAATTTGCAAGGTTTTTTAAATGCTAATTCCTAACTATAACGTGCCTGAAACCTATGGTTTTTTAAGTGAATTTGTAAGTTTTTTTTAATGCTAATTTTATTTATTTTTTAATGGTTTTTCACCGTGCGCGCACCGTGCACGCACCCCGCAATTTAAAAAAAATAAAAAATAAAATGTTTTTTCACCCTTCGGGGTCCTTTAGGGACCCCCTGACAAAGGCTAGGGGGTCAGGAACTCTCTACCCTGCCCCCTTTTCACGTTCGCCACCTCTCTTTTTCTCTCTCGCACCCACAACAAACAAAATGGCGGCCGACACTTCCTGATTTCGACCGATTCGAACGTTGACTGACATGAAACCACCAATCAGAATTACGCTCGTGCACGTTAGGGTGCGCGCACGGTGCGGGCTATAGATATGTATGTGCTTTTAAATACAATTTTCTCAGGAACTACTGAACAGATTGACTCCATATATGCAAAAGGCACTTCCCTGACCTGAGGACTACCTCTCTGCCAAATTTCAAGTAATTCTGTTCAGCCGTTCGGGCTGTACCTTCGACTAAAGGTCCTATGGGAAAATGCATGGGGAAAACGCGTTTTGGGACCCCCCTTTTTTCTCGGCCCCCGCTTGACGAATCACCCCGAGACTTTCAGGGTAGGAGCTGAGCGGAGAGCCCCATTAGTTTTGAAAATTTCGCAAGGATTCATCAACCGGTGCCAAAGTTATTCAAAATAGAATTTTCAGATTTCCTATGGAAACACGGTCCTAACTATAACTATCTACTGGCGACCGCCAGTAGATAATATATATATATATATATATATATATATATATGATGCTGCACTCCCTGGAGTTCTATTAAAATCATTTATTAATTCGGAAACCACTGCGTTTCAGCTTTCCTTTTGAGTCCTGTAACACGTTTCGACTTCCATCTTTTTCAAATGGTGATTGCTCTCAGCTGTTTCCATACTGTGCTTATATGCAAAGCAGTCTGGGAATTGAAGTCCTTATATTGGTAGGTATAGGGACGTAATTTTTTCTATATATTTTTAACTGCTAAGTGCTGTTTTCCACATTACTTTGTATGCAGTAGTTCTTTAGGTGCTATCCAATAATTTATTTTCCATAATTTGGCAAGATGTCCGTCATGTTACTGACTCCTAGGTCTTCCCTCCACATTTTGTCTCGGGCCGCTTCGATGTTCTGAGTTAAAAGAACATAACCTCACATGCCACTGTAGAACTGCCAAACAACTTTGTCAACGGGTGCCTCCATCATTATAATGGTCCTCATGCATTAATTTCAAACCAAGGTCTCCATAACACAATTACTCAGAGCACTCAGAGGATTTGTAGTATCCATTTAATTGATCAAACAATGGATGTGTTTTGGTAAAAGAATGTTGATTAAGCAGCAAGTAACATCACATGACATGTTTATATCACACCTGCCTCCCTCCCTTTGGAGACCTGATCATCGTTACTGAACACAGACTGTTCATTCCTAGTTAAATGACTTCAAAAGCATGCTGCCATCACAGCGTTTGTTTTTCTGCTGTATTAGTTCATACCATTCCTGGTATCTATGTGCTCAATATGCCTTTAGTAGATGTTCTGTCACATTGGATGTAAACAGCACAGTACTTTGACTCAATTATTCATATCCATGCTTTTTGCTTTTAGCCCCAGTCTCCCAGGTTAGCACTCTTGCTACACACAATAAATTGAAGTCTGCACCCCTCGTTTTGTCACACTTACCATATCTACATGAACATCCCCAATAGCGCTGGCCACATGACCCTTGTTAGTACATTGTAGTAATAAATATATAGTAAAGTGATACCCTTTGTACCCAGGAACTGTACATTAAATCCTACTATTGGCGTGCAGCACTGATTGTGTCACTCACTTGGGTAGCAGTTAAACCATGTCTCCGGCATGCCATTGCACATCTTGCCATAGCAGAGCCTGTGTGTGCAGTTTACACTGCCATGTTGACCTGGCAAAACAACCCTTTTGCCAGGCTCAAATCCTTCCATTTTATACATATAAGTCACCCATAAGGTAGGCCCTGTATAACCAAATCGTTTTTCACTATTGTAAGGCCTATCTCCCCCTTAGGATAACATTGGGATTACCTTATTAAATTTTTTAAGTGTAATTTACAATTAGGAAGAGATAAGAACTCCAAGTCTGGTGTCCATGGGATCACAATTTTGAAATCACAACTTACTGTGAAGTTGGATTTTAAATTGCAGTATTGAAAATGCCACTTTTAGCCATTTGATGCCTGCTGCCTATCTCTGATCAGTCTGGGGTGCGTGACAGCTGTGCTTTGTGTATTCCCCCTAGACAGCCACACACAATGGGAGATTAGATTAAGTGTGACCTGATGGGCCACCCTGGGAGTATGGGAGGGAGGAGCTGAACTCAGCTTCACTTACTCCTGAATAGGCTGTGTCCTGTCCCCACACAAAGGACTGCATATTCCCCTGTAGTGAGTCTGGAGCCAGGGCAGGAAGGGAGGGCCACTGTGTTCTTCAAAGCCTGTCTTTTACGTCTCCCCACTGCAAAGGCCCGACCGGGTGTAAGTACTGGACTTCAGACACTTTGACTTGAGTACACTTCTGGACCTGTGACCACTCTGCCAGGAAAAAAGTGCTGCTGTGCTGCTCAAGGACTATCAATCTGCTGGCCTGCTGTTTGTTGGACTCCTGCCTTGCTATGTTGACCTGTTGTCTGCTGTTCTCTCTTGCCTGAGGGAGGGCTGCTGCATCACTTGAACCCAGGGTAGCTCCAGGGGCTAGCTGGCTGGTCTCCAGATCTGAAGTTTCAGGGACATAAGACTTCGAACCCTTCCTGCTCCTGCACCTAGACTCTGCAATCTGTGAGTCTGCACTGGCAAGTGATGCCACCTCAGTCCTGGACCCTTGGAAGTGAGCCTAAGGTGTTTGCTCCAGCAGAACCAACGCATCCTCTTCTGCAAGAGCAGAATCAATGCTTCGCTGTTTTTGCAGGAACAGAACCGACACATCATCTTTGGAACTAACACATCGCCTTCGGAACTGCCGGTTAGGAACCGATGCATTGCCGCTGCTGCAGGGAGAAAATTGATGTACCACCTCTGCTGCGCGGAGGAACTCTGCACATCACTTTCGGAACTGCTGCATCTCGGAACTTGCGCACCGCCTTCTGAACTAACACATCGCCACTGTTGTTTGGGAAAAATTGACTAATCACACTAAGTGTGTGGAGAAAATCGACGCATCCCCTCTGTTGCAGGATCAACACCAGTGCCTCTTCATCGTGGCAACCAGGATTTAGGTGCCTTTGTTCAGTGGGCCTCACTGGGTCCCTACATCTGGCCCAAGTTCCATTTTGGTCAGCCTAAACTTTTGACTTTGTCCTGGTCCAGCGTGGCCAGATATCCCAAGTAAACACCCATTGCATATATATATATATATATATATATTCACTGAAAAAACCATAGGTTTCACACATGTTATAGTTAGTGGAAATTTTACTGATAAAAAACCAATGAAATTGCCCCGTTATAGTTAGCGCAGGCAACTATAACTCACGCGACCACAATCCTCTGCTGATGCTAATACTGTATTTAGACACTTATTTGCCCATGTCTTCTTCCATACATTTTTAGCTATACATATATTACAAATATTTTTTTTTCATAAAGACACATATGTCATCAGCAGAGGATTGCGGTCGCGTGAGTTATAGTTGCCTGCGCTAACTATAACGGGGCAATTTCATTGGTTTTTTATCAGTAAAATTTCCACTAACTATAACATGTGTGAAACCTATGGTTTTTTCAGTGAATTTGCAAGGTTTTTTAAATGCTAATTCCTAACTATAACGTGTGTGAAACCTATGGTTTTTTCAGTGAATTAGTACGGTTTTTTAAATGCTAAGTTTTTTTCCCTTATAATAAGCCCTGTACATTTGGTGGCCTACGGCCACCAAAAGCACAGGGGGTGGGGTAAGTGTGGATAGTGTTTTTTTCCATTGTAATAAGCCCAGCACATTTGGTGGCCTTCGGCCACCAAAAGCACAGGGGGTGGGGTAAGTGTGGATAGTGTTTTTTTTATTTTTATTTTTTTACCGTACGCTTACCGTAAGCGTACGGTAAGCGTACCCCGCGAAATTGCCGAAAAAAAAATAAAACCGTTTTTGCACTTGGGGGATGTTTGGGGACTCCCTCAACATGACTATGTGGGAGGGAGTTGTCAAAACAGCCCCTTTACATGTTTTTGGGCTTCCGATTTTAAAAATCTCTCTCAGTGCGAGAGACAAAATGGCGGCCGCCGCTTCCTGGTTTCGGCCGATTCGAATGTTTACTAAGATCTAAGAGCCAATCAGAATCGCGCTCGCGCACGCCACCGTACGCTTACCGTAAGCGTACGGTAAGCGTACCGTAAGCTGGCTCAGATATATATATTGATTTAAAGGCTATTTTCTCAGAATCTACTGAACAGATTTACACCAAACCTACAAAAGGCACTTCCTTGACCTAGGGACTACCTCTCTGCCAAATTTTGAGTAATTCTGTTCAGCCATTCGGGCTGTAGCTCGTTCTAAAGGTCCTATGGAAAAATGCATGGGAAAAACGCGTTTTGGGACCCCCCTTTTATCTCAGCCCCCGCTTGACGAATCCCCCCGAGACTTTCAGGGTAGGAGCGGAGCGTAGCGCCCCACCTATTTTGAGAAATTCGCGAGGATTCGTCGACCGGCGCCAAAGTTATTCAAAATAGAATGTTGAGGTTTTCCTATGGAAACGTGGTCCTAACTATAACTACCTACTGGCTATCGCCAGTAGGTAATATATATATATATATATATATATATATATATATATATATATATATATATATATATATATATATATATATATATATATATATATATATATATATATATATATATATATATATATATATATATATATATATATATATATATATATATATATATATATATATATATATATATATATATATATATATATATATATATATATATATATATATATTACCTACTGGCGGTCGCCAGTAGGTAGTTATAGTTAGGACCACGTTTCCATAGGAAAACCTCAACATTCTATTTTGAATAACTTTGGCGCCGGTCGACGAATCCTCGCAAATTTCTCAAAATAGGTGGGGCGCTACGCTCCGCTCCTACCCTGAAAGTCTCGGGGGGATCCGTCAAGCGGGGGCTGAGATAAAAGGGGGGTCCCAAAACGCGTTTTTCCCATGCATTTTTCCATAGGACCTTTAGAACGAGCTACAGCCCGAACGGCTGAACAGAATTACTCAAAATTTGGCAGAGAGGTAGTCCCTAGGTCAAGGAAGTGCCTTTTGTAGGTTTGGTGTAAATCTGTTCAGTAGATTCTGAGAAAATAGCCTTTAAATCAATATATATATCTGAGCCAGCTTACGGTACGCTTACCGTACGCTTACGGTAAGCGTACGGTGGCGTGCGCGAGCGCGATTCTGATTGGCTCTTAGATCTTAGTAAACATTCGAATCGGCCGAAACCAGGAAGCGGCGGCCGCCATTTTGTGTATTTCACTCTGAAAAAAAAGAGTGAAAACAAGGAAAGGGGGCAATGAGGAGAGTTACAGACCCCCTAACAATTGTAAGGGGGTCAAAGATGGACAGAAAAGTACAAAAAAAATATTTATTGATTTTAAAAAAAATCACGGGGTACGCGTACGGTAAGCTTACGGTAAGCGTACGGTAAAAAAAATAAAAATAAATAAATGAAAAGCAGATTTAAGAGTTTAGAAATTAGGGAGCTCTAAAAAGAGCTGTTGTGTTTATGGAGTCATTTTTTTAGTGGTACCTACAAGTAAGTACCGATGCAGAGTCTAAGGTTCAAGAGGAAGACTCTGTTCCCTTCATCATTGAAGTGCACACCATCTCCTCTATAAATGTCTTGCATGTCGTAACGCAAGTTGTTGTGGTAAATGGCACCCATACCATAGTCACGGAGGAAAGCAGAAACAGATTTGTTGACGTGCTTTCTTGCTTTGTCAATCTGTGGACAGAAATGATTGGACCAGTTCCATTTTTGCCTTTGGCATATGTTGGAAAACACAAAGGCAGTTTTAGGGAAAAGTGAAAACAGTTGTGCAAAGGTGTCCTTCATAAGCATTTCCAGACCTACCCCAGTCAAAGTGCCTAGGTCATTGCCACCACAGTGCACTATTATGAGGTCAGGGTGTTGGATTTGCATGAAGGATTTCACCAATGGCATCAATTGGTGCCACTTTAACCCTCTCTGACCAATCCATTTAATGTCTACATTTGGCAAAGCAAGGTCTCTCACCATATCTGTTTTCTCTGCAAACTTTTCACTCCAGAAGACATAGCTGTGCCCTACAATCCACACTGTGAACATCTTCAAAGGAGATCTGGATGCACTCAGGAGGTGTCTTTCAGTAGAATGGCAATATGAAAAGAAAGACAGTTTGGAAATGGAGGCATACATATTTTTTTCAAAACAAAAAGAACTGATTGGCTGTTTCATACCATTCTAGAATAAAAACTAGGCTGTATGTGTAAATTAATAGAAGCATGTTTTGTATTAGTACAAAAAAATGTGTAACCAAAGAACAGTACTATGGATTTGCTGTTAGGTTTGAAAAGTCAAGCACTCTTGCTCTGTGGAATTGAAACATTGTGTGTCGAACTTCTGACCTAACTGCACACAGCAGTGTTCCATGAGCTGTTGCTATGGTAGCAGGCAGAAGTCAAGTTGGGGGAAGGGTACTAGGCAGAAGTCAAGGTGGGGGAAGGGTACTTTTGGAAAAGGGTTCGTTTTCAACCAATAGCAATGTGTGATTACATGTGAAAAAAAGGGGGAAGCACTGAGATTTGAAACTTACATGTATATGTGTGGAAAAATAGAGGGAAAGTTTGCCATTATCTGGTTCTGCTGAGAGGAGAGAGGTGAACACAACAGAGATCCTGGCTCTGATAATCTGCTGTTTGAGTGTCACATTTCTTTCACAACTAACTAATTTTAAAGGTGAGTTTACAGTTTGAGAGGGTATGTATGTGGTAACTTAAGAAATGAATAATAGAAATGGGAATTGTTTTTGTTGTAGTTACACATGGTGGTTTCATAATGTGTCAGTGTGTAAAAGTGATTTACACTTGCCCCTGAAAAAAAAAAGAGCAGTAAGTGTGCTTTCAAATTGGCAAAGAAATTTCGTTTTGGGACTAATGTGAAAATATGACTCTGTGTGCATAGAAGAATTATAGGCAGAGATTTATTGCGTCTTGCTCTGGTGATTTCACAGTTGCATTAGATGGAAAGGGGGAGCGAATTTTTGGGGGAATAAGCAGAGGGTTAGCACACACCCATGTCCTTGCCGTGTATAGTCATGCACAGTATTTACAAGCCAGTGGGGTTTTCAGGTTTAAGTCTGTAATGCAAATACATTCAGCATCACTAAGGCTGGTTGCCCTTGGTGGAGTGTAGGCAGTCACAGAGAATGCACATGGTGGTGGTCTGAAAAAAAAACAGCTTGGACACGTGCAATTAAATAAATCAAAAATAGTGGTTTCATAATGTGTCAGTCTGTAAAAGTGATTTCCAATTGTTAAAAGAGGCAAAAATATTTTTTGGAAAAAAATGTAAATATGTGTACTGTATTATAAATTGTTATAAAAATATTAATACTTTTTTCTTTTTTTTCAGATCGATATAGAAAATTTTTGAAAACTACAACCATTTTAAAAACTATTTTTAAAAAAAACAAATGAATAAATATTTTTTTGAGTGAGTATGGTAAGTCAATGTAATGTGATAAATGATTTTTAGTGTTTTTTTTAAAAAAAATAAAAAAGGTACGCTTACCGTACGCGTACGGTAAAAAAAAAATAAAAAAAAGTTTTTAAAAACATATGTAAAAAAAAGATGAAAGATAAGGTTGGCTCTTAAAAGAGCCGTTGTGTTCATGCAGGGACAGAGGAAAGAAAGATTGGGAATATTAGACGGTACGACAAGTGTGCTGATCTATTTTATTGTTCACTAGGGAAATACTGGTCTCCCTATAAGTAATTAGATCGTGACAAGTGGCGCACCGTACTTCAACCCTCGCAAACCGAGGGTTAATTTCCAGAGGGCCAGCAAAAGGAGATTCTCCCCCCACAGATGAAGGGCTCACCTGACCTGCAGAAGAAGGAGTCTGCCCTGCAGATGATGGTCCAGGCTGAGCTGCTGTGGATGTACTGGCTCGTCTTTCTGAAGAGTTACCTCCAAAAAGATGACCATGTGTCCTTTTGTGTACATCCTTGAGGTGTCTGATCATGGTATGATTCCCAAAGGAATACTTCCTGTCAGGATTACCTCTAGAAAGTACACGCTGACACAGCCTGCAAGTAACTAAGGGTGCATTCACCTTTTGCTGGCCTTCTGGAAAAGTAAAATAATCCCAAACATAAGAAGGCTTTACTTTCCTCGCTCTCTGCCTCAAGACAGTGCTGCTGGTGCTAGCCTCACTCTCAGAAGGGCTCTGCTGTTCTGCCATCGTATCCCAAAGACAAACCAGCTCCTTCTTCCAAGGGATCACAAGCAGAAATGAGGGGAATGGGTGTGGTGTAGGAGAGTTCTAGAACTGAAAGTAGTTTCCACCAATCAAAAGTTGTGTTTCATGATCACATGACCTACCGTACGCTTACGGTACGCTTACGGAGCGCTTACGGCAAAAAGTACGCGTGCGCGTAAAAAAGACACGCGCTTGCGCGCATGCGCATAACAGTCATTTCCCGGCACTTCCGCGTAACGTGCGCGTGTTGCGTAAGCGCGCACGCGTCCCACGCGCAGTACGCGCGGCTACGCAAAGTACGTAACTATGCGCAAGCAGCGTAGATAGATTACGGACGTTGCGTAAACCGTACGCTTACCGTGAGCTTACGGTACGCGTACTATAAAAAAAAATTAAAAAAAAAAAAAAAAAAAATCTGGAAATAAATTTTACATGTTTATTTTAAAAAATATATATAAAAAAATATTTAAGGATTTTAAAAATTTAAGCATAGTCTTTATAAAAGATAAGAAAATTAAATTAAAAATATGTTTGAAAAAAATGAAGAATAAAAAAAAAAAATAGCATTTAAAAAACCTTGCAAATTCACTGAAAAAACCATGGGTTTCACACACGTTATAGTTAGGAATTAGCATTTAAAAAACCTTGCAAATTCACTGAAAAAACCATGGGTTTCACACACGTTATAGTTAGGAATTAGCATTTAAAAAACCTTAGAAATTCACTGAAAAAACCATAGGTTTCACACACGTTATAGTTAGGAATTAGCATTTAAAAAACCTTAGAAATTCAGTGAAAAAACCATAGGTTTCACACATGTTATAGTTAGCTGGACATTTTACTCGTAAAAAACCAATGAAATTGCCCCGTTATAGTTAGTTCAGCTAACTATAACTCGCGCGCCCGCAATGCACTGCTGATGACGTCACATATTACATCACTCATGACATGGTCAGTGACATCACTCATGACATCACTGATGACATCTCAAATGACATCACTGATGACCTCACTGATGACATCATCCTTGTGATAGAGTGGCAGACCTCCTCTCACCTTAATATAAGCTTTGATACACACATTCAAAAATAGAGACTAAAAATTTCAAAACAATGGACATACCAATACCAGTTACAACAACCTCTTCAGTAATTCTAAGATCCACATACACATCCACTCATTCACCAACAGTCCTATACAGTCACTCATACATGTACTCACTCATCATATGTACTCATACATCTATACATCCTGTTACACAATGCCACTCATCCATAGAGTTACTCACACACATAGTCACTCATGCTAATAAAGAATTAAACATACATTTACTTGCATATACAGTAATACACACACCACCATACTTACTTCTACGGAAACTTACACATACTTAGTCTTTTAAACAATCACTTATAGAAACACATACTTATTCATATAGGAACTCTTTCAATCTCTCCCTCTCACATATACTCACATATATACACCAATAGTCACATATACTAGTTTAAAACATATGTAGTTACTCCTGAAGACACTATTGAGACAGTCATTCACTCACTAACACACCCATACACACACTCATCCACCCATACAGTCCTGCACACATGCTGTCTTCAACACATACAAACAGTGAGTCACTCATTCATGCATCTATGCACTACGTAATACCCCCCACCGTACCATACAGACACTCAGACTGATACTCAAAAAAACAACTAATAACCTATATAGACACCCATGTAGCTACTCACCAACCCATGCAGCCACTTATACACAAAGTGAGAGATACACTTAATCAGTCAGTTACACAATCAATTTTTCAAAAACAAATCATCCATTTAGACACTTATATACCCATTTATTCTTCCATCGACCTTGAGATATACATATATAAAACATATTTAATTTTCAGAAAAACACACATTCACTGGATGATGTCATCAGTGAGGTCATCAGTGATGTCATTTGAGATGTCATCAGTGATGTCATGAGTGATGTCACTGACCATGTCATGAGTGATGTAATATGTGACGTCATCAGCAGTGCATTGCGGTCGCGCGAGTTATAGTTAGCTGAACTAACTATAACGGGGCAATTTCATTGGTTTTTTACGAGTAAAATGTCCAGCTAACTATAACATGTGTGAAACCTATGGTTTTTTCACTGAATTTCTAAGGTTTTTTAAATGCTAATTCCTAACTATAACGTGTGTGAAACCTATGGTTTTTTCAGTGAATATATATATATATATATTTACTGGAAAAAACCCATAGGTTACAGGGACATTATAGTTAGGCTCATGTTTCACTTGTACAAAACCAGTGAAATTCAGCAGTTATATTTAGCTGAGCTAACTATAACTTGCAGCCCCACAATGCACTGCTTATGACCTTACATATTACATCATTCATGACATGGTCAGTGACATCACAGATGACATCTCAAATGACATCACTGATGAAACCATCCAGTGACTCTGAGTTTAAAAAAAAAGTTTATGAGTGTTAACTATATATACAAGGGTGTATTGGTGAATCAGTGGGTATAAGAGTTCCTGATTGGATGATTCAGTGGGTATGTGACTAACTGTATAAGTGAGTGATAAGGTTTCTCAGTGAATGAATGTGTGAGAAACTGGTTGTGTGAATGTATGTATCTGTCTGTCAATTGATATCTAAGGGGTTGTATGGCTGTGTGAGTGGGTACACAGGTTTCTGTATGGGTGAGTAATTGATTGTCTGAATACCTCTGTGGGTATCTGAGTGTCTGTGTGGGTGGGTGAGGGTGGTTGTGACTGAATGTATGGATGAGTGAGTGCATATGCTCAGAGTTCTATCAGTTAGTGAGTATGTGTATGGCTGTGTTGGTGAGTGAGTACAAGTGTTAGAGGTATATGGGTGAGTAACTGTGTATGTGAAAGCCAGTATAGGTGAGTGATATGCTATATGAGTGTCTGTATGTGTGAGTGAGTGAATGTGAGAGTTGCTGTATGGGTGTGTGTGTGCGTGTGACAGGGACTGTATCAAAGAGTCTATGTGGGTGTGAGTGGGTACATCAGTGATTCTGTGGATGAGATCATCAGTGATATAATTTGAGATGTCATCAATAATGACATCAGTGATGCCTCTGACCATGTCATGAGTGATATAATATGTGAGGTCATAAGCAGTGCAGTGTGTGGGCACGAGTTATAGTTAGCTCAGCTAACTATAACTGCTAAATTTCACTGGTTTTGTACAAGTGAAACCTGAGCCTAACTATAACAATACCTGTAATCTTTGTTTTTCCTAGTGAATTTCTATGGTTTTTTAAGTAGTAATAGCATTTGTAGAGTGGTGGAGAAAGAGGGCGTGGCCTCCGAAGACCTCGTAGCAATTCCGCTATGTGGGACTGACTGGAGGTAACAGGAGGGGTTGTTTGCCTACAAGGACCCTCATCAGCCAAGGGGACTTCATCCCCCAACTAGTAGTGCAACAGAAGGTGTGTTTGCAGAGTGGCAGAGAAAGGGGGTGGGCCACGAAGACCTCTTAGTAATCCCGCAGTGTGGGACTTACTGAAGGTGATGGACCTCTGAGGTGATTTCAAATATACTTATCATGAACAGCAGGGGGTTCTTTTTCCCTATAATATCTGCTTACACCATCACCTTTCCCACAAACCACTTAAATCCTTGGTGCGTAGTTCTTTCATATGAGAGAGAGAGCATGCTGTCGAACATGAAGAATAAAAATAGAATTTCTAGTGCAAAATTAAACATATCAAAAAAGCTGTTAGATAATTGTTGCAAAAGGTATTAGCAGTTTATTACAAGCAATGCAATAGGTCTCCCATTTTTGAAAATTAGAGCTCTTGATGTTAGAAATGACAATGTTTTTTATTTTTATTTTCTGTGTATAGTGGAGTGATGATATTTGCATAGCACTATTTATATTGATATGACCTTGCGGCGCTGGAGAACCAGAAAATGGGAAATAGGTTATGAGGGGGGGAGGGGAGCAAGAGTAATATGCTGGCTGAGAAAAAAAGTTACTATGGAATTAAATGCTCTTGAAGCCACAACATTTTAAGCTGGACTATGTATTTCACAAACATGACACATAATCCACAACATACTGCATAATCTTAGATTACAACAACAAACACATTGTGGTACGATCAAAAAAAAAGCATGACACATGGTACTGGGCACTGGCATGTTTTCTCTAAAGTTTACGCGCTTACCTGCATACTTCACCGCCGTGAGGGGAATGGCCATCGCTTGTCCTGCTCTGTCTGACATTTTCCTGCCAGGAGACCACATCTCCCAGAGGCACCGCTGTGGTACCGGCCGTGACGCTACCGCCCGCTCCTGGAGGCGCGTTAAGGGCGCTGCTGGCCTCCCGCACTGTGGAACGTGCGAAGGCCAAGGGCGGGCCCGTTCACGCCCGGAGGAGCCTGGGCTGGGCCCCCTCTCAAACAACAGCCCCCCCCCGCAATCCTTCACTGATCTCTAGGTACTGTCTCTTGATTTTACTTTCTGCCTCCGCGATCTGAGTGCACTGTGACTGGTACTTATTATTGTGGCGTAGAGACTTGTATTGACAAAAAATGAGCAACCCCACAGCGAATAAGAGCAAGGGAGCCAAGGGGACTTTGGATGCCTTTATAATGAGGGCAGAATCACTGCTCTGCCACGAAATAGAATTAACAGAGAGGCGGCTGTCTCTAGACCCTTAATTTCTGCTGAGGCCATCATCACTAGGAACACACAACCCGGCTGGTATTCCCCAAAATCAAACTCAAACTTGCTCATCACCACTCAATTTGGTGGCAGCACTGGTCGCCCTGGATACCCCTGCCTTCGCATTTGATGATTTGATAGCACCACATATGGATACCTCAAACGGGCCCGGTATAGCCTCTAGGACCCGGACTTCCCACCTCCCCACAGATGGCACAAGGGCTAAGATGAAGGCATCTGTGAATCGCAAGAAGGGTGCGGGCCCGCTAAAGCAAAAACAACAAAAGGGGCCTCAGCATAATCCTCAAGGCAATTTTGAGGCAAGGACCTGTTCCATAGGTACACAGACTACGGACGATCTTTCGCTAACGCAGCCTTGCCCTTTGGAGGATAAAACTGCCACTGTTGCTGCTGGTGTGACTGCCTTGGACACTGTTCTTGAACGGATTAAGGAATCCATAGACAAAAATATTGCTCTATTGGATGGTCATTTAGAGCATCTGGATGGCATATTGACTAACTTGTCCGGACGTTAAGAGTTGTCTTCCACTCCTGTGAACCCCCAGGTGTTGAGGGAGGGCCAGGGGTCCGGCAATGCTTCTGACCATCAAAACTCAGCCCTGGTTCCCATAGAGAAATTGTTGGCCATGACATCGGTCATCGAGGACCTGTTGAGTAAAGTACAGGGTGTAGGCTTAAATAACTCACTGCATAATCGCCCAGTGAGCACACTAAATGACGGCAGGGCAGCTAACCCCCTTTCGACAGATATCTCACAATCGGTCCCCGGGGCAAGTGTTGGCTTTAAGAGCACTCCTAATTTGAATCATAACAAAGTGCCAGCCCAAATACCGCCCAGTGACTCTCTAAGGATGCCCAATTTGTGTACTATTTTAAGGGAAAAGGACAGGGTAAACGGAGAGGAGGTGACTTTAAATCTACCACCAGAAGCCACACCTTACACAATAATATTGGCGAATGTACCACAACTCACCTCTAAGTCAACTGAATCTACGTCTACGTAATAAGGCCCTATGTTGGCTCGGATTCAAATCCAGCCTAACCGGTGTCCTATTTAGGGAATTTAAAATGGCAAGGAGAGTAGGATGGGTGGGGAAAAGAGATAAGAGGTTCCCTGGCGACTGCATTGTTCTCACATTTAGAACACCAAATCTAAACCAAGAGATCTTGCGCCGACAGGGTTACAATCATGTGACCAATCATGGTATAAATGTACTGGCCCTGGGTTATGTTTATCCTCCTACAAGCTATATTTCTTATGTAACATAGCAGACCACGGCTTACCCCATTAACTATTCCCAACCCAGCCTACCCTTGTTTAACAGATTCAAAGTGCTTTCTTCCCTGGAGGACATCGATTGACTTAGAAATGGTAGTAGTAATGTGGCTCAATCCCAAACTCCGGGAATAACCTCGCCACGTATAGTCCCCGTGGCTAACTTCGAGCAAGTCGACACTGAGGCAGGAGACATTCCTAATAATTATAATACCCAGAATGGAACAACTCAATTTACCATAAACATTTCTCTTAGTGACATATTAAATAGCCTTGATTGCCCCTTTGCCGCCCTTTCCCCTATCGTTTGTGCATCTCAGCCTGGGCCTAGAACTAATGAAATGGAAATTCTGTTTTGGAATGTGGCAGGCCTTAAAGCCAAATTGACCAACCATGCCTGGCTGGAATGTATCTATAAATTCAACATTATATGTACTCAAGAAACCTGGGCGGATAATATACATGGTTACAAAACATTCTTCAGCCCGGCGGTTTCCTCGAGCCAGGGGAGGAACAAGGGTGGCCTTTGTACTTACGTGTCCTAAAGGTTAAATGCACGCAAGATAGACTTTGTGGAGTCCAAAATCTATTATCAAGTGCTTAAAATTAATATAGACAATATTCATTATTTATTTCTAATACATTTTTATAATAACATACCCGCTGTGGATATTGAACAAATTTTAACGCATCTGCAGAGACACTTGGATAATATTCAAAGGAGTACTGGCAAAGACCACTGCATAACCTGGGGTGGGGACTTTAATTGTGGACCCTGCCCACATACCGGAGGAGATGTCTGTGGTATTGAACTAGTTGACGATAACGATTCGTCCCATTTTTTACATTCTGCTCCCAGTGATCAATTCAATTTGTTAAAATATGCTTTGGATCTGGGCTTTGCTAATAATGTATGTTTATTCCCAATTCCTTTTAGTAGCACTTTTAATGGTCGTGGCCTGTCTTTAGTTATAGACCACACACTAGTATCAAACAGATGCGTTGACAGAATACACTATTTTAAAGTACGTCCTGTTGCTTTTAGTGACCACTACCCTATTAGTGTTCTCCAAGATCTACCTGCCAAGGTGCTAACTAGCAAAACATTGGCTATCCACCCGGCGGAAGATATTGTTATTAACAGACAAAATGGCTATACAGTCAAATGGGCAGGCGTCAACTCATCTCAATTATGTAAGCACCTTTTAACTATCTGTAAAGATGACTTCATGGTCTGCCTCGACGAAACTGCTAACAAGTCTGACGTTCTTAGCTCCTTCATAAACATATCTCAGTGTATACAAAATAGATTACGGGTAAAAAGCAAAAATCGGACAGATAAGAGGAGTGGCTGGTTTGACTCCAAATGTTCAAAAGCTCATGCAGCCCTGATAACTGCCTTACATAAGCCCATAAAAGATCGAGGAGCAATAAAAAGGGCCAGATTAGCATACAAGATGTCCCTTAAGGAAAGTAAGTCAGCCATAAAGCTAGAATTGTGGCAAAATCTAAAATGAGCATCAGATTTTAAAGACATGAAAGGTTTTTGGAAGGCTGTGAATGTCCCCTTTCTTGCTTCGGGTAATACGCCCAGCATTGAAATAACAATAGGGGAGGATAAATGGGTGACTCACTTCTTTGGTCTTTATAACAACCTGGGGGATCCCCAAAACGAAGAGGTCTTGAGCGTAAACCCCTCAAATTATCTTCCGATAGAGATTGATTTTGATGCCCAGGAGGTATTTTTAGCTATAAATGAGAGTATGGGTGGTAAGGCCTCGGGCCCAGATAGTATACCAGTGGATTTATTTAAATCAAGTCCAGCGCTCTGGGGACCCTTGTTAGCTTTGGTTCTAAAGGCTTGCTGTACCTTGGGATTCACAGCCACCTGGACGGAGTCCATACTCATCCCTATTTATAAGAAAGGTAATCATGACGACCCGTCCTGTTATAGACCAATATCACTACTGGACTGTTTTGAAATGGTGGCCGGGCGTATCGTCTTAAATCGCCTCCAGCTCTGGGTGGAGGAAAAGGGCATAGTTTCAGAACTACAGTACGGTTTCCGTCAAGGTGTCGGAACTGTTGAACAGAGTCTAAATCTGAATCTCCTGCTGGGAAAATATCTACAGGCCAAAAGGGGTATTTTATTTTTATGTTTTGTTGATTTGAGTTCAGATTTTGATTGTGTCAACCACCAGAAGCTATGGAGCATTTTAGAGACCATGGGGGTTGACCCACCCATCCTAAATTTTTTAAAACAGTCCTACCTAGATGCCAGGGCCTGGGTGCGCTATGGAAGAGGTGGCGAACTCAGCCACAGCTTCCCTGTAAAGAAGGGGGTGAGGCAGGGGTGTGTGCTAGCACCCCTCCTGTTTACCCTTTATATTAACAGTCTGGGAGCAAAACTGAGTAGTGACTGTCAGGATCTACCATGTACTAATAGACGACCAATTGGAGCATTGTTATATGCGGACGATGCTGTTCTATTGGCTCGTACCCTCCTTGGCCTACAAAAAGTTATCTCTAGCTTTTCTGCCTATATGTCAAATCTTGACCTCCATGTAAATATAAACAAAACATTTACAATGAAATGCTGTAAGCCTAGTATCAAGTGCCGAGATTTCTTCATTAATAATAGGAAACTCGAATTTACTACTGACTTTTCATACTTGGGCATTGTATTTGAAAGAAGGGTTTCTATGGGCTAAAGCTATACAATCGAGAAAATTATTATTTTGTAAAGCATCCGGCGCATTGATTTACTTTGCCAGAAAGTTAGGAAGGCGCCTAATGGCTGATTTCCTAACAATCTATAAAGCTAAATGCATACGATTGCTACGTATGGAGCGGGCATCTGGGGTTATGCTAATGTTGAGTCCTTCCAGCTAGTAGAAAATAGGTTTTTAAGATATCTCCTAGCGGTCCCTAACAGTACAGCCATATTCATATGCCACACTGAGCTGGGTTTGCCTTATATGTCGGTTCTGATTAAAATGCAGCCTATCCTGCTGTGGCATAAGGTTTGGACCGGTACCTCTACTAGCTTGAACAGGGACTTGATCAACGATTGCCTGTCTCTTGATGGGGCAGACCGCATTCCCTGGTTGACCTACGTTAAAAATTTCCTAGAGGATTTAGAACATCCTGAGTACTTTTCTAATCCTGACAGTTTGAATAATGTCACCAGAAATAATCTAAAATCATTATGTCTAAATCATTTGGAGTCTATTAATCTAGTTACTAATACTGTGAAACCGTCAGTGAGAGCACGCCAACTACTCCTGACTCACTCAGGAATACAACCATACTTATTAAATACCATAGGAGCCTATGATAGGTTGTTTCTAACCCGCTTACGCCTTGGAATTTTTCACATCAGGGTCACTTTTCCAAATACTAACGATTGGTCTCGCTCCCTATGTTTATGTCCATGTGATAATATCTCTGCTCAGTCGACAATTCATGTTATATTTTTTTGCAAATTTTATTCTATGCTTAGGACAAAATGGATTTTACCTATTGTAAAGTGGTATGGCCTGAGACAATGTCGACCTGCCTTTTTAAAGTTGCAATATCTGAATGATGGCCCTGTGACTGACATATTGCCAAATACCGGAAAGGGGTGGTTAGACACCGGACGACAATGGATGGCCCTCCCCTTTCTTAAATTGTCCTTTTTTTAAATTTATTTTATTCAAATTATCTTTTAATATGTATTGTGCTTTTATGGTTTATTAGAAAGGCCAGCCTCAGGGAAGGACAGAATATGTACCTGACCGCCCTGCGACCCACCTTTCCCGAGAGATGTAGCCGAGCACTGGCGGGAGACCCCCTCAGGGCTGGGTCTCGTATCTAGGATCGTACATGCTGATTTAGCACCACGCAACACAGAGACACCACACCGTAGATTCTGAAGCACGTATTCTTTATCTAGAAATATCAGGACCTTTATGATCCGCAGAGTCGTCTGTACAAGTAGAGCAAGGGCTCACAGAGTCTCGGTTGGGGTAGGCGTAGCGGGACAGTCTTAGGATCAGGGTCAATGCAGGTGCGTATCCGGCGCACGGCTCTCAATCCTCGAGCCGGGGGATATGATACGATCTTTGGGGTCCAGCCGGACCAGAATGGTTCTTTAGTTGTGACCAAGTCTGCAGGGCTCGAGTAAGGATGTTGGAGGCCTGACAATCTTCAAGGAGTCGCGAGTCGGTCAGCAGGGCTCAGAGTTCTCAAGGTTGCGAGGGGAGCCGCGACCGCGTTAGCAGGGCTCAGATGACTTAGGCAGAAGTCAGTCTCTGCCAGGTGGAGCCGCGACGCTGTCTGCAGGGCTCACCGAGGTTCCAAGAGTTCCGTCGGACCTTGGGAGGATGTTCTTTCAGCCGCGACCACGTCAGCAGGGCTCTCTTCGTTCCAGGATTCAATCTGCTGATGGTCCCAGAGCGCCCCTTGTTATAGGTCGACTCCTCTTTGATGTCCGGAGTCCTCACGGGCAGGGGTCTTAGCGCCCGGGGTCGTTTGTTGGGGGTTCCTGCCACGCAGCCCTTTGATCCTTTCAAGGCGGGGTCAGGAGGGATCCCAGACATGCAGCAGGCGTGGAGCCAGCCCTCAGGGTGGCCGGAGGGGCGATCGAAACCATCTCTTGAGAGAAGGCCAGAGGTGTGAGTGAAACTACTCCTCCCTCTCCTGCTCACCGGGAGCTCTCTTCCCCCCCAGCCGGCATGGCGCGACTAGGCCTGGGTTGCGCTTGGGTCGAGGGTGGGCATCTGGGGTGCGGGGCCTGGTCACTGGAGGCCGCGAGGCCGATGGAGTTGGGAGGGTGCCCGGTGTCGGGAAGATGGGGTGGGGTGTAGGGGTCAGTATGGTGTCGCTACGGGTTGGGATGGGCCACGCCACGAGGCCGGGTCCAACATGGTTTAATTATTTTTAAATCGAACAAAGCGTATTCTGATCTGATCTGCAAGTGCTAAACTGGTACTAATGTGGTTAATATTTTCCATCCTGTAGTTATTGTCACATATATTGTTTTTAGTAAAGCCTTTTCATGTGCAATAAAAAACTCTTTCAAAATAAACATAGATGAACAGATAGGCACACACAAACGTGCAAGCACAGATAGAAAGAAACAAGTATACACAAACGTATGCATAGAAATGCACACATATGTAAAGAGCCAGCTGCATACAGAGATAGATGCAACCACACAAGCATACACACACACTTAAGCACACACACACACACACATTCAGGCACACTCACATACAAGCACAGTCACACACTCACATAGACAAGCACATAAGCAAGCATGCACATACATATACAGCATTACCAAGAGGAGATACATTTACAAACTCACACATTCATGCAGATATATACAAGCACACATACACAGGTATTCATACATACCTACGCATATGTGCACTCAGATACACATGCATGCAGGCATGCACACACACATTTACACGCATACACTCTTATGTTTCTTGTCTCACCCCTGTGAAGTGTCTTGAATGAAATATTTACTTTACATTTTTTGAAAATGTAAGCATTGGAAATGCTTTGACGGGGCAGCGGATAGATGGAGATAAGAGGAAGATAGGATGGCAGACACAGAAACAAGAGGCAGATAAGGTGGCAGACAGAGAAACAAAAGAGAGAGATAAGTGTGTGAGATGGGGAGAGCGATGTGTAAAACACAGGCAGGAGAAATAGAGATACAGATTTAAAGAAACAAAAGTTGTTAAGGACAGAGGGCGAGATGGGGCAACATGGGTGGATGGGTACGTAGAGAGCAAGAGAGAAAGGGGAGACAGATGAAGACAGGTGAGGGAAAAGACACAGAGTTGAATGGGTAAGGTGAGAGAGAGAGGAGGATGGAGTGAGAGATGGGCCGGGTAAAGAAGTAAGGTGAGCAAGAGAGAGAGTGGATGAAAAGACAAGCAGATGTGTGAGTTGAGAAAGACAAAGAGGTGAGAGAGAGATGAGGAGACAAGGATTATGGACATGTGAGATAGAAAGAGAGAGGGAGGGGAGAGAGAGGGAGAGATTGGGAGACGTGTGGAAGGGCAAATTGGAAAAGAAAGACGGAGGATGATAGAGCGAGATTTGGAGAGAAAGAGAGCACGAGAAAGTGAATGAGAGATAGGGAAACAGGGTGTACTGATCGAGACACAGATCAGACAGAATACAATGTTTGCACAGAGCATGGGAGGTAGAGTGAGGAGCTGGGATGTGGTGTAACAAGTGAGAGTTAAAGGCGCAGAGCCACTGCATGTTTCTCCCAAATACTCCACCGAGGCAGGTTCTGAATCTACGGTCAAGGTCTTATTTCTCTTTTAGGATTTTAATAGGCATGTACAGCCAACAAGCTTGCCTACAGCTGTTGTTACAAATTTCAGGTAGAAGAACTGGAAAAATACAGTTTTGCCTGGGCCTTCAGGAAGTATATCCTTATACTATCTTGGAGAATGTAATCTTCTTTGCAATTGTTGATTTCTTTGGAATGTTTTTGGGGGCGAACGAGGGGGGGGGGGGAGGGATCTTATTTAATGCCAATCGGTTGAAACAAAATAATCGAATTAAACAATTTAAAAGTGTTGGAAAAGTTCCGGTTAGAGACAAGCAAAGACTCTAAAACGCACATATAAACGCTTACAGAACAACAATTAAGCTATTGGCTTGCTTGAGGCCTTCGTTAATGAGCACATCTGGATTCCCACTACTCCAGAGGTGTCCCTAGGCTGGTCGAACAAGCGGAGCACTCAGTTGGTACTGCATTGCAGGTAGCACAGCACAGGGTATGTGATAAACCTATTTTGTGAGAAAATAGGGGATTTTAAGAGTAAAAGGCTGTGAAACTGACCAACAAGGACATCTTTGATGTCCCTGTTGAGTATGGTAAAAATACATGGTTGAAGAAAAACCAGGGGATGCACTAATAACATGAGGGTGGTCACAGAGGGAAATGTATATCCATAACGCAAGGAAACGGAATGAAAAAAAAACAGGACTGACATTTTAAACTACGCAATGGAGTTGTTTTGTGGTTCAGGAATAAGGCTGCATTGTTGGGTCCATAGTTACTGTGCATGGTCTATGGGAAGGGTAGCTGGTACAGCAGTGTGTAATGTCTGTGAGGAAGCAACATAAGGAGACAAAGAACGCAGACGAGAACACAGGCCAGTGAAAGGGAGCACAAATAATTTAAAAATAAACCCTTATTCAGAAATATGAAAAAGAATTCGAATCTAATAAATCAGTAAACGATAGCTATCAGCGTAGCCACCACAGAGCAGTATTAAAACATTGCAGGCTCGGGCATTGGGGGACTGACTAAGTACGGTTGCCATGTCTCGCAGCAAAAAAATTAGAACACTGAGCAAAGAAATGCAGCTTTTCATGAGCACGCAAGTGCAACGTGATGGCCAGGGCTTTAAGTGGGCTGGCAGTTCTAAAAAGCAGCTGCTGAGACAGGTCCCTATCGAGTTCCCCGTTTTTGCCCTCGCTGTGAGGGTGAAAAAATATCTTAACTCAGCAGCAGTACCACCTTTCACTGCCTTTAATGTAACGCACTAGAGACTCTTTATAGTTCTTTCACTATCTCATAATGTCGGAACTGAAGCATTTTCAATATTAGAACATTGGAATGTGGAGCACTCCATTGAAGAGAACGGAGGGCTCCGTGCTTCTACAGGCCGGTAAAGGCCCGCAGAGCAACATTCCAATGTTGCTTTTGTTCACAGCTATTGCTGTGAACAAAGGCCTCTCGGAGCACGAGGGGATTTAAATCCGTGACGCCTTTGTTTTGTTTGTTAGAACATTCTGCCCTCTAGTGGCATAATGTTCTAATAGCCTTATAGCCCTTCGTAGCTGGGCTGTACCGGCTATTAAAGTCTCGCTCCCTTGTTAACGCTGGAGCGGGCCTTTATTAGCTGGTATAGCCCGCTACGGCGAGCTATAAGGATATAATATTAAACAAAGAAGCCATAGTGCTTTTTCTTCGTATACAACTAACAACAATTGACAAAGCCAATAGTCCTCGCTTGCTGTCGGTATAATGTTATTTGTTGCATTATATATGTGGATACAATGACAAAAACAGCAAAAAACCAGTCGGGTGGCACACTATGCTAAGCACAGAGTTTTAGGTCTCATGCGTTTAAGCTACACGCTTAAGTACACCCGCCGTGCCCCTTTAAGAGACACCCACCTTTTTTCATCCCACTTAACGCCCTGGTTATGGCCAAAAACTTCACGCAGACATGCCAATACAAATGGAGTGTGGAAATGTGGTGCCTCACAACGCTCTTCAAACGAAAGCATACACAACCTGCTACTACAAAAAAAACGAATGAACATGAAAAGTTGGGAAATATTGAAACACGTTTGTCCATGTAAAGGGTCTTACAAATCAGCATGAAATATCGGATGTAACAAGAATACGAGTCGGGGTTGGCGTCCACCCACTATTTTCACAGGGTGGACAACGTCAACCCTGCCAAGAAGTTGAGCCTCACTGAAAAATATGCGGAATGCGTCCCCGTGTTATGTGCAAACACCAGGACACATTCCGCAAGGCCTGCACGTTGTCTGCTTTCGATCCGCAACAACGTGCAGGCGGGGAGGAGCTTCCTTAGGTCAGACTCCTGCCCATAACAAAGGCCGTATCTGCGGGGTCATTAGGCCTCCTTTTGTTGGAGTCTCCTGGCTGAGAGCAGTCAGGAGCCTCACACCTAGAAGCAAATGCAGCAGAGGGGAAACATAGGCTCACACTTTTTTAGCACTTCACACATACTTAAGAGAGGCAGCTTTTCACTTTGTTCACCTGTTTACAAGATATGCATTCACTGTAAGAATGTCAGCTGTGTTGGTCTTTCCCTGTATTTACACGAAATAAGTGTAATTTATATAGTGCTTACTACCCCTGAGGAGGCGTCGAAATAATTTAAGTACCACTATTTTTTATTTTAAAGCACTATAGCTAGAGGAAGTTTACACAGACAAAAAGCAACATTGTTTTATGTGTAACTTACAAAAGTATGAATCTTCTGCCTAAATCAGTAGGGTTTCCCTATGTACTCGAATTATGCTCCAATGTACTTATGATAGACATGTTAAACGTATATGTGAGGGCTTCAGATCTGATGTCACTTCTTATGATGCCACTTGCTGTGATGTCACGCGCCGTGATGTCATGTGCTGCATTGTCACATGCCGCGGTGTTATACGCCGTGATGTCACTCACCGTGATGTCACTTGCATCCAGATTAACTAGGTTAATCCCCCCACTTCTTTTTTTAGGGCTTGTGCCCTGGACGTAACAAACTGTTTGCCTATTGTAAGTAGATGTGAACATAACCGGAAAAGGGCATTCAGTTTCCCTGCTGATTTTAAAGTAAACAACGAAGATTGTTTACGTTTTAAATATTGCTGTGTTTGAAAGCCACCATGTCATGGTCAGGTTGTTTGTTTTAGGAGGGGCCTGTTTTTGCTTGGCAAGTGGAATAGCAGCTTCGCTTGGACAGATTGGGGGATAGGAGGGCTCCTTAAGATCTCGGAGCAGGCACTCGGCTGGTTATGTCCCATTCCCGGTTTCACGAGTGTGGGGGGGTGGACTCTCCTTCGGCGCATGCACCCGCCCCAAAATGTATACAAAACAGTGGGGATGTGTTAGTGCGCACATCACCACAGTGCCCTGGCTCCCCAGCAGACCAGGGAAAGAAACAGCGTCTCTCTGAGAGGATACAAGCAGACGGGATTAACAGAAAATCAGGCGCTGTGCTGAAACAAGTAAATATACAAGGGGTATACCCAAATCAACCTCCTATACCTGGGTTTGTACAATGTCATGTACAGGAAAGGGGATAAGTATGGAGAAAACAATATATCTTTTTTATTTAGGTATGGGGAACAATTAATTACAATAATAAACAATACAGCTTGAACTGGAGGGTCTTAGGGAAAATTTAGAGACCACATAGGATTATATCCCCAATTGACTCAATACAAAACAGTGTGAAATCCTAGGGTCTATACTAACAATTTATTTTTTTATAACGTGAATAGCACTCCAAAATATTCATTGAAGGATGTACTAAACAACCATAGATCCCTTGACTAATGCTCACAGAGCTAACCGTGGGCAGATCCCTTAACAGGACAAAATCCCTCACTCACCAAAGGTGACATGCTTCATCATAGGGATTCTCCTCCCAAAGGAACCCCCTGGTTCCTTTGAGGGCTACAACCCCCTCTCTGAGAAGGAGGAGCTCTGGGATGTTTTCGGAGTGTAAAGGGTGTTCTAAACCCGCATATGAAGAGCAAAAAGTGTGAGTGAGGTCGCAGCGCAAACAAGGATTAATGTGGAAAAAAGATTAATGTGGCAAACTAGGAAGCCTAAAGGGTGGGGTTTAGAGAAGGCCAGCATGAGGATACAACAATACCTTATCAAAAGAAGGGGTATGAATGGTCTTACAGAGCCCTTGAAGACCCCCCTTTTTTTTTTACATAAGATGAGGCAAACATCTCAAAAGAGTTAAATCTTATGGCAAATAATGAAACTAACTGCGGGGTAGTGACTAACCTGGGCCATGAAGCTCTACCAGGAAAGTGCAGATGCCAAAACATTTGGTGTGCTGCCAAACACCGTTAAAGGAGACAGTATCACAGCAGTCAAAAAAGCTCTGTGCCAGAGCGTAACATCAGCACAAATCAGGAAATAGCAAGAAAATGGTCATAATGCTGTCAAAATACCAGCATAAGTGGCGCGCTGCCAAAGAAAGCTGAAAAAAGGCAGCATCAGAGAAGGTGAGATAACACAGTGATCAAACAAAGTGTAAACGCATTTGGAGAGTAAAGCAGTTCTAACAAAAAGCCAGATTCTGAACATAGCCTGACACTCACCTGTCCGTCGGTACTCCAGGACAGAAAGAGCCTGCTGCCCGAGGTGAGTGTCAGATCATAATGGGGCTCCTTTTGTACTCATCAAAAAGATCGCCTAATTGCGTGCGCGTGCGTCATCGTCTACCATGCTATACTTGAGCGCATGCGCATACAATCCAGAAGTTAACCAAAATAGAATGCAATATTCCATATGACATTAAAAGAGGTTCTTCAATCTAAAATGCTAAACTGCTAACGCCCCTGTGTGCAGCAAATAGAAATAAGACTTGGGATCCCGATCAGTGTTAAAAGTGCATTACGTATTAGAGCGCATTTGTAATATGGACACGCTCTGTGTACGCGCATGCGTATAGATCCCCAGATCGTCAAAGAGATGTTATATGAACATAATAGTTGTCAAACGATTGTCGGACTCTAGGCGTTACCACCGCATTCACAAAAGTGCAGTCCCTGTCAAATCCACTCATAATGGGAGGGCAATTCAGACAAAAAATGACACAGTATAGGCAAAAAACGCCTGCCTCAGGTCCCAGTTCCTGAGTATAATAAGAGATGGTTCAACATATGCCCAGTGGCGTATTAGCCATAAAATTACATGGATTGAGTATGTTACTGAGTAAATATAAATAACCAGTTAATCAATACATGTCCATACACCAACTTATAATGCTGATGATAGCAACGCATTATCAAAAAGACTATCAGGACAGTCATGATGAGGTAGTGAGATCTAGCTTATAAATCAATGATGTCGAGCAAGATGCCAATCGTACCACTTTATAAGGACACCCATGGAATCTCGTCATTGAGGCCTGTGTGGTGGCTGTTGAGTTTGTGCACCCAGCGTTGTTCCTTCCTGAACAAAAAAGTAGAGATATCAGTAATGTGTGTTGGAATGAAGGGTTGTTCCAACACTGTCCATTTCAGTTCTTGCGGAGACTGTTGCGCTGTGAGAAAATGATGGGTTAATTTAGTAGAGGCCTTCTTGCACCGAATGGTGCTTTTGTGTTCTAGAATTCGTGTTTTCACTCGGCGTGTCATCATGCCCACATATCGAAGTGTACATGGGCATGTGATAAGATAAATTAAATTGCTACTATTGCAATTGGTATGACTAGTCAAAACCCAGAGTCTAGGCGTGTCAATGTCAATCTCAGTAGTGTGTCTAGTGTGTGCACAAGCCGCACAATTCCCACAGGGAAAATGCCCTTGTACTGCAGGCAAACTCCAAAGAGTGTCCTGCTGTGATTTAGCAATCTCACGTGGGCGCGTGTGCACTACTCTATCTCTGATGTTGGTGCTGCGTCTAAAAGCCAATAGGGGACGAGGTAGTGGTGTTGTCCCGGAATTTAAAATCTTCCAGTTGGACAGAATGCTCTTTTTGATTTGATTAGAGAAACTACAAAAGGTGTTAACACAGGTTTATCTATTGGAAGTCTCTTTGGGGCTTCTTGGTTCCAATAGGGCAGCTCTGTTGTTGTTGGCTGCATGTTTGGAAGACCTCTTGACAAGTTTCTTTGGATAGTGTCTTGCTAGGAGTTGGACTGACAAGTCCTTTGCATGTTCTTGATATTTGATCATTGATGAACAGTTTCTCTTGATGCGTAAGAATTGTCTAAAAGGCACACTCAAGGAGTTTTGTCTCATGGAATTTAAAGGCTGAAACACGTCCGCATCGACAAGACAAGCTTCGGAAGAGTCCTTATAAAAATAAGCGATTGATTGCCATATATGAGCTAAAAAGGCTAAAAGGGTGCCTTTGTTACTGGCACACTGTGACTACCTCTGTGTGTATCACTCAGATTTTATGCGTGAACACTAGTAGCAATATTTAGTTAGGGATTGGTAACATTTAATTTAGTTCATAGGTTATTTTTTACACACTGTTTTCATGTATTTGTGTAGTTTTGTATAGTTTTTTGTCATTTAATGTTTTGTTCAAAGATCGGTCCCAATGTGTATGTGTATCCTTAAATAGTTATGCAATACACTTTTGTAGGACTGAGGACTGTAGATGGGGTAATTAATTGTTCCCCATACCTAAATAAAAGAGATATATTGTTTCCTCCGTACTTATCCCCTTTTTTGTACATGCTGTGCTGAAACAAAGCCCGGCTCCCACACATATAGCTATGTGTTCCTGCCCGATGCAGATGGGATGGTGGTGCGATTAGAAGGCGGAAATTAACAATTATAAAGCAGATGGGGTGGCGGTGCGCATAGAAGGTGGAAAGCAAAATTTAAACAAGCAGTCGCAAGTGCCCCGGCAGCTCCGAAATTGAAAGCGCGCACAGTGTGCTGAATGTAAACAAAGCACGTCATACCTGCCTCAAGTAGGACAAACTTAATAAAGAATATAGTGCTTACCATGTAAGAACCGAAGTAAAGGGGCCAGTAGCCATGGGAGGATACACATGACGACATGGCCGTACTAAGGAGGGACTAACAAACCTATTAAGGAATCAGACGCCAGCATTTACGAAGGACAACAGCTGTATCACTCAGAAGGCTCTATACACTAAATCCCCTGCATTTCTCACCCTGAATCTCCTGGTATCCGGAGGAGCCAAAAACTCCCGGTCCGCCAGAGGCCTCTTGCTCCAGCCTCCGTGCTTTCGAAAGAAAAAAACGTACAATCGGGGCTTTTCTGGAGCCGCACCAAGAATATAGAACTCACTCCTGCCCGCCATTAGAAGAATTCCGTCTCTGGCAAGCTTTAAAAAGGAGGCCAAAACCCTGCTAATGGGCAAATTCCTCTCCTAATTCTTGCATTGCACTCACCTCCGCAACTTTGTTTTATATCCTATTAATGCCACTCCTTGGACTAACCGGATGCTATTAACCCGGTACCTCCGGGCATCCCGCCCATAGGCTCTTGGACCTCTCGCTCTGGTAAAAAGTATGTACCTGTTTGTATCCCAAACGTTTCCACCCCCCTCCTAAGTTTTTTGTATACAACCTGTTCATCCTGTAAAGCACTCTGATACCCTAATGGGTCAATTTTGCGCTCTATCAAACACAAAATAAATAAAGAAATAAACAAAGACACACACCAAAGAAAAATATGGGCTGGGCTTCTTCTCCGTACTCTACCTACAACAGATCGCCAGAGCAGCGCTTGCGCGCTGGCTCAGGCTCGACCTAATAGAGAGGTGCAGTAGAAACATGCAGAAAGATTCTAGCTTCCATTATTGCCTAAGGAGTGGAGGAATAAATATATTCCAAACACACAAAAGGTGATTAGCGAAATGCTTGCAATTTGTCTAACCACAGACAATTACTCTGGGTAGCATAATAAACTATTGTTCTTTTGCTCATCATCCCATTTCAGTTTTGACTTAGCCATATGCAAATCAGTCTTGGCCCTGCTCCATTAGAAACAGAAGAGCCTGAACTGCCAGACCAGGTTCTCCCAGTTGGGCTGAAATTACAAAATCCAAGCCTTCTGAGGAAGCTCTTTGGAGGAAGCGCTCTGCTTGACTGGCTGCAACATCAACAGAAATGTTGAGGTGGCTATTAAACGACTAATAGACTTGGTCCCCTGTCCTGAAAATGTTTAAAAAACCATATAAGATGGCAGGGTTGTGTTACCCTGACCGCCTGGCCCTTGTGGGGTGGGTCCCAGAGCCTGGACCCAAAATTAAAATAACATTTTTAGGGGGATATCGCAGTGAACCAGTAGGACTTCTCTGGCACTCCTGAGGGAGTCCATCTAGAGTCTCAAGGAGATCCCTCGGAACTCCGGATGGATTGGGAAATTTAATTATAAATGAAAACATGAGGTGGGTGTCTGTAGGGGGTTAGGTGTCTGTTCGATTGGTCGCAGGCCCTGGCTTAAAGTTAGGTCCTGGGTACAACGAGACACTGTTCATAACCAATGGCTGTGCACTCATGGAGTTGGCAATCTGCGGGGATTTGGATATGGTCATAACGTTTGTTTAAGTTTAAAAAAGGCTTAGGAAATCACTGAGAAAACTAAAGGCTAATGTGTGTGTGTTATATTCATTTATGATAATATCTTACTTTACATTTTTCTTAAAACTAATAAATTCACTAAAAAAAGCAAAGGTTAATGTTACGTTATAGCTTTGTGAAACTAATAGTGAAAACATAACATTTTACAGTAAAAAACACTACATTTCACCATTTATAGTATACTGAGTTAATTAGAACTTGAGCCCCCACTATGCTCTGCTCATGTCCTTGCATTACTCATGACATGTTCAATAACATCATTGATAATCTGACATAACTTTTGAAATTGGGTTTTTGGTTGAGGTAGGTGAAACCGTTCTCAAGCAACAACCACAATCCTATCAGGATGAATCACAAAAGTCACTGAATTAGCCAACATCTAGTTGGTTGGCACAAAAGCATTCAAGCTTAATTTAGAGGCAATGTGTTAAGTATTTATGCAGCACATTAACAGAACAAAGTGAAAACACACCAAAAGAAAAATCCTTCAACAATTTAGGAAACTACAGTAAAATGGAATAAATAATATGACAGCAACACAAATTAAATCCAATCAGTAGAACCGGAGTTATGAATTTTAACAATGTTCAGTGAAAGCTAGTGCCAAATAGATCAAAGAACCAATGGTGGGCATCGAGTCATGTGAGACGGGAGCAAAGTCAAAAGTTAAGTGTGGTTCAGCTACACAAGGTGTATTAGCCCAGTCTTGGCTCACCTTCAGGCTTAGCAGAATTTTTGAAGATAATTTCCTGAGAAGATTAAGGGCCTTATTACGAGTTTGGCAGTCTGTGGACCGCCATCCAAGCGGTGACGTTCCTGACAGCAGTGAGCCATCCGCCGTATTATGAGTTGGCAGATTGGCTTAGAGAAGACCACTGCTGGACCGCCGGCACTGCCAGTACACCGCTGACTGACAGTGTCGCGGCCGGGGAAAGGCAGTCTCCATTTGGCAGCACAGAAGCGCAACACCACCGTCCATATAACGGGTTGACTTTCCGATGAGGGTCAGACCGCCTGCTAAAGGTCAGCGGAAACAAAGGATTTGGGGTGCAGAATCACCCCTTTCCTGTTCTTCCCAACAGATTTCAACGTGGATCCCTTTCTCCAGGTCCCTTTACAGGAGCATCTTCACCCTGAGGAATAGGACCCCGCCTTCGGCGAAAGACAGGTAAGTGCTTTGGGACCATGTACTTATTACCAGGTCTGCTCACATATGGCTCGGACTCCGGCAACAGGTAGGTGGTAATTTTCCACATATATCATGCATATCTGTGCATTCAACACATAAGCAGTCGGAATGTACGCACAGGCATTGTTATATAATGGAATACATTGCCCACCGCTGCAGGCCAGCTGCAGCCACACAGCTAGCCCATAGAGAAACTCATATAATGGCAGCCGGAATGCCACAGACGGTGTGGTTGCAGATGCGGTCCTTCTGTGGCTGGACCCCTGAACTCATAATAAGGCCTTAAGTTCAGTGGGGCAAAGCTCCGGTGGTGACCGAGATGGAGGCATTGTTATCTTAACACAGTGACACCTGTTTTAGCATGCATGTTACACTTGGTTGAAGGTACCTAAAAGAGACCGGGTGCACTCAACTTAGTAGCTTTTGACATTTGGGAGAGGGAGCCAGATGCTCTGAAACACATCTATCCTAATACAATGGGGTTTGGGCAGGAAGTTAGTATCAATAGAATGAAACTGCCTGGCCTGAGGGATATTAGAGCCTTCCCCAATTTGGTTGAGCGGAAGTACCTTAAGCCTGAGGAGAAGCTCCCTGGAGCCAAGGATACAGGATTAATAGACAGTGGGGTAGGGGAAAAGCAAGGAGCTGGATGTCCCTTGGGTAATGATTTGATTGCCCCTGGCTTGGTGCCAAGACCAGAAGCCTTTATAGCTTGGACAACATCAACTGTGTTGACCAGAGCACGGGCTGCACGACAGTCTCAGAGTAAGGCTGGGATCATCTCTGATTAGCCCAAATTATTATCTTTCCATTACCTCAGTTTAGCCAAACTGGGTCATATATTTATTCAGATCATGTATCTAGGAGAAGAAATGTATGCAATAAGAAATATATATTTGACTCTGTGCATGTTTGTTTTTACGACGCGGAACAATTAGTGAGTTGTGTTTTGAAGAATAGAATTAGAGATATAGAAACCCTTAGTAAAAGTAACCATAACCAGTCATATAGAAATATGTGACAATAAAGTGACTTAAAATTTGAGAACATGTTATTGGTATATACAAGGATGTCTGAATTCTCATTTCTTAATCCATGAAAGATCAGCCAGATTGTTCTCTGGTGTTCTTGTTGTTTGACTATCCTATATTAGTGTTGACGACGTTTCAACCCTGCTCTTAATTGTTTCTAAATAAGTTCCATGTGAACACTTGTTGTAAGCTGTAACTTAATACATAGTTCACATGGACGTACAGGGTTGCTCTTGTTTTATTTGAGACCATGAAGTGTCCTTAGCAGGACACTAAGGGATTAAAAAACGAGGATAGGCTAAACTCTCAGTGCTACCAGCCAGGAATGTACAGAGATACAGAAAGGTTCTTTAGACCATGTCCAGATTGCCAGATGAGTAGTAAGATAGGAGGGAAGACAAAAGCATCGTTAGTGCTTCTACCAATTGTTGATGTCCCATTTGAGTGGGTGGGAATAGCCATTCTTGGTCTATTCGGCAACCCTTACAGTCAGGCAACAAGTATGTCTTGGCTGTGGTGAATTATGCCCCAAGATACAACTGAAGCTGTACAACTGAGGAGCATGACTGCATAGGTGGTAGCATAATGTTCTCCTGGGAATTATTTCTAGGGTTGGATTTCTGAGGATGGTCATTTCTGGCTGGGGAACCAACTTTATCTCTTCCTATAGGAGAGAGATGTGGCGCAAGCTTGTCTGACATACTACTTTTCCACAGCATACCACCCACAAACAACTGGTTTTTTGGAGCGATTTACCAAAATATTAACAAATATGATGGGAACTCTGCCAGAGAACCTCAGGAGGAAGTGGGACCTTCTCTTGCCATGTCTCTTGTTTACGTACTGAGAGATTTTGCGGAAGGGACTAGGGTTCTGTCTTTGAACCTCTTTAAGCATACCCATGTGTGGGTTCCACTAGCCTTAGTGAGAGACGGTTGAAAGTTAACCTCAGAGTCTCCACAGAAGGATGTAGTGGACTATGTCATTGGCCTCAGGAAGTTGTTGGCACATGGATCAGGCAAAGGAAAACCTTCAGGCTACCCAAGCGCTGATGAAGGAATGGAATTACCAGAAAGCTACAATGACTGGGTATCAGGAAGGTCAAGAGGTGCTGGTGATCCTGCACCCCCCTCCCCAGCGCCTTGAGACCCTTACGGGTGAGTAGTTGTGCTTAACAAACCCATGATTGATTGATAAAGCCTATTTGTCCCAGGGCTCTGAAGGACAAGTGGTATGGACCATACAAGATAGTTCAGAAAGTGTCTAAGGTAAACTACATGGTGGGCACAGGTACCACAAGAGAACCCAAGCGGGAGTTCCATGTGAACAGGCTGAGACCTTACCTCCGGATAAACTACATAGTAATTGTCATGGCTATAGCAGAGGTAGTTGAATAAGACAGTGAGCCTCTTCCTGACTTACTGTATAGTGACATGAAGGATGGCACTGTGGAAGGGGTTCAGCAAGCTCCTGAGATAATGCCTGAGCAGCAGAAAGAGTGTAGAGAGGTGTTTGCCAACCTCTTCTTGCTGACTCCAGGGTTGACATCCGTTTGTGTGCATGAAATAGACATGGGTGACAGTCTATAAATGAAGGGCAGTATGTACAGAATGTCTGACCAGGTTCAGGGATGCATTAAGGGGGAAGTTGCCAAAATGTAGGACCTGGGAGTCCTTGAGATATCTAGTGTTCTTGGACTAGTTCTGTGTTTCTAGTACCGGAGCAAGGATCTACTGACTTGTAGTTCTGCGTGGATTACCGAGTCCTCAATGAAGTAAGCAAGACTGATGCCCATTCAATTCCCGGAGAGGGGGAACTTGTGGCTCTGATAGGTGCTGTAAAATACTTGAACACCTTGTATCAGGCCAGTAGTTATTGGCAGATTGCGTTGGCACCAAATGATAAGGAGAAGATTGCATTTTCTGCTATTAGTTCAAGGTGATGTTCTTTGGGTTGAAGAATGCTCTTGCCACTTGAACCATGTTTTCGCAGGGCTGGAGGAGTCCTGTGTGGCCTGCTTGGATGAAACTGTAGTGTTCAGCAATTCATGGAAGGTTCACCTGAGGAACCTAGAACAGGTGGCAACTCTGATCATCAAGGCAACTAAGTGTCAGGTGGGGCAGTCCTCAGTAGTCTACCTTTGGCATGAGGTTGGGAGTGGGAAGATTCAATGGTGGATGCCAAGATTTGGTTTGAGATGGAGTGGGAGTTGCTTATGATGCAGACTGAAACAAGGGCCTTTTTAGGACTCACCGGGTAATACTGAAACTTTGTGGCCAACTATAGAAGTTTAATTGCCCTATTGACTGCTTTGACCTCTAGGAAGCAGAAAAAAAGGAAATATAGTCTGCAGAGTGTCAAAGGGCATTTGAAGAACTGAAAGGACACTATGCACTGCTCCAGTACGGAAAGTGCCTGATACAGTCAGCCTTTCATTGTACAGATGGATGTTTTCTGACAAAGGAGTTGGAGCAGGGTTAGCTCAACTGCATGACAAGGGTAGATAGTGTTCAGTAGCCTTTATGAGTAGAAGATTACTACCCAGAGCGCAGAACTGAGCAGTTGTTGAGAAGGAATACTTTGCCATAATGTGGGTTCTGTGCAAATTGCCCCCGTTTTTCTTTGCCACAAAATTTGTGGTGTAAACAGATCATAAGCCACTGAAATGGCTAATGGCTATGAAGGGAGTGAATCCCAAGTTGTTGAGATGTCTGAGGTCTTTGCAAGGGTTAGACTTTGTAGTGGAGGATAGAGCTGGATTGAGCCGTGAGAATTATGTTAGAAATTAGCATTTGAAAAAACTATGAAATTCACTACAAAAAAACCATAGTTTTCAGGGACGTTAGAGTTAGGAATTAGCATTTGAAAAACCTTATAAATTCACTGAAAAAAACACGTTTCAGGGACGTTATAGTTAGGCTGACATTACACTTGTACAAAACCAGAAAAATTCGGCCGTTATAGTCAGTTGAGCTAACTATAACTTATGCCCAACCAATGCACTGCTGATGACATCACATATGACATCACTCATTAACATGGTCAGTGACATCACTGATGACATCTCAAATGACATCACAGATGACATCATCCAGTGACTGAGTGTTTCTAAAAAGTTTAAATATGTCTATATATCTATATATATATATTTATTTATATATATATATATATATATATATATATATATATATATATATATATATTATCTACTAGATAGTTATAGTTAGGACCGTGTTTCCATAGGAAATCCGCAACATTCTATTTGGAATAACTTTGGCGCCGGTTGACGAATCCTCGTGAAATTTTCAAAACTAATGGGGCACTACGCTCCGCTCCTACCCTGAAAGTCTCGGGGGGATTCGTCAAGCGGGGGCTGAGAAAAAAGGGGGGTCCCAAAACGCGTTTTCCCCATGCATTTTCCCATAAGACCTTTAGTCCGAGCTACAGCCCGAATGGCTGAACAGAATTACTTGAAATTTGGCAGAGAGGTAGTCCTCAGGTCATGGATGTGCCTTTTGTAGGTCTGGTGTAAATCTGTTCAGTAGGTCCTGAGAAAATAGCATTTAAATCAATATATATATCTGTAAGCGCGCTCCGTGCGCTTACCGTAAGCTTACCGTACGCATACGGTGCCGTGCGCGAGCTCAATTCTGATTGGTGGTTACATGACTGTAAACATTCGAATCGGTCAAAATCAGGAAGTGTCGGCTGCCATTTTCTGTCTCTTGCACTGAGAAACAAAGGTGGGGAACGTGAAAAGGGGGCAACGAAGAGAGTTGCAGACCCCCTAGTGTTTGTCAGGGGGTCCAAGAAGGACCCAAAAGTACGAAAAATACATTTAATAATTTTTAAAAAAAATCGCGCCGTGCGCGTACGGTAAGCTTACCGTACGCGCACGGGAAAAAAAAAAATTAAAAAAAATAAAGAAGTAACAATCACATTTATTAAATAAATTAAAGGACCCACAAGGGAGAAAAAAACAAATGTTACTGTGTAAAAAAAGGCGAGGCGCGCACGGCATGGACTGCGCAACGTGGGCGCTCGGTGCGCGAAGTGCACTGTGCGCCCACAGTGCGCGCACGGTGCGCGAAGCGCACCCTGCGTGCAGGGTGTGCGCACAGTGAAAAACCAGAAAAAAAATTAAAAAATAAATACATAACTTAGCATTTAAAAAACCGTACAAATTCACTGAAAAACCATAGGTTTCACACACGTTATAGTTAGGAATTATCATTTACAAAACCTTGCAAATTCACTTAAAAAACCATAGGTTTCACACATGTTATAGTTAGCTGTACATTTCACTCGTAAAAAAACAATGAAATTCCACGTTATAGTTAGATCAGGTAACTATAACTTGCGCGACGATATTTGTAAGTGTTTTATAGAATTACTCTTATTTAAAAATCATTGTAAGTATATTTTTGAACTTTTCTTTTTATAAATATACTTACTTGAAATAATGATTTTAATACTGTGAAAGTTGTTATATTGTATTGTTATGCTTTCATTTAATTTTTTTTTTTTCACAAATGTGTCTCACACTCTACGCGACCCTACATGATGATGGGTGTGCGGATTCAGGGTGTGCAAACCCTGCTGTTGCGCATTTCTGGAGTCACGCTGGGGTCGTGACTCTGGCGTAATTTCAAAAGTATAAAATATCATTGTAGAAATTATAAATATCAGTTTTGGCTAAAGACTTTCACTAATATAATTTAGAATCCATTTATAAACAGTATTATTTACTTTACTATTAACAGTACGAAAGTTCACGAGTGTGCAACATATGCACGTAAGGTGCGCGACCCTTGCCGGCACTTATTTCCGGGGTCGCGACTCTGGTGTGATTTTCAAAGTGTGGAATGTAACTATACAAAGTTTAACTATCAGTGTTGGTTAAACACTTTCACTAATATACTTTTTAAAATATTTTAAAAACACCTAGTTATACTTTATAATTATGTATACGAAATTTTACGGGTGCACGACTTGTGCACGACTCCATGTGACCTGAAAAGAAAGCTTCTGATTGGTTTAAAACCTTTTCATTCTGCTAGAGGGAGGATCGCTTTCTATTACTCTTATTCTTTGTCTGTCTTCCTGGCAAAGCCTGTTTGTTGTATCTTCTTACAATTTCTTTTTTCACTGTTTTCTTGACTTTTTCTTCTCCAAAAAATGGCATCAGTCATCCAGATCAAGATCTACTGGAAGAGAAAGGTGATATGGTGGAATCTGTCAGAAGAGAAAGGAGAGTGTGGTTTGGGCCTTCTTTACAGTGCCGAGGGTGAGAAGAAGGTGGAATGTGACGAAGGTGACTTGCAAGATATGCAAAACAGTACTATCCAGAGGTTCTGAAAAAAAGTACTCGTGTGGAATGTCCTCCATGAAAAAACACTTGGAGACCATTCACCCCGTGTATTTGGCCAAAGACATATCACAGAGGGAGAGAAATGAAGAAGCTGCACAAGTTGTCTTAAATGCTCCATCAACTTTGTCAGCAGGAGTTCCACCTACACCGAGGCAACACATTTTCCCTGAGCTTCTGGATGCCACAGTTAATTGTAAAAAGTGCGATGCAAAACTCTGCATCGGGGAGCAATGCACTGATGTGGTAATCAATGCAATTAAAACACACAAGTGTTAATTTTTTTTAATCTGCTCCCAAATCTTCTTTTTCTTTTTTTTCCCAAACACTTGTATTGGACTCTTCAATTCTGTTTTGTGAAAAAAAAAAAACAACACCCAAAAAATGAAAAAATAGTTAGAAAATACAAACAAAAATTTAAAATTCTTAAAACCCCCCCCCAACAAACAGTTCTTACGGAACCACATATACTGGTTAACAATAGAAAAAGTGCCTGAGTGATTGCATGAGTGCAAGGATACTGCCTGAGTGATTGCAGGACTACTTGTATAGTGCCTGTTGGACCCGGCCTCGTGGCGTGGTCCCGAACCCTCCTACCAGACTAAACGGGGGCTACCCCAACCCTTCGGGGTCCCCCTGGATTGTACCCCGCTACCCTCCGGCCTTCGCGACGCGACCCGCCCCCGGCCTCGGTCCCAGCGAAGCCCTGACCTCAAGGCGCCAAGACCTGACCGGAGGGGGTCGAGTGGCCACTCCACAGATCCCGGAGGAGGAGAGTTTCGATGGGGCCTCCAGCCGTACCCCGACGCCTGGTTTCGATCACCCTCCGGCCTCCCTGGGCGCTGGCCCCACCCCCCGCTGGGTGTCTGGACGCTCTCCTCCCGGCCCCTCCGGCCCCCCAGGCACGAGGGTCCGGACATCAAAGGGCTCCAGACCTATATCTGGGGCAGCCCAACACCAGGACGGCAGTTGTATCCTGGAGTCAAGAGCCCTGCTGATCGGATCGCGGCTGACCCTATGGGGAGAGACCTCACGGAACATCAGAGCCCTGTTGACCTCGTCGCGGCTCGACCTCACTGGAGTAACCATCGGAGCCCTGCTGACCTCGTCGCGGCTCGACCTCACTGAAGTAACCACCGGAGCCCTGCTGACCTCGTCGCGGCTCGACCTCACGGAAGTAACCACCGGAGCCCTGCTGACCTCGTCGCACTCGACCTCCCCGAAGCAAACCCTCGAGCCCTGCGGATGACGTCCCGGTTCCCGGAACCCCCCCAGCTCGAGGATTGAGAGCTGGGCGCAGGGCGTCCCCGTACCGGGCTGGTACTAAGACTGTCCCGCTACCCCGTCCCTAAAAAGACCCTGAGACTCTTTTGGATCCCTCGACCCACCTGTAAATATTGCCACAGAAACCTGCCTTTAATACCGATAAAGACTTGTGAGAATTGATACCCTTGTTGTGTCCCTTTGTGGTGGTGGGGTTGCTTGGCTGGTACGATCATAGGAGAAGGACCTCGCCCAGGAGGCTTCTCAGTGGCGCTCGGCTACTTTCCTACGGAACGGTGGCTCTCGGGGTGGTCAGTCCGACACCATCTGACTCCCCGGAGAGCGCCCTTCTAACAGTGCCTGCGTGATTGCATGAGTGCATGGGTAGTGCCTGGATGAATGCATGAGTACATGGTTACTGTCTGGGTGATTGGAGGAGTGCATGTGTATTGTCTGACTTATTGCAAGAATGCATGGGTAGTGCCAGAGTGCATGGATGAATGCATGGGTAGTGCTTGACTGCATGGAGGACTGCATGGGTAGTACCTGGGTGATTTTATAAGTACGTGGGTAGTGGCTGGGTGATTGAAGGAGTGCATGAGTTGTATCTGGGTGATTGCATGAGTGCACTGGCAGTGTCTGGATGATTGGAAGACTGCATGGGTGATGATTGCATGGGTGCAGCAGAAGTGCCTGAGTGCATGGATGAGTGTATGGCTAATGCCTGAGTGATTGCATGAGTGCATGGGTAGTGCCTGGGTGATTGGAGGAGTGCATGGGTAGTGCCTGGGTGATTGCTTGAGTGCAGGGGTAGTGCCTGGGTGATTTTAGGAGCGCATAGGTAGTGCCTGGGTGATTTTATGGTGCATGGGTACTGGGCTGGGTGATTGCATGAGTACAGGGGTAATGTCTGGGTGATTGGAGGAGTGCATGGGTACTGACTGAGTGATTGAAGGAGTGCATAGTTAATATCTGGTTAATTGGAAGAGTGCATGGGTAATGCCTGGGTGCATGGAGGAGAGCATGTGTAGTGCCTGGGAGATTGGAGGAGTGTATGCATAGTGCCTGGGTGGTTGGAGGAGTGCAAGGGTAGTGCCTGGGTTATTGCTTGAGTGCATAGGTAGTGCCTTGGTGATTGCATGAGTGCAGGGGTATTGCCTGGGTGATTGAAGGGGTGCAAAGGCAGTGCCAGGGTGATTTTATATCTGCATGGGTAGTGGCTGGGAGACTGAAGTAGTGCATGGGTAATGCCTGGGTGATTGCATGAGTGCAGGGGTAATGTCTGGGTGATTGGAGGATTGGATGGGTACTGCCTGAGTGATTGAAGGGGTGCATGCGTACTGCCTGGGTGATTGCATGAGTGCAGGGGTAATGTCTGTGTGATTGCATGAGTGCAGGGGCAGTGCCTTGGTAAATGGAGGAGTGCATAGGTAGTGCCTGGGGGTTTTTGTAAATGCATGGGTGCTGGCTGGGTGATTGGAGGAGTGCCTGGGTAGTGCTTGAGTGATTGGAGGAGGACAAGGGTAGTGCCTGGGTCATTGCATGAATGCATAGGTAGTGCCTGGGTCATTGCATGAGTGCAGGGGTAATGTCTGTGTCATTGGAAGAGTGCATGGGTAATGCCTGGGTGCATGGAGGAGTGCATATGTAGTGCCTGGGTGATTGGAGGAGTGCATGAGTAGTACCTGGGTGATTGCATGAGTGCATGGGTAGTGCCTGGGTGTTTGGAAGACTGCATGGGTAGTGCTTGTATGATTGCATAAGTGCAGCAGAAGTGCCTGAGTACATGTATGAGTGCATGGGTAGTGCCTGAGTGATTGCATGAGTGCATGGGTAGTGCCTGAGTTATTGCATGAGTGCATAGGTAGTGCCTGAGTTATTGCATGAGTGGTGCCTGGGTGATTGGAGTAGTGCAGAGGTTGTGCCTGGGTTATTGCATGAGTGCATAGGTAGATCCTGGGTGATTGCGTGAGTACAGGCGTAGTGCCTGGGTGACTGGAAGAATGCATAGGTAGTGCCTGGGTGATTTTATAAGTGCATGGGTAGTGGCTGGGTGATTGAAGGAGTGCAAGGGTAATGCCTGGTTAATTGCATGAGTGCAGGGGTAATGTATGGGGGATTGTAGGAGTGCATGGGTACTGCCTGAGTGATTGAAGGAGTGCATGGGTAATGCCTGGGTGATTGCATGGGTGCAGAAGTAATGTCTAGGTGATTGGAAGAGTGCATAGGTAATGCCTGGGTGCATGGAGGTGTGCATGGGTAGTGCTTGGGGGATTGGAGGAGTGCATGGGTAGTGCCTGGGTGATTTTATAAGTGCATGGGCAGTGGCTGGGTGATTGGAGGAGTGCACAAATAGTGCCTGTTTGATTGGAGGAGTGCAAGGGCAGTGCCTGAGTTATTCCATGAGTGCATAGGTAGTGCATGGGTGATTGTATGACTGCAGGGGTAGTGCATGAGTGATTGAAGGAGTGCATGTGTAAAGCCTGGGTGATTGCATGAGTTCAGGGGTAATGTCTGGGTGATTGGAAGAGTGCATGGGTAATGGCTGGGTGCATGGAGGAGTGCATGGGTAGTGCCTGGGTCATTGGAGGAGTGCATGAGTAGTACCTGTGTGATTGCATGAGTGCACGGGTAGTGCCTGGATGGTTGGAAGACCGCATGGGTAGTGCTTGCATGATTGCATGAGTGCAGCAGAAGTGCCTGAGTGCATGTATGAGTGCATGGGTAGTGCCTGGGTGATTGCATTATTGCATGGGTAGTGCTTGTGTCATTGCATGAGTACAGGAGTAGTGTCTGAGGACATGCATGAGTGCATGGGTAGTATTTGACAGAAGGGATGAGTGCATGGGTAGTGCCTGGGTGATTGCATGAGTGCATAGCTACTGCCTAGATGATTGGAGGAGTGCATGTGCAATTCCTGAATAAATGCAAAAAGGCAAGGGTAGTGCCTGAGTGCATAGATAAGTATATGGATAGTGCCTGCATGATTGCTTGAGTGCAGAGGTAGTGCCTGAGTGCATGGATAAATATATGGATAGTGAGTCAGTGATTGCATAAGTGCATGGGCAGATCCTTGGTGATTGCGTGAATACAGGCGTAGTGCCTGCGTGACTGGAAGAATGCATAGATAGTGCCTGGTGATTTTATAAGTGCATGGGTAGTGGCTGGGTGATTGAAGGAGTGCAAGGGTAATGCCTGGTTGATTGCATGAGTGCAGGGGTAATGTATGGGTGATTGTAGGAGTGCATGGGTACTGCCTGAGTGATTGAAGGAGTCCATGGGTAATGCCTGGGTGATTGAATGGGTGCAGAGGTAATGTCTGGGTGATTGGAAGAGTGCATAGGTAATGCCTGGGTGCATGGAGGTGTGCATGGGTAGTGCCTGGGGGATTGGAGGAGTGCATAGGTAGTGCCTGGGTGATTTTATAGTGCATGGGCAGTGGCTGGGTGGTTGGAGGAGTGCACGAATAGTGCCTGTTGGATTGGAGGAGTACAAGGGCAGTGCCTGAGTTATTCCATGAGTGCATAGGTAGTGCATGGGTGCTTGTATGACTGCAGGGGTAGTGCATGAGTGATTGAAGGAGTGCATGGGTAAAGCCTGGGTGATTGCATGAGTGCAGGGGTAATGTCTGGGTGATTGGAAGAGTGCATGGGTAATGGCTGGGTGCATGGAGGAGTGCATGGGTAGTGCCTGAGTGCATAGAGAAGTGCATGGGTAGTGCCCGGGTCATTGGAGGAGTGCATGAGTAGTACCTGGGTGATTGCATGAGTGCACGGGGGGTGCCTGGATGGTTGGAAGACCGCATGGGTAGTGCTTGCATGATTGCATGAGTGCAGCAGAAGTGCCTGAGTGCATGTATGAGTGCATGGGTAGTGCCTGGGTGATTGCATTAGTGCATGGGTAGTGCTTGTGTCATTGCATGAGTACAGGAGTAGTGCCTGAGGGCATGCATGAGTGCATGGGTAGTATTTGACAGAAGGGATGAGTGCATGGGTAGTGCCTGGGTGATTGCATGAGTGCATAGCTACTGCCTAGATGATTGGAGGAGTGCATGTGTAATGCCTGAGTGAATGCAAGAAGGCAAGGGTAGTGCCTGAGTGCATGGATAAGTATATGGGTAGTGCCTGCATGATTGCTTGAGTGCAGAGGTTGTGCCTGAGTGCATGGATATGTATATGGATAGTGAGTGAGTGATTGCATAAGTGCATGGGTAGTGCCTTGGTGATTGTACCAGTATATGGGGAGTGCCTGTGTAAATTGAATGAGTGTGGGAATAGTGCCTGACTGCATAGATGAGTGCATGGGTAGTGTTTGAAGGAATGTATGAGTGCAGTAAAAGTGGCTCTAAACATTATTTCACACTATACTGCTTATTACATTATTTCTTCGTATCTTTTCTACTAATGTAGATAAAAAACTCAGTGGAACTATTTTACAGTAGTTTTGTTGTAAACTGAATTTGAAATATTTGCAAACTTCTCCATTACCTTCTGTAAAAAAGAAGAAAAACTGTTATTGAATATAATATTATACTTTTTAGAACACAACTTCATTTTAGAATTACATAACATTTCCAGTTTCCCTTTTTGGCTGGTCTCAGATTCAACTGAATTTCACCATACTCAGTGATTTCAATCTAGTATCATCATACAAAAGCGGGGAAAAAAACAATCAACGAGATTGTAAAAAACAATCATTTAGATCATTATTTATAACATGTGTAAATATGTGTTCACCTATCCACAGTTTCTAAATTACATTCTTCAACTACATTATGTCTTTAATTTCTCTCAACTACATTTTGTAAAATGTACACTCTTAATTACATCTTGTATAATATAAAGAGCAAATATATAAACAATTTGTTTCTAAACACAATTTTCCAAATGCAATATGAATTAGCACAACCAATAATCCAAACACTAATTGCTTGCATCTTCCCAATAGGCCGAATAATGTTTCCAAAACTTTTGCATTGAAAATATCCACAATAAACTCGTTAATTCATGTTCACATCTTCCCAAAAGTCAGAATGATGTTTTAAAAATTTTGGCTTAAAAAATATCAGGTATGAATTTGGTAATTCGTAAGGCAACCTACATTTGAATTCCAAATGGGCATCATTGCAATGTGTCCCTCCTTTATTGCACTTTAAATACACATTATAGTGTCCAGATGTTGTAGTAGGTCCATCATGGAAAATAATAACCACTGATTTAAACGTTCTTCCTGAAATTGATACTTGCTTAGCCCCAAATTTAAATTTTGGTTTCCAATTTTCTTCCATTTGCTCTATGTTGTTGCATTAAAGTGACATATTTTCCAAATCTTTCTATATATAATGTTGACAACATTTCTTATTACAATGAGAACATATCTTGATTAGCTGTTTTTTACTAATTTGTTAAAAAGACACTGATTTGCAATCTGGTGTTGTCAAGTATATGGATCGTTCAGTGACCATTTCAGTGGTAGAAGAAAATGAACATTCTTCACATGTATGATCCCATCTGTAACTTAGTCCAAATAAATTTACAATTTCTATTCCTTCATCTTCCAGTACTCCAAGCATAAACATAAGAAATTCTTGTGCAACTTGTTGTATAAAGCAAAACCAAAGGGGATGATGGACGGGGTGTTGAACATTGCAAGCACTCACCCACCTTGTTGTATATTCAGTGTAAATTTCAATGAACCATTCCATATATCCAAAAGATGCCAAATGCCAGAAGCAGTATGGAGTTTACTTATATCAGTTACCAACTTAAAAAATATATAATGTAGTAGAGAACAGAATCTTTTTTCTTGATTTTCCATAATTTCATGATGAAGATCTTCTAGATAAAACACAAAATTCAAAATTACATGAGTATAGCAGTTGATACCTGAATTATTTATCCTACAATATCATCAACAGCGTCCATTTTCATTCTCTTTGCACCGTCATGATTCTCTTCAATTGTCTTTCTTCTTTTGAATCTCAGTAGAATGTTTGTCATATTTCCGTTTTGGACACTATGCGTTTCTCATATACAGGAAATTCACCTAAGTTAGGAGCATGAAGTCTTCTTAACCAATTGTACTCTCTTTACGCAATTTGAATCAGCACTAATCTTTTTCTCATCAAAATCAATCGAATACAAACCAGATGATGTTCTTACTCGAGACAATGCAACGTATGCCATGTTCTCTTTAAACACTGTACTTCCAATATTTACCAAAGCACTGTCTACACTTAAACCTTGAGATTTATGAATGGTTACTGCATATGATAAAGAAAGAGGAAACTGTTTTCCATGAACATACAAGTCTTTTACAAGCAAAAAACAAACAGCACAACGTCCAATCTGTTTTACCTCTTCAATATGATCAAATTCCATCTCTGTTCTGAAAATTTACAAAATCAACTTTTCCCATTGCTCCATTTACTAAACCTTCTTCTACTTTCAAATTACACAGTAAAATTAACCGCCAGTTTACACATACATATAAAGTCTTTTCTAAACCTGCAGTCTTCGACACTGACTTTTCCAAAGAATCCAATTTTGACTGTAATTTCTCTGAGAGAAGAAAAGTAACTCCTTTGTAGCCGACTTTGTAAAGTTTCTTTACCATTTTTTGTCAAAACACCAATTCTTATATCTTGAAGAATGTTTCCATAATGTTCATCACTTGCTTGTCGCATTATCCTTTTTGTTTTTTTAGGAATTGTTATTGTTTTCAGTGCAAAGCAAAAAACATACAACTCAAGAGAAAAGCACAAGATTAGCTTGGATAGGCATTTCAACATATAAAATTACATTTGCATTTTGATACATTCACACTTAATAGCAGAACTCTTACATACAAGACGCATCTCACATAGGGTCCTATCATTAACCCCTTTGCTGCGGCGCGAGTTCCACCGCAGCGCTGGGGGGGTGAGGGGTGAGCGCGGCGCCGCCATGCTCATGACGGAACCACGCCGTCATGTGTCACGGGCGAGCTGTTCTCATGACGGCGTGGTTCCGTCACGACTCCGCCCACTCTCTATTTCGCCCGCACAGGCAGGGAATTAGTGCCGCATGGGAGGAGCGGCCGCCAACGGCCGCAGCATGACGGAACCACACCGTCATGAGCACACGCCGGCCGTGGCTCATGACGGCATGGTTCCGTCATGAGCACGCAAGCGGTTAATACATGCAGTGTCTCCAGTGATTACTAATCATAGCTCTACTAACCTATGCAATATAGGGGAGGTTGGATAGTGCCTTGGATCTCGAGTGATGCAAGAGTACCCCCATCCTTGCTGGGCATCTTCTCTTATATTTCAGCCTCTAGAGACAATATCCCCTCGTTGGCATTCTGTGGCTCAGATGGCATCTCACTAGTGTTATTTAACAGGAAAGTCTGGTAAGGACCCCAGTAATTCCTTGGGTGGTTTCTGGGGGGGGGGGGTAGTAGTTGGCTATATGTATCGGCTTGAGTGTTACAAAACAACATATCTGTGTGCCAATCTGCTATTTGGGGAACTGAGCCACTCATCCACAGTAATTGCTACCCTTTGTTTAGCCATGAGGAGGCCAATGGCCACTAACTGGCGTAGGGTCTTATTCACTGGGAGATCCCACCCAAAGAGTGCCATTTTAGGATCAGGTTCTATGTCTGCGCTTATAATAATTCCCAGCTCCTTGAACACTTTTCCCAAAATGCGTAAACCCCTGGGCATTGCCAGGCTAGATACCAGAATCCTGCTCCTTCCAACCGACATCTATGGCAATTGGAAGTCTCTGCAAGCCCATAACGGAACTGACATTCAGGGGTACAATAAGCTCTATGTAAAAATGTAAAATGAATGAGTCTGTGTCTACCATTAAGAGCGACTGATCTGGTGCGCATGCAGCAGTAAGACCATTCTTTGTCACTTAGGGGAGTGCCCAAGTCACGTTGCCACTCCAACCTCACCCTTAATGCTTCAGATTTATGCGTGTCCTGTAGACTGTTATAAAATGTTGTGATTAACTTTGCAGGTTCTTCAGTTTTAATAAATGTGGAAAGTGCCCCCATATTTTGTGGCTCAGTTAGGTCATCCCCTATAAGGGCACGCCCTATAGTAATGAAATAAAACTGTGCCCCCCACCTGTTTGTCAGGTGGTTGTAATAATTCCCATGTCGCTAGAACTCCATCTTTAAAAAAATATCCCTTAGACCTATAGACTGCAATGCCGTCCTTGCTCTCCTTTCTTGGCCCAGTGGAAACTACATGCACCAATGCAATGGCATTTCTGGTGCATTTCTATGAAAACGCTCCAGCCTCCATGTGTAGTAAAGTTTGCCATGCTTGCACAGCGACAACTATGGAGTCAAAAACTCTTAATTTCTTGGATGCCGGTTGAGCGAGAGTCTGCAAAAGCATGAGCGGGTCCGCTGCGTTTCTTTCCATATACAAGAAGGGCAAATCCTGTGGCCCATGTATCCAATAGTGCGCAAACACACTGTTCGCTGCCCTATAGTATTGCTCCAGGTCGGGGGCCCCTAATCCACCCACTTCATATGGTAGGGTAAGTGAATTCCATCTTATTCGGAGTTGCTTACCGGCCCACGCTAGCCGTATTAATTGTGTGTGCCAACATTGGAACATGTGTTTTGCTAGCGGTATGAGGATGTTCTCAAATAGAAACAGAAATCTGGGTAATATGACCATCTTCATAATGGAGATTCTCCCCATCAGCGAGAGTGTTAGCATTATCCACTTATCTACATTTTCTATGAGCCTCTGTGTCGCCATGCCATAGTTTTCTTGTAGTACTATCGCGGGGTTCGTGTGGAATTGGATACCCAGTTAACGTACTGCTTCTGTGGTCCAGCGCAGAGGGAACACCATGGGCGGTTCCGCTGTGTAGGGAGTCAGGTGAAATATAATATACTTGTCCCCATTTAAACGTAACCCCGAGTGACCCCCAAATTGCACAACTTCTTGCAAGATAGGTGGCAAATGTACCTCCGGTTCACCTATGTATAATAATTTGTCATTGGTGTCTGCTGAAATGTTCAGCTTGTATTCGGGGAAACTCAGACCTATGTGTGTGTGATACTTGCGAATTGCACAAGCAAGGGGTTCAGCCACAATGGCATACAATAGTGGGGATAGGGAGCAACCCTGTCTTGTCCCCCGGGTCACGTCATATGGGCTAGATACCTAATGTTTTACCCTTACTCTGGCTGTGGGTGAAGTATACAATACGGATACCAGACGAAGATATATATCTCCAACTCCTATCTTACGCAAGACCGCAAACATAAAGTTCCACTCAACCGAGTCAAACGCTTTTTCAGCGTCCAAGAAGACTGCTGCCGCTTTAATTTCTGGGTTCAGTCTCTGCACTGCGCCAAACAGGGTCCGCAGGTTGTGAGAGAGATTACAACTGGGTACAAACCCTTCCTGTTCTGGGCGGATAATTCCCGGGAGTAATAAGCCCAATCTATGAGCTAAGATTTTAGCGTACAGTTTAGCATCTACATTTAGTCGGGATGGGGTCTATATGATGAACAAATGGTAGGTGATTTGCTGGGTTTCAAAAGCACGACAATTACTGCTTCTCGTGGAGGGAGGGTGGCATAATACCTGCCTCTGCCATGTCCTCATAAAGCATCTTTAGATGGGAAATCAATAGATCTTAAAATTCTTTATAAATTGCGACGGTAAGCCAGTCTGATCCTGGAGCTTTCCCGGATGCCATCCCACTTAATGCCTCCCGTATTTCATCAGATGTTAAAGGGCCCATCAAATGTTCCCTGTGTTCCACCACCAGCCATGGCAGCTTAATATACGAAAATTATTCTTCTGTTGCTTCGATATTGGAAGTGTTTTGAGAAGTGTATAGCTTCTTATAGTATGTACGAAATTGGGCTATGTCCTCTTCCATTGTACTGACCTATTGTCGAGGGAAGAGTAAAATTGTGGGTTGTCGTAATTGGGGCCGTGTATACCTACTAATAGGAATTGCATGTCCCCTTGTTTACACAAAGCTACAACATATCTACCTTGTGGATCTTTAAGTACGCCCGTCATTTCCACCCCAGCTTTCTTGTCCACCCAGATCAACACACCTCTCACATGTGATGTGAAATCTGCAGAGTAGCATACCCCATGAAATTTGCGACATACTGCCTCACTACGATCGGGGGCGAGATGTGTCTCTTGTAGTACAGCAATTGCCATGGAATGTCGTTTTAGGTAGGCATCCACCCTTCTGACCTTTCTATTATCATTTAAACCCCGAACATTCCAGGTAAGGAGCTGAAGGACTTGTGTATGCTCACCCATTACAGTAATTGTGCTCGGACCTTTTCTGCCATGTGCTGCTTCCTTTGCCTATGATATCTAGCATTTCAGTTGCAATCTTCGTACAATACTCTCATCATGCTTGTTAAAACAAGCCTTCCCTCCCACGCCCCGAAAACACCCAACTGTCGTGGCTATCCGAGTTCCCTCCTTCCCCCCTTATCTAGGAAAATCCCTCCCAACTCAGGAACAATTAAGATGAGAGCAGTGATACACTCAGGGACCGATGTGGCCATCTTGTCATGCTCCCAATGCCACTCTAATAGATCCCATTGTGACATGAGTCTCTAAATTTATTGTATCTCCAGTGTCTAGTGCACCCTCCGGTATTCCAGTCAAGATACCCCTATGCGGTAACAAGAGTTTTTGTTCAAATGCAGTTTGTGCTCTGGCCCCTCGACAGGAACAGATGGTGATCTCTAGCGGGGTGTCATAAAGAACACAGTGCATAGTCGATGAATTCACTACGTTACCCTTCTTTGCCTTAGCCTGTAGTTGTTCTGATGATCACTCCTCCATGCCCTCATCTTCCCAGGCCTGTGAGGAGTTGTCCAAGTGCTCAGGTGAGTGGTTCGGCTATCCCTGATGTCTGCAACATTGTTCCTTCTCGGTGATGAACCGTAGGGCTGCCTTGGGATCAGTAAATAGGTGTATCTTACCGTCAGCTTTTACCCTAAGTTGGCTGGATATAGCATGCTTTACTCCAGATTGAGATCATGGAGTTTCTTTTTTGCCCGGTTAAAGAGTCGTCGCGCCTCCTGCACGTGCATGGTGAAGTCAGGGAACAATGTTATTTCCATTCCCTCATGTCAAAGTTTTCCCAGTTCTCTGGCTTTACGCAACGCTGCATCCTGATCCCTATAATCGAATAGCTTGGCTATGATTGGAAGGGGAGCAGTGCCTGGTATTGGTTTGGGCGCTAGTGATCGGTGCACACGCTCCACCACCAGTATCTCAGAGAAGGTGTCTCGTCCCATGAGATGTACCAGCAGTTTTCCTACATATTGCTCCATATTGCCAACATTGGTGGATTCTGGTACACCTAAAATGTGAATGTTATTGCGTCTTGATCTCGCTTCGAGATCTTTGGCCTTCATTTGCAGGGCACGCAGAATCTTGTCTCTCTCCGTATCAGTTCCTGCTTCCGCTAAGGTGATGCACTCCATGTCCGAAATTTGCTTTTCCGCCACCTCAAGTCTGCCGCCTTGCTTATCTAGTCTTTCAGACATCCTGTCCATGCGGAATGACAGTGCGTCGATTTTGCTGTCTATTTTGGATAAGCTTTGTTGTATGGCACGGAAAGCTTGTTTCATGTCTACTTCAGATCCTGTCAGGGTCATCAGGAGTGGAGTCTTGTTCCGGATTCGAAGTTTTCTTGGATCTGGGTGTTTTTCAGGGGTCAAACTGCAGCTTGAGTTGCAGTTTGTCCGTTTTGCCCATGGTGCCACTCTGTGTACCCTATGAGCGCTGCGATAGTGTACAAGAATGATTCCTGTTAAGTATCCCAACAAGCTCTGCTGTTCCCTGTCCTCGATGCCGTACACTCACAGACTGCAATGTTTCGAGGAGGTCTCTACTGGTGACTCTTCCCAGCTGCTGGCATAAAATAATCAGGGACCAAAAGGCATTTATGGCAAATTTCACCAAATCATGTGACACCTGAGAAATCCACAGTGTGCTTTATCTTTTACAATGTGGCTCTGCCGAGAGAAGGCGTCCAAGCAGATTTTGATTTGGCCTGGCTGTGTGGTCTGGAACTGACCATGAGTCCTCAGGGAGATCCCTCTCACCAGCTCTTCCTAGCGGATGGCATAGGGATATAAGTGTCCTCAAGGTGCTCGTAGCATGATTTGTTTGGGATTTTTATGAGACGCCCAGTGTATGCCCGCTGCGCGCCTCTTTTGCAAGTTTGCTGCTGTTGGGTGTCTCCCTGAAGTGAGGCGAGGTGTGCGTGCCCTTCCTTATGGCTCACCGGTGCAGGGTATTATCTGTGTGGCTTTGCAGCTGGTCTCCCCCACTCGTGTCCCCGCTTGCGCTCACCGTCAGCAGGAGCCGCTACGCAGAGGGGGGGGGCGCTTCACTACAGCGTGTGCGACCAGATGTACCTGAGTTCACAGGGGAGCTTCACGGTTCTTGGCCCCGCAGGCACTCTGAGCCTACGATAGCTCTGGGTCTCCCGGGTCTGTTGAATCACACCGCTTTCAACTCTGCGGCTACCATGTACATTGCAAACGTCCCGTAGCCAGTTTCTAGGGACCGTCACTCTCCTGATCGCCCCTCGCTGGCATCGCTTCACTAGGCTCACCACTCCTCTCTCTTGATCCGTGTTGAGGCCTGTCGCGGGCTTGCGTAGGTCAGAGCCGCCGCACGCCATGCTTCCGAGGTGCATCACTCACTTATCGGACCGTTCGCCCGCACCAATCTTGGCCGCAAACAGCTCTTTTTAAAGCACTTCTCTTCCGCTATTCTGTCAGCCCTCGGAGGATCGTGTCCTTTCAGCTAATTAGGAGGATAATGACGGATGGTTGGTGGCGTTAGGGAGAGCTTTCCTGGGTTGCGGCCATCTTAGGATCATATGGCCATGTCTAAACTGGGGTGGCGTAGTGGGCAAAAGAACGATGGATTTAACCCAGATCTCTTGACTGGGGGAGAATGTCTGCATTGTCAGCATTCCGTCCATCATTTGTTGTAACGCTTTTCGCCCTAAGTGGGATGGCTATTCCCAGACGTGGGACCCGTGCTCACTACATCACTGGAGTCAAGCTATCCTGGCTGATCTGATGACAGCTGATTGCCAGAAACCGGTCCTAGGATGCTTGATTCCGGTCCAGGGAAGACATGGCTTGGCAGTTCGGGCTGGACTGTTCCCATGAGGCACAGGGTCAAGACTGATTTGCATATGGCCATGTCTAAACTGGGGTGGCGTAGTGGGCAAAAGAACGATGGATTTAACCCAGATCTCTTGACTGGGGGAGAATGTCTGCATTGTCAGCATTCCGTCCATCATTTGTTTGTTGTAACATCTTAAGATCAGGCAATCTCCGCCCCCCGCTTGTCGCATATTCTTAATAAGTTTTTTATATTCAAAATGAGACCAAATGTTCACATTTCCAATACTTCCCAAACATTTCCTAGTGTCTTCATGGACAAGTGTTTTAAAAACTGGTTGCCCTTTCACAGGAGTAAGTTGTAGTAGATCGCCGAATACAATTACATGTTTACCTCCAAACAGAACATCATAATCAGTTTTTAAAATCTATTGCATTCTTAAATGTACAAAGGCAAGCATTAAGTTTGAGACCATGCTCACCTCATCAATGATTAAAAGTTTCATTTTCTTCAGTACTTTTGAAACTTCATGACAGGCTTCTCCAGATAGCTTGTGATATTCCAATTTATTTTCATGTTCAACTGGTAACATGAGTAATCGATGTAAAGTAATCCCTTTAATGTTGTGTGCTGCTAATCCAGTTGGAGATGTTTCAACACAAGATAAATGTGATTCAGTAGGTTTGTGTAAATAACTGGTGAAAACTTTAATTAAGAAATGTTTTCCTGTTCCAGCTTGACTACTGATGTACATTCGAAGAGATTTAAATGATGTACATTGGCATTCTTTTTTTTCATGCAGCATAACATGCTGTATCTGTTATGTCATTTGCTGATATATTTCTTTTTGTTTTATTCTACTTCCAAGTTTCCCAACTCAATAATATCCTGTTGTGCTTGTTGCATTGCCTTTTCTACATCATTCATGGCTATTGCTGCTTCATTTTCAAAAACTGGTTGTCCTAGTGGATCTTGACTTAATGGAGCAGAACTTTGACTATCTTGAGAACTGTCTCTAGCCATTTCAACTGCAATAGTAGTTTCTTGTTCAATCTCTTCATTTAACATTTGTAGATAAGTAGAGAAATTTGTTCATTGGATGTTATCTTTAAATGCATTAAAAGAATCTTCATAGCAGTCAAAATCTCTAAGTAATTTCATTTCACTATGCCAAGGCTTGAAGAGTTGCAGAAGTGCTAAACAGAAAAATTCCCTTTTATTTGTAGTTTCACAACACAGTTTTCTGCGGATCATAAGATTTCCTTTGGCATGTTTTACCAAACATCCATCATATCCACTTACTGCATATTTTTCTTCATTTATAGTTTCTGTAACATTTCCCTTAAAGCTGTAATGTTGCAGTACTTTATAGAGACATAGGTTTTCCAGATGTGGACTCCTTTTGGGATAGTACGTATCCAACATATTAGTTACAAATATCTGTACTTTCTGGTTCTTTCAATGCTAAGTATTCAATTTCTTGTAGCGATTTCAATACTTTATTTCGTGTGGCGGCAAGACCTCGACTTACCCATATGATTCCTCTTGACTTTGAATATAAACTGGCAGAGCTCAACTGATCCGAACATTCATATGATCCAATCTCTTGATGGGAAAGCATTTTCAAACTAAAGCTGTACAATTTGTTACTAAGACTTTTCTCTTGTGAAATTTCTTCCCACATTTCTTTCAACATTATCTTTTCAGATTTGGTTTTATATGACGTAACGTAGCGAGCAACAGCAATTGAATTATCTGCAACATACTGGATATCCATGTTTGCATTCCACATTGTCAAAATCACTGGATTGTTGTCATTAATATACTTTGAATCTTCATCTCTTTTTAGGTTGTATGTATTCTTCGGAGATGTTCAAGTTATAGTATGTCCTACTGCTGACATAAAACTATTGACTGTTCCTTTTGAAATTATTGGACATGGGAATCCGAAACAACATTTTGTATAAAATGTTCCCTTTGACTTGTATTTTCGTCGACAATATTTTCCACATCGGTGACTTTGAAAACGTAAAACTTGTTCTCTCACGCTCTGTTCTCCGTTTTTTGGAATAGCACAGGTAACATACTCTTCGATGAAAGACAAAACACTTTCATCAGTATCTGTTCCAAATTTTGGTGCATTCTTGGTCCATAATAGCATGTGTATATGAGGAGCATCTCTGGCTGGTACTCTTTTCTTCAAAAGAAATCAGTAACTTCTCCAAGAGGCAGATTGTTTTTATTGCATATAAAATATATCTTATCTTGAAACCTGTGAGAAACCACGTAGGGGTAACTAAGTTTCTTAACATACATTTAAGTTCGCCATGACGACAATACCAATACTCATTAGTACCACGTTGACATGCCATCAAATTAATTAACTGAGATTCTAAATGATTGTCTCTTTGTTGAACTTTGTCTACAAATTCCTTTGCAGAAACATGTGTATGACGAACTCCTGTTTTTAATATGTGGTTCACAGCATTTCAAAGTCCAGACAAGTCACTTTCAAATAGAAGATGAAATATATATGGAATGTATTGTCGAAATCTTGAATCTTCTGAGTACAATCTTGTCGAGCGGTATTCTGAAGCTGGAAGCTGTACTGTTCGTTCATCATATCGTCCACCTTCTCCATTGGGGAACAGCTGTGGAAACCCGCGAGCTTCTAAACTTTTTCCCATACACTCATGGGAGTTCCCTTTTCTTTCTTCATTTGAAATAATTCACTAGTGTTTCCAATCACTTCTTTTGAAGTAGAGGATATATACTGTAATGTTCGTAAATCTCTTCGCTCCTGGACTTGTCTACTTATTCTATTTGGCCAGTTGAAATTTCTGTATCATCTTCTAAACATATTTCCTGTTCTTCCACGTTTACAGTTTTATAATAAATTTTGTTCTGTATAAGATATAATGTAGCCTTTTGAAGTTTGGTGTCATCTACTAACTCTTGCCATATTTTTCGACTCTTTGTGGGTACACCATTAACAGGCTCACTTTCCTCTCTCTCTATACCAACAGTTTCAATATTTTTCTTAAAATCTAAAGGTAAGAACACAACTCTTCCTTTCAGAGCTCTTTGTAAATCTGTTGGAGGCAGCTTACCTGTTTTAGGCTCCATACGAACTATAGCCTGAAACAGGTGCACAGATTGAATGAGAATGTACTCATAAGTATTTAAATCTGCCAGTTCCGGAGGAATAGCTACCAACTCTAAGTTGTTATGAACTGCTCTACCTGGCATTTTGTTCTCTTTTTATTTGTTGTAACAATATTTACAAATACGTTGATCAGTACCCAACTCAAAACGACCTTCCACCAACAAATAAGCACCAAATTGCTCCCACTTATTATTTTCCTTTTCACTTTTTAAATACACATCAACTTTCCCAGTTTGACTTCTATAGTGAGTATGTTGACAACAAATACATAGTTTGGCTTTTCACATGAAAGTATCTTAAACGCTGTAATATCTTCTGCAAACTTCTAAGTACCAATATCTTTAACCTGTTCTTTAACACCTACTCTTAAGAAGCTCTCACTTTCTCTCCTCTCTTGTGAACCAAAGAAGCAAAATGTTATATCATCACCAACTTTTTTTACATCGAATACTTAACCATGCAAAAGAGCTGTGTTCATTTCACTTAAAGATAATGCAGGACTTTTTACATAGTACAATATCCTTACTAACTTCCGCATTTCTGACTGATGTACTGCTAACATTCTTAAATTGTGAAAAGTACTTCAACACACTTTTCTAGAAAGACATGCCAGAGAATGACCCTGCAACTTAGTATATTTTCTCACTTTACAAGGATCTAGTCCTTGCAACATATAAATCTTCTGTTTAACACTTTTTTGGCATATTCTCGTAAGAAAATTCATAATATATCGATACATTGCTGTTGAATACTTCAAATACTACTACAATCTCACTTTTACACTGGAGCTTGTGTACATCTCCCTTGAACTTCTTCAGCTATTACTTCTTCTACATTTCTAGAAACCATCTTTTCTTTTTCAATTGGACAACCATCTTTTATCTCATACAACGACCACTGGTATCAACTGCACGAACTAATGAATTTTGTTGAAAATAACTTTTTTCGTTAAAGAAAGGCTCAGTACTAGAAGTGTGCTTTTATTCACCAGTAAAAGTTTTGCAAAAGTTACTTTTATCAACCAGTCCTTTTCTTTTGCTTTTCTGCTTCATAAAGTGCATTATTTTATTCAATGTTTTCATTCTCTTTAATACCAATATAAATAATTTCCGTCAATTCAAAAGCAGTATCTACTACACGTTCAATCTGTTGCTTCTTCTTTCGTGCTGCAGATCTTTTTTTATACTTTTTACAGTCTTTTAATACATTTTGAATTACTCTATTACGAAACATACATACACGTATGTCCTTAAATTGTTTCTATCTTTTTGTCACATGTTTCTTTTCCATTGTGTTTCTTTATTTGCTTCTCCTTTGTTCTAAAAATGTCTTACCTCCTTTGATTAGTGATTTTGATTGTTCAATCTCTTCACAACTTTTTTTAAAACAAATTGCTTAGTTCTCTTACCATAAACCACTTTATCCTCAGCATCCTTTTGGTGTTTTTCTACTCCACTCATTTTAGTTTTCATTAAGTACTTCGGTTTCCTTTGTTCTCTTTTCATGCTTTCTTGCTATCTTTTATTTGTAATCCAATCAAAATATCTTCCTAAAAAACAAATAATAGTGTAATTATTTTGGTACATCAATTAAAATTTCAAAATTAATAACATTACGTGCAAAATTACAATTAAATTCCTATTGCATTTATACTACATAAAAAGAGAAAAGGATAAAAACGAGCAAAACATCTGCAAAAATACAGGAAAAGGTGGTCACACAGCCAAAAGGGGAAAGGAAAAAAACCAGAAGGTTTACAAACAGATTAGAATCAAAAACTCAAACAACACAGCTTTTGGAAAATGCATAAAGAAGCAAAAGAAGTGCAGAAAGAGGGAAAAGTTATAGAAAAACGCAAGTAAGGTACAGAAACAAATAAAAGGGGTGCAGAAAGAGGCAAAAAGAGTTGAAAAAGAAGTAAGAGACGTTCATAAAGAAGGTAGAAAAGTGCAGAAAAAAGCAACAGAGGTGCAGAAAAAGGCAAGAGAAGTGCAGAAAGAAGCTAAGAGATACTGAAAAAGACAACATAGGTGCACAAAGAGGCAACGGCGTACAGAAAGAAGCAAGAGAAGTGCAGAAAGAAGCAACAGAGATGCAGAAAGAGGCAACATGCTTGCAGAAAGAGGCAAGAGAAGTCCAGAAAGAAGCAAGAGGAATTAAGAAACAGGCAAGAGAAGTGCAGAAAAAGGCAAGAGAACGGCACAAAGAAACAAGAGAAGTGCAGAAAGAGGCAAGAGATGCACAGAAAAAGGCAAGACAGGTGCAGACAGAGGAAAGAGAGGTGCAGAAAGAGGTAACAGGGGTATAGGGAAGAAGGGTACAGAAACAGGCAAGATGGGTGCAAAAGAGAGAAGAGGGGTGCAGAAAGAAGCAGGTGAGGTGCAGAAAGAAGCAAGTGAAGTGCAGAAAGAAGCAACAAACATGTACAATAAGATAAGAGGGGTGCAGAAAGAAGCAAGGCAAGAGAAGTGCAGAAAGAAGCAACAGAGGTGCAGAAAGAGGCAAGAGAAGTATAGAAGAAAGCAACAGAGGGGTAGAAAGAGGCAAGAGAAGTACAGAAAGAGGGAAGAGGGGTGTAGAAAGAAACAAGTGAGGTGCAGAGGCAACTGAGGTGCAGAAAGAGCAAGAGAGGTGCAGAAACAAGCAAGAGAAGTAAAGAAAGAGGCAAGAGAGATGCTGAAAGAGAGAAGAGGGGTAGTTTGTGTATAGGTAGTTTCTCCTTAACTGTATGTCTGCATGGTAGTGCCGGAGTTAAAGGATAAATGTAAAAGTAATGGTAGGATCGTTTGATGAGTGCATATGTAGTGCCTAACAAAATGGATCACTTACAGCCTCATGCATCAAGCCAAAATCCAGTCGGTAAAATACCGATTAGCTAATAGCTCCCGGTATTGAGTCAAAAATACCCAATCCCAATGCATCAACCCGAATACTAAAATCGCTATTTAAGGAATCCTTAAATAGCGATTCCTTAAATTGCGATTGCATTTAAGGAATCCCAAATTGAGATTCCTTAAGTTAAGGAATCTCAATTTGGGATTCCTTAAATGCAATGCATGAAAGTTCAAAAATTAGCGAATTTGCTAATAGGGGGAGCAAATTACCATGAAGATGAACTGCATGGTAATTTGCTAAAAGTTTGAAAAATGCACTTTTGTGCATTTTTCAAAGTTTCATGTTGCGCACACACATGCCCTTAGAGCATGTGTGTGTGCAACATATGTGCACATATCAATTTCAGGGGTGCAATAGGGCGTCATTTTGACACCCTTGCACCCTTGAAATTGCATGAGCAATTTGCGAGAACCTACTGGTACTCGCTATTTGCTCATGCAATCTCCAATTCATTCCTATGGGCCTGGAGGCCCATAGGAATGAATTGGGATGGCATTCCTTAATTGCTACTCGCAATTTGCTAGTAGCAATTAAGGAAAGTTAAGGAATCGCTATTTGAATAGCGATTCCTACATGCATAGCCTTTTGCTATTCCTTATTAGCGAATCCTTATTTTTCGCTAATAAGGAATCGCAAATGCCAATGTTGATGCATATGCCCCTAAATGGCTACTGTCGAAGTCAATAGTTTAGTGCTAGAATAATGCCTGGATAATTGAATGGGTGCAATGATACTGCCTGGGTGCTTGCATCAGTGCATGAAAAATACCAGAGAAAAACTATGAGTAGAAGCCTAAAGCATGGTTTATTGCATGAGTGTATGGGTACAGCTTGAGATAATGCATGAGTGCAGGCATACTGTCTGTGTGATTTTTTTCACTGCAGAGGTACTACCTGGATACATTTATGAATGTATGGGAAATACCTTGGTGATAGCATCAAGGTAATGCTTGGACCACTACATAAGTGTATCAGTAGTGTCTCACTGAATACATGAGTGCATAAGTATTGGCTGAGTAAATGGTTGAATGGAATAGAAGCGTCTGGGTGATTTATGAAAAAATGGTAAATGTCTAAGTGATTAAAACTGTGTATTAGCAGTGCCTCCTTGATTGTATAACTGAATAAGAATGCCTAAGTGTATTCGTGAGTCTAAGAGAGATATGACCCTCTTTTCATCAGTGCACACCTAGTGCTTGAGTACATGGATGTAATTCTCACTATATTCCTAAAAACTAGCATTCATATGTATGTACCTTTTCCTAGTGGCATCATATGTAAAAGAAACAAACATTTACATATATACCAGTGTTTTGTAGCTCTACCATCTCTCTAGAACTAACACGTGAGAAAATATGTGCAAGCTGATATATTCTTGAGTCATAAGACCACAAAGTTCCTGAACCTTGACAGACTCCACTTTCCATTTTAAAGAGACACCTACAATTATGCAGCATATTTGAAGTATGCATTTCCATAGACCAGTACGAAATAACCTAATCACTAATCCTTCTATCAACAAGTCTTAAACCTCACTTATGGGCTGCAGCTTCACTATTCAGCAACTACCCAGAGTGTTGGGCCTAGCCAAATACAAAGCAGCAAGTTTTTCAATGTGTCTGGGTACTGCCTGGGTGAATGCTTGAGCGCAGCAGTACTGACTGATTGATTAGATCAGTATGGGGGAAATACCTTAGACAAACCATGACTGCAAGGCTAATGCATGGTTGAAGACAAGAGTGTATGAGTAGTGCTTGAAAGAACAAATAAAGTGCATGAGTACTGCCTGAGTGAATCTATGACTGCAGTGCTAGTACTCGAGGATTGTATGACTGTATGGGAAGCCCCTGAGAGTAAATAAGAGTGTAAGGGTAATGCATGGGCCATTCTATGAGTGCGTCAGTAGTATCAGAGTGAGTAGTTAAGAGCATGGGTAGTACCTGACTGAATCTTTGATAGTAGTGCCTGGGTGATTGCACAAATCTATGGTAAATGTCTGAGGGATTACATGTATACCAAAGTTTTATACCTCTACCTTCTGTTTAGACATAACATGTGAGAGAATATTTGTGCACCCAGACACATGCCTCACTCATAAGACTAAACAGCCTATTAAACTTGACAGACTACACTCTCCATTTTAAAGAGACACCTACAATTATGCGGTATACTTGAAGTGTACATCTTCATAGACCAATACAAGCTAACCTAATCACTAATCCCTCTGCCAACATATCTTAAACCTCACTTTTGGGTTGCAGTTTCATTATTCAGCAACTACTCAGACTGTTGGGCCTAAGAAAATACAAAGCAGCAACTTTTTTAATGTCTCTGTTAGAAGACTCACAATATTCCAGAGAGCATGCATGCATGCATATGTCTGTACCTTTTAAAAGTGGCATCATATATCAAAGAAACATACAAACAGATGGTTAGTGGGTAGTGCCTGAGAGAATGGATGACTGGATAGATAGCACCTGAGTGAATACTTCACTGCAAGAGTACTGGATGCGTAATTCCATGGGAGGAACAGTAGTAAATGGGTGATTACATCAGTGCAGGGGAAATACCTTAGACAAACCATGAGTGCAAGTCTAAAGCATGGTTAAAGACGAGCGCATGAGTAGTGCTTGAAAGTAAAATAAAGTGCATGGGTACTGCCTGAGTGATTCTATGACTGCAGTAATAGTAACTAGATGATTGTATGACTGTATGGAAAGCACCCGAGAGAAAATAAGAGTGTAAGGGTAATGCTTGTGCCATTCTATGAGTGCATCAGTAGTGAGTAGTTAAGAGCATGGGTAGTGCCTCACTGAATCTTTGAGTGAGACAGTAGTGCTTGGCTGATTGCACAAATCTATGGTTAATGTCTGAGAGATTACATGGCATGCATGTGTCTGTGCCTTTTCCTAGTGGCATCATATATAAAAGAAACATACAGATAGATATATGCCAAAGTTTTATACCTCCACCATCTGCTTAGACATAACACGTGAGAGAATACATATGCACACAGACACATACCTCACTCATAAGAATAAAAAGTCTCTTAAATTTGACAGACTACACTTCCCATTTTAAAGAGACACCTAAAATGATGCGGTATACTTGAAGTGTACATCTTCATAGACCAATACGAGCTAACCTAATCACTAATCCCTCTGCCAACATGTCTTAAAACTAATTTTTGAGCTGCAGCTATTCAGAAAAGAGTATATGAGTAGTGCTTGAAAGAATACAAATGTGCATGGGTACTGCCTGAGTGATGTTATGACTGCAGTAGTAGTAACTGGATGATTGTATGACTGTATGAGAAGTACATGAGGGAAAATATGAATGTAAGGGTAATGCTTGGGACATTCTATGAGTGCATCAGTAGTACCTGAGTGACTAGATGAGAGCATGGGTAGTGCCTGACTGAATCTTTCAGTGGGATAGTAGTGCCTGGATCATTGCCAAAATCTATGGTTAATATCAGAAGGATTGCATAACATGCATGTGTCTGTGCCTTTTCCTAGTGGCATTACATGTAAAAGAAACATACACATACATGTGCACCAGAGTTTTATACCTCTATCATCTATTTAGTCATAACACGTGAGAGACTACATGTGCACACAGACAAATATTCCAGTCAAAAGACTAAAAAGTCCCTTAAACTTGAAAGAGTGCACTTCCCATTTTAAAAAGACACCTAAAATCTCCACAGACCAATACGAGCTAAGCTAATCACTAATCCCTCTGCCAACATGTCTTAAAACTCACTTTTGGACTGCAGCTTCACTATTCAGCAACTATTCAGCATTTTGGGCCTAAGCAAATACAAAGCAGTAACCTTTTCAGTCTATTTGTTAAAAGTCTCACAATAGTCCAGAAATCACGCATGCATGATCTGTACCTTTTAAAAGTGGCATCATATATCAAAGAAGCATACAAATAGATGGGTAGTGCCTGAGAGAATGCATGACTAGATGAGTAGTGCCTCAGTGAAAAGTTCAGTCCAAGAATACTGCCTGGATAATTTCAGAAAGCCAACACTAATCCGTCTACCATGTTACTATATACAAAGTATTTCAAAACTCTTTTCATTACAATAATACAAAGTACAATAGAGAGCTGTACATTTCATAACATATTTCATACATCACATTTGTCTTACAATTTCCACACTTTGTTTATTTTTAAAGTAAAAATATCACTTGAAACAATAAAGCAGTGCTGAATAATATATAATACACCTCACAAATTGGTTACTCACGTTTGAAGTAGTATTGTAGAATACCAAATATCACAAACTCTTAAAAGATTTTCTTTTCCACACAAGAAATGTAATGCGCCTCTCTCAGAAAGGTGAAACCAGAAATGGCCAACTTTTCATCTCTTTTTGCACTCAAATAAATGCAAGTATCAAATTGCATTGCTTCCATCATTATTTCAAATTGTAACACACATTTCTATTGGTTAGACATATTAACCCTTTCTAACTGTCTTCAAATGGTGCCCAAACTGCTTCTGTAATTTTCTGACGTAGCAACTCCACTACTTCTACACATACTACTGTCTTAGAAAACCTTAATTTACTAACGTTTCACTTATAGTTAAGTATCCATTTCACATTTTAGGTCCACAGTTAAGTTTCAACCCTTCCCCCATTCTACTCAATGCCAATTTCCAGTTTATGGAACATTCAACTGTACTGGCAGGTCACAAGTTTACCGTAGTTTCAAGTTCAGCACACAAGCTTACTAACACAAACAGCAGGTGTGATTGACTTTTGCTAAATATTACCTTATGGTATCTATTGTACCTTCAAAACATTTTCTAATAACGAATCACAAACATGATATCTCAGCAAACTAACATGCATCCTATTTTTGAGTGCACAATCTTGATGAACAGCCAATCACTCATCAGCTTTTTAAAAAACAACATGTTCTCCACCATTTTAGATACCTCTCATTCTATCAACTGACTACCTGAGCTACAGACATGTTTTCATTCCTTCCAGACATCCCTTAAAGATGCTCACAGTGTGGATTGTAGAGCACAGCTATGTTTTCTGGTGCAAAAGGTATGCTGAACAGAGAGGTATTGACAAAAACCTAGGTTTGCAAAATGTGGACATTAAATGGATTGCACAGAGAGGATTAAAGTGGCACCAATTATTGCCGTTGGTTAAAATCTTTTTGCATTTCCAACCACCTGACCTCATGATTGTGCACTGTGGTGGCAATGACCTTGGCACATTGACTGGGGTAGGGCTGGAAATGCTAGTGAAGGATACCTTTGCACAGTTGATATTGCTTTTGCCTCAAACTATCTTTGTATTCTCTAATATATGTCAAGGACAGAAATGGAAGTGGTCAAATCAATTCTGTCCACCGTTTGCGAAAGCTAGGAGGAATGTCAATAAAGCTGTTTCTGCATACCTCAGAGATCATAGCATGGGGTCCATCTATGCCAACAATCCTCGTTTTGATATAGACGGCATCTACAGAAGTGATGGCGGGCACTTCACAGAGTCTTCCTCAACAACCTAAAGCTGTTCATCCACACTTACATGTAGCTACAACAAACTCATAATGAAAAAGGGCTCTTTTTAGAGCCACCCTATAACCCAACAGTCAATTTTTAAAAAACATACATCCTTTTTTTTAAATTTTGCTTGGAGTTGCGAACCGATCGCAGATACAACTATATATATATTCACTGAAAAAACCAAAGGTTTCAGGGGCGTTATAGTTAGGAATTGGCATTTAAAAAACCTTAGAAATTCACTGGAAAAACCATAGGTTTCAGGGGGGTTATAGTTAGCTGGACATTTCCCTCGTACAAAACCCTAGAAATTCCCCTGTTATAGTTAGTTCAGCTAACTATAACTCGCGCCCCCGCAATGCACTGCTGATGACGTCACATATTAAATCACTCATGACATGGTCAGTGACATCACTGATGACATCACTGATGACATCTCAAATGACATCACTGATGGTTTTTTAAATGCTAATTCCTATCTATAACTTATCTCTGAAGATATCATGTTTAATGATTTTGATTGGATTTCTATATTTTTCAAATTCAGTGTGTTAATTTCATTTGTTACATTTTTTTACAAATACTTTTTATCACCATTTTTTAAACTTATTTTTTCAATTAATTCTTTTAAAAATTAAAAAATATAATTTGAACTTAATGCGTTTTTCAAACATATTTTTTTCAAAATATTTTTTTACTATGTGTGCAAAACTTTATTTTCTATATATATTTTTTCAATGTTTTTGTATCCCCGCACCCTATGCGCACCGTTCTCGATCCCTACGTGATAGCATCCGCGCATGGTACGAGTTGGGTACGTGTTTAGTGCGTGATCACAATGCGACCGGTACGCGACTCCCAGCCTATACGCGACACGTTCGATGTACGTAACGCGACGTTTACGCGCTTCCGCGACGCGTCATCTGCGTCTATGACGCGGTAGGTGCGCGGATCCCGCGAAATATTTAACATTTAAAAAAACATATATATATGTATTTCATGTGAATATTAATTGAAGACAAACTCCAAACTAGTCTTAAAACTAATATATTTTTACATCTAATCCTATAATTTTTTTTAATTCAATTTCGCGGATGCGCGCTGGGTGCGTGCTGCGTAAGCGCAGGGTGCGCGGATCCTCTGTGACCTGCAAAAAAAGAGATTTGATTGGTTCATTACACTTCCTCTTCTAACTATTGAAAGACCCCACCCATTTCAATCATTCTTCTTTGATCTTCTTTAGAGCACCATCTCTTTGGAGAGAAGAAGATTTTTTAGACTAAGTTTACAGCTCTAACTTTTTTCAACCAAAAATGGCTTCAGGGCAGCAGGCATCACCTGCATCACCTCATACTTCTGAGTATGAATTTTTGCCGGAGGCACCGCCCAAAAATCGTTTTTCTTCAGTGGTGTGGAAATTTCCCGAGGGGCAGAATAAGACCAATGCCACCATGGTCACGTGCAAGATTTGCAAAAGAGTACTATCGAGAGGGGATCCTAACAAGAAATACTCTTGCGGCACGGCAAGTATGATGAAGCACATGAGGACCCTTCATCCAAACAATCTTGCACGAGAAGAGTGCCGACGGATGAGAAACACTCCTGCTCCTGCGCCATCCACCTCATCGCAGCCGAGCACATCAAGAGTGCATCCATCAGCCCAAACCTTGGACATCCGTCCTCAATTTCAGTTTTTAAAAGTGCTCTGCGCTAAGTGCAATGCGACTTTGTGCTATGGTGAGCAGTCGATCGATCTGATCTGCCGCCGTCAAGAAAGTCACATTTGCTAGTTTTTTTTGTTTTTTTTATTGTTCCCTGAAGTTCATTGTTTGCTTTCTCCTGTTTTGATTTTTTTTTTTTTTGCAGAGAAACCAAAAAAAAATAAAAATTGTTCAGAAAACCCAAAAACAATTATAAAAGAAGAAAGAAGAAAAAAAAAAGTTCTTGTAAGAACTAAATTTCCTGGTTTAAAAAAAGAGCTAAATTTCTTTGTTAGTGTGTGAAAGTTTAGATGAATGTATGTGTAGTATGTAATTGACTGAATGAATGCATTAGTAGCGTATGGTGAATGTATAAGTGCAGAACTATGAGGAAGTGCTACATCATCACACAGTAACCTCTTTAACTGCAGTGTGCTGTAGTACTTCTGAAGCACAGGGATGCAACATATGTGCATAAATATGTTGCAAATCTATGCTTCTCTCTGCACGGCTGCTTAAACTGCAGCCATGTGGTGACACAGACACCCTTGCACCATAGTGCAAGGATATCTGTGTCATGTGCTGTTTGTTTTTCTGCAGGAAGACACACCTTCCTGCACAAAAACAATGAGAAAATGCATTTTGCTCCTTCAATGTATGCTGAACATTTCAGCATGCATTGAAGATATAAAAATGTGGAGAAATGTAAACAATTCTCCTTGTCGTGCTTTCCTACACCAATTTTAGAATGGTACAGCATTCACACACATATAGAGACTTATGATTTATGATAAATCTAGACATGTGTCTTGTTCTATGAGTATTCAGTGCAATCATGCACAACAACACTTATAGAACACCCTATCAACGCAAAGTGGTCTGCATGATGAGGGTGTATTTACATGGAGTATAAAAAGTGCACAGGGTGCCTTTTCCTCTCTTTGTAAATATAAAAGAGTATCTTGCACAATAACTATGTTACAAAATGTGACATATTTCCGTTTTTAAATTTCCTTGCGAATGACAGAAGGTAAGCACAGAGGGCCCGATTCACAGAACTAACTTAAGACAAAATCCTAAACTTACTACCATTTTCGTATTCACAGAAGGCACTTACTCATTTTGGTATTCACAAAAGACACTTACTCACTTCGGTATTCACAGAAGTTAGGAGTCCTAACTTTAGGACTCCTAAATGCCTTCTGTGAATACCGAAAGCCTTAAAATCAGAATTTTCTCAGTTTAGGAGTCCTAAAGTTAGGACTCCTAACTTTACTACTACTAAACTGAGAAAAATCCTAATTTTAAGGCTTTCGGTATTCATAGAAGGCATTTAGGAGTCCTAAAGTTAGGAGTCTTAACTTTACTACTACTAAATTGAGAAAAATCCTAATTTTAAGACTTTCGTTATTCGCAGAAAGCATTTAGGAGTCCTAAAGTTATGAGTCCTAACTATGCTACTACTAAACTGAGAAAAATCCTAACTTTAAGGCTTTCGGTATTCACAGAAGGCATTTAGGAGTCCTAAAGTTAGGAGTCCTAACTTTACTACTACTAAATTGAGAAAAATCCTAATTTTCAGACTTTCGGTATTCACAGAAGACATTTAGGAGTACTAAAGTTAAGAGTCCTAACTATACTACTACTAAACTGAGAAAAATCCTAATTTTAAGACTTTCGGTATTCACAGAAGGCATTTAGGAGTCCTAAAGTTAGGACTCCTAACTTCTGTGAATACCGAAATGAGTAAGTGCCTTCTGTGAATACCAAAATGAGTAAGTGCCTTCTGTGAATACCAAAATGGTAGTAAGTTTAGGATTTTGTCTTAAGTTAGTTCTGTGAATCGGGCCCAGAGTTTTGTCTGCAAAGATGTTCAAAGAAGAATGATTGAAATGATTGCGGTCCTTCAACAGCTAAAAAGGTGAAATATTATGAACCCCTCAAATCGCTTTTTTTGCAGGTCACATGATATCTGATTATGGTCAGATTTCAAAACTACATAAACAGAGTATTTTTAGAAACGTGTTTCAACTTTGTAGCTTCTTGCAGGCCTCTTCATTCTGCAGATTGAGACTTAGTTAAACTTACCTTCACAGTAATAGGAATAAAGAAATGGTATACATTTTTTTCTGTTTTTTATTCAAATATAAATTAATATAAATTGCTAATTTTAAAATTTGGATCTGTGAAAGTAAAGGAAATAAAAATTATAACATGTAATAATACATTTTATACAACACAGCATAATTTCCACAAAGTAATTTTTTTGCCTTTTTTGCTGTTCTCAGAATATATAAAATTTCACAAAAAATAGTGATTTCAATTGTACTCATCACTTAACAGCGGGCAAAAAAAACACAATCTCAAAGATTGTTAAAAAAAAACCAACATGCCATTCTCAAAATACAAATCACAGAAATATAAAATGCACACAGCTAACATTTTTTTTTAACTTTAACTTACAAAAACTGTAAATGATGTCGCTATAAAATATTCACCAAATCTAAAGTTGAATTTTTGGAGGATGCACCACGCCCACAACGTTTTCCTTCAGTGATGTGGAAATTTTCTACTTTTCTCGAGGGGCAAGCAAAGACCAATACCACCTTTCTCAAGCACAAGATTTTCAAAAGAGTTCTGTTACAAGGGGATCCTAACAAAAAATACTCATGCTGCCCAGCAAGTATGATGAAATACCTAAGGACCCTTCATCCAAACAATCTTGCACGAGAAGAGTGCAAACAGATGAGAAACACTCCTGTTCTGTAGCTGTAAAAAAGAATAAAAAATAAATGTATATTAATAACTTTCAAAATTATACTATTCCATTACTGTACAACCACATTTTATATAAATACTGACTAAGAAACTATGTCCCTGAACCACAAGTGTGACGATGGTTAAAACACTACATGCATAGTGCATACTTCTTTGAAGCAGTTCATGCCCTAAAGCCTACCTCACTAAAACTCTACATGCTAACTGACTAAATGATTACAGAACTATAAGGAGACACACTGGGTGAGTGACAGGGTGTTTGCTAGAAGAGTATGAATACTAACTAGGGAATTGAAGGTGTGAAACACAACTGTGTAGGTGATTAGAGGACTGCATCCATACTGCATAGGCATTTAAAGCAGTCCGTGTGCTAAGGCCTGGCTCACTGCATCACTACTTGGGTACTGACTGAATGATTAGAGTACAACAAGGAGAGTGCCTAGGTGAATTTATAAGTGGTAGGCTTTTCGCACAGGGAATGGATTAGTACTTGGTACTGAATGAGTCACTAGAGGAGTGCAAAGGCAGTGACAAGATGTTTGCTGGACTGTATGGATACTGACTAGGAAATTGAAAGTGTGAAAGACAAGTGTCTAGGTGGTTAGAAGACTGCATGCATGCATAGTGGATAGGAGTTTGAAGCAGTCCATGTGCTAAGAACTGGCTCAGTGCATGAATACTTAGCCACTGACTGAATGATTAGAGTATTGCAAAGATAGTATCTTGGTGAATTTATAAGTGTTTGGGTTTTGGCACAGTGAATGGATTAGTACATAGTGTTGAATGGGTCACTAGAAGACTACAAAGGGAGTGACAGGGTGTTTCCTGGAAGTGTATGGATACTGACTAGGGAATTGAAGGTGTGAAAGACAATTGTGTAGGTGGTTAGAGGACTGCATGCATAGTGGATAGGGGTTTGAAGCAGTCCATATACTAAGGCCTAGGTCACTGGATGAGTATTTGGGTACTGTTCTGCTTGGGTTTTCGGATCAGATAGAACCCGCTCATCAGAGCCTCTCTAACCCAGCCAGAACGTTACCCTCTCCCTAGGGCCTATTCACAACAAGTAACCACAGATATATACCACCTAAGGACAGGGAATTCCTACTATATATATATATATATATATATATATATATATATCTAGACCTCTTATAATACAAGTGGCGGCCTCGCGATCCCAGACGGACCCAGGACTTCCTACCCAGACGGCAGCCTCAGCCTCGCGGTCCCAGACGGACCCAGGACTTCCTACCCAAACGGCAGCCTCAGCCTCGCGGTCCCAGACGGACCCAGGACTTCCTACCCAGACGGCAGCCTCAGCCTCACGGTCCCAGACGGACCCAGGACTTCCTACCCAGACGGCAGCCTCAGCCTCGCGGTCCCAGACGGACCCAGGACTTCCTACCCAGACGGCAGCCTCAGCCTCGCGGTCCCAGACGGACCCAGGACTTCCTACCCAGACGGCAGCCTCAGCCTTGCGGTCCCAGACGGACCCAGGACTTCCTACCCAGAGGGCAGCCTCAGCCTCGCGGTCCCAGACGGCCCCAGGACTTCCTACCCAGACGGCAGCCTCAGCCTCGCGGTCCCAGACGGACCCAGGACTTCCTGCCCAGACGGCAGCCTCAGTACAAGTTCATCCTATGATTACCATAAGATACAACAAGGGAATCAGTTTTACTATTTATCAGATCACACAAGAACTGCCAGTTTGAGCACAACCTGTTCTCTGGTTCGAGGGGCTCCTCTCTCTCCCTTATTCAGTTACCACTTACCTGATCAGGGTTAACATCTGTTCATGTCAAGTCACAGCTGACTAGAAGAATAGGCTACCCTCTTATACAAGAACACGCAGCACATGTTGATTCACTACAAATTGGGTATTTTATTACTCATTACATACGCAATCACATAACATTACTATGTAACACATAACCTGCAAAGAAAAGTGAAAGATTAGGTTGTACACTCTAATAAGAAAGGGGTCGACATCACCTTAGTCGTGTGTAGCCTGCACTCAATGGTCATCTAGGTTCCCTTCTCGTCTGTGCCTCGGCTCACCTGGAAGTCACACCTCCGTAGTCACGGATCTGTTCCCTTCTCCCTTCTCCGAGTCACTGGGACCTCTTCCTCATCGGCTACTCTCTCCTCTCTGGCTATTCTGCTAGAAGAGTATCTGTCTCTCGGTTTTTCTCCGCCTTCAAGTTTGTCATCTGTCTTCCCTGGAATAAGTAGTAGCTTTACTGCTAACGGCTAGATGCCGCCTACGGGCTGAAGTAAGTGCACCGTATCTGCCTCAGACTTTCACTAATATAGAGGTGCATTTCCTCATGGAAAATTCCGGCCCGTAACCTGCCGCCCACCAAATTCTTGTACCTCCCCGTACCAAGGACACGTTCCCAGCCGGCCGGCCTGATGTAGTGTCTTTGGCATGAAGAAAAATACAATCCTTCGATAAGGGCTGGCCTGAACCGGTTCTCTCCAAGCGAATAACACCTCATAACTAAAACATCACCCTTAACCTAGAAGCATCTCAAGCTGCCGGAGCAGAAAGAAAGATGGAGTCTCTCCCGTTTGAGGCCTACCAGGCCTGAATTCAGCACGGCTCCATGAAATACCCTCACTACAGGACAGGTTATCCCTAATACTAACGAATCTATCCCCTAGGATATGTGCGCAAGCCCTGATCTATGGGGAAGAACACAGGATCATGTCGAAGTGCCTAGTAAATAGGCTCCATTCACTACTCTAACCCTTAGACTTGGATGGTAAGAGACTGAAGTCACACTAATCACCCGTAGGGCCGGGAAAATCGAGCAGTACAGGTACTGACTGAATGATTAGAGTACTGCAAGGAGAGTGCCTGGGTGAATTTATTAGGATTTGGCACAGTGAATGGATTAGTACATGATGCTTCATAAGGTCACTAGAGGAGTGCAAGGGGAGTGACAGGGTGTTTGCTGAAAGTGTATGGATACTGACTGGGGAATTGAAGGTGTGAAACACAAGTGTGTAGGTGGTTAGAGGACTGCATGCATAGTGGATAGGGGTTTGAAGAAGTCCATGTGCTAAGGCCTGCATAAATACTTAGGCAGTGACTGAATCATTAGAGTACTGGAAAGAGTGTCTCGGGAATTTATAAGTGTTGGGCTTTGGCACAGTGAATGGATTAGTACATGGTGTTGAATGGGTCACTAGAGGACTGCAAAGGGAGTGACAGGGTGTTTCCTGGAAGTGTATGGATACTGACTAGGGAATTGAAGGTGTAAAGGACAAGTGTATAGTATGTTAGAACACTACATGCATACTGCATAGACATTTGAAGCAATCTATTTGGTACTTAGAAACTGACTAAATAATCAGACTACTTCTAGGACAGTGCTTAGGTAAAACGTTTAAATTTTCAGTTCTGCCACAGTGAACAGAATAGTACATGGTACTGCACCTTAGTGTCAAACCCTGACTCATTGTATCAATGCATAAGCAAAGAGTGGCTTCTAATGCTACTAAAACTTGACAACATGACCGGTTTTAAAACAGTTATCTGTCAGCAAATACAAGATGTTACCAAATGCTTCTCTCACAATCCTTACCCAAATGCACACAGACTCACAGTGTGATTTTAGACAATCAACACTATCCTAGGAGTTTACCAAAACTCATTCACTAGTCTAGAAGAGTTAATTGAACTGAACACAATCTACATATTTAAGTACAGCACATCAGTGTCAAAGCATGACTCATTTAATCAACACATAAGCAAACACTGGATTCTAATGCTACTAAAACTTCACAACATGACAGGTTTAAAAAAAGTTATCTGTCAGCAAATACACGATGTTACCAAACTCTTCTCTCACAGTGGTTCTCAAATGCAAACAGACTCACAGTGTGATTCTAGACAAGCACCACTATCCCTAGGAGTTTACCAAAACTCATTCACTGCAGTGGAAGTGGTAAGGGAACTGCACACAATCTACATATTTCACGACTGCACTTTAGTGTCAATGCCTGACTCATTTAATCAACACATAAGCAAAGACTGGCTTCTAATGTGGAAATATGGATTTTTATGATCAGTTATGTCCCCTATCTTGGACCCCAACGGTTTCATGTATAAATCACAAGTACATGTATGTTCCCTCCAGTTCCAGTTATGAAGACGCAAATACATGTGCGTCCACCGTTAACATGTCCTCTTTCAGATCCGCCATGAATGGGCCGGATATTCCATTCCTAAGTACGAAAGGCCACCGGCTTTATATGGTTCACTTATGCTATTTTTCAGTCCAGGCGAGTAGGCCCTGATTCTGCCATCAAGCTTTTCCTGCCTTCTGCCTCTGAGAGCTCCAGTCTGAGCCTGCATCTGTATCCATGAACTTTGTCCTCATTCTCTGCGCAGCTAACGGTGCCTGACATCAGCTTGTTGCCTGCCAAAAACTGTATTTCACCTTCGAAAGTATCTGCTCCGCTCCCTGCCCAATGCATTCCTGTCTAGTAGTTTAAGTAAACATCCTGCCAGCTACCGAGCAAAGGCCCGGCTTCTCTGTCTTTATGCAAGTAATTCATAGCCCTGTTACTATGGACGATTTCTGCCCCCGCATATTGTGTAGACACTTAGACGCTTGTACACGCACTCACAGTCAATATAGTCAGTATAGAATAAGGTTCTACTCCGAGAGACCTTTCTTTTTGGATAACATAGTTCTTTAAACATAGGATGTTAGATATGATTTGGGATTAGGTTGACATAACCCCAGACTTTTGTCTCCACATGTAGAGCTAAATGTCAAGTCCCTTTCTCCCTCTAGCCCCACGTCAGTTACACGTCATGCTCGAGTTGAGCACAAGTAAGGCAAAGTTCCAGTACAATTCCAGCAGATCACGCAACCCCCTCCAGGTATCCACCCACACATGACAAATTACCCATTATCATCAAGTGGACGCCCACATGGACGCCCACCTTCACGCCTACTTACACGCCCACATGCTCTTATCTCATTCTCTCTTGCTCTTTTGCTTACGTACAATTGAGAAATGTATATATACTGTACTCTGTGAATAATGTTTTGAGAATATTGAGAATACTTTTGAGCCCCTTTCCAGATCCAATTTTGGTGATGGAAATATTCTCCCTTTGACTCGAGTTATTGGAATAAATCCCTTTATGAACCTGATACCACAGACTCAGCCTCTTGCTTTATGCATGATCTTATTGATATTCTGAAATACATAGAGCGTAATATTTTATTTACCACATAATGGCGCCCGAACAGTTTAATCTCTTTCCCCACACGCCGGAGATGAAGGTCCAGTTTTGCCCCCTTCCATAGCCGTGACGGACTTCAAGCGCGCACGTCGCGGGTCTTCCCGCCAACTCCCTCAGGCCAACGAAGGGGACAGACTGCGACCAGGCATCCATACGAGGCGGTGAGGAACGCAGATTGTCCTACCCAGAGCCCACCTGCGAGAGAGCTGTGTCCGAGGTATACAGAGGCCCACCAGTTTCCGAAGTTTCCGAAGTTCCGAGTCGAGTTCAGTCCGGTTCAAGTTCAGTTCAGTTCCGAGGCCTTCCGTTCCGAGCTACCCGGTGAGTACCATTATCGGGGAGGCGTTCTGACGTGCACATAGGTTGTGCCGGTCAAGACGGGTTTGGGTACACAAATCCGGTCTGCACTGTTTCAGCAGTGTATCTGTACTGTTTAGCAGTATATCTAGTATGTCTAGTATATAATTCAGAATAATCTAGTTAGTGTCGAGTATTATGCTAAGTGATTAGTTCCCTAATGATCATTGTTGTTCGTTAAATGTTAAATGTTAAATGTTTTAAATACGTTCTGTATATTGTGGTGTGAATGACTGTTCATTATTGTGTTTTATGGTATTAAACGTGTTCAAAATTAGGTATCAGATCAGATCAGTTCTCAATATGCCGCTCTTTTCGAAATTAAGACAGATCACAACTAGAAAAGGGGTACTCGAAGAAGCTGTTCCCATTCCTCCTAGGGACACTCCAGGGTACTTCATGTATCATAAACATGGCCTAGACGCCATATTATTTCTTGATCTATGGGTAGACTACACCAAGGAATTTCCAGAAAGTCAGAGGTGGCCCGCAGCTGGGACCTGGGATGCAGATTGCATTGTGAAAGTAGAAGAAGAATTATGGAAAAAGATAGCCAGACAGTAACATAATGATGCCATTGAATTATGGCGTAAAGAATAGCATAGACGCACAGAGTAAGCGCTCAGAAAAGAAGAGAAAAGTAGGGAGGATTCAGACAAAGCCCGAGAAAACGTGTTAGTTGAGGAAGGTATCCGAGTAAAAGCAGAACAAGTAGATGGACAACGAAACACTCTTATGAAAGAGAAAATGTAGACCAGCTTGGAAGGATGCCATTGAGTTTTGGCGCAAGGAGTCACATAGGAGGTCAGAGTAAGTGTTTCACGAAGCAGAGAGAAGTAGACTGGAGTCTGGAAAAGCCAAGGAACAGATGTTACAGGAGTAATTGGAGTAGGTAAAATGAGCGCAGGCTGACAGAGAAAGAAATACTGACGTTGCTGGTATTTATCCCGTCCTTTCAGAGGACCTAGCAAGAGTGGCCCCAGTAGAAAGACCAGTTAGAGTGCCACCGCAAGTACCACGATACATATAATAATGATATAGTAGCCCGAAGGTTCTTGAGCCACCCACCAAATGAACAGCGCATAGCTGATGTTTACATGGTCCAACATTTGACTACGTTGTCAATAGGAAATTGAGAGGGGTGTAGCTAGAGAAGGAGCAACACCTGTGATTTGATGACACCCCTAATGTACAAAGTGTTAATGAAAAATAATTAGTGAAAAGTTTAGCTTGAGAAAAATTGTGGGTATTTCGAATTTACAAAATTGTTCCAGAATCCAGGTTTGTGTTCTTGGTGGTCCAGTGAGCCAATGTGCTGGGTCAAGTCGGTGAGATTATGACCCCCTGAGTGCAAATTGTATGTAAAAATAATTTTTCAATTGAGCGAATTATTGCAGTTTTTATGGAATTGAGTAGTCTTTTTGTCTTTGACAGCTTCAGAGTGAGGAGAAGGTGGGGGCTGTGTAGAGCAGTATGTGATACAGAAATCGGAGACAGATTCTGACCTTGTAGCCAGTGTAGGTGGGGGCCGGTGAGAGGAGCAGAACAGAGGCACTGCTTAGAAAGCTTCTCTGACATCGCATCTGTGTAATGCCTGCAGCCGGAACAACGAAAAAAAGTTGGCTGGCAGCCCAGGCTCAGGCCGCGCTGAGGGGCTATTTTTAACTTCTCTGATAAGACAGGGCAGCTGAGAAATGTAAGTCGAGAAAGATTCCCTTGTTCTATTCTGTGCAAAACGAGTGCCCCGAGGAAATGTCTATGGAGAAGATTTGTTTTATTTTTTAGAAAATGCTATATTGCTTCTGGCCAAAAGGAAAATGTTGCTCTTGCTTGGAATTTTAAGGGCTATGTGCCTATATAAAAACGATTTTCAAATTCAGACATTTTTGAATTGTGGCCACAAGCTGCCACCAGTTGCATTGGATAAATGATCCAGTGGTTAAAAGTCTGTGAGGAGAGATGAGAGGTGCGTCTTCGTCTGGGACATTAGGGTACATTGTGTTGACGAAGATGCATAGCTCATTTTTATAAAAGAAAACAAACAGGTTCGTGTGTTCTTCGTTTTTGATTATTATTGCTGATTCTGTTTTTATAAAAGAAAACAAACAGGTTCGTGTGTTCTTCGTTTTTGATTATTATTGCTGATTCTGTGTGTCAGACTTGACACGGTGATTTCAGATGGGGGTATATAGGGCAGGTAAATGAATTATTGATTATAAGCCTGACAAATTAAGCAGGCCAGAATGTTCGCCTCTGAGCTGTAGGTACTGTAATTGCGCATCGCTGCTCATTTATATATGTTAGTGCAATTGTCTATGCTTTCTGTGCTTGGTATACTGATGGCTTGGCATATGTATTTTATATATGGTTTTTTTTTTTTGTTGTATTGACCAGTCTGTTTAGCATTTAATACCAAGTTCTCCTGTGCAAGTACAGAGATAGTCGTGACGACGGCGATCTTTGCACAGCGCTTGGCTGGAACTTGTTCACAATTACTAAATTTCACAGACGTGATATTACCTTTATCATGCTGTCAAAATAGCAGACAACACGTTATCAGTGTATGTCTAATTGGTGTTGGAGATGAATGAAATAAAAGGAAAAATTATGCAAGACTAAAATATTTTTCACATGACTGCCTTTCTCTTATAGACAGGCAGCCTCGGTCATATGTTTCCAGATTGGACATTAAGGAACAATTATGATCTGTGCACTCGCATCTTAACTCTTGAAGGCCTGTTTTAAATAAGGACTGCCACCACAGAGTGACAAATAAGGCTCGGTATTTAGGGTAATGAGAAAATATCTGACAGGATTTCCTTTTTAAAGTTTGCTTTAGTAAGCTCATTCTTGTAAGTGGTGGCCCCAAAAGTTGACTTGTTTTTAAATTAGGCTATTTATTGTATAGGTGGAAATTATTGCAAAATGACTGATTTCTTTAGCAGATAAATTATTAATTATCAACATTAACAACTGTTCTTAAACTTGGTTTTCCGAATATTTAGGTAATTTAGCATTCCTATTAGGGCCTACTAGCATTAATATTGACTTCAGGTTGGTGTAGGTTCATGTAATAGGGACATTTGCATATGAGATGTCATTTGGCTAGCTTATGAGCTAACACAATGAGGTTTGTACATTAATTTGAAGGATTTCTCGCCGTTTCAAATACGCTGTGTATCTCCTATAATTTTGCTTACGCCCAGTAGCTACACACAGGGATTAATAGTGTTGACAAGACACAGGGTTTGATAGTGTTTGACAGCAGTGAAATCTGTTTCAGATTTCCTCCTGTCAAAAAGGGGGGGAAGGAGGAGAATATTGGCTTTCTGCTGGCCCCTGAGGAGGTTCGCTTCCCGCTAGCCCCTTAAGAAATTAAGCCCCTTAGAAATTAGCCCCCTTAGAAATTAAGTCGAGGAAATAGGTATGGTGCTTTCCCCTTTTTCTCATGTTTTATTGTGATCTTTCAGGGGAATTAGTTGTGGGCACCGGAACGTATTCAATTGATTTCTGGTTTTTCCCAGCCCAAGACACAAAAAGACTAAAGTCCTCAAGAACACACTGTGGCATTTGAAGAATTAAAGAGAGCTTTATGTCAAGCACCAGTTTTAGCAAACCCTGTTTACAACAAATCGTTTATGCTTTTTGTGACAGAGCGGGATGGAACAGCACTATCTGTCCTAACACAAGATCATGCAGGAAAACACGAGCCCTGTGCTTATTTTTCTAGTACATTAGACCCAGTAGCACAGGCTTTGCCTGCGTGCCTAAAATCAGTTGCAGCAACGGCCTTAGCCATAAGACAAAGTGACTTGATAGTGCTGGGCCACCCTCTGACAGTACAAGTACCACACGCAGTAGAGGTTCTCTTGAACCGGACACAAACACAACACCTGACTGTAGCTAGACTGACAGGCTATGAGCCAACGTTATTTCAACCACACATAGAGATCAGACGATGCAACATACTGAATCCTGCTACCCTTTTGCCCTCCAGTACAGAAAGCGTTTCACCACACGACTGTGTTGAAGTAATACATACCGTGACTAAACCAAGACAAGACTTGACAGACGTTGCACTCCCAGACCCCGACCTAACACTATAAGTTGACGGCTCATGCATGAGGACAGGGGCGGGAGAATTAGTGGCAGCATATGCAGTGACTACTGATACTGTAATAATAGAGACTAAAAGAATAGACATATTGTCAGCACAAGCAGCAGAGCTCATCGCCCTGACACAAGCGTGCATAAGAGCTAAGCACCTGAGAGTAAACATTTACACCGATTCTCTGGCGAGAAAGAGGTTTCTTGACCTCTCATGGGGCCAAGATACAGCATGGCCCCCATATTCAAGCCCTACTGGAAGCAATATATTTACCAACAGCCATAGCTATCCTAAAATGTAAAGCACATACTAGAGCCACAGATACCATTTCCCAAGGCAATGATCTGGCAGACCGAACAGCTAAACAGACAGCTCAGACCCCACTAGACATGACAAAGTTACAGGTTCAATAAGTGTCCAAAGCCATGACAGTTAGGGATCCTTCCAAGGATGTACAAGACATACAGACACATGCTACTATGGACGAATTAAAGAAATGGTCGGAACAAGGAGGGGTACTGACTGATCAGGGTTGGATGAATAAGGGCAAATCCACATGGCTTCTTCCTGATTCGATGGTACAAGTGATTATAAATACCGCACATAGTCCTGCACACTTAGGAGAGAAAGCAATGATAGATAGCTTACAGAATATATGGTTCAACAAGCACCTGCGTGCAGCAGCGAAACAAAAGGTCAGAACATGTATGATCTGTTGCCAATTCAATCCAGGTAAAGGCATTCCGATGGAACAAGGTGGATTCCATCCACCTGACCACCCTTTTGAAGTGCTCCAAATGGATTATATCCAAATGAACAGATGTAGAGGTTACAAATATGTCCTGGTACTAATGAAGCAGGTGTCCCTTCTGTTAGGGTATACCTGGAAATTCCATTGTGTGCGACATCCTGAAGCAGCAGGCCTTGTAGAAAGACATAATCAGATATTAAAATTTGCGCAGACAAAGGTGTAGATTGGATGGTAGCCCTGCCGGTTGCCCTCTTTTTCATGCGAATGGTAGCTCATTCTAGAACAGGCTTATCTCCCTATGAAGTGGTCTTTGGTAGACCACCAAATATGTGGGGCACTCCAATGCCTAAAAGATTACTGATGTTAATAGTAACATGCTGACAGATTACCTGGCTTCCTTGATGTCTGCACTACTCTCTTGTTGTTCGCAGGTTGCTGCCGCCTTCCCTGACAACACCCAGGTCAAAGAATACTCCATCGCTCCTGGATGAAAGGCGCCAAAGTCAGTGCTCTGGACCACGGGGACGGCCGTTAAAGTCAAAGTGCACCTTCACCACTCTTTTACAAAGGAAAAAGACTTTGAACTTGGATTTTGGATTTTGAACACCATTTTCTAGAGGAGACTCCCCAGAAGTTTCCACAAAGCTAAACTTTGATCTAAGAAGTCAGAACCCGTTTGATCAATTAAGTCCACTAGGTGGTGAAGCGGTTGAACATGTATTCTGGATCGCATAAGATCTTGGACAATAACATAAAGCAAAAATAAGAGAGCAAGATAAGAAGCAAATAGATGTATAGTGACTGTAATTTTTCAATCTCTTCTGTGCATCACGATAATATGTATCAGCTTAATACTACATGCTATTTTTCCTCCTATTGCCTCACTCTTATACTCCTCCACTAATGATACCATAAAGCACACATTTAGTGATCTGCCATCCTATGAGCTATCATATCGACTTGCCTTACGCAACAATACCTTTATTCAGATGCTGCACCATTCACATCAGACTAGCAATGCTACAGACTGCTGGGTCTGTGGCCGACTCCCCCCCTATCAGAACTATAAGGGAGTTTTGCCCCTCTTTCTCTATCCGTTCACACACAATGGCTCCTGTGGAGCATGGTTTAGTTTGATTAATTCCCTAGATTCGAATTCCGCAGTTTATCAAGACAACTGGGTATGGGGAAACCTGAACTTAGTTTTGCTTAAAGTCTGCTACCCTAACAAGGAGGGACTTCCCAAAAGAACAGGAACTGATCTAAGAAATGAAGTATATGGATTAGGTAATTTTACACTTAACCTCATGATCCTGAACGTTGAATCTGAAGCTACACCAATCTTGCCCGCCATGTCCGTATTCCCAGTAAAAGGGGAATTATGTATAAGAAAGAATGGCTCCATACACATGGGCCATAGTAAATGCACCACTGTAATAAAATTCAGTGATCAAGGCAAGTCTACATTTAGAGCTTCTCGTCATTTCTACTTTATATGTGGCCAGACCGCATATATACACCTACCTCTAGATTGGGATGGTACCTGTTACATAGCATTCCTCCTACCACCTATTTTCCTAGCTCCTCCTGATTATCATAGAAATACTCATTTAGTACACAATAGACAGCAGAGAGATCTCCCAATTGTCGATTACACTGAAACAGCATGGGAAAAATACACAGATTTCAATAAAGGTTTCTTTCCCTATATAGGTACAGTTACCAATAGTAAGCTGATACGTAGATTAACCAGAACCCTTGAAGCAGTAGTGAACGAAACTATTTCCGCCTTAGGCAATTTAACAGAAGAGCAGTCTGCTATGCGGATTGTTGTGCTTCAAAATAGTCTTGTCCTTGACGTTATCCTGGCCGATAGGGGCGGAGCTTGTAGGGTCATCAAATCAAGCTGTTGCATTTTTCATACCAGAAAATTCGCCATCTGTATATAAAGCCATAACTCGCCTTCATAAGATTGTAAGCCAGATACACCAGAATCCAGGCACCTGGACTTGGTCCGGTTGGTTTTGGAGTGTATTATCTACCTTTGGATGGAGGGTCCTATCCTTCCTAGGTATTGGCTTTCTCATACTATTCAGTTGCTGCTTATGCCTACAATGTGGACCAGCGATTTGTGGGCTGTGTGCCACATCGTGTATTCCACCACCAAGATTTCGTTCGTCCCAGAAGAAAAAAGAAGAACAAATGATGCTATATGAACAGATCAATGGATTGATGAAGATTGATATCTCTTGACGGGCAAGTAGGGGACAAGGAGGGAATGTGGAAATATGGATTTTTATGATCAGTTATGTCCCCTATCTTGGACCCCAACGGTTTCATGTATAAATCACAAGTACATGTATGTTCCCTCCAGTTCCAGTTATGAAGACGCAAATACATGTGCGTCCACCGTTAACATGTCCTCTTTCAGATCCGCCATGAATGGGCCGGATATTCCATTCCTAAGTACGAAAGGCCACCGGCTTTATATGGTTCACTTATGCTATTTTTCAGTCCAGGCGAGTAGGCCCTGATTCTGCCATCAAGCTTTTCCTGCCTTCTGCCTCTGAGAGCTCCAGTCTGAGCCTGCATCTGTATCCATGAACTTTGTCCTCATTCTCTGCGCAGCTAACGGTGCCTGACATCAGCTTGTTGCCTGCCAAAAACTGTATTTCACCTTCGAAATAATCTGCTCCGCTCCCTGCCCAATGCATTCCTGTCTAGTAGTTTAAGTAAACATCCTGCCAGCTACCGAGCAAAGGCCCGGCTTCTCTGTCTTTATGCAAGTAATTCATAGCCCTGTTACTATGGACGATTTCTGCCCCCGCATATTGTGTAGACACTTAGACGCTTGTACACGCACTCACAGTCAATATAGTCAGTATAGAATAAGGTTCTACTCCGAGAGACCTTTCTTTTTGGATAACATAGTTCTTTAAACATAGGATGTTAGATATGATTTGGGATTAGGTTGACATAACCCCAGACTTTTGTCTCCACATGTAGAGCTAAATGTCAAGTCCCTTTCTCCCTCTAGCCCCACGTCAGTTACACGTCATGCTCGAGTTGAGCACAAGTAAGGCAAAGTTCCAGTACAATTCCAGCAGATCACGCAACCCCCTCCAGGTATCCACCCACACATGACAAATTACCCATTATCATCAAGTGGACGCCCACATGGACGCCCACCTTCACGCCTACTTACACGCCCACATGCTCTTATCTCATTCTCTCTTGCTCTTTTGCTTACGTACAATTGAGAAATGTATATATACTGTACTCTGTGAATAATGTTTTGAGAATATTGAGAATACTTTTGAGCCCCTTTCCAGATCCAATTTTGGTGATGGAAATATTCTCCCTTTGACTCGAGTTATTGGAATAAATCCCTTTATGAACCTGATACCACAGACTCAGCCTCTTGCTTTATGCATGATCTTATTGATATTCTGAAATACATAGAGCGTAATATTTTATTTACCACACTAATGCAACTAAAACTTGACAACATGACAGGTTTTAAAACAGTTATCTGTCAGCAAATACACGATGTTACCAAATGCTTCTCTCACAGTGGTTCCCAAATGCACACAGACTCACTGTGTGATTCTAGACAAACAACACTATCCCTAGGAGTTTACCAAAACTCATTCACTAGTCTAGAAGAGGTAAGGGTACTGCACACAATCTACATATTTCAGTACTGTACTTTAGTGTCAAAGCCTGACTCATTTGATCAATGCGTAAGCAAAGACTGGCTTCTAATGCTACTAAAACTTCACAACAGGACAGGTTAAAACAGTTATCTGTCAGCAAATACACGATGTTACCAAATGCTTCTCTCACAGTGGTTCCCAAATGCACACAGACTCACTGTGTGATTCTAGACAAACAACACTATCCCTTGCACTATACCAAAACACATTTCTTCATCTAGAAGTAGTACTACATTTTAGTATAGAAACATAACATAACTCATTTCGCAAATTCATAAACAATGACTGGTTTCTAATTCTACCAAAATATAAAAACAGCACAGTTATCTGTCTGCAAACACATGAAAAACACAAATGCTTATCACAGAATGGTTTCTACATGCACACACACTGTCAATAAGATTGTAGAGAAAAAAAGTACTCCCTACACTTTAGCAGGAGAAATACATTTGTCTGATTAAAATCAAAATAGTCTACATACATCCCCTCACAATTAAATAACTCATCTTTCAAGTTGTTTTGTAGATTAAGAAGTATTTCAGTCACTCACCATATTTCTTTTACAGAATCTCTTCACTGTGCACCTCTCAGCAAAAACAAAGAATGGAAAAGTTTCCCTTTCATTTTCCATACATATACATGTAAACATCAAATCATAATCCTTCACACATAAACTCAAAAGCAAACACACATTTCTATTGGTTAAACATTTCAACCCTTTCCAACTGAAATACATTTCAACCCTTCCCCCAATCTGCCTTCTGCCTGTTATCATAGAAACAGTTCATGGAACACTGCACTGAGCTCACAGGTCACAAGTTCAGCACACAATATTACTAAACAAGACAGGAAGTTTGCTTGACTTTTCAACATATCAGCTTATCATATATAATGTTCCTTACAATCTGTTTTTGTTAACCAATAAGAATCATACCTTTAAAAAACAGAAATATACACCCTACCTTTCAGAGTAGAAAGTAGTCATACAACCAATGATTTCTTGTCTTTTTTAAACATTGCCGTGGATCCGCGCACCCAACGTGTGAGAATCCGTGCACCCAACGCGATAGGATGCGCGCACCGTGCGTGCATTTCACCGTTTTTTTAAAAAAAGGGGCCCCAGGGGGTCCTTCTGGGACCCCCTAAGCACCTCTAGAGGGTCAGAGTATTTCCACTCTGCCCCCTTTATATGTTTTACACACTTATTCCCCTTGCTTCTTCAGCCTCGCTTCTACCGAGGCAGAAAATGGCCACCAACAGTTCCTGGTTTCAAATGTAGAGAGACACTCGACAGCCAATTAGCATTCAGCACGTGATCTGTAGGGTGCGCCCTCGGTTCGGGGAAGGTGCGCTTACGGTGCAGGTAGGGTGCGCGGATCCTCCGCGGCCATAGATATTTATGTACTTTTAACTCTAATTTTCTCAGGAACTACTGAACGGATTCACACCATTTATGCAAAAGGCACGAGTCTGAACTGAGGACTACCTGTTTGCAAATTTGGTGTAATTCCGTTCAGCAGTTCGGGCTGAAGCTGCGACAACAGATCCTATGGGAAATTGCATGGGGAAAACGCGTTTTGGGACCCCCTTTTTCTCAGCCCCCGCTTGACAAATCACCACGAAACTTTCAGGGTAGGAGCGGAGCTGGCCAAAAGTTTGGAATAATTTCGCAAGGATTCGTTGGGAATAGAATGTTGCGGATTTCCTATGGAAAAAAGGTCCTAACTATGACTATATTCACTGAAAAAACCATAGGTTTCACACATGTTATAGTTAGCTGGACATTTTACTGATAAAAAACCAATGAAATTCCCCCGTTATAGTTAGTGCAGGCAACTATAACTCACGCGACCGCAATCCTCTGCTGATGACATATGTGTCTTTATGAAAAAAAATATTTGTAATATATGTATAGCTAAAATTTAATGGAAGAAGACATGGGCAAATAAGTGTCTAAATACAGTATTAGCATCAGCAGAGGATTGCGGTCCGTGCGCACACAGTGAGCACGCGGTGCGCTTCGCGCACCGCGCGCCCACTTTACGCAGTTAGTGCCGTGCACGCACGGTGGTCACGCGGTGCGCTGCGCGCACCGCGTGCCCACGTTACGCGGGATGGGCCATGTACGCACGATGCGCTTCGCACACCGTGCGCACATGGAGGACATATTATGCGCTTCGTTGTGAAATGTAATCTTTTATATTTTCATTTGTATCTGATATGCCATGCACAAATGGTGCCCAACGGGCACAATTTGCACACGGGGTGGGGAGAGTTTGGATAGTTTTTTTTTTTTTAATTAATTTTTACCGTACGCGTACGGTAAGCGTAATCGGCGAATTTTCGAAAAAAAATAAAATTTAATTTTTTGTCTTGGGGGATCTTTGGGGACTACATCATCAATGCTAAGTGGTTAGGAACTGAATACATTGCCCCTTTAGATGTTTTTAGCCTTTGTTTTTGCTGCCTCACTTAGAGTGCGAGAGTGAAAATGGCGGCCGCCGCTTCCTGGTTTCGACCGATTCAAATGTTTACTTAGATCTAACAGCCAATCAGAATCGCGCTCGCGCACGGCACCGTACGCGTACGGTAAGCTTACCGTAAGCGCTCGGTAAGCGCACCGTAAGCTGCCACAGATATATATATTGATTTAAATGCTATTTTCTCAGGGTCTACTGAACAGATTTACACCAAACCTACAAAAGGCACTTCCTTGACCTGAGGACTACCTCTCTGCCAAATTTCAAGTAACTCTGTTCAGCCGTTCGGGCTGTAGCTGTGTCTAAAGGTCCTATGGAAAAATGCATGGGAAAAACGCGTTTTGGGACCCCCTTTTTTTTCTCAGCCCCTGCTTGACGAATCCCCCCGAGACTTTCAGGGTAGGAGCGGAGCGTAGCGCCCCACCTATTTTGGACGAGGATTCGTCGACCGGCGCCAAAGTTATTCCAAATAGAATGTTGCGGATTTCCTATGGAAACAGGGTCCTAACTATAACTATCTACTGGCGACCGCCAGTAGATAATTCTGGCGACCGCCATTAGATAATATATGTATGTATGTATGTATGAATGTTTATATATATATATATATATATATATATATATATATATTATCTACTGGCGGTCGCCAGTAGATAGTTATAGTTAGGACCGTGTTTCCATAGGAAATCTGAAAATTCTATTTTGAATAATTTCGCGCCGGTTGATGAATCCTCGGGAAATTTTCAAAACTAATGGGGCGCGCCGCTCAGCTCCTAGCCTGAAAGTCTCGGGGGGATTCGTCAAGCGGGGGCTGAGAAAAAAGGGGGGTCCCAAAACGCGTTTTCTCCATGCATTTTCCCATAGGACCTTTAGTCGAAGGTACAGCCCGAACGGCTGAACAGAATTACTTGAAATTTGGCAGAGAGGTAGTCCTCAGGTCAGGCATGTGCCTTTTGCATATATGGAGTCAATCTGTTCAGTAGTTCCTGAGAAAATTGCAGATAAAAGCACATACATATCTATAGCCGCACACCGTGCACGTACCGTACCCGTACCGTACGCGTGCGAGCGTAATTCTGATTGGTGGATTCATGACAGTCAACATTCGAATCGGTCGAAATCAGGAAGTGTCGCCCGCCATTTTGTGTGTTGTGTGTGTGACAGGGAAAAAGAAAGGTGGAGAACGTGAAAAGGGGGCAGGGTAGAGAGTCCCTGACCCTCTAGGCCTTGTCAGGGGGACCATGAAAGACCTTTTAGGTCTCAAAAAAAAAAAATGTTAAAAAAAATATCGCGGGGTGCACGGTGGCAAAAAAAACATAAAAAAAATAGATTAAAAAATCAAGTATAAGTGTTTAGATGTTGGTTGGCTCTAAAAAGAGCCGTTGTGTTAATTGAGTGTTTTTTTGTACCTACAAGTAAGTACCGATGCAGAGTCTAAAGTTCAAGAGGAAGACTCTGTTGCCTTCATCTGTGAAATGAACACCTCTCCTCTATAAATGCCTTGCATGTTGTAACGCAAGTTGTTGTGGTGTATAGAACCCATACCATACCATAGTCTCTGAGGAAAGCAGAAACAGACTTATTGCTATGCTTTCTTGCTTTGTCAATCTGTGGACAATAATGGTTGGACCAGTTCCACTTTTGCCTTTGGCATATATTATAATATACAAAGGTAGTTTGTGGAAAAAGTGACATCAATTGCACAAAGGTGTCCTTAACTAGCATTTCCAGACTTACCCCAGTTAAAGTGCCTAGGTCATTTCCACCACAGTGCACAATTAAAAGGTCAGGCTGTGGGAGATGTAGAAAGGATTTCACCAAGGGCATTAATTGGTGCCACTTTAACCCTCTCTGACCAATACATTTAATGTCTACATTTGGCAAAGCAAGGTCTTTGAAAATACCTCTTTTTTCTGCATACTTTTCACTCCAGAAGACATAGCTATGACCTACAATCCACACTGTGAACATCTTTCAAGGAGATCTGGATGCACTCAGAAGGTGTCTTTCAGTAGAATGGCAATATGAAATGAAAGATAGTTGTAAAATGGAAGCTAACATACTTTTTTTTAATAAAAAGAGCTCATTGGCTGTTTCAGATCATTCTACACAAAAAACTAGGCTGTAAGTTTAAATTTTTAAAAGCAAGTTTTGAATTGGTTCAGAAAAATGTGTACCCACAGAACATTACTTTAGATTTGCTGTTAGGTTTGAAAAGTCAACCACTCTTGCTCTTTGGATTAGAAACATTGTGTGCTGAACTTCTGACCTCTCTGCTCCCACCAGTGTTCCATGACCTGTTGCTATGGTAGCAGGCAGAAGTCATGTTGGGGGTAGGGATCATTTGGAAAGGGTTGAAATTTGCAACCAATAGAAATATGTGTTTCCATTTGAAAAAATGTGGGAAGCACTGAGATTTGGATAGAATAGAATCTTTATTGCTCAGTTAATTAAAACCATTGCAATTATTGACATATAAAAACCATGAGTTAAATACAATTGAGGATTAAAAGAGAAAATGACAAATATATATTTACTACAAGATTAGCTTCAAATAAAAACAAAAAGGGTAATTATGATGATTTCTGTGAAAAGGAAAGTCAGTTTGTTTTGCGCCTGAGTATTGTCCAAGCTATGGTATTTATTGCTGGGCCTGTTGGATCATGGGGCTCCCCTGCAGTGTTATTGTGTCCTGTTTTTACCATTCGGATATCGGCCATTACCCATATCAAGCAAATGTTTCTTTATCAATTTTGGGTTTCACTTCGTTAGTATGCGTCGGCCTGTTTTCGCCCTCTGTCATTCTTGTTTCTTAACTGCTTTGTCCAAGAATTTGACGACGTGGCTTGCTAATTGAATGTTCGCTCCGTCCAAGCAGGCCTTTACTGCCTGCCGGCGTGTTCTTATGCCCAGCCTGTTGAAATGCTTTTTTAGGAGGGATCTACGCTCTGCGTCCAGACCTTTACAAGTGCATAGTAGGTGGAGGATGTCTTCCTTTGAGTTCCCACAAACTCGGCAGTTGATAGTTTCTTTAGGTCTTAACCATGGGGGAAGATGGTTTTGCACTGGCAGTTGGCCCAGCCGTAGACGTAGGAACTTCTCCTTTGTACGCCTAGTAAACCCGACTCCTAGGTAGCTTTGGCAGTGGCTGGTTGTGTAGCTTTGAATGACTGTCCAGCCATGGGCCCGGGTTGCTAGGCTTGCTTTGTCCTCGATTAACGACAAGGATCTAACTGATTTGTTGACCAATTGTTTAAAGATGTTATGAGATACGCTGCTCATCCAGGCTTCTTGAAGACACAAAGAATTTAAGGAGTGGTTAAGATGTAGCGCGGCCGCGCTCTTGCTCTTGCTTTCCATCTCTTTCCATAGGTGGTGATTTAGGGTTGTAGGTTCCCCTCTCTTTATTTTGTGCCAACTTTTGGCATAGGCACCCATTCGCTCTAGAGTTTGGTTTCTCAGGCCAAATTCCAGCCTAATTTGTGCCTGGGAGGTGTAGTTGGGCAGACTGAAGATTATTCTCATTGCCTTCGCTATTGTGCTATTCAATTGCTGGGCGTCCCTTCCTCGGAGGCATTCGCTACCGTAGGTCAGGGCTGATGTTAGTTTTGCCTGTAGCACTTGAAGCAGAGGTGTAAAGCTTCGGCCAACTGCTTTTGTTTTGAGGTTCCTTAGTGCAATCCCTACGCTAGTGCCCCTCCGTTTTATTGTTTCCTTTTGCTGGTTGAATGAGCCCTTTCTATCAAAGATTACCCCCAGGTACCTATACTCCTCTACAGTCTCCAGTGTGGATCCTCCCATGTGCCAGTGAAATCCTGCTGATGACCTTATTGCGTTAATCCTCATTGTTTTGGTTTTTGAAAGATTGATGGTGAGGTTATTGTCTATCGAGTACTTAAACGTGGTGCTGATCAGATGTTGTAGCCCTATCGGTGTTCTGCTTATTAGGGCAATGTCGTCAGCATACATTAAGTTGGAGATAGTGAGGCCTCCTAGGCTAGGGGCATGAGAGTTAGTTTCGTCCAGCAGTTGTGCCAGGTCGGACATAAAAATGTTGAAGAGTGTTGGAGCTAGGACACAGCCTTGTTTTAAACCTTTCGTGGTCGTTATTTTTCTTGAAAGGAAATCTCCTGGCCCTAGCTTGACTTGGACCCATGTGTCCGTGTGAAGTAGGATCAGCTGTGTAAGAAGGCCTGATGGGATGTTCTTTTTTTTCAGTTTTTCCCATAGTAGGTTTCTGTTGACTGTGTCAAATGCTGAGGTGAAGTCAATGAAGCATACATACAGGGGAGGTTAGCTGCCTTTGTAGCGTCAATGAGGAGCGAGAGAGCTAACATGTTTGATGTTGTACCCATTTGTTTACGGAATCCTGTCTGGGTTATAGGAATAACTGCATTTTCTTCTGTCCAGTCCTGAAGCTCCTCTAATAGGAGACCGGCGTAATATTTGGCTTCGTTGTCAATTAGGGCTATTAATCTATAGTTTTTTGGATCCTTTACATTGCCCTTTTTATGTATTGGTGCTATTATCGAGCCTTTCCATGACGCTGGGATAGTTGCAGTGTCTGTTATCTGCTTGAAGAGGGGCACTAGGGCTGCTGCCCAATAGTCCGGATTTTGTTTGTACAATATTGGGGGAATCCCATTAGGGCCTGGCGCCCCCTCCGCTTTCCCCATCGCAATCCTGCTTATTATTTGTTTTTCCGTAGGGTCAAATGCATTCCTACCCAGTTGTAACGTCCATGTTGGGCTATTTTTGATCTTATCCATTCGCCTGGTGGTTGGGGGCTGTGACGCTGTGTTGAAATGTGCCTGGAGATGATTGGCCCAGGCTTCCTCGGATACATAGGAGTCAATGGTCGGAGTCCTGGGGTTCTGGAGTGAATTAACTGTTTTCCAGAATCTTCCGCTTGTGTTGGTTCCTTTAGCATCGTGGAGAAGTCTTGCCCACATTTCTTCCTCTTCTTCCCTTTTACCCTGCCAAATAATTCTCTTTTTTTCCTGTTTTAAGTTTTGCATCTCCAATTGGATTAATGGGTCCGGTCCGTCGCGATGTAGTTTACGCAGCAATTTATTGATGTTACTTTTCAGGAGCTTTATCTTGATGTTTTGGTTTGAGGCCTTGTTGCGGTTGCCAGTTAAGTCAGTTCTCTCTCCTTGACTTTTATAGCTTTGATGCCGTGTCTTAGATTTCCTTGTGTGGGCCTGTCCCAGGCTACTCGTGAAATGATCCCAAGCGTTTAGGTACTCAGTGTTATTTGTGATGCACTTTTCCCACCGGCTTTTTGCGTCAGTTGTAAGGCCTGCCAGGTTTGACGTGTTGCATTTAATTCTTTTTTGTACCAACTGCAGTGAACAATCCATGTTTATCACTGGTCTGGCTTGCACCACACCCAGGAAGTTGAGACCAAATTCTTGGGGCTGATGGTCGCTAGCAGACATTGTGCCAATTCGGAAATCCGTGATTTTTGCGAAGAGGTGCAAGGATACAAATGTGAAGTCTATAGAGGAGCTGACTGTTGAATTATGAAAGGTAGCTGACGGGGGGTTCTCATTTGCAAAGCGGCCATTTAGTGCTGCCAGATTAAGGTGTTCTAAGTCCTTGGTGCTTGAGCTTGACAACCGGTTTTGGTTAGCCCATTTGCTTGTTGCTTGTTGTGGAATTTCCCATGCAAGGAACAGTTCTTCTAACGATGTGTCCCTTGTTTGAGGCCCTCCTAGAAACATATTGAAGTCCCCTGTAACTATGAGGCTTGTGTTCGCTGTCTCTATCAATGTTTTTGAGATCTCTTCTACCAGGATGGACATTCCTGTTTTTTTTCCCCGGGGATGCAGATATACATTCGTCAACCTTAGATTTTGTTTTGAACCTTTTCCCCTCACTTCTAGTTCTATTGTGAGGATGCAGTTGTTGCCTGTCTATTTCGCATTTGTGTACTTTGATTCGTTGAAGGTCTTTATTGCGGTGTATATTGTAAGACCACCCTTTGGATGGCCGTATTTCGTGATTCTAATCGCTGGGAGGTGATATGTGTTAAAGCCTTGGATATGAAATGGTTGTTCTAGCCAGGTCTCCTGTAAGGCTATTACATCAAATGTTTGAAGATAGGAAAGTAACTGGAGGTCGTCTCTTTTATTTCCTAAGCCATTAATATTCCAAGAACATATTCTTAGTTGTTGCTGTATGACTGGATTTTGTTGAGTGTTTTGTCAAGACTTTCCGGACCTTGTGTTTATTGTCCTTGCTATCCAGTTCCAGTCAGTTTGGTCAATTGGGCGTTGCTCTTGCCTGTTTGTCCTGGACGGTGAGTGGCTTCTAGCCCCCTTTAGGACGCTTTCAGTTTTACCTTGTGGTAGCTTGCTTGTTGGCTCGTGGATTTGTCTCTCTTTATGTACCTGGCGTAGTGGTTTGGGGTAACCTGTTATTCCCATTATTTTTAAGCGAATCCCCCAAGTTAGAAAGGTTGACTCAAATTCCATAATTCTCTTCACTGTTTCATTCCTTAGCCATGTTGTTTTTGTAATCTCCAAATTTGACAAGTGGTAATTATGGATAAATTCCACTGCCGCTAGGTCTTTTGTGCTGATGTCAGTCAGGTTGCTAATAGTAGATAATAAGAGTAAGATATTGCCTCGGTTGAGGATGTCCCCGCTCCCTCTTGAGTTGTAGTCTGGAATGAACAGTATTGTGCTACTATCGGTTTCCGCCTGGATGGACTCCCGTTGGTTGTCGTCTTTTGGGCCCTTATCCCTATATGGGATTTCGTTTATTATGACAGGTTTTAGGTCCTCCCTCTGCCCTTCCCAGATTGTCATGTTGGCCTTGACTCTGGTGTCTTCTTTTGGGGGCGGGCTTTTACTTCTGTCTGCCATTAATCCCTCCCTTAAGATTGTGAGGGTGTGGTTTTTAATTTGTGGAGGCTCTTCCGCCTTCCTAGCCGGTGGGATTGTTGTGATTGTGGACAAGTTTACTGTGTCTTCTACTGCTTCTTCTTCTGGGGCTTCTGCTGCTGCAGCTTCCGGGAAGGTGGTTGCCCTGTGGAAAAAAGTTTGTATGTTAAACATCTTCTTTCTTCCTTTCCTTTTTTGTTTTCGTAATCTTTTGTTTACTGCCTTGGGTTCTTCCTTACTTGCCTTTCCCATAGCGTCATTAAGGGCAGTTGTCGCTGTGTCAGGATGAGGCCCTTGTGTGTGTTTGAGTTGTGTATCTGTTTGTGGCAGGACTTCGCTCCTTTGGATGGCAGGTGGCTGCCTTAAGGTTTTCCCTAGGGTCTCCGCATAGGTATCGTTGGTCGGTTTGTTAACTTCTAGGCCGGTTCGACTATTTGGCTCAGTTTGTCCTTTTTGGCTGTTTTGTGTAGTAGATAAGTTCTGTGTTTTTGTAGTAACTGGGTGTTCGCTGAGTAGTTTTAATTGTTGTATTTGACCTTCTTTCCCAGATCCTGGGTTGTTGTAGGATGAATTTTTCGTTTTTTGTTTTAGGTCTGCTAGGATGTCTCCCAGGAGTTGAGGGAGGGTAGTGAGTTTGTCTACTATTGTGTAGCATGCGCAGCTCGGCTGCTCTATTTTTGTTTCCGCTTGGACCCTCTTTATCATGCAGTTCATGTCTGCCAGCTTGTTATCAATTTTGGCTATGTGAATAGCCAAAAAGTTAAGGAGGGATAGTTGGATGTCCATTTTTTCCGAGTGATACTGCATTGCCTTTATGGATAATTGGAGTGTGTTTAGCAAGGATGACCATAGTACATCTGCGCTTTTTGGGAGGTCTTCTGTTGGCGGCGTCCTCTCGGAGTCATCAGTTGGTCGGATCTTCTCAGGGTCTTGCTTTCTTTCTGGATTGCTGACGTCGAGCTGTATGGCAGAGGGTGAATATGATGCTACCAGCCTCTCCCATTCTTCTGTTGTTAGCTGAGCATACTCTTCCATGTTAGAGGATGCAGATTGGGTAGGGACCTGGCTTGTGTCAGAGCTTCTGTTTTTTTCCAACAGATCGATTGCTTCTAATGGCTCCCTTGCCTGTGTTTTCTCTGGTTTGCTTGCCCATCCCGCCCCATTGGTTAAAATGTTTACCGTGTCCTCGTTTGCTGCAGTTTCTACACCTTTCAGCTTTAGTTCTGTCTCTCTGTCCCGCCCCATGTCGGAATTATCTCTATCTGGCTGAGTCACCAGAATGTAGTGCTGATCCCGAGGTGGGACCTTTACAGTCCTCATAGTACAGCTGATGCTCTCTGTGGTGGGTTCTGCTTTGTTTTTTTTCGCAGACTTATTAAGGGGCTCTGGAGGTAGCTCTGGGGATGGCTCAGTTAGAGTTTTCTGCTCGATGGGTCCTAATGAATCTATTTTTCTTGCGGGGTTTTGCTCGTCACAGCTGTTCGATATCCCTGTTGCTGGATCTTGGGGCTGTGCTATCACCTGGGTTACAATGTTTGGCTCCAGGGGAAGACCCCTTTTGGTGGTGGGATCTGTGTTTGTGGTATTGTACCCACTGTTGTAGTGGTTATTTGTGTTTTCAATTTGTGTGCTCCTGTCCTCTGGTATGTAAGAAACCCACATTTTTGTGCCGTGCTTCTCTTTGATGCCTTCACGGTGATTGGTTTGCGTGCCCCCTTGTGGTACCATTGGCGAGGGCAGCCCCTTCAGGTTGCTGTTTGTGGAGCTTAGATAAGAGCCGGGCTCTTTCAGAAATGAGAAAAAGGAGTAAATTTTAGGTTGAGCGCTCTTTCTCTCCGTTTTGCTGTTGTTGAGGGCTGTTCTTTCTGTAATTTCTCTGATTTCTGTGATTTCTGTAATTTTTGGCGTTAGATCTAACAACACGGCATTTTCTTGTGCTGTCAACGCGGTGACTGTGTCTGTATTGGTGTTACATTTCCGCTTGTTGGCCCTGCGTCGTTTGGCAGGAACGTTGTCATTTTCAGTTGCTTTCCTAATTTTGCCTGACCTCATTGTGTGCTTGGTCTGGCACAAGCTCCTGAAGGTCATTTTTTTTTATATTTTGGGCTTCTATGTGCCGCCAACTAAGTCAGGATTCTTGTGTTCCTTTGGCGTAGAGGATTGTTGATGGATTGGCAGGAACCTTCTATCTTATCAAGGATTCCTTTGTCTAGCTTTGTCTAGCTTTTATTGTTTTTTTTTTATAGTTGTTGGTTGTATTGTATTGCTGTTGTTTTCTATGACTCACTATGACTCACTAACCAGGAGGGTTTTAAATTTGGTCGGTGAGTACTTGAGTTGTTGAAGGTTTTTCTTTTTTTTTTTGAACGAAACTGTGAGAGAAAACTGAGACTGGGGCAGAAATTAAAGTAATGGAAGTAGTTTTCTTGAGTTATACTCCGATTTCCCTCCGATTTCCCTCCTTGTTTGGCCGGTTGTGCCTTAGACGTTAGACGTTAGTTGTTGGCTTGTTAGCATTAGTTGTTAGATTTTATTTTGTGTTGATTTGTTCCCTTTTTGTTCCCTTTTTTATCCGTTGCTGATTGCAAGAATGCAGTGGGGACTCTTTTTTCCTCTTTTTGCTGGTTGGGTGTTTGGCCGCCGCCTCACTCTCTGGTCTCTGGTGTGCCGTCTCACTGCACTCCGCTCCCGACGCACTACGGTAGGCACTACGGGAGGCACAGTGGGAGCCAGACACCCAGGACCCCCCCAAGACAGGCTCCAAGTGCCAGACCCGTCAACAACTTGACGGGGGTGACAATGGGGGTAACGAGGAGCAAGAGGAGCAAGAGTGAGGCAAGAGCAGGGGCGAGAACAGAGGTGAAGCGAGGCTGGAGCGAGGCCACGGCTATAGGTAAGGCAAAACACAGTGAGGTGAGGCAGACGCCGTGGATCTCGGCGGGCACACCCGGGCTCACCTGTCTGCGGTGTGATGCAGTGACGTAGAGCGCCCACGGCTCCTGCTCCTGCTGAATGCAATAACCAAGGGCAAGAATTGGCTGCGGGAGAGGGACGGGTGAGGTGTTTCCTCCTTCTCCCCTCCTCCCTGCCTTGTCCCGGCTTCGCTCCCGGTTCGCTCTCGGCTCCTGGGTCACCGCTCCGCTCTGAGCAGCCCAACTCAGCTCAGCTGCCGTTCACTCGACTTTCAGAAAACAGCGCCTCTCTCTGTCCCATCTCTCGTCAATACAGGTTGTATTGGTAACCTGGATGCCAACTTCTATTTCACTGTCAGCTCCATGCTGCCGGTGCTGCCGGCTCTTCCGAATGATGCAAGTAAAAGAAAGCATGAAACCACGTCCCACTGAGATTTGAAATTAACATGTATATGTGTGAAAAAAGAGAGGGAAACATTGCCATTTACTGGTTCTGCAGAGAGGTGTACAGTACAGAGATTCTTGCTGTGATAATCTGCTGTGTGAGTGCCACATTTCTTTCTCAACTAACTACTTTTAAGGGTGAGTTATGAATTTGAGAGGGGATGTATGTGGTGCATTTTGATATAAAAAAATGAAAATGTGATTCTTGTTTTAAAGTTGTGTTTTACATTTTATGTTTTGGAAGAAATTTAACTGCCATGAACTTGTCAGATAATATGGAGTATGTCTTCAAAATAAGTCAAGGTGTACTGGTATCAACCAGGAATATTGTTTTATGCCTAGAATCACACCATGAGTCTGTGTGCACAGAGGAATTTGTTGTCAGAGATTTAATATGTCGTATTTTGGTTCTGTGAGACTTGCATTTGTAGGAAAGAGGCAGCTTGTTTTCTTGAACTGTGATGGTTTGCACTGTGTGGTATTTTAGATAGCAGTGTGTAACGCTAACACATTTAGAAGGTGAGTTATGAATTTGAGAAGGGATGTATGTGGTGCATTTTGATGAAAAAAAATGTAAATGTGATTCTTGTTTTAAAGTTGTGTTTTACATATTATGTTTTGGAAGAATTTTTACTGCTTTGAACTTGTCAGATATTTTGGAGTATGTCTTCATCATAAGTTAAGGTGTACTGGTATCACCCAGGAATTCTGATTTCTGCCTAGAATCACACCATGAGTCTGTGTGCACACAGGAATTTTTTGTCAGAGATTTAATTTGTGGTGGTCTGGTTCTGTAAGACTTGCATTCGTAGGAAAGGGGCAGCTTGTTTTCTTGAACTGTGATGGTTTGCACTGTGTGGTATTTCAGATAGCAGTGTGTAACGCTAACACATTTAATGTCTCTAAGGCTCATTTCCTTTGCTCTAGTCTAATCACTCACCCAGGTTCCATATGCTCATGCTCTTAAGTAGCTGTTAGGACATGTGCTCTTTTCTACCTCTCTAAAGTATAAGGAAAATGAGTCAGACTCTTACAGTAATTATCACATGCAAAACCACAGCTGAAAATGTGCTTTGAAATTGCCAATGAAAAATCGCTTTCTGCCTAGAATCACACCATGAGTCTGTGTGTACACAGGAATTTGTTGAAAGAGATTTAATTTGTGTTGCTCTGGTTCTGTAAGACTTGCACTCGTAGGAAAGGGGCAGCTTGTTTTCTTGAACTGTGATGGTTTGCATTCAGCAGAAATCACTATCTCACAAATGAGAGGCAAATGCTAACACATTTGAAAACAACAGGGTAGATTTTTTTTTCCACACCTGCCATGGGTGAGGTAGATCCTACATGTTCCAAACTGCAATTAACCCTTACCCCACATGTACTGTTACATACATCTGTGCAGTCTTCATGCAGTTCTGCAAGCGTCCATGCACATCTCTCTTGCACCTGAAAATACAGTCTCCAAAAGCACGCTCTTAGTACACAGGCAGTTGCTTCTCCTGCACTCCCATGCTAAGTATTCAGCACTGTGTGGTATTTCAGATAGTAGTGTGTAATGCTACCACATTCAACGTCACCAAGGCTCATTTCCTTTGCTCTAGTCTAATCACTCACCCAGGTTCCACATGCCCATGCTCTCAAGTAGCTGTCATGACATGTGCTCTTTTCTGCCTCTCTAAACTATAAGGAAAATGTGTCAGACTCTTACAGTAATTATCACATGCAAAACCACAGCAGAAAATGTGCTTTGAAATTGCCAATGAAAAATCGAATTCTGCCTAGAATCACACTATGAGTCTGTGTGCACACAGGAATTTGTTGAAAGAGATTTAATTCGTGTTGCTCTGGTTCTGTAAGACTTGCACTCGTAGGAAAGGGGCAGCTTGTTTTCTTGAACTGTGATGGTTTGCATTCAGCAGAAATCACTATCTCACAAATGAGAGGCAAATGCCAACACATTTGAAAATAACAGGGTAGATTTTCCTTCCACACCTGCCATGGGTGAGGTAGATCCTACATGTTCCAAACTGCAATTAACCCTTACCCCACACGTAGTGTTACTTACATCTGTGCAGTCTTCATGCAGTTCTGCAAGCGTCAATGCAGATCTCTCTTGCACCTGAAAATACACAGTCTCCAGAAGCACGCTCTTAGTAAACAGGCAGTTGCTTCTCATGCACTCCCATGCTAAGTATTCAGTACTGTGTGGTATTTCAGATAGCAGTGTCTAACGCTAACACATTCAACGTCACCAAGGCTCATTTCCTTTGCTCTAGTCTAATCACTCACCCAGGTTCCACATGCTCATGCTCTCAAGTAGCTGTTAGGACATGTGCTCATTTCTGCCTCTCTAAACTATAAGGAAAATGTGTCAGACTCTTACAGTAATTATCACATGCAAAACCACAGCTGAAAATGTGCTTTGAAATTGCCAATGAAAAATCGTTTTCTGTCTAGAATCACACCATGAGTCTGTGTGCACACAGGAATTTGTTGAAAGAAATTTAATTTGTGTTGCTTTTGTACTGCAAGACATGCATCCGTAGGAAAGGGGCAGCTTGTTTTCTTGAACTGTGATGGTTTGCATTCAGCAGAAATCACTATCTCACAAATGAGAGGCAAATGCTAACACATTTGAAAAAAAGAGGGTAGATTTTCCTTCCACACCTGCCATGGGTGAGGTAGATCCTACATGTTCCAAATTGCAAATAACCCTTACCCCACATGTACTCTTACATACATCTGTGCAGTCTTCATACAGTTCTGCAAGCATCCATGCAGATCTCTCTTTCACCTGATAATACACAGTGTCCAGAAGCAGGCTCTTAGAACACAGGCAGTTGCTTCTCTTGCAGTCCCATGCTAAGTATTCAGCACTGTGTGGTATTTCAGATAGCAGTGTCTAACGCTAACACATTCAACGTCACCAAGGCTCATTTCCATTGTTCTAGTCTAATCACTCACCCAGGTTCCACATGCTCATGCTCTCAAGTAGCTGTTAGGACATGTGCTCTTTTCTGCCTCTCTAAACTATAAGGAAAATGTGTCAGACTCTTACAGTAATTATCACATGCAAAACCACAGCTGAAAATGTGCTTTGAAATTGCCAATGAAAAATCGTTTTCTGTCTAGAATCACACCATGAGTCTGTGTGCACACAGGAATTTGTTGAAAGAAATTTAATTTGTGTTGCTTTTGTACTGCAAGACATGCATCCGTAGGAAAGGGGCAGCTTGTTTTCTTGAACTGTGATGGTTTGCATTCAGCAGAAATCACTATCTCACAAATGAGAGGCAAATGCTAACACATTTGAAAAAAAGAGGGTAGATTTTCCTTCCACACCTGCCATGGGTGAGGTAGATCCTACATGTTCCAAATTGCAAATAACCCTTACCCCACATGTACTCTTACATACATCTGTGCAGTCTTCATACAGTTCTGCAAGCATCCATGCAGATCTCTCTTTCACCTGATAATACACAGTGTCCAGAAGCAGGCTCTTAGAACACAGGCAGTTGCTTCTCTTGCAGTCCCATGCTAAGTATTCAGCACTGTGTGGTATTTCAGATAGCAGTGTCTAACGCTAACACATTCAACGTCACCAAGGCTCATTTCCATTGCTCTAGTCTAATCACTCACCCAGGTTCCACATGCTCATGCTCTCAAGTAGCTGTTAGGACATGTGCTCTTTTCTGCCTCTCTAAACTATAAGGAAAATGTGTCAGACTCTTACAGTAATTATCACATGCAAAACCACAGCAGAAAATGTGCTTTGAAATTGCCAATGAAAAATCGATTTCTGCCTAGAATCACACTATGAGTCTGTGTGCACACAGGAATTTGTTGTCAGAGATTTAATTTGTGTAGCTTTTATTGTGTAAGACTTGCAGTCGTAGGAAAGGGATAGCTCATATGATATGTTTTGAAAAGCTCATAAAAAATATAGTAATATATATAAATTTCATAAAGGTATTTTTTTTTAGTTTCTTTCAGGTATTGTGAACAAGACTGAAATAAATTAAAGATGCCTATAAAATCAAGAAAGAGAAAAAAACAGCAACAACATCTATATTTGAAGACAACTGGACAACAAAAATTAGTTGGAGAACCTCATGTTGGAAAGAAGAAAAAGCCTTCTGGTAAGCAGACTAAGGATTTTTTTTTAAATATCTTCAAGCAAAGAAAAAATGTAACAAAAATATCCACTGGAAATAGTGTTTCAAGTACAAAACAACCAGACAATCGACAGAATATACTAAATACTAATGTACAAACAGAAGTAAGAAAGAATGACTTAAAAAGAAAAATAGATTTTAAAAACATTCGTAGAAAAATGTTTGAGAGAAGAGTGATGTTCAATTTGTTGAAGAATGTGAAAAAATATAGGAAGAAAGCCAAATTTTATAAGAAAAGGAAACATATTGAAGCAATTGTTGCCAAGGCTTTGGAATTAAAATGGAAACTATTCATTTTAATTTTGAACAGGATCCGTACATTAGATAAATTAGTGAATGTAATGAAGTCAAAAAGAAAAAGAAAAAGAGAAGTGAAAAAAAAAACTTTTGTAAAGTGTTCTTAGGAGAATGGAAGCATAGTTCAAGTAGTGAACCATTTTTTAATGAAGAGAGTTATCTTCAAAGCAATAGTTTGCTGCATGCATTTGACACCAGTGGTCGAGCTTATGAAGTTAAGGATGGTTGTGTAATGGAAAAGGAGAAAATGGTTCCAAGAAATGAGGAAGAAGTGTTAGCTGATGAGGTTATGGGGAGACGTTCTAAAGCCCCAGTGTACACTTGGAATTGTAGTAGTATTTGTACTGTACGACAGGAATCAATTGATAAATTTCGTGATTTTCTAAGAGAATATAGTAAAAAAAGTGTTAAACAGAAGATTAAGGTGCTTCAAAGACTAGATCCATGCAGAGTGAGAGAGAATACTGGTTTGCAAGGACATTCTCTGGTTTGTCTTTCTAGGAAAGTTTGTCAAAGTGTTTTTCACCATTTTAGGATGCTGGCTGTTCAGCATACTGAAATGAGAAAGTTTGTGAGAAGATTGTATTTTGCTAAAAGTCCAGCTTTAAAGTTAAATGAGTTGAATAATGCTCTGTTCCGTGGATCTGTAACAGATGTGAAGAAGGTTTGTGAGGATATTGAGTTTTGTTACTTTGGTCCAGAGCAAGAAAGTGTAGGAAATGACACAGTTATTGAAGAAAATGTGGAAGAGAATGTAGAACTCACTGTTAGTAAAACATTTGAAGATCAAATGACAAAATTTACTATAATCTCTAATGAAAGACCAAATATTACTTGTATTTGTTGCCGGAGAAGCCATTATAAAAATCAAACAAGGTATGTTGATCTCTATAAAAAAAGTTAAAAAGAAAATAATACTAAGTGGATGGATTTTGCTACATATTTATTTCTGGAAAATTGTTTTGATTTGGGTGAATATCACCGTATTTGTAAATACTGTTATAACAAGTTAGAAGAAAATATAATGCCAGCAAGAGCTGTACATAATAATTTAGAATTGGTTGAACTTCCTGCAGAACTTAGTGATTTAAATACGTATGAGTCTATACTCATTCAATGTGTCCATCCTTTTCAGACTATAGTTCGTATGGAGCCCAAAACAGGCAAATTACCTCCTACAGATTTACAAAGAGGTTTAAAAGGAAGAGTTGTCTATTTGCCATTAGATTTGAAAAAAAATATTGAAACAATTGATGCAGATAGTTTGGAAACTGAACCATTAGTTATTCTGGTTAATGGTGTACCTACAAAGAACAAGAAAATTTGGCAGGAGCTGGTGGATGTACGAAAAGTACAAAGAGCAAATTTATATTTGAAAAGAAATAATAAATGGCATGAATCAATTTATATGGAAGAAGATGAAGACGTTTTACTAGGAGACTCAGGAATACCAACTGGGCAAATTGAAAAAGTGGATAAGTCAAAAGAAGAAGAAATTGATGAACATTTCAGCATACATCCTCTTCATTCTAAAGAAGTTATGGGAAACACTATTGATCTCTTTCAGATGAAAAAAGCAAAAGGAACTCCTGTGAGTGTATGGGAGGAGAGCTTGGAAGCTCGCTGTTTTCCCCAGCTGTTTCCTACAGGAAAAGGTGGACGATACGATGAACGTCCAGTACAGATTCCTGCTTTTGAGTATCGGACTACAAGGTTATATGCAGAAGATCCAAGATTTCGTCAAAGTATTCCTTATTTGTTCCATCTTTTATTTGAAAGTGACTTATCAGCACTATCTTATGCAGTAAATCACATTTTGAAAACTGGAGTACATCTACATAATGTGTCTGCAAAGGATTTTCTGAACAAAGTGCAACAGCAAGATGATCATTTGGAATCACAATTAATAAATCTGATGGCTTGTCAGCGTGGGACTAATGAATATTGGTACCGACGCCATGGAGAATTGAAATGTATGTTACGGAATTTAGGAACTCCTACATGGTTCCTTACCCTAAGCTGTGCAGAGTACGCTTGGGATGATTTACTGGATTTTCTTCGAGAGGCAAATTCAAATATTGAAAACATCCAATACAAGACAGCAGGAGAATTGTGCTCATTGGATCCAGTTAATGTTTGCAGATATTTCAATCACAGATTTGAGGCTATGATGTCCTTCATCTGCAATAAAGAAAATCCACCTCTTGGAGAAGTTGTGGATTTCTTTTGGAGAAACGTGTACCAAGCAAGAGGTGCTCCTCATATTCATATGCTGTTGTGGATCAAGGATGCCCCAAAATTTGGAACAGATTCTGATGATGCAGTTTTATCTTTCATTGAAGGATATGCAACGTGTGCTATACCTAAAAGCACAGAAGAACATTTTTTAAAAGAGCAAGTTTTACGTTTCCAAAATCATCGGTGTGGAAAATACTGTCGAAGAAAGTACAAGAGTAAAGATAAATTCTACACAAAATGTCGATTTGGATTTCCATGACCTGTTCTTTCAAAAGGAAGAGTAAACAGTTTTATGTCAGCTGTGCGACATACTATTACAAGAAAATCGCCTAAGAATACCTATAACCTAAGAAGAAAAGAAGAGTCAAAGTATATAAATGACTACAACCCAGTCATTTTATCCATGTGGAATGCTAACATGGATATTCATTATGTAGCTGACAGTTCTATTGCTGTTGCTCGGTATGTCACATCTTACATCACTAAATCTGAGAAAACGGAATTGATAGAAATGTGGGAAGAGATTTCTCACGAGAAGAATGTCAGTAAAAAGCTATACAGTTTCAGTTTAAAGATGTTATCGCATCGATAAATTGGATCCTACGAATGCTCAGATAGGTTATCATCTGCAAGTCTGTACTCCAAATCCAGAAGAATAATTTGGGTAAGTTTAGGCCTTGCAGGAATGAGAAATCAGGTACTAAAATCTATTTGAGAAATTGAATATTTAGCAGAGTTCGAACCTGAAAGTACAGACATTTTAAGAACAAACATGTTGGACACATATTACCCAAAGAGAAGTCATCATCTTGAGAACATGTGTCTCTATGAAGTGCTGCAGAACTACATTTATAAACGGAATGCCACAGAAGACATCAACAATGGAAAATATAAAGTCATTGGTGAGGAAGGATGTTTGGTAAAACAAACAAAAGGAACTTTGATTAATCACAGAAAGCTGAGTTGCGACACTACTGACAAGAAGGAATTTTACCACTTAGCACTTTTACAGTTGTTTAAACCATGGCACTCAGAGGATGAATTACTTGGACATTTTCAAAGCTATGAAGATTCCTTTAATGCATGCAAAGATACCATCGAATGCAGTACTTTCACAACTTATGTAGAAATGTTAAATGAAGAAATTGAACAAGAAGCAACAATTGCAGCTGAAGTAGCTAGAGACAGTTCTCAAGACAGTCAAAGTTATGGGACGCTCAGTCAAGATCCCCTAGGACAACCAATCGTAGAAAATGAAGCTGCAATAGCCATGGCTGAAGTGGAAACAGCTATGAATCAAGCTCAGGAAGATTTAATAAACTTACCAAGTTTGGAACAGCAACTGAATGATGAACAAAAACAAATTTATGAGGAAGTCACAAAACAAATTGATCATGGTTTACTACATGAAAATAAAGAGTGCTCATGCACATCGTTTGAACCAATCAGAATGTATGTGAGTGGACAAACCGGAACTGGAAAAAGTTTCTTGATTAAAGTAATTAGAAGCTACCTACAGCAAAAAACAGATTCAACTTTGTCTTGTGTTGTTACTGCTCCAACTGGGTTAGCAGCATATAACATAAAATGAATTACCCTCCATCGTTTGCTAATGTTACCAGTAGAGCACGAAAACAAAATACAATACCACAAGAAACAGGAGAAGCATGTTTTGAAGTTGCAAGAGTATTGAAAAAAATGAAAGTTCTCATCATTGATGAGGTAAGCATGGTATCAAACTTAATGCTTGCCTTTGTGCATTTAAGAATGCAGCAAATTCTAAAGACAAACTATGACGTGCTATTTGGAGGAAAACATGTTATAGTTTTTGGGGATCTTCTGCAGCTCACTCCAGTTAAAGGACAACCAGTATTTCAAACTCTTACACATGAACACACGAAAAAGTCGTTAGGAAGTATAGGTAATGTGAATATTTGGACATACTTTGAGTATAAAGAACTCATTACCAATATGCGGCAGGCAAATGATGATGATTATGCAAGTATTCTCATAGATATCAGAATTGGACTACTCACAGAACATGGCAGAAAAGCTTTACAGAGTCGATTGCTATGTAATTTGTTCCCAACAGAACAAATTGTTCCAGAGAAAATATACAAGAAAATTGCTGGAAAAAATACTGTAATCTGCTTAATGCCAACACTACATGAGTGCTCTATATTCAATCAAGAACTTTTGAAATTGGAAAATGAAGAGATTGTCAAACTGGAAGCTGTGGATAAAATACAACATGAAGTAATAACAATTATATTGACAAGCAAATTGACAACTAAATTGGATTCTCTAGAGAAAAACATCTCAAACAGCCGGTTTAGAAAAGAATCTTTATGTATGTATGAACTGTCGAGTAATTTTAAGACGTAATTTGGATGTAGAGAAAGGTTTAGTGAATGGAGCTATGGGTAAAGTTGTGGGTTTTGTAAATTACCAGAAATAAGTTGGAATTGAATTTTTAAAAATAAAATTTGATCAGATTGAAGAGGTTAAAGACATTTGTCGTTGTTCAGTTCATTTCTTGCTTGTGAAAGACTTATATGTACGTAGGAAGCAGTTTTCATTTTCTCTAGCATATGCTGTAACTATTCACAAATCTCAAGGATTAACTGTAGATAGTGCTTTTGTAAACATTGGATCTACTGTGTTTAACCCCTTCAGTGCCCATGACGAGCTGGACTCGTCATGGGCCGCGGTGGCGCTGTGCCCATGACGAGTCCAGCTCGTCATAGACCCCGCCCGCTAATGCAACGGCCGGCACTGGGCGGGGAAAGGGGCGGGCACTGAAGGGGTTAAAGAAGGTATGGCATATGTTGCTTTGTCACGAATGAAAAAATTATCTGGTTTATTCATGATAGACTTTGATGGCTCAAAAGTTAGTGCTGATGCAAACTGTGTAAAGGAATATAATAGATTAAGAAGAAGCTATGCTCCTCATTTAGGTCAGTATCCTGTGTTTGAAAAACGTGTTGTTTATCAGAAAAGGAGAATTGAGAATATCTGTAATAAGGATGTACAGAAGAGAAAACAAAAGGAGAGTGATGTGATTGCATGCAAAAAGAAAAAGGACAGTGTTGAAGAGGTTGTTGGTTGTCATTTTGAAAATAGCTCTGGTGTCAACTGCTACGCTAATGTAGTGCTGAATGTTGTATTTTATCTTGAAAGTTTGCAAGAGCAGATAATACTTAATCATGTAAAAAGATTCTGTTCTCTGCTAAGTTTTCTTTTTGAGAAGCTGAGTAATGATAAAACTAAAATAGAAAGTGCTTCTGATGTTAGAAAACTTTTAGATGTATTTTCAGGATGCACACAGTTTACTCAAAATGTCCAGCAGGATGCAAGGAATTCTTGATGTATATGCTGAAGATGAAGGGGTAGAAATAGAAAATATGTTTGGTCTCTCTTATAAATGGGAACATTGTTGTGAAAACTGTTTGAACACATGCAGCTCTAATGTTGATTCTGAAAGGTTCATATATTTAACATTACCAGAGAGTAAATCAATGACTTTTAGTAAATTAGTTAAAGATGCCAATCACAACATGGAATGTTCTCAATGTAAATCAGACATGTTATCAACGTTATTTTTAAATAAATATGGACAGTATGTAATTTTAATGATGCAACGTTGTAGAGCTGATGGTACAAAATTGGACACTTTAATAAAGAAGTTTACAGGACATCAATTATCAATATGTGGAAAAACTTTTGTTGCAGTTGCAATAATTTTCCATGATGGACCTTCTATAACTTCTGGTCATTACACAGTTTATCTAAAATGTGAAAAAGGCTGGACACTGTGTAATGATTCACAATTGATTTTCAAGCAACGTTTGCCTGCAGAATTACCAAATTCCTACTTAATTTTTCTAAAACCAAAATTTTAGATACAAATTGCAGCATCTGAACAAACCATTCGTTCGATTTTATTGGATTACCATTGGATATTTCACCAAAAAATAATTTAAAAATTACCATTTGGCCTCATGGAAAGGTAAAAATTTCTCTTGTGAACTTCTTTGACAGATATTATTTGGGTGTATGTGCTTAAGCAACAAGATTTACAGACGATATTTATTGCAAATAGTTATTGTTGTTACATGATATTTTTATTATATATATTACATTTCTATCAAGGTATGTTTTACTGAGAAGAGATTCAGGGCTTTTTTTAAACAATCTTACAGATTGTTAATTTTTTTGCCCGCTGTTAAGTGATGAATGCAATTGGTTTCACAATTTGCAGTGAAATTCAATATATTCTGAAAACAGCAAAAAATATGTGTACTGTATTCTAAAATGTATTGTTAAATATTAAAACTTTTTTTTTCAGTTTTTTTCAGATCGAGAAAGAAAATTTAGGAAAATTAATCCATTTTTTCTAGCGTTTAATAAAAACCATTTATTTATAATTAAGTTATTTTATTGGTCAGGTAAGTTTGAAATATCTGTATTTCTCACCCCTTCACTTTCATGCTCCCTTTTTTTCACTTCTCCTCACTCTGCTTTTCTCATTCCCCTTCTCTCTGTCTTCTTCATTTACTGCTGTTTCGTCACTCCCTCGCTCCTTCTCTACTACTCCCCTAGGTTTACTGCCTCCATCACTACTTTTTCAAATATGTATCTCTCCCTGTCTCCATGTGTCTCAGTCATTCTAACTGCCTTACTCCTTCTCAGTTCCTTCCTCTCTGTGTCTGATTCTGTCTCTCTCCCTTTGTCTGTCTTACCCTTAATTTCCATTACATCTCTGGGGCAGATTAACAAGGCCTCTGCGCCACCACTACGTCACTTTTTATAATGTACTGGTGGCGCAGGGAGCTCCTTCATATTTACAAGGAGAGGAAAAGCCACCCTTCGTGACTTTTCCTCTCCACATAAATAAAGCCACTTCACACACAGCACTGTGCGTTGAAGGGGCGTTCCATGGGTGTTGTTTTGGGTGTTCCCACGCAACACACAAAGAACTAGACACATCTCCAGGTTTATGAGAAAACGTAACTGTAGAGATGTGTGTGAATGCTAAGCAACTCTAGAGGTGGCACAACGAGGAGAAATGTTTTTATTTCTTCTCGTTTTTTCCAATTTAAGTGCGTTCTCCATTCTACAGCACGCATTGAAAGAGGAAAAAGCCTTTTGTGATTGTTTTTGTGCAGGAAGGTGTCCCTTCCTGCACAAGAACAATCTCCCCACCATGCAGGCATCCTTGTACCATGGTGCAAGGGAGCCTGCGCGGGCGCATGGCTGCAGTTTGTAGGCCTGGGCTGGGGAAGCATAGAGATGCAACAAAATAATTGTATAAAAAATAGAATTAAAAAAAAAGATTAAGTGTTTGGGTGTTGGTTGGCTCTAATAAGAGATATTGTGTTAATTGTTTTTTTTTAAAAACCTATAAGTAAGTATTGATCCAGTGTCTAAAGATCAAGAGGAAGACTCTGTTCCCTTCATCTGTGAAATGTACTGTTGCTGTTTGGATTAGAAGCATCATGTGCTGAAGTTCTGACGTCTCTACACACACAACTGTTACATGATCTAATGCTATGCTAGCAGGCAGAAGTCATGTTGGGGGTAGAAATCATTTAGAATGGGTTAAAATATGCAAAAAAAGAAAAAAAAAGTGTGTTTCAATTTTTAAAAAAAAGGTGCAGAGCGTGAAAAGGGGGCAGGGTACTGAGTTCCTAACCCCCGGCCTTTTGAAATGAGGTCCTTGAAGGACCATGAAGGGTGAATAAAAAAAAAATGATTATAAAAATTTAAAAAAATTAAAATGAAAGGTGGCTCTAAAAAGAGCCGTTGTGTTAATAGAGGGACAGAGGAAGGAAAGAATGGCAACATTATATGGTGCCGCCCTTGTGCTGCTGTATCTTATTATCTATTAGGGAAATGCTGGACTCCCCAATAGCAATAAGTGCATAACAAGTATTGCACCGTATATGCACCCTCAAAAACATAGGGTGAATGTCCAGAGGAGCAGAAGAAGGTGACGCTCCCACCGCAGAGGAAGTGCTCGGCTGAGCTGCCGATGATGTACTCGGCTGAGCTTCTGCGGATGTGCTCGGCTGAGCTGCTTGAGGGGTTCCTCTAGTAGCTCGAGCAAAAGTCACAGGATGTACATCCCTAATGTGCCTGAACATAGTGAAGATACTAAAAGAGTACTTCTTCTTAGGATCTCCTCTAGATAAGACACGCCCACAAAGTTTGCAGGTGACTTTGGGAGCATTGACTTTCTTCTGCCCCTCTGGAAATGTAAAATATTGCCAGACAAAAGAATCTTTCTGTTTCCTCTGTCTCTGTCTGACAAGGCTCTCCTGCTCACTCCCAGAAGATGACTGCTGCTCTGCTATTGTATCACAAAAACAGTTCTGCTCCTTCTCTCAGGCAATCAGAAGTAATAATGAGGGGAATGGGTGTGGTGTTGGAAGTTTCTGGAAATGAAAGTACTTTAAACCAATGAAAAGTGTTGTTTCTTGATCACATGACTTACCGCGCGCGCCACGTACGCTTACGGTGCGCGCACGGTATAAGTACGCATGCGCGTACGTAAGACACGTGCATGCGCATATGGAGCGCGCATTAGGGGCATGCGCGTACGGCGGACCCGTGAAAGGAGCATGCGCGTACGGAGTCCGCGCGTACGCATCACAGACGAAGTACGCATGCGTACGTAAATCACGTACGCATATGCACACGGAGCACGTAGCCATGCAAACTACGTGCGTGCACCGTACTTGTACCGTACGGTGCGCGCACCGTAAACTTATGGTGCGCGCACGGTAAAAATCCCTTAAAAAAAAATAAAACAATGTTTAGAGGTTTGTAGAAGATATTAACTATGCTGTTCAATTATATCTAAACATTTTTTAAAAAAAGGTAAGCCATTCCATATTGCAGGATACATTAAATCTATAATTATATACATAGGTAGCATATTGTAAAAAAAACAAATATAAAAAAAAAAAAATTCAAAAAATAGCATTTAAAAAACCTTGCATGTCATTTGAGATATCATCAGTGATGTCACTGACCATGTCATGAGTGATGTAATATGTGACGTCATCAGCAGTGGATTGCGGGCGCGTGAGTTATAGTTAGCTGAACTAACTATAACGGGGGAATTTCATTGGTTTTTTACGAACGAAATGTCCAGCTAACTATAACATGTGTGAAACCTATGGTTTTTTCAGTGAATTTGCAAGGTCTTTTAAATGCTAATTCCTAACTATAACATGTGTGAAACCTATGTTTTTTTCAGTGAATATATATATATATATATATGTATATATCATGCTGCCATGATGGACTGTTTATTCTTTTCACCATGTTCATAAGCTTATTACCTTGCTTTGTTTTTTCTGCCTAATAATGGCAGCTCATTCTCTCTATGCAAGATTACGATTGTTTCACTAAATGTATTGAAAGCTTCCTTCGTATCTATGTTTTGTTTACCGAGGGTATGCATGAGTAAACAACGAAAGGGGTAAGATCTGTTTCCACGTTTCGCTTGCAGATCAGAATGTCATATTTGAGGTTGCCAAAATATCCTTCTACCTCAGAATGGTTACGTTTTGGGTGAGGCACTGTGAGCTAGCTAGGAGTTAGGGCAACAGTCTCTGATGGTGTAGATGGACTCAGTCCCTGCACTTTGACGTCATGTTGTCCTAATACTCAGTCCTACACTTCTCAAGTAGGAACTGTATAACACACTGAGTGTTTGTACCTGCAATGGTACATTACATGGAGGACTCTGGGGTCCATTTTGGGAAGCCCAGGCCTTCCTTGTGAAAACATGCGGAGGCGAGGAATCCCCCAGACAGATTTGTTGATTGCTGCATTCCTGTGAGCTGGGTGGCAAAACATACTGGAGGGAAGGGAGAGCTTCCTTTTCTATCACAAAAGAATGTTCTTTGATTCAGTGCTAGATCACAGGGAAGTAGCCTGGACACATCTCAGGAAGGGAGAGGGAGCTGATGAGAGAGAGAATCATAAAGAGTAGGGCTGGGGTTAACCTTTTGATGCACATATCACTGTAACTGACATTCAGGTGTAAACTGTGGTCAGCCCCATGAATTACATTGTGGACAATCAGCATCGGAGTCGTTCCTGTTGTGAAAGGCCTTTTTCACGAAAGAAGATGAGATGTCAAGTCATAAGAAAGAGAACCCCAAGATAAAACTTCAAATACCCAGAACCTAAATTACATTTGGGTGCATGGAAAAGGAATATAGGAAGGGTAGGTTGAGTCCCAAAAGTGTGTCACCTGGGAAGCAGGCAGGCAAGTTGTGTGAGAAGGGGAAGCTTTGAAAGACTTCTGCCTGTGACCAAGACTGCTGGCAAAAGGCATGCTAGTCTCCTGCTCGGTGAGGGGACATCACCCAGGACACCAAGATCACCTGCCCTGGAGCACTATCGCCTGTCTGCTTGCCAAGACCAGTGTGCCCAGTCAAGCATTTGAGAGCGTGGGTGAGATTTAGGTCCAGTGGGAGCCTGCCACCGGGATTTCCTGAATGAGGTGTCAGGCTGTACACCAACAGGCCATTGCCTGTGTGCAGAATTGGCTTTTCAACTCACTTATGCCAGAAGTTGTTCTGAGCGGTATTGAAAGTGCTGAATGGGAAACACCGAGCCGCACTGCCATATTCTGGTGACTCTGCATACCAGAGGGGTCTCCGATGAACTTAGTTTGGGCTAGGTGCACAGGACCTGTGACTGCTGAGATTGGCTACTTGGTATGCCAGGAAGGGTTGCCGTATGGAGGGCAACTTACCTTTTCCTTGCCGCCGAACAGGAGCAGCTCCAATCACTGGAACCTGATGGGCAGTGCTGCTCGGCACAAAGAACCTGAGCTGCCAGGTGCTGCAGAGTCCATTGCAAGCAACCTAACTTTGCCGTATGGGATCGGGAGTTGGGCTGTCACTGCAGTGCTGAATACTGCCATACTGCCGGAATGGGTAAGACTGAAACTGGACCTTTGGGGCCCGGGAGGACATACTGCTATCGGTGTTGCGGCACCAGAGACATTTTTGACTAAGTTCCTAAAAGATCAGAAGAAGGAACTTTTGACTAGGGTCTAATAGTTTGCATTCTCTCACCACCAATGAATGGGGAAGACCCCTGGAAACATCACAAAGGAGGATGGAGCAGGGATTTGCCTGACAACCAGTACTGGCCCGTGCAGGTAAGCATGGTGTGGCGGGCCAGGGCGGTGGTAGAAGTGGCAAATTACTGGATAGGTAAAATTAAATAAAAAATCACTTACCTTGCGCATATCGAGTCGGCGATGCGGCAAGCGCAAGCTAAGTGTTTTTTTAATTTAATTTTACCTATCCCGTCGTCAGTTGCCCCCGCCTGCACCACCGCCCTTACCTGTGCCAGCCGCACCTGCTGACAACCATAGAGCCTGGACCTCAAGAGGGATTGTGTTGTTGCTTCTGAATGGTACATTCCTTTACTGCATATTCAGAATTAGAAATAAAGTCCTACTTTTTCTTAAAAAAGCAAGTATTTGGCTGAAAATTGATTTACTGTTAATACTGTCTGCATTTTGAGTTATGAGTCGCGTTCACTGACCTGTATCTACATCCTCCACGAGGGACCCTTGACTGCTCCACCACAGCTAACAAGAATCAATTGCAGAAGTCCAACATGCGATGCAGGCAGACAGGTCCTAGTCTTCTATTAGTTCTCAGGGCCCATTTAGGTGGAAAATGTTCTAAGTCTCAACTTTAAGGGGACGTCAGGAACAGCACATTTGGCATCAGAACCAAGAGTCTAGGACTGGATAGGCACGACTTTGGAGGGGGGGGGGGAGGACTCACTCCAGCAAAGGCCAGGTGCAGGGTTCAAGGTCTCAGGAGCTTGTATTTGCCTGTAACTCACACAAGAGGCCAGCCATCTAACCCTTGGAGTCACCATGGTTGTCTTGGGTTCAAGCAGCCGTGTAGGCCTCAAGCAGGAGTGCAGTCTTCCAGGGTACACTGCATACTTCAAGTCCTCTGGTAGCAGCAGAGCCGTCCTCTGAGGTACAAAGCAGCCCTCAAGCAGCATGGCAATGCTATGAAGTACAAGGCAGTCCTTCTGGTGTCCTCTGCAGCTCCAGGAATGTACTGAAAAGTGACTGAGGGGGGCCAATATTTATATGTGGTGCAAGCCTTTGAAGTGGGGTAAACTTATAGGCTACCCCCACATCTGGTTCTGAAAAGTTCCTTCCTTTCCCTGTTCAGCTCCAAGTGGACTATGGCTGCTGCCAAGTTCCTTCGTGAGTGCGCTGGAGACAGCACTTTGAAATGTAAGTTGGGCAGGAAATGGCTCTGCCCCGCCTGTTCTAGCAGGATGACCCATCTTGTCAACATCTTGTCCCCCTTTGTATCACTGTCTGCTAGGAATACACAAAGATCAACTGCTAAGCTATTCACAGTCATGTGACGCAAGATACAGGCTGCAGGAACCAAATGGTTAGGACGAGAAAAAGCTAACTTTATAAAAGTGTAATTTTCCGAATTGTAACTTAAAATCAAACATTACCATTAAAGAGTATTTTAAATTACTGTTCTTTTCAGACCTTTCTACATGTTCCCAATCAAAACTTAGCACTTGTTAAAGAATACGGTATCACAATGTTATCTTATGGAAGAGGTTGGCCTCACAGTAGTAAAATACAAATTTGAGAGTTTTTCACAACCGGGACATGTACGACTTAAAAACATATGACCTACCTTTTAAATGCAATGCACCCTTCCCTTTGGACTGTTGGGAGCCTGCCTGAGAGGTGACATATGTATTAAAAAAATGAGGTTAGCCCTGGCAAAAGATTTTTTTTGCCAAGTCGAATTGGCAGTTACAGGCTGCAATGGCAGGCCTGAGACATGTTTTAAAAGCTACTTAAGTCAGTGGCACAATGAGTGCTGGAGGCCCACTTGTAGCATTTAATTTACAGGCCCTCTATACATGTAGTACCACTTTACTAGGGATTTATAAGTACATTAAATCCACCAATTGGGTGTAAGCCAATGTTACCATGTTTAAAGGAATGAGTACATGCACTTTAGCACTGGTTAGCAGTGGTAAAATGCCCTTAGTACTAATGTCAACAAAAACAAAATTCAGAAAACAAGATGGGAGAAGGCAACATATTTGGGGTAAGGCCACACTAAGGATGATTCATCTAATAGGTGGGTACTGCCCTATTACAAGATAATAACACTGCTAATGGTTGTTGCCTACTGACTATCATAGTGGAGTTCAGTCCTTTGTTACTTGCACTCCAGCAAAGATACTGCCGAATTATTTTGTTAGTAAATGTATAAGAATATCATGACTGGACTCACTAACTCTCCTTCATATTTTATTGTGGGCATGGAAACGTTTGGGTACAATAGCAGTGGGGTACTTTTTAGCTGGTGACATTTCACCCTGAATGTATGTTGTCCCTAAGGTTGTAGGGTGCTCCATTGGTTTTAGTGGTAGTCAGTGCTGCTGTCTCACCTTCTCCCTGCATGTCCTCCGCTCTCCTACTCTTCTGATTTCCCCTTCCTTTAAAGTTCTTTGTAAAGCTAAGTGCAACTGACTGGCTTGAATTTAAATTTAAAAACAAAAAAGGTTCCTTTGTTGCTCACTGGGGCTGGACCAAGCCAGATGAGCAGGTACGCATGGCAATAGCTGCACTGTGATCTGAACAATGAAGTGGGAAAAGCCAGATATAAGCTGTGGCACCTTGTATAAAAAGATGAGCTACATGCCTATTGCCTGCATTCTGCATTCTATTCTGATGAAAAGAGAAGACCCAGCAGATGAATAATATAGGCCAGAGGGTAATATGAAGGCTAGCAGACATATGTGAGTGTACAGCTTGACTCTGGTTGGTTGCCATGGAGCTATAGGAACTTGGAAGTAAATGGACTGTGACAGGATTGCAACCTTTGTTGAGGAAGTGAGGATCAATGGCAGCAAATTTTGGGTGTTTCCTTTGGAGACATAAGAACCCCTAGGACTGATGAAAATACTTTACTGCTGCAACTGTAGAAAAGAAGATACAATGTCATCTGTGTAGAGGACATAAATTGCTTTAGCCCAGTTTACAGAGTTTAGCGCTATCAGCATCTGCTACTATTTGAAGCCCATTCTTTCATTTCTGTACATGGGCAGCCCCTCCATTTGGGCAGAGGAGCACCCCCCGAAAAATAAAATTATAATAAAACGGGATTTAAACCTGTTTTATTAACGTTTTATTTTAATCCCCCTGGACCCACCACCAGGACTCTGATGAGTCTTGGTGGTGTGTCCAGGGGGATGACACTGTGGTGGGAGAGTCCCTTGTCCCTTCTCTGCGCATGAGGGCTTGACTGGCCGTTTCAGGCTGGCCAAACCCTCATGTGCATTGAAGCTTTCTCCAACCCCAGCTGAGTTGCTGGGGCTGGAGAAACCAGGCACAGGCTCCCAGTCTGCCTGTGAGTGCAAAGTTCCAGTGCTCAGGCCAATCCTGATGCTGCTTTTATGCAGCGGCATGATTGGCTGCAGTGTATTCTGGGAGCCTGTGCCTGGAAGAGTGCGATGCAGCGGACGGCAGTGGCGATCAGGTAAGTAATTGATTTCATCATCATTATATTTTGTACCACAAACCCCCCCTCCCCAGCTCTCTCCTCCAGCCCACCCTCCACTTTGGCAGGGGACGGGCTGCTACTGTTTTGTGTAGTGAGCATCCCATGCCTATGTAGGCGAGCTTCTACATTTGCCTCTGCCATGATAAGAGCCAATTTCAGCAATCCCAAAGCCAGGGTGTGTCCTGTGTGTATGCTCTCTATGCCATCATCTGGGCTGTGACTGCTGTGGGGTCTACAACAATGCCCCACATCCTGATGTCCAGACTAGGCAACCACAGCAGACAATAACCGCGTTGTGCCTTCATGCAGTTGCAGCACCTTTGCACTCGAGTGAAGGGGAACCCAGAGAACCGAATGAGGTTTCATACTGCGTAGGCATGACTGATGAAACAGCACACTCTGAGCTTTGTTCTCTTGTAGTTGTGGTGTTACCCCAACCACCGTATTCCCTGATAGTTAAAGAGTAGGAATGAAGGCATACTTTCTTGTGTCAGTCTCTCGTAGACAGGCCATACAATATACAATACACAATCAGCAATATTAAACATTTGATAACGTACCTAATTAAATTACATGCTAAAAACTATTTTTAAGAAAACTAAAAGAATCTTCACTCCATAAAAGTCCACCTGTAATTATAAATAGCCACTAATAAAGTGCTAGTACTCAGTCTTTGATCGAATCAAATGTGCTGATAATCTTAATAAGTGCATTAGCGACAACTGGCCGGAGTGCCATCTAGTTAGTTACAAGAAGCCGCAGAGGCACTATAAAAGATCTTCCAGAAAATAATGTTTTAGGAATTCTAAGATACTAAGGGCCAGATGTTGGAAGCCAAATTGCGATCGCAAATGCTGAAATTCGCTGAATTTCAGCGTTTGCGATCGCAATTTGGGCAGTGTTCTACGTAGCACACAAAAACCCACACGCAAAATAAGGAATCGCAAAATTTGCGATTCCTTATTTTGCTAATGCATTTAAGGAATCCCAAATTGCGATTCCTCAAATCCAATGTAGGAAGCACCCAAGTTGTGCAATTTTGGCTTAAGTAATCGCATATTACCACCAACTGCAGGTTGGTGGTAATTTGCGATTTCTTTGAAAAATGCACTTTTTTGCATTTTTCAAAGTGCCATATGACGCACATACATGCCCTTAGCGCATGTATGTGCGCCACATGTGCACACATGTTTATTTCAGGGGAGCAAAAGGGTGTCCTATTGACACCCTTGCAACCTTGAAATTGCATTCTCAATTTGCGATTCTCTAATTGAGAATCGCAAGTTGAGAATGTCTTTCTATTCATTCCTATGGGCCTTCTAGCTCATAGGAATGAATGGCAAGGTATTCCTTATTTGCGAATCTCAATTTGGGATTCGCAAATAAGGAATAGGTGGGAATCGCAAAATATTTTGCTAATCCTACCTACATTGCGTTTTGCAATTTTCTAATTGCGATTCCCTAAAAATTGCAATTTGAGAATCGCAAAACACGTTTTACCTTCATATTGGCCCAAGTTTCTCTTATGATGCTTCTGGATAGGTGTAATTCACTAATAAAGTGCTCTCGAGGGATCCCTGACTCTAGGCAAATATCAACAACTACATTACAAGCTATGCGATAAAATTATAAGAAATGGATAGGTAAAATATTCATTAAAAATTCTGTATTTGATAAATAATAATATCTAATACAATTAGTTGCCCTTCACGTCTCTCTCTCTCTCTCTCTCTCTCTCTCTCTCTCTCTCTCACACACACACACACACACACGCACACACACACGCACACACACACACACACAACCACACACACACACACACACTCACACGTTACCATAGGAAGAGTTTTTTTGATTTGCCAACAACTATGGCGCCATTTGACGAATCTTCACAAAACTATCAGGGCAGTCACTTCAGGTGCTGTCTTGAAAATTTCGCATTGATCCATTAAGCAGGGGTCATTTTACTCCATGTTAATTCCCATAGAAAACTTTAGACACGGCTACAGCCCGAACTGCTGAACAGAATTACACCAAATGTGGCAGAAAGGTAGCTCTTGGTTCAGAAAGCACTCTTTTTTAAATGGTGTAAATCTGTTCAGTAGTTGCTGAGCAATGTAAAGAAATTCCCAGTTGTTTCTCTAGGGACTCGAAGGACAGTGAAGCCTCCTGATCTTGTGCCTGAGATCTGATTGGCTGCCAACACTTCAAACCAGGAAGTGTTGGCAGCCATCTTGTGACTCGGTTGTACTGTTTGACAAGAAAAATCATTTAAAAAAAGAAAAGTGGGTGGGGTAGAAACACCCTCACCCCCTAGGTCTCACAGGGACCCCCAGGGCCAAAAAAAACATTTTTAAAAATAAATTTCAGCAAAAGTCACAGTAGATCTGAGAATCCGGCCAAAGTTTTTTTTAAAAACCAAGCGCAGTCTCCTGCACTTCATTTAATTCAGATCCCCAGGTGCGCCAGGTCGCTGGGGCAATAAACAAACTATGCAGGCCGGGCGGACCCCTCGTAGCCCCAAGACCGCCACCTCCCCGGGGCTATATCAAATTATAGTGCATGGGGGCTCCAGCACCCCCACGCAGTCCTGGGGACCACCACATCCCAGGGTTTGATATTTGTTGGAGGGGGGACAGGTGGCACCCTCTTGGAGCAGTAAATGGCCCTGGGGACCGTCACCCCCCATGGCCAGCTCCAGCAATGTCCTGGGGTGCCCATCCCTGGAAAATTGTAGTTTGCTATGGCTTGGCAGTGCACCGCTCCCGTCTGGCCATAGCAAAACTCTGATCCGTTTCATTGATGCGACAGCATGCAAAATGCTTTGCTTCCACGAAGCAGAGGGGAATTACTTTTGGACAGTGGGAGCTGCATGTTTGCAGCTCCCTTTGTCCAAAAGCAATGCAAGAAGCGGGGGTCTTGAGGTTCACCGGAGATCCCCAATGAGCTGGCCATGCCCCGGGGGCTGGAGTACCTGGGGCAATATCAGCCTTGGGAGGGAGCCACACTGGCTCCTGCCCCATTAAAAAAATGAAATGTTGAAGGCCTGCCCATGGCATGGGGTCCCTGGGGCGGAAATAGTCCTGGGGAGAAGGGCCACATGGCCCCCTCCTAATTATAAAAAATAAAATGGGCATGCCCCGGAGCATGGGGTACCTGGGGCCGAAAATGGTCCGGGAGGGACGGCCCCTCGGCCCCCCTCCATTCAAGAAAAATGAAAATAAAGGTTGGGCCCTGGGATTGGGGTACCCGGGGCCAAAATTGGCTAGGGTGGGGTGCGCATTCCCCTCCGGTTTCTTAAATAAAAATGAAAAAAGGATCAGATCCTGTGGGATGAAGTCCCTGGGGCCCAAAATGGTCCAGAGAAGGGTGGTCATGTGGCCCCCCCATCCTAGAAAGAAAATGCCGCTACTCGTGGGAGGCCCGACCTCTTTCTCCGCTACTCTGAAAATGCGCCTCCTGTCACGCTCCTGGTTGGGGGATGAAGTCCCCTTCGCTGCTGAGGGTTATTAGGGACCAAGAAGACCACCTGTTATCTCCAGTAGCGGGATTGCTGAGAGGTGGTCAAAGGCATGCCCCTTTCTCCATCACTCTTCAAACACTCCTCTCAGCACACTGCTGGTGAGGGATGACGTCTCCTTGCCTCCTGATGGCCTCAGGACTAAAGAGGACTTCTCCCCCCCCAAGCAGCAGAGTGCCCGGAGGCACATTTTCAGGGTGGTGGAGAAAGGGGGCATGGTCTCTGACCACCTCTCAAAAATCCAGCTGAGTGGGCCTTACTGGAGGTAACAGGAGGGCTAGTTGGCCCCCAAGGACCCCCAAGGAGCAAAGGGGACTTAATCCCATCATCCAATATAGCCCAAATCCTACTAGGGATACTAGAAGTAGACCAACATTTGACTTGGATATCTCCTGCCTGCCTTTGTCATCTTTTTGGCCAAAACAGTGCATTTCTGGGGTGGCCAGGAAGAGCTTCTACCCCCCACTCGCCCTGGAAGGAGTGCCTACCCTCCTTTTGCCCCCCTTTTTCACTGGGAGTACAGCTGGAGGAACAGACGCTGTGGCCTCCTTTACTGACGATGTAGCCAAAATCCTACTAGGGCTACTAGAAGTAGCCCCACACCTGACTGAGATCTCTCCCTGCCTGCCTTTGCCGTCTTTTTGGCCAAAAGGGTGCATTAGCTGTCCTAGGGTGGCCAGGAGGATCTTCTACCCCCCACTTACCCCCCTTTCCACGTTTATAACTATGGGAAAAGGCACTAGGGCCTCTGTTGCCACTGAGTTAGCTAAAATGCTATCAAATTTACGAGAGGAGCCCAGCACCCAATTCTAATGCTCCTTCATTCCTCTGCCAGCTCCTAATTACTTTTTGGCTCCTGCCTGCCTCTGATGTATATAAATGCAGGAGCATAGTTGCATTTGGGGCATTGCAGGGACCTTCCTTGAGAGACCAGGAGGAATGCCTACCATCCGCTTGCCCTACTGATTTACTGTCTGAAAACTTCTTAATGTATATACTGGATTTAACTTATCTGCCAATAGCCAGATCACGCAATCCTACTCACCGCGATCTCCCTTCTAGCTGGAGTTCCTGTACTGACCCCACTGCCAGCTGCCTGGCTGTGAACTTTTGGGTCAATGAGCTCTTGGGCTTCTACCCGCCCTTCTCTGGTGAGGACCCATGGACTGCCTTAGCCAGGGTCAGCCTCACAAGGTCAGCCTTGTTGTTCACCTGCTGGATTACAAAGTGCCGTTCACTGACTGACCCCTGCCCCTCCTCATAATCTACCAGCACCATGAATGCTATCTGGCTCAAAATCTAATGTAGGTTCTCCCTCTTCCTGACGCCCTGCAACTCAGCGGCCATCCCTGACTGTGCCCTGGAGTAGCAATCTCTCCGAATTAATTCTTGAACCACTCCAGCAGCCTATCAGAGTTTGCCCTCCTCGCCTCACTGATCCCTTTCTCTCTGTAGTATTGAAGGCTCTTGCCTGAATGCAGCTGGGGGCAACTCCTACACCATCGTATACCCTCCTAACCTCTCCAGGATCGCTGTTAAAACCTTCAAACATACCCTCCAGAGAAGACACCCTGAGACTCTGATCTCCGACCTGTACTTTATCGCAGACAAGGGCACAATTATCAATGACCTTATTTTCTACTCAAGAAAAACAGTACTATGGCCATATCTAACCTACTTAACGTACATGAATCCAGGAACATTCTGTATGGCGCCAAACTTATGAACATGCCCTCCCATAATCTAAGAGCTAACCTTACCATTACCCTATGCAAAAATGGCACCATTCTGATTTTCAAGCGCCAAACAAAGATCTCAACAAATTTGCTGGCTTTTTCACGTTTCTTAAAAAACTTGTGCATGATTCCTATCCCTCTACGCTCCCCCAGCGACTGCTGTCGCCATCTGACTCTTCTCATAGATCAGGTCAATGCAGCTCTAAGGACAAGGCTAAGGTCTTCCTGTTAATGTCCACCAAAGCGGCAGTCACTTCCACTTGCATCCCCTCTCCTAAGGTTCAGACTGACCCGACTCTACCCATGGTGTTCCCCACTCAAAATGACACTGTGGGCAGCATCTCCTCTATATCTACTAGTGAACCTCCCTCCACTCCCCCCCAACCTCCATCATCTCACAATAAGAGAATGTCGCCGCCCTTTTCTAACCCTCGCTCCTCGCCATCACTCATAGTGACTAACACACTAGTCACAGCACAGCGGTCACCCGTCCCTATAGCCCTGTGTCCACCCTGCTGAGCGCACCTAGCCCTTTGCACACCCCTCCTCTCAGAAACCTAGACACAGGGTGGTCGAGCTCCACTACCAGGCTACCCAACCATGCCAGCAGAGCAAGTCCTGACCCACTGGTTGCCTTCCCGCAAGTTCAACCTTCACTTATGGACCTTGAATCTCTGAACCTCAAGCAGCCAACATAGCTCAGAGCATCCGTAACTCCATTTTTGAACTGAAAAGCATCCTTAACCTCAAGGAACAATCTATTTCAAATATCAAGCTCTCCCAGAACTCAGTTATTCCCCCACTCATCAAGCCCTTCCTTCAACCGTTGCCGTTAGACACCTTCGCAAGCATCCCAACTACCTTTCAGAGGACAACATTCAAGCCCTCTTCTTACCCTATAAGTCCGCTCCTGATTCCCCCAGTCCTCCAGACAAGAAAGATGAATACTTAATTCACATGGTTGCAATCAACTCTAATAGACCATCATCTCTCCGTAACAGAGGAGTAAACAGCAACAACTTAGCGCGAGTACCCTTATCCTCCCTAACTCACAAATCATGCACCGACCCTCCTCTTTCCAGCCTCCTAATTAACTGCGGATCAGCAGCAAGGCTTGCCTCCAACATCACCTCTCTCATCCTGAGCCCAAAAATCTGGCGTAGCAATCCTTACCCAATCATGGCTCAATGAATCATCATCACCTTACCTAGATTTATTGGTCCCTTCCAATTATAGCACATAAGGCTTGACAGGCAACTAAAAAAAGGGGCATTGCTTACATTTACCGCTCAGACCTCCTTGTCACTGAACTTCACACTGACCTCACTGACTCCTAAGAATATCTCGCACTCTCCATATGTAACGACGCTATCCAGTTGTGCAAACTCACCCCCCAGGCAAGAACGACACCTTCATAGACCACCTCTTGGAAATCATTACAGCTAAGATTTCCACCCACTCCTATGATATTTTCCTCTGAGACTTTAATCTACACTGGAATGACCTCAGTGACCCTCAGGTTAATGCCCTCAAAGACTTCCTTGCTGACCAATCACTCACTCAAGCCTGCACATTACTACCTCATACGAAAGGCGCCGCACTAGATTGGATCATTGCTAAGGCAACGGCGGTCAAGCTTAACTCAATAGATCCATGCGACTGGCCTAACCACCATGCTATTACCATCCTATTGCTTGGCACCCACAAGACAAGGCCAGCGCAACCTGTGAATCTGAAACTCTGGCACAAGGACACACAGAGCCTAGATCTCGAGAAGCTGGCTGCACGTTGCAAGAATTACCTCCCCACCCAAATCTCTAAAATGTCAAAAATCTTACACAACATTACAACTCAACTATGTCTGATATAATTGATGATCTTGCCCTGCTGAAGTTAAAAAGATCCAGAGTCAAAGATAAAAACCCTGGTTCAACGGATCCCTCAACAATGAAAAAAGAACCCTCCAGCTAATAGAAAGAACCTGGAGACAGCACCTCTCAGCCTCCCAACTAAAACTTCTCCGAGAGACCAGAAATGCCTACCACAGAAACATCCTCAAATCTAAAAAAGATTTCTTTAAATCGGAACTGGAAAATACTAACAACAGACCTCGTAAGTTCTTTAAATTGGTCAAACACCAATCTAACAAACTGGCTAAAACTTACAAAGAAACCTCAAAATCTCTAATAACCTGGGCGGAGTTCTTCTCCTTCTTTACAGCCAAAATTACCTCCCTAGGAATCAAACTTAATTCCGCTACCAACATCTTACCTCTTCCTGCTGGGTCCCATCTCTCCTCTCTTCCCCCCCAGACAACACCCAAGAACCAAGCGCACTGGTCCAACTTCAAGTTATATGACGACCATTCCATCGTGAAAATTCTATCTTCCTTAAATCCCAATAACCACTTTAATGACCCACTCCCCTCCAGCTGTGTGGCCATGACCTCCCATTTATCATTCCCATTTGGACTACAATAATCAACGCTTCCCTACAACAAAGGTCCATACCTGACTATCTAAAAGCCGGTCAAGTCATCCCCATTTAAAAAAAAACCCACCTTGAATCCTGCTACTCCAGACAATTTCAGAACAATATCCAACATCACACTTCTAGCGAAAGATCTGGAGAAATGTGTGCAACTTTAACTGAGCCAACATATCACCAACTTTAATCTCCTTGACGAATTTCAATCTGGGTTCAGGCCTGGGCACAGCACAGAAACTACTATTCTCCATATTGTGGATGATGCTCTTCAAACCCTTGACAAAGGCAAAACATGTCTCCTAAATCTATTGGATTTATCCTCTGCATTCGACAAAGTCAATCACGAGAAACTACTTGAACGCCTCGAATTTAGGATGGGAGGAAGGGGAACCATTCTTGAATGATTTAGATCCTTCCTCCGGAACCGCACCCAGAGATTCTTAGTCAACAGTAATCTATTTGCTCCTTCACCGATAACAATTGGAGTCCCCCGAGGATCAACTCTTTCCCCAACCCTCTTCAATCTCTTCCTTGAACCGTTAGCTGAATAACTACATACAGCCAACATCTCATTCCACATGTATGCCGATGATACCCAGATCTACATCAAAATCTCATCTCTAGAGGAGATCTACTCTTTGAATTAGGCCCTAAAGCTGACTGTTCAATGGCTCACCTGCAACCAGCTCAAACTAAATGCACAAAAAGCGAAGTTCCTTCTAATCTCCCCCCCCTAAAAATAACTCTGGAATCTGGGAATGGACCAAGTCGATCACAGCACTAAACTGCACATCGACCATAGTGGAATCTGCCAAATCTTTAGGAATAATCCTAGAGAGCAACCTGAATACGCAAGACCACATCAATTTGATGATTAAAATGCTAGGTTTCACCTGAACTACCTGAGGAAACTAAAAACTTTCTTGATGCCTCGGACCTAAAAATGGCAGTCCAGGCATTAGTTATCTCCAGAATCGAATACGGATGCTCAACCCTTTCAGGCCTGCCCAAGATCTCTGCGGCCCCCCTAAAACGCCGCCGTTGGACTCTTAACAGGCACAAACAATTTCAACTTCATCTCACCGCATCTGAAGGCGCTGAACTAGCTTCATCTTGAAGCCAAAATCCAACTCAAACTGGCATGTATCACCCACAAATCGCTACACATGAACTCCCCTTCATATCTAGCTCAGAAAATCATGGTTTCTGGAGGAACCAGAAACTCCTTGTCCGCCAGAGACTTTGTGCTCCAGCCACCCTGCTTCTGAAAGGAAAAAAACTTACGGTTGTGCTTTCTCTGGGGCCGTACCAACAATCTGAAACTCGCTGCCGTCTTTCATCAGAAGAATTCCCTCTCTGTCAATATTTAAAAAGAAAGCCAAAACCTTCCTAATGGGCAAGTTTCCCCCATAACTCATGCATTGCACACACCACTCAGCGGATTTGCTTATTGTTGTTGCCGCTAGAGGTTGGACTGACTGGCCGCTATCCATCTTGTACTGACCTTGTACTCCCACAAATATAATTGCTGGGTTTCTCTGCATTATGATCTGAACATTGTATACACCCTGTTATTCCCCAAATGTTCCACTTCCTTCTACCCCTACTTATTTATTTATTTTCCTTTGACTATTTTGTACCTGTATACAACATGTTATCGCTGTAAAGCACTCTGATACCCAAACGGGTCACGTTCATGCTCTATAAAACACTAAATAAATAAAATCCCCGAAATAGTAGTGCGCTAGGAGGGGCGTTTGCAGAGTGGATGTGAAAGAGGGCATGGCCATTGAAAACCTCTCAGCAAACCCACCTTGTGGGGCTTGCTAGAGGCAACTGGCGGGGTAGTTGGCCCCTAAGAACCCTCAATAGCCAAGGGGAGTTCATCCCCCTACTAGTAGCACACCAGGATGTTCGTTTGCAGAGTGGACGAGATAGAGGGCGTGACCTGCTGTCACATCTCATTAATCCAGCAGTTTGGGACTTACTGAAGCTAATAGGAAGGGTAGTTTGCCCCCAAGGATGTCCTTGGGGGCCAACTACTCCTCCTGCTACCTCCAGTAAGTCCCACACAACAGGATTGCTGAGAAGTTGTCAAAAGCTATGCCTCCTTTCTCCAATGTGACTCTCGATGCACTACTGCTATTTGGGGAATGAAGTCCCCTTGGCTCCAGAGGGACCTTGGGAGCTAAGAAGCCCTCCTCGTACCTCCTGTAAATCCAACACAGCGGAATTCCTGAGAGCTGGTTGGAGGCCTGCCCCCTTTCTTCACTACTCTGCAAACATGACTATTACTTTAAAAAACATAGAATTCACTGAAAAAAATAAGGTTACAGGGATATTATAGTTAGGAATCGGCATTTAAAAAACCTTAGAAGTTCACTGAAAAAAAACAAAGATTACAGGGATGTTATAGTTAGGAAATGGAATACAAAAAAATCTTAGAAATTCACTGAAAAAACCCAAAGGTTACAGAGATGTTATAGTTAGGTTCAGGTTTCAGCAGTTGTAGTAAGCTGAGCTAACTATAACTCGCGCCCCTGCAATGCACTGCTTATGACCTCACATATTACATCACTCATGACAGGGTCAGTGACATCACTGATGACATCTAAAATGACATCACTGATGACATCACTGATTACCTCATCATTCACAGAATCTCTGATGCACCTACTCATATCCTAATATAACCTTTCATACACCCACTCCAACTTCTACACTGACATTCGTAAAACCATTGACACACCCATACCACTGCTTACACACCCACTCACTGATTCATAGGTGTACACACACCTCCACTCAGTTACCCATATACCCACTCATACACCAACTCACTCACTAATACAGTCACTAATATATACACTCATACAGCCACTCACACACAGTCAGTCACTGATAGATCTACTCACACACCTACTCACTCACCTATAGAGTCAATTGCACAGCCATTTACTCACCTATACATTTGTACACACCCACTCATTTATTCATATAGATACTAACACATACTCACTCACCTATACAGTCACTGACACAAGCACAGACTAACCTATATTACCACTCTCCCAAGCACTCAGTCACACATGCAGTCACTCATATACTCCAACACTCAACTATACTGCCTTTCACATAGGCAGTTACTTACCCATATTCCACTGACACATCTATTCACTCACTGATACAGCCACTTACACACACACTCACTAACTCCACTGACTCACCCACCCAGTCATCCATACAGGCAGTTACACACTCCCTCACCCACCCACACAGACATTGAGACAGCCGTACACGCACTCAGACTACCAATCACTCACCCATACAGAAACTCACATGCCCAACTCACATACCTATTCAACCACTTAGACACCAACTGACAGACAGATACAGACATTCACACAACATGTCACTCACCAATACATTATTTGAGACACTTAATTATTCACTTATACAGTTACTCATGCACCCACTGAATCATCCACTAAGGCACTCATACCCCCATTGACACCTTGGAATTTATATTTAACGCTCATAAACTTTTTTAAAACACTCACAGTCACTGGATGATGTCATCAGTGATTTCATTTGAGATGTCATCAGTGATGTCACTGACCATGTCATGAATGATGTAATATGTAAGGTCATATTAGTGCATTGCGGGGGCGCTTATATAGTTAGCTCAGCTAACTATAACTGCTAAAATTCTCTGGTTTTGTGCAAGTAAAATCTGAGCCTAACTATAACGTCTCTGTAACCTTTGATTTTTTCAGAGACTATATATATATATATATATTCACTTAAAAAACCATAGGTTTCACACATGTTCTAGTTAGCTGGACATTTCACTCGTAAAAAACCAATGAAATTTCCCCGTTATAGTTAGTGCAGGCAACTATAACTCACGCGACCGCAATCCTCTGCTGATGACGTCAGATATTACATCACTGTATTTAGACACTTATTTACCCATGTCTTCTTCCATTAATCTTTAGCTATACATATATTACAAATATTTATTTTTCATAAAGACACATATGTCATCAGTGATGTAATATCTGACGTCATCAGCAGAGTATTGCGGTCGCGTGAGTTATAGTTGCCTGCACTAACTATAACGGGGAAATTTCATTGGTTTTTTATGGGTGAAATGTCCAGCTAACTATAACATGCGTGAAACCTATAGTTTTTTAAGTGAATTTGCAAGGTTTTTTAAATGCTAATTCGTAACTATAACGTGTGTGAAGCCTATGGTTTTTTCAGTGAATTTGTACGTTTTTTTAAATGCTAAGTTATGTATTTATTATTATTTTTTTTTTTCAGGTTTTTCACCGTGCGCGCACCATGCGCGCGCTGTGGGTGCTCGGTGCGCTTCGCGCACCGAGCACCCAGGTTTCGCAGTGCGTGCTGTGCGCGCGTGATGCGCGCACCTCGCGATTTAAAAAAAAATAATAATTGTTTTTTTCTCCCTTGGGGGTCCTTCTGTGACCCCCTGACCAAGGCTAGGGGGTCAGGAACTGTCCACTCTGCCCCCTTTTCACGTTCTCCACCTTTTTTTTCACCCCCTCAGACTGCGAGAGACAAAATGGCGGCCGACACTTCCTGGTTTCGACCGATTCTAATGTTTACCGACATCTAACAACCAATCAAAATTGCTTTTAAATGCTATTTTCTCAGGAAATTCTGAACAGATTTACACCAGACCTGCAAAAGGCACTTCCTTGATCTTATGGCTACCTCTTTGCCAAATTTCACGTAATTCTGTTCAGCCGTTCGGGCTGTAGCTGCGACTAAAGGTCCTATGGAAAAATGCATGGGGAAAACGCGTTTTGGGACCCCCCCTTTTTCTCGGCCCCCGCTTGACGAATCACCCCGAGACTTTCAGGGTAGGAGCTGAACGGAGCGCCCCATTTGTTTAGAAAATTTCGCGTGGATTCGTCAACCGGCGCCAAAGTTATTCAAAATAGAATTTTGAGATTTCCTATGGAAACTAGGTTGTAACTATAACTATCTACTGGCGACCGCCAGTAGATAATATATATATATTTTTTTTATTTTTTTCCTGTGTTTTCCCTAAGTTGGTAAACACCAAAATCCCAGAGGGTCACAAAAAGGCAGCACTCTCATCAGTAAGACCAAGGCAGGTTAAAGTTGTTCAGCGATCACCATTTTTATTTTTGGTTATTTTCTCCATTTAATTTTCATATAAAAAGTGCCCAGTTCATCAGGAAACAAACAAACAGCCTACGCGTTTTGGCCAGAGGCCTTCGTCCGTTCGTATATTTATGGAGACCTGTTTAAAAATTCATTAGAAATCTGTGCAGATACAAAACATCAAGCATCCTTATAGTGTCTTATTCCGTGAGCAATAAAAAATTAAAGAGTAAAAGAACTACACATTAAAGAAAAATGTAATGCCACAAAGTACATAAAACTGTGAATAAAAGTTGTATCTCTCTTACTTAAAGGAATATTACATAATACATAATATTTATAGGGAGCGATACATTTGCTATTTGAAGTAGATATTATATACCACATCACCTGCCTATAGTAAACCCTGACGGTTCGACTTCAAATGATATTTCACTCAATATTTAATAATGACTACAGTAAACTGAAATCAGGAGAATGACATGTTGTGAAAAGCATTTTAGTAAAATAAATAATTGAAAATGCAATTGTATTGCTGTTACAGGCGCATGTCTTGTATGCTATGGATGTCAAGATTTATTGTGCCGGGTGCCTAAAGGGCTTAAGGAAGTCACCTGTAAAGAGAACGAGATGTGCGACATTCACGAATTATCATCTGGTACGTCAGCAAAAAGAACCTGTGATGCCCTGTGATTGATGTATTGGCCACTGCTAGGCTTGTGTTAATAATGGTGATGTATAAAGCTTGCTCTCAGGTTTGACTTTCAGCTTTGTGTGCTTAGCAGATAGTTTTCCTCACCCCAGTGCTTAATTTGAGTCGGAGCTTTCCGGTGCTGAGCACCGGCAGTTAATTGGTTTCCGGTGCTCGGCACCGGAACCTAATTGTCAACACCACACTTAGGGCAGTCTGCCACAAGGTGGCGCTGCTAATGTAATTTAGAGATGAGCAGTATGAAGGTTGTTTAGGAAAACAATGTACATAAAAAAATAACTAATACCTGCCTCCCCAGCAATTCCTTTAGCTTTGGGGACCTGGAATAATCTGAGCTGTCGCATTTACATCCGCCAGAGATGGTTAGAAGTTGTTTTGGCAGCAATGACAGGAGCGATGAATGGTGCAAGCTGCAGTGGCCTCCTGGTCAGAGCCCTGGCACTTAATATTTTACAAATCAAGCACTGCCCCTCCCTCACAATTCTCTTGTTCACTCAACACCTTTATCCAATTATTAAACATATTTTCATTATATTTATTTCAATGTCTTAAATGAAATGCTATGAAATAACACATTTAAGATAGTGTGGGGCATATTAACAGGGGCTTACCCTTTTATAAATAAGACCCCCTTTCATGCTTTACTTAGCATCAAAGGGGTGGACAGTGTGTGTTGCAGTGGGCGTTCCGCTGCAACACCCTTTGATTTTGACGCTGCCCCCTATTTACAAAACCTGGGGGATTATTTACAAGCAAGTGGCGGAGGCTGAAATATCTCTAAAATTGCTAACGTGCGCTCCGTCACTTTAGAAATGCTGGGATGCGACGTATGTACGATAATACACTCACCCCTGTGTTTCTCTCTGCGCTAACACTAAAATCAGCTGCCTAGCACCATAGTGCAAGGGTGCCTGCATTGAGGGAATTATTGTTTATGTGCAGGAAGGTGTCCCTTCCTGCACATAAACAATCCTGAATATCAATTGTAAGTCCGATGTGTGCTGCATTGCGCAGCAAACATAGAAGGTGCAAATTGGCTTTTTTAAAATGATTGTTTCTGTGCAGGAAGGGACACCCTCCTACACATAAACAGTCATTTATGGCATTTTGCTGTTTCTATGTGTGCCTCACATAAACAATCATAAAAAAGAAAATTGCGATTCACAACTTCTATGTGTGCTGCACAATGCAGCACACATAGGAGTTACAAATCACCATTTGTGATTGTTTATGTGCAGGAAGGGACGCCTTCCTGCACATAAACAATCACTCCCTCAATGCAGGCACCCATGCACTATGGTGCAAGCGGGCCTGTGTTGGCGCTAGCCAGCTGTGTTTAGTGCCAGCACTAGGGTGAACGCAGGGATGTGTCGTACAATTGTAAATATCGCGCATCCCTGCAATTTCAGAATGGCGGAGCATGGCATTAGCAATTTTTGCTTAACTCCATGCTTCGCCATTCACTTGTAAATATGCCTCTATTTTGTTTCACTGGTTGACATCAGTCCAAAATGACGATTAATAGATAATATAGATTTTCTTTGGTGATTTACCAAAAGCTGCTGACGTTATTGTCCCCACCAACGTTATGCATTACTAACCCCCACCCCATCACGTAGGCATCAGAATATTTCTCCATAAGGAAATGCCAACCCCTGAAGTTGTACATTCTGAAACAGCGCCCTCCATCCCTCCATGACTGTAAAGCAGAAACATTTCCATAAGAGAACGCCACCCCACACCCTAATATTGTGTATGCAGTAGCATGAACTCACTTGCATAAAATGAAGGACAGGCTATGAGGTGTGTGTTATGTCTTGTCTGTCTTGTCAATATGTTCTAGAACATTGCCTAAGAATGGAGGGCCAAAGCATCTTTGAATATTTACTTTTCTCAATGCAGGGCAAATGAATCCGGTGGTCAGGCATCATATATTTGTTTCAAGTGCGTAAGAGTCAGAAAATGGTGGAGACATGTTGTGGTAAAGGAAATGGCTGCATCGAGCGAGTTTGATAGCTTTGCAAAGCAATTGCTAAGATATCAGACGATGGTACGGTGGTACGGTGTTAGCGATTGAAAAGGTCCAACAATAATTGCTGACTTGAAAAAATCTTGCTCTTTCTGAGGCCTTGGAAACTGTGATCAACTTCACCACAGCTCACAAGAAGAGGTGAAGGAATTTAACAAACCTTCGGCAAATTCTCCTCTTAATATACCCTCTCAGAGACTTTTTGCAAAGGATGTGACCAAGAAAGACTTTCTCAAACTGTCAAGAATTCCTGTCATACGAGGGGAGGAAAACGGTAACCAGCGAAAACGGACTACATCTCCCAGGATGCTTAGCGGTTGAGAGGTTATGTAAACAGGAGAGCTGTTACATAACTCAAGGAAAACACGCCCTTATGTAAACAGGAGAGCTGTTACATAACTCAAGGGAAACACGCCCTTATGTAAACAGGAGAGCTGTTACATAACTCAAGGAAAACACGCCCTTATGTAAACAGGAGAGCTGTTACATAACTCAAGGGAAACACGCCCTTATGTAAACAGGAGAGCTGTTACATAACTCAAGGAAACACGCCCTTATGTAAACAGGAGAGCTGTTACATAACTCAAGGAAAACACGCCCTATAAAGGGAGGAACCGGGAGGTACAACGCTGTCGGATATTGTGTTCACACCGACGTACCTGCTTCGTGAAGAGCAGTGTTCCGGAGTGGTGCTCCAGTAAGGCAAGAACGGAGGTAGGTCGAGTCGTTACTCCCTGGGCCGTGTCTTGCCCCATCGTCACCTGTGAAGGACCCGGAAGCTCTACCGGTCAACCATTGAGCTTCGCTTTTTGACTCGGCTGAGTCCAAGCGCAGTGGCGCTTTTGCTGGTTGGAGTCGTAACTCCCAGCCCGACCAGAGACACAGGGACTGCCAGCTGTAACGCACACCAGGAGGTGTTTGCCGCGTTACAGACTCGGAAGTCCACAGGATCGATCGAGCGGCTGCTCTCGGTTCAGTCTTCTTGCTTGTGATTGGGGTATCGGTGACGCATCACCAGGAGGTGACTCCGCGTCCCGGTGCAGTCTGAGGAAGAGGTTGAGCGGCTGCTCCCTTCAGGTAGAGACCCCGGCTGGGTGTTTCCCTGACTCCTCGATTCTCCCCAACACTCTTCGTGCCCCTCACAGCCTACCGATTGGCATTGTCGGCCATTTCATTTCTGCCCTCTGTTGGCATACGCCGGGACCGGCGTATATGCAGAGGACGGTTAGGACCATCCGTGCTGTGGGCTGGTACCGTACTTAGCCTGGAGGATTCCAGTGACTATAACTTTTGTTTATTCTTTGTATTATATTTGCCTTCATTAAAACAACTAACCCTTCACTAGTGGTTGCGTCCTCATTGTCGTGTCTGTTAAACGATCCTGAGACGTTCAGGGCGTTACAAAATATCCGACCTTAATAACACTAACTGTCTCCCGGTCGATAACAGACATGGCAACACTTGATGATGTGCTGGCTGCTTTAGCGGCCATGCAAGTTGAAGTGGCTGCCTCTAGGCAAGAAACAGCCGATGTAAAAGCCAGACTGGATGCTATCCAATTGGACCCGCTCACGCCCAGCACCTCCCTCACGAATCAGACCCCTGCGGTAGTAGTGGAATTGCCGGTAGCCATCCCCTTGGCGACACCAGAGAGGTACAGTGGGGATCCTAACACAGTGCAGGTATTCCTCACACAAGTGGCGCTACATTTATCGTGCAAACCAAAGGCGTTCCCCACGAGTCAGGCTCGTGTGGCTTTCCTTATATCCTATTTGGCGGGAAACGCGGCACAATGGGCCGTACCTCTGGTGAGCAGGGACGACCCCCTCTTATGTGATTGGGGTGCTTTTCGCGAGGAATTCCTGAAGGTATTCGACAGAAGGGCTGACTCGTACACGGCGGACCGTGAAATGCTTGAGTTGAGACAGGGATCCAACGACCTGGTGCAGTATCTCAACGCGTTCCGAAGGCTGGTTGCGGAAACCAAGTGGCCTGTTGCTAAACAGACGGCGCTCTTCCATCAAGGGCTGTGCGATGAGCTCAAGGACGCCGTGGCTCATATTGACCCTCAACCCAAGACATGTGAGGGCCTTATCAACCTGGTATTACGGCTGGAACATAGGCTAAGTGAAAGAAAGGGGGATCATGGGAGAAAAGGAAAATCCCTTCCATCCTATGGGACGGTGGGAAGTCCTGAAACTTCCACCGCATCCAAGGGAGAACCCATGGACATCGGCGCAATACGAGCGAGCCTCACAGCCACGGAGAAAGAGTCACGCCGTAAACAAGGATTGTGCCTATATTGTGGCAAAAAAGGCCACTACGTACGTGAATGCCCTGCCAAACCGAAGACGTCACGTTATCGGGCCAACCGGTCGGTAACAGCCGTGGTGGACATACCGGCGGAAAACTAGAGGACTCCAAGACCAGAGAAGGGGCATCTCGGAGTCACTCATCCATCCCTTCACTTTCCAACTCGGTCACTAAGGGACAACGACACCTGTTTATCACGGTGCACGTGGGAGTGCATGACCAGTGGATACCCGTTGTCGCCATGGTGGATTCAGGAGCCACTGGCATGTTTATGGACCACAACGAGGCATGCAGGCTAGGGCTAGTGCTTCTTCCCAAAGCTGTACCCGAAGACGTCTATGCTGTAGACGGAAGGCGATTGGTGACGGGGCCCATCGGGCAGCACACGGGGGTCCTTCCGATGAGATATGGGTGGAACCATTTGGAACAAATCGATTTTAACATCATCCGAGCGCCCCAATATGGCGTCATATTGGGATTGCCGTGGCTACAGAAACACAACCCCTTTGTGGATTGGCCAACACATCGCATCGAAATGACGTCACCGTATTGCATCCTGCATTGTGGAATAAGAACGGAATCCCTTGACGCAGATGAGAGCGGGAGTCAGACGGTGGCTACAGCGGCAGAAAAAGATGTGGCTCTCCCCCAGGCTTATCACAGTTTTGAGGATGTATTTGATGAGGTGAAGGCGGAAGTGCTACCACCACATAGACAGTTTGACTGCCAGATCGACCTGGTGCCAGGGGCCAGCGTTCCCAGCGGCAGGCTGTATGCCCTGACGTAGCCTGAAAACGTGCATCTCCGGGGGTACCTGGATAAACTCCTCAAGCTAGGATTCATCCGCCCGTCCAAGTCTCCGGCCGCCTCGCCACTCTTCTTCATCCCGAAGGCTAATGGGGAGCTGAGAGCCTGTGTGGACTTTAGGGCATTGAATGCGATAACCATAAAAAATCGGTACCCCTTGCCTCTCATCAGTGTACTTCTGGAACAGGTCAAGAAAGCTCGTATCTACACCAAGTTGGATTTGAAAGGGGCATACCATCTGGTGCGCATGAGGGACGGAGACGAGTGGAAGACCGCCTTTAAGACCAGGTTCGGCCTTTTTGAGTACCTCGTCATGCCGTTCGGTCTGTGCAACGCCCCGGCAGCCTTTCAGTACTTTTTGAATGAGGTATTCAGAGAGGAGTTGGATATCTACGTGGTCGTATATATCGACGACATCCTCATCTATTCGTCCAGTGTGGAGGAGCACGTACACCACGTCAAAGCTGTGCTCCAAAAGCTGAGGGAAAACATGCTGTTTTGTAAACTCAGCAAGTGTGACTTCCACGTCACATCTGTGGAATTCCTCGGAGTGATGCTGAGTCCAGAGGGACAGGAGATGGCAGAACGAAAGATCAAGGCGGTGAAAGAATGGCCGGTGCCCCAAAGCGTGAAGGACGTCCAAAGCTTCATTGGCTTCGCCAACTTTTACAGGCGGTTCATAGACGGATTTTCAGGAGTGGTGGCCCCAATCACACAGCTACTGAGGAAGTCCAAGGAGTTTGTCTGGTCCCCTGAAGCGAACAAAGCCTTTGAGGCCCTGAAAAGCGCCTTTGGTAAGGCGCCGGTGTTGGCTCACCCCGATCCGGATCTCCCCTACGTGGTGGAAGCGGACGCGTCGGATGTGGCGCTGGGGGCTATCTTGTCCCAACGCAACCACGACACAGGGGTGCTTCATCCCGTTGCGTACATGTCCCGCAAACTCAACGACGCCGAACGCAACTACCATATTGCGGAGAAGGAGCTTCTCGCAATCAAGGACGCCTTCACCGAATGGAGGCATTGGTTGATGGGGGCAAGACATGTGGTATCGGTGTACACGGACCATCGGAACCTACAGTTCATGACGGCCACTAGACACCTTTCTCCCAGGCAGCTGCGGTGGATGATCTTCTTTGCGGGGTTCAACTTCCGCATCACATATCGGCCGGGGACGGAAAATCGAAAGGCGGACGCCCTGTCCCGTCAATCTGCAGTTAAGGAACCATTGCCTGCGACCGAGCGTTCCATCATTTCCCCGAGGATGGTATTGGGGGTTATCCAACCGGATACTTTCCTGAGGGGAATAAAGAGAGGGATCAGGTCATTCGCATGGCGGAGGTGGCTCCTCAGTCACAGAGAATGGCAGCTGAAGGACGGGATACCCCTGAAGGGCAGGTGCCTATTGATACCCACGCCTAGGCTAAGGAAACAAGCATTCATCTGGTGCCATGACTCTCCATGCGCAGGTCATTTGGGCTTTGAAAAAACGGTGGCTAGCATGGGACGGAATTTCTGGTGGCCAACCATGAGAGTGGATGTCAGGAGGTGGGGACAGGAGTGTCCTACGTGTGCTACCATGAAGGCCGACCATGGCCGAACCCAAGGGCTCTTACATCCACTTCCGACCCCGGATAGACCATGGGATAGCATATCACTGGACTTCGTGGTGGGCCTACCGGTAGACCAGGGGATGACGGCAATACTGGTGGTGGTGGATTACTTGACGAAAATGGGGCACTTCATCCCCTGCAAGAGAGTCCCTACGGCCGGGGAATTGGCGTCACTACTCCTAAAGAATGTGGTACGACTGCATGGATTACCTGGGGTGATCGTGTCGGACCGGGGGTCGCAGTTTACTGCGCAATTCTGGAAGACTTGGTGCACTGCGCTGCATGTTAAGACCGCCCTGTCCACCAGCTACCACCCTCAAACGGACGGCCAAACCGAGCGCCTGAACCAAACGCTCAAACAGTATCTGCGATGTTTTGTGGACCAGGGCAGGGAAGAATGGGTCGACTTGCTATGGGTTGCAGAGATAGCCTATAACAACGCCACTCACAGCTCCACACAGTCATCTCCGTTCTATAGCAACTATGGCCAACATCCCAGGTTCTTGCCATTTCTACATCCATTCAGAGAGGACAGGATTCCCGCCACAGCGGACAGGGTGGCACACATAAAAGACACATTGATGCGCTCAAGGGCTGTCCTAATAGAGGCCAAGAGAAAATACAAGGCTGCGGCAGATAGGAAGAGAAGGCCCGGGCCACTGTACCGCACTGGAGACTACGTCTGGATATCCACAAGAAACATGAGGTTTCGAAAGAACAGTGTGTTCCATCCCAAGTACATGGGCCCCTATCGAATTACCAAGTGTATGGGTCCCGTGAACGTGAAGGTGTGCTTGCCCCAGTCATTGCGGATACACCCTGTCTTTCATGTATCATTGCTCAAACCAGCACCCTCCAAGCCGTCTGGGACACCTCGGCCGGTATGCGTGGAGTCGGAGGTGGAGTATGAAGTGTCGGGCATACGGGCGTCCAAATGGCGCAGGGGGAAGCTGTGGTACCTGGTTGCGTGGAAAGGCTATGGCCCGGAGGAGCATTCATGGGAACCGGCTGAAGGGGTTCATGCTCCGCGCTTGGTCTCCTTGTTCCATCGGCGTTTTCCTGCCAGCGCTGGACCCGTGGGGAGCCGCTGAGAGGGAGGATGTACTGTCAAGAATTCCTGTCATACGAGGGGAGGAAAACGGTAACCAGCGAAAACGGACTACATCTCCCAGGATGCTTAGCGGTTGAGAGGTTATGTAAACAGGAGAGCTGTTACATAACTCAAGGAAAACACGCCCTTATGTAAACAGGAGAGCTGTTACATAACTCAAGGGAAACACGCCCTTATGTAAACAGGAGAGCTGTTACATAACTCAAGGAAAACACGCCCTTATGTAAACAGGAGAGCTGTTACATAACTCAAGGGAAACACGCCCTTATGTAAACAGGAGAGCTGTTACATAACTCAAGGAAACACGCCCTTATGTAAACAGGAGAGCTGTTACATAACTCAAGGAAAACACGCCCTATAAAGGGAGGAACCGGGAGGTACAACGCTGTCGGATATTGTGTTCACACCGACGTACCTGCTTCGTGAAGAGCAGTGTTCCGGAGTGGTGCTCCAGTAAGGCAAGAACGGAGGTAGGTCGAGTCGTTACTCCCTGGGCCGTGTCTTGCCCCATCGTCACCTGTGAAGGACCCGGAAGCTCTACCGGTCAACCATTGAGCTTCGCTTTTTGACTCGGCTGAGTCCAAGCGCAGTGGCGCTTTTGCTGGTTGGAGTCGTAACTCCCAGCCCGACCAGAGACACAGGGACTGCCAGCTGTAACGCACACCAGGAGGTGTTTGCCGCGTTACAGACTCGGAAGTCCACAGGATCGATCGAGCGGCTGCTCTCGGTTCAGTCTTCTTGCTTGTGATTGGGGTATCGGTGACGCATCACCAGGAGGTGACTCCGCGTCCCGGTGCAGTCTGAGGAAGAGGTTGAGCGGCTGCTCCCTTCAGGTAGAGACCCCGGCTGGGTGTTTCCCTGACTCCTCGATTCTCCCCAACACTCTTCGTGCCCCTCACAGCCTACCGATTGGCATTGTCGGCCATTTCATTTCTGCCCTCTGTTGGCATACGCCGGGACCGGCGTATATGCAGAGGACGGTTAGGACCATCCGTGCTGTGGGCTGGTACCGTACTTAGCCTGGAGGATTCCAGTGACTATAACTTTTGTTTATTCTTTGTATTATATTTGCCTTCATTAAAACAACTAACCCTTCACTAGTGGTTGCGTCCTCATTGTCGTGTCTGTTAAACGATCCTGAGACGTTCAGGGCGTTACACAAACAAACATGGTGTGAGTTCTTGAAAGACACGATGAATTCTAAATGTTGCCTGCACTAAAGAAACGATATAGTTTATGCGAAGTGTGTGATGACTTTTGCGAGAGTGTATCTTGCTGCAGGAAAAAGAAAAACAAGAGTTACCATATTAGTTGATGAATGTTACGGTAACTTTTTCGAAAGTGTTGAGCTCATGGTTTTGACAATAACATTCAGTGTGCATGAAAAATTGTACATGATAAGCATTTCAGGGTTTCAATTACTGAGGTTGCTGTTGATGCCAGAAATTAGATTATTAAGGAGGGAAATAAATACTCATACCAACTTAATACATCTAATACGGGTAGGTCAAGGCCAGTGGCGGCTGGTGGATTTTGAAAGTGGTGAGCGAAAAATTATGTACCCTATTGCAATAAGCGAGAAAGCAAAGCGAGTGAGCCCGAACTTGAAAAGGAGGGTGCGGGGGGGAGTTCTCCCCCGCACAAAAATTTTGAAAAAAAATTTATTCAAATGGTGGATTTTACACCACATATTTACTGCAAATTGTTGAAAAAAGGGGGATCCAAATATAGCATTTTGAAGCACAAGTGTGAAGAAAACATTAGAATCAAATTAAAAAATGTGCCCAATCCTCAAACTGGTCTGCTTGCAAAATGAACCCCAAGCTAAGCACATACAACCAACGGAAACAGGCCCTCTAAGAGTTTCCTACCTGTAACACATCTCTGAACCACCTATGTTTTCTTTGTATATAATAATGAAAATGCTGCAGTTTGTTCTTATTTATCTTATGCAACTTACAACCATTGACAAAGCCTATAGTCCTTGCTGGTTGTAGGTTTAATGTCACTCGTATTATATATCTGGAGGCAATGACAGAAGAAGTACAATACCAGTGGGTATTTCTCACAGAAAACTATAACTAGTGTGAAGCTCAGCTTTACAGTCTCTTAAGCTTCACGCTAGTTATAGTTTTCTGTGAGAAATTTCGAGGTTGCAAGAAGAAATGTTTGGCAATTCTCAAATCTATAAAAAAAATCACTAGACACCATGTAGTACAACAAGACAGAACATAGTACCCAGCAAAGCATATGAACCAGTGGCGACTGGTGACATTCGAAAGTGGTGAGGCGTAAACATTCGGGATGAGTGACTTATGGCGAGCGAGTATAGCGAGCAAGCCCGACAGTCCCAAAGGGGGGTTTGAGATTTTTTTAAAAAAAGAGTGGACAAATGGTGTATTTTCAAGCAAACTTGAGAAAGCAAGAAGGTAAATACGTCAATTGTGAAAGTGTAGTTATGAAATCATTAAAGAGATTTCATATAATGATGTAGGTAGCTGCTTATTCAGTATAAGCAGAGAACTTCAGAACAGACTTTGAAATAGCAATGCTGAGTTCAAAACCATTGGCTTAAGCAAAGGCCACATTTATTATGAGATCATTGAGTATTGTAAGTGCACAGTTACCTTACCTAGAGTATTCTAGAATGTTACTCTGACAGTGGGTAGTGATTGTACTAAATATCCACAACGTCAGTACAAAACAATTCAAGCCTCAAACGTACGAAGGTGCAAATAACAAAACAAACACACAAGCTGTGTTTTGATCAAAACAAAACAGCCACCACCGACCATACTACCACGAAAAAACGGAAACTATGGGCCATATTCTCAAGGAGCTATCTCAGAGTTAACGTCACTTTAGCGCAGCCAAAGTCATGATAAATTTATATCCCCATTCACAAGCTGGTGCTAACAGCCCATAGTACCAGTTTTCCGGCGATAGCAACCGCAAAAAACATCGCCACAGATGACACTGGCAACTATCGCTAATGAGGTGCAGAGTAGGTGTTCCCATGCAAAACGCTGCGACAACACCACTCCACAACATTCTCAACCACCAGCCATATTGGCGATCCAACCACAAAACATGCGATAAGGCGCGCTAGCAGCAGGAAATTAACACCTGCTCTGACCTGGTGTAAAGTCGGACGGCAGCCGGCACCACAAAAGGGAGCCCAGTCCACAGCCACACCTGAAGAACACCAGATGCCATGGAGCTAATCATCATTCAGCTCGGAGCCCCAACAGGCCCACAACATCCACCGCCACCACCCCCAGGCCCGCCACTACCTCCCGGACCCCGCGCACCCCTCCCAGACCACCACAGAGGCACCTCAGACACAGGCCACGGACCTTCCGAAAATGCACCAGCCTCACAGACATGACACCAGAGTGAAATAGCAATGCTGAGTTCAAAACCATTGGCTTAAGCAAAGGCAACATTTATTATGAGATCTTTGAGTATTGCAAGTGCACAGTTACCTTACCTAGAGTATTCTAGAATGTTACTCTGACAGTGGGTAGTGATTGTACTAAATATCCACAACGTCAATACAAAACAATTCAAGCCTCAAACATACGAAGGTGCAAATAACAAAACAAACACACAAGCTGTGTTTTGGTCAAAACAAAACAGCCACCACCGACCATACTACCACGAAAAAAGAAAACTATGGGCCATATTCTCAAGGAGCTATCTTAGAGTTAAAGTCACTTTAGCGCAGCCAAAGTCATGATAAATGTATCTCCCCATTCACAAGCTGGTGCTAACAGCCCATAGCACCAGTTTTACGGCAATAGCAACTGAAAAAAACTTCGCCACAGATGACACTGGCAACTATCACTAATGAGATGCAGAGTAGGTGTTCCCATGCAAAATGCCACGACAACACCACTCCACAACATTCTCAACTACCAGACATATTGGTGATCCAACCACAAAACATGCGATAAGGCGCGCTAGCAGCAGGAAATTCACACCTGCTCTGACCTGGTGTAAAGTCGGACGGCAGCCGGCACCACAAAAGGGAGCCCAGTCCACAACCACACCTGAAGAGCAACAGATGCCATGGAGCTAATCATCATGCAGCTCGGAGCCCCAACAGGCCCACAACACCCACCGCCCCCAGGCCCGCCACTACTTCCCGGACCCCCCCGCACCCCTCCCAGACCATCACAGAGGCAGCTCAGACACAGACTGCGGACCTTCCGAAAATGCACCAGCCTCACAGACATGACACCAGAGTATGTAATTGCCCACTACAGGCTCAAAAGGACAATCATCCTCCACATCCTGAACATCATTGCCCACAGGCTGACTGTACCAACACAACCAACATCCCACTTCAGACAAAGCTGCTGGCTGTGCTGCACCTGTTGGCCTCTGGTACCTTCCATCCAACAACTGCCAGAGTCGGAGGGGTCTCACAGCCAGCCCTATCCAAGTTCCTCAAATCTGTGCTGGATGCCATCATCAGCTTGGTACCCCAGTACCTATACTTCCCACACACTGAGCAGGAACAGCTGGAGACCAAGCAAGGCTTCTATGCCATAGCTGCATTCCCGCACGTGTTGGGGGCAATTGACTGCACACATGTCCTACTTGTGCCCCCTGTTGACACTGCACACAATTACCGCAACAGAAAGCACACGCATTCCATCAATGTGCAGGCAATAGTGGACCACCGGGGACTCTTCACCAATGTCGTCGCCAACTACCCAGGCAGTGTGCATGGTTCCTACATCTTCCGCCAGTCCATCATGAACCGGCGCTTCCAGGATGGCACCTACGGAAATGCCCTGCTCATTGGTAAGTACCAAATGACCACGCCACACACCTCAACTCCACAATCGCGCAACTCACAGCTCTGGAAATGCACATGTTACAAACTGACATGCAACATGCCAAACAACATGCCAACCTACCAGACATGCCAGCACAACTTACTGTGGTAACCTGGGCTAGCCATGTACATGAGCCACCAACGGCATGTCACATCAGCCACTTAATAGCAGATTGTGGGGAGAGGTGGGAACATGGCATGTGCAACGGAGGCAAGTGACCCATTAATAAGCATGTACACAATGCCAAGTGTGGCGTGGATGTGCTGGCCTGATTTCAGTATGTATAACACACACATATCCATGTAGACACACGGCTGGTGTATGGAGTGTAGTGGACAGTGGATGCAACCATGTCACCCCAACCAGTGTGGAAGATCCTGGAAATGTAGCTTGTTACGTCCCCCCTGTAAGCGTGAGAGAAGTGGGCTGGCCCGGCGTACGACAGTACTGCGTAGGGGTGTGGCTCCTACACACGTGGATCTGGGTGTGATTCAGTGTGGGGCTTGACAAGGTTGTGGCTGATGCGTGTGTCTCTGTTGTAGTGTTTGCACCACCCATCACGCAATCGACAATGTTGCTATGTGGCATGTCCCTGGTGAGTGTGGTCGGCCGAAGGGGTACGTGGGGTGAGCATGCACGCTGGGTCAGGGATCACACATGCCAACTGTTGTGTGTGTCGCTATTAGCGCAGCATGAGCCAAAGATGTACCCTCAACTGCATGTCGAGTTCAGCCAGGTAGGTGCTCTACATCTGTGTCAGCCCTGTCCTTGCAATGAGCCTCCGCACACATGGCCGGGCACTTTCTGCGCAGCATCATCACTGTGTCATACTCTGGCCTGTAGACATGTGCAGACAGGCATGTCAATGGTATGCCGTAGGGGGTGCATGTGATGTAATCTCGCTACTCACACTAGTGAATGTGCTCGGGGGGAGGTGCAGCAGTGAGGCTACGTAGTACACAGTGATGCAGCTCATTTGCAACACGCAGTACATGTCAAACGGGAAACACTAAGTCACACATATCACACACCAATGAACCAGTGAGCCTGCCAACACATGTTGCAGTATGTAGTCGTGACTCATGTCTCTCTGCACTGTCACAGGTGACCAAGGATATGCGCTTGGATGATGACACCCCTCCGAGCCCCGAACACACAGGCCCAGAGGCAGTACAATTTGGCCCACAAACGCACCAGGAGCATCGTGGAACACACATTTAGCGTGTTGAAATCACGTTTGAGGTGCCTGGACGTCACAGGTGGTAAGCTCCTGTACAGCCCAGACCTTGTGTGCAAGATGATCATTGCATGTTGTGTGCTGCACAACATATGTGTACACAGCAAAGCCCCATGGATACGAGTGCCAGATGCACCGGACGATGATGATGAAGATGAGGCAAGTGGACCACACCCCACTGCAGCCGCAGCAGGAATAGCCCATAGGGACTACATCATTGACAGTTTCTTCTCTGGTTGACGTCACATTGTGCGGGTCCTTCTCAGTAATGGCACAGTACGTTGACTGCCACAGGCACTGCATGTGCTAATAAAAGCATTCAGATACACATTCCCTGCGTGCATGTCACTCATCTGTACAGGCACTTCACTCAGACAGGTGTGGGTGCGACATGTTGTGCTGTCAATTGAGGGATTTCTTGATGGATGGTGGGTGTGTCACCTCTGTGCAGTGAGGCTGTTTATGGTGTCACGTATTCTAACTGCCAGTTCTGTGTGTCAAAGTTGTTAGAGTATCCCACTTTTCGGAGTTTCACATGTGTCCATATCATTCCATTTTGGCTGTCATTTGTGGTCAACAGGGATTCGTTTGTGCTCTGATATGTGCCGCCATGATGCAGGGATGCACCCTGTGACTCAAGACCCACGACATGGGCAACATGTGCGTAAAGGGGAGTCACGGCCCCTGCATTGGTCCGTGCTTTCATTCTTGTCTCGTCATGTACATTGCACACCAGTGTGCAAGGGGTGTTGTTTGTCCCTCTGCAATGTGAGGGGGAGATGCGGTTTCACAGTGTGTACCATGTTTGTTTCCGGATTTGCGCAGGTTACATACTGAATGCATGTCTATGTGCATTGTGGCTGATTGTGGGGAAAGGCCTATCTGATTTGGACAATGGTCATTTGTTCTGCATCACAGCTGTGGGGTTGTGCTTGTAGGTTGTCATCTCATGGTTTGTTTACTCTGCTGTTATGTTGCATTTTCCTGCCAGACACGTGGTATTTGCAGGTCGATCGCTGGTTTTCGGTGCTTTTTGTACTGCGATTGGCCTCATCGCAGGATTTATTGTGTTTCGCATTTTTGCGGCGTGGCATTGGGCGATGGACTGCAATGTTGTAGGTTGTCTTAAGTAACATTTGCGATGGTTAACACACATTCTTGAGAATATGCGCCTATTGGTGCTATCCCATGAAATCTGTTACTAAGGCCTGTGAAGTGGTTTATGACCAGACAAATGGCTTGAATGTTATTGCTTGCATTCCAGAGTGCGCCTGCTTGTAGGCTGCAAACCATTTGTCAGGCCATAAAGATACTGATAGCAAGAACACAAGGTTTAGGAGGACGGGCTGTAAGCCATGACTAATAAACTATCCAGTAATATGATCACCCATCTCTCTTATGGTGGGCTTTTACACAACAGGACCTTAGTCGCCACTCACCTCCACTATTAACACTGTCCACCCTCTCTATGTCCTTGCCTTTTCACCTCAGCTCAAAGTTCTCCAATACAGAGATTGCCCTGAGTCTGATATTACACCTCTGAGACACGATTCCAATAGCTAGCGCAAGGATCTACTCGCTACCCAGGACTAGCATCACTACACGCGGCAAGCATGCATAGTTATTTACTGGTCCAGTAACTAGAGCAGGCCCAAGGACAAATATCAATGCCCAGTACCCAAGAATGGTACATCAGACGAGTTGCTTGGATTCAACCACATGCAGTGCAAAAGGCGCCAAAAAATGGAAATGTTCAGCCTCACAGCACTTTATAACACTGCACAATAAATTAACACCAACAAACTTGACAACCGGATGTCTGCACTTCTCTTCCAGCAGCTGCTTTTTGCATTTTGATCGTCATACTCTTCCCCATTGCTCTGGGCCTCCACTGCAGACTTCACCCTTAACCCTTCTCCTCCGAAGCGAAATGAAGATTTCACAAATTTTGAGGGGCTGAGATTTCTAAATAAGAGCTGGAGGGGCCTGCCCGAGCCTCGGGCGCTGAAACTTCATTGTCTGGCGCCGTGGCGCGCATAGGACTCACGAATAGCTCCTCATGCATCTGGTGAAATGTATTCTTTTATTTAAAAAAATTACCTCTCATTGACAAATAAGGGTTTTGCAGCCAGCTAAAAATTGTAACTCCAAACTGTTCCAGTATGTTTCATGCATCCAAGCATCCCAGAAACATGGTTTCACAACAGTGAATTTGTGTTTAAATTATACTTAAAGTCTCCGTACTGCACATTTCTGAATTCACCTTTCTCACCTTCAGCTGTCCTGTTTCCGTTCAAACTAATTTTGCTTTTGGGAATTGGCCTCACCAGGCGTGTTTTCTTGCACGGCGGTTGTAAAACCTCTCAGCGTGGACTCTTGCACCTAGCTAAGTAACCGCAGTTTTAATTTTGAAATAAAATGTTTTTGTACTGGCTCACATCCCGCAGTGTGGCCGCTAAGAGCTCTCTGGGCGCCCGAAGGTCGACTCTCGTGTTCTTGTAGTGGAGGGGGGCACAGTCCTATGAAAAGATCGCTTTACTTGTGAAAATGCAGATATGCTTACTAAGGGACAGATTCGCGTTCCTCATTTACAGCCAAATAATCCAACAAAACTAATTTCAGGCAGTCAGAATTTCTGCAGAGTTTCGCGCTGAAAGCAGTCACTGGTCAAGTCTGTGCAGACTCGATTCCTGCTTCCCACCTGCCACACCCTTTCCCAACTTGTCACAGGTTGGGGTCCCACCCATGCCCTGTAACGAGTTGGGGAAGGGTGGGGTGCCAATGCTCTCTACTCTCTGATTGACGAGGAGGCTTAGCCACACCGGGCTTTCTTTTCGCCTCCACGCTATCAGGGGGTGGAGACTGGGCCCTGAAGCTAGGTCTTTGCCGATCTGATGACCTCACAGGCTTCAGGGCTGTGAGGTTGTCAGCCCGGCAATAAATTTGGCTTCATTTTGGCCTGCCCGGGGAGCAAGCATTGCAGAGTCACGTCACGTGACACTGGTGACGTGACTGTGTTCACAACATCAGCTTCACATTGTCCAGCTGGTGTTGGTAAGTGGGGAAGACAGTGCCGGACTTAAATAAAAAATTACAAAAGGGGGATTTTTTAAATAAAGTTCAATAAAGTTTGTTAAAACACTGATGAGCAGAAACGGGGGCGAGGTGATGAGCAGAAATGGGGGCGAGGCTGAGCCCCGACGCCCTACTTCAGAAACCGCCACTGGTCAAGTCACATTTCCCTAGAAACTCTGCTCCAACTCTGGTAGTTGTGGCACAATAAATGAGTTTGCTTTCAATTCAATTCAAAATCTTTATTCGGTTAATATACATAATAAACCATACAAGAACAACTGTAAAAATACATAGCTAAAAATGAGGATACAGATATCATATAGTACCATAATGCCATAATTCACAATTGCAAGTAGATCACACAATTCCATTCGCCTAACACCTGGATAACATAGGACAATACTGCATTGCATACTAAAATATCATAAAATTTAAACAGACAAAAAAGGCAAGTCTTTGGTTATTAAATGTCATATTTACAAATAATGATTTTGAAAACTGTTTCCTTTGATTAATATAGAATTTGCAAAAAAGTGTGTTGCGATGGAAAGGTCATCTGCATGGTAATGGACATGCACCCTTACCATGTGTACCCAACTGCACTGATGTCTGGATCCCCAATGCTGATTTTTGTTGTCTTAAGCGAACACAGATCATGTGTGTTCTCCATGACAGGTCTGTTTCATTGATTGCGTTCTTGTTGGACCATGAAGGGCGCCCAAAGCGCTACACTTATTGTGGTGGAAGGCTACTGCCTTCTTTAGGATCTAAAGGGTAACGAAGTTACCAAATTCTGATACAAATAAGAGTTGACTCAAAGTTCATTTGTTCACGATAGAGTGCTCTTTATGCTGTGTTGCAAATTTCACATGTTATATCAACAACGGTACCAACGGATATCCTCAATGCATTTCGGGTTGGAACCCTTCGTCAGGAGGAATCCTATAATAGAAATAGGAGATAATGTAGCATGTCCCATCGGGGATTCCATAAATCAAATAACTAATTAATAAAAGCGAAAGATGTCAGAGTCTCTAACCTAAAATAATGTGCAACCTATCCCATCCGGGATACCAAGTCTCTAAGTAAAACAGTAAACCACTAGAAGAAAGAAGCAAGAAACTTAAATGAGAAGAATCACCAAACGTGTTGAGTTGGACCCAAATAACCCGCTGTATTCGGTTTAACGCGTGTAAACACCAAAGAGTGCACCAGAATATTCTCGGTAACGGCAGCATACGAAGTGAAATGAAACCATGCTCCAAAGTCGGATAGGATAATTAGTTAGAAAAGTTACCTCGGTTCACTCGTTAGACGGGCATCATCTAAATGCTCCGATCCGGAAGGATGTTACTGTGCGCGTAACCATGTTAAGTATAGGAAGCAAGTGGTAGACAGAAAAAGAGGACTGGAAATATATCGGCCATCTTGGAAAAGGAAAAGGAGCCTAGAGATTCGACGATGTCAAACCATGAATATGTCAGGAGTCGATAAGAATAAATCGGTAGAAAAGATGTGTGTGTTTGAAAGTGGGTTAAGATAAAATGGTTACGATGTAACTAATGACGAAATGTGAGTTCAATATGTTAGTTCGAAATACCGTGTATGGTTTGAGAGAAGTTGTGTCAGGAACAATAAAGTTATAAAGAATCAGAAAAAATTAGAGAAAAAATTAGAGAAAAACAATTAGAGAAAAAAAAAAAATTAGAGAGAAAGAAAAAATTAGAGAAAAAAATAGAAAAAATCAACAAGAGATCCAGGAATGATAGAACGTAATTAGGAATAAAATGAAAAAAAGATAACACATAAAGAAGGGAGTCGGTTGAAAGTGAATAAACAGGTCGAAAAAAGGAACACATAAACTTAACATTGAGAAAATTAGGTGTCATTCAAATGAAACTAGGCATGGATTATTTAAACATTTGTACATTCTCGCAGGCATCTATACAAAGTCAAATAAAGCAACAGAGTTCGAGGCAGTCATTCAGTCCAAGGGGTACCATGGAGTTCATTTTGTATATCCAAGATATTTCTCTTTGGATCAAAAACATTTTTTTGTTGTCACATCCTTCTCTTAATGGAACTGTCTCACACACTAGGAAGCGCAATTGGCTGATGTTGTGTTTGTGTTCATTGAAGTGTACAGCTACTGTGGATTTAGGGTTGTTATTGCGAATGTTGCTTTTGTGTTCATTTAGTCGGGTTTTCATTTTTCTTTCAGTTTTCCCAATATACGGCAGGCCGCATGGACACTTTAACATGTAAACAACGTTTTTGGAATCGCAAGTCGCTGAAACGAAAAGTTTTATATTATGGCCCTTGGTTGGATGCTGTATGCTGTTGCCTGTAATGATATTGTTACAGTTACCACAATTGTGGCAAGGAATGGTACCCTTGTGTTGGGAAAAAACCTGTGGGGAGCATGATGGTTTTAGTAACTCCATGAAATTTTTGCTCCTTTCGTAGGCAAACAACGGTTGATCCGAAAAGATCTGGTTAACCAGATCTTTTCGGATCAACTTTTCGTTTCAGCGACTTGCGATTCCAAAAACGTTGTTTACATGTTAAAGTGTCCATGCGGCCTGCCGTATATTGGGAAAACTGAAAGAAAAATGAAAACCCGACTAAATGAACACAAAAGCAACATTCGCAATAACAACCCTAAATCCACAGTAGCTGTACACTTCAATGAACACAAACACAACATCAGCCAATTGCGCTTCCTAGTGTGTGAGACAGTTCCATTAAGAGAAGGATGTGACAACAAAAAATTTTTGATCCAAAGAGAAATATCTTGGATATACAAAATGAACTCCATGGTACCCCTTGGACTGAATGACCGCCTCGAACTCAGTTGCTTTATTTGACTTTGTATAGATGCCTGCGAGAATGTACAAATGTTTAAATAATCCATGCCTAGTTTCATTTGAATGACACCTAATTTTCTCAATGTTAAGTTTATGTGTTCCTTTTTTCGACCTGTTTATTCACTTTCAACCGACTCCCTTCTTTATGTGTTATCTTTTTTTCATTTTATTCCTAATTACGTTCTATCATTCCTGGATCTCTTGTTGATTTTTTCTATTTTTTTCCTCAAATTTTTTCTTTCTCTCTAATTTTTTTTTTTCTCTAATTTTTTCTGATTCTTTATAACTTTATTGTTCCTGACACAACTTCTCTCAAACCATACACGGTATTTCGAACTAACATGTTGAACTCACATTTCGTCATTAGTTACATCGTAACCATTTTATCTTAACCCACTTTCAAACACACACATCTTTTCTACCGATTTATTCTTATCGACTCCTGACATATTCATGGTTTGACATCGTCGAATCTCTAGGCTCATTTTCCTTTTCCGAGATGGCCGATATATTTCCAGTCCTCTTTTTCTGTCTATCACTTGCTTTCTATACTTAACATGGTTACGCGCACAGTAACATCCTTCCGGATCGGAGCATTTAGATGATGCCCGTCTAACGAGTGAACCGAGGTAACTTTTCTAACTAATTATCCTATCCGACTTTGGAGCATGGTTTCATTTCACTTCGTATGCTGCCGTTACCGAGAATATTCTGGCGCACTCTTTGGTGTTTACACGCGTTAAACCGAATACAGCGGGTTATTTGGGTCCAACTCAACACGTTTGGTGATTCTTCTCATTTAAGTTTCTTGCTTCTTTCTTCTAGTGGTTTACTGTTTTACTTAGAGACTTGGTATCCCGGATGGGATAGGTTGCACATTATTTTAGGTTAGAGACTCTGACATCTTTCGCTTTTATTAATTAGTTATTTGATTTATGGAATCCCCGATGGGACATGCTACATTATCTCCTATTTCTATTATAGGATTCCTCATGACGAAGGGTTCCAACCCGAAATGCATTGAGGATATCCGTTGGTACCGTTGTTGATATAACATGTGAAATTTGCAACACAGCATAAAGAGCACTCTATCGTGAACAAATGAACTTTGAGTCAACTCTTATTTGTATCAGAATTTGGTAACTTCGTTACCCTTTAGCGCTGTGCGCACAGAGGGACACTACCCAGGATGGGACAGTGCAACTATCGTTATTAACCGACCTTGGTTCAGGGGTCGCTCCTCTTGCAGCACGCCACTACCTGTTAAGATTTATCTACATTTAGAAAAAACTGGTGTGCGTGATATCTCAACTTCTTCTTTAGGATCTAAGCACCACAAGCGAGGTGGTGGCAGCATACCATATAGTGATCAGTAGCAGTGAACAGGTCCTTTTTAACTTGTGTGACTGAATTGAGGCCTACAGCCTCACTCACTATTAAATGTTCAGCTGCTACTTGCTTAGTTCACCGTTGTCTCCATCAGGAGAATGGGAAGTGCTGCCCAGTGCAGTATGTGTATCTACATTGGGTGTATGAGTGCCTGGAGGAGGGTGTCATACAGAGACAATGCAGTACTGAGTAATGTGTGCATAGTGTATGCATGTGCTGGAGTGCATGGGCCTATGAGTGGTACATTACATGAAGGATGCAGTGCTGGGCAGTGCACACATGTTGAATGCAAGTGCTGGAAGTATGTGTGCCTCTGAATGCTGCAGTCCATGGAGGATACAGTTCTGTGCAGAGTGTGTATGCTGTATACAATAATGTATATGTGCTTGTGGATATTCCAATAAACGGAGGGCCATGGGTGCCATTTTGGAAGACCAAGGCCTGTATGGTACAATTATGGAGTGGAGGTAGAGAGATCCCCCTTGACAGATTTGTGGATTGCTGCATTTCTGTAAACTGGGTGAGGCACACACTGGGGAGGCAAGGACCAGGCCTCTCCTCTACACTTCAAAGGGGTTCTCTTTGATTGAGTTAGAGGCCACAAGGAAGGGACATGAGCACATCTCAGGAAGGAGATAGGGCTCATAAGATAATCATAAACAGTAGAGCTAGAGGCCATGGGCTAACCTTTTTATGCACATATCACTGTGCCTGGCCTCCAGGTGTGAACTCCAGTCACTACCATGACCTGTGTTGTTGAACTATCAGTTTTGGAGACATCCAGGAGCAGATCTTCCATTAGAGCGGTGGAGCATTCCCCTGCTAACTATAATGTTCCCATGCCCCAGAGATGAAAAATAAAATGGTAATAATTAATAATGTTATTTTATTGCCATTTTATTTTTCGCCAACCCATCCCGAACAGAGTATCTGGGCAGGGTCACTGCTGCACCACGGAGGAGTGGTGGGCTGGCTGTGCACTTTGGTTTAAAATGTGCATGTCTCCTTGGCCGGTCCTCTTTCGGCAGCCAGCCAGACATCTGCATTTTAAACCTTCCAATCCAGCTGTCCTAGACAGCTGGCAGCTAGGTTAGAGGAAGCACAGGCCTTCACTGCCCTTGAGAGCGCTGAATGAGTCTTCTCCCTCCAGACCAGCACCAGGATTGGTTAAGGGAGTTGGCTGGAGCCCGCACTGGAGCCTGGACAAGACTGGAGCGAGGAGGACATTTCGTGGAGCAAGGTAAGTGATTATTGTTGTCTTAATTGTATTTAAATATTTGTGTTGTATATTTTTGTCCCCTTTCAAAACTGCCCACTATTCCTACTCCACCAGAACAGCAGGCAGTATTTTCTCTACGAACACCGGGACCTCGGGTAGTCTTGAGAAGTTATAATAATTTATAAAGGGTGGCTTTGCGCTTGGCACATAGGCACAAGGATTCCACACGTTATGTTTGATGATGAAACTCCAGTCCCTGGGAAATGGTCGGAACAGGTGCTCAGAAAGCCAAATGTTCTAATATTTGTGAGTTTTCCTATTGAAAATGATTGGATATTTCTCGTGGCTGTGGCAGTCCCCGCAGACAAATTGCACCGTTTTCTGTTTACTGTTTCCTTGCTTTACATTGCTATGATGGTCCGCCATTGGATCATTTCTTGTAGAAGAGTGTCGCCTAGTGTTAAAATGGATATTTCCAATGTGCACTGCGATCTGAAGGGAGAGAAGAAACTCAAGCCCAGGAAAATGTTTTATAGACGGAGAACAATCGACATAGTCACTGGCTGATCTTTGTGTACATAAAGATCACCAGCACTGCATCATTTGTGACAGGCCCCCAAATCGCCCGGCCTTAAACCTGGCATTTGTTTTCTTTCTGACCGCTGGGAACACGGCACGGGGGGTCATTATTGACAAGGGGGCTTAGTTAAGCTCATTTGTTGTTTTGTGGTTTAGTGGAAGGTGGGAGGGATTGTATTCTTTGTGAAAGTAACAAGCTGAATTGTTGACAACAAAAGGGCCAATTCCGCAGGTTTGAGGCCTTACGGGCCTCATTGTTGGTTTCAGTTTCGACTGGCTGATTAGGATTCATCCGGTCGGAATTGAAACCAGCAGGTCATTCTGGCTGGATTCCGACAGGTTTATGGAGCCCGTCGGCCAGTCAGAGGCCGGCCCGTAATCCCAAAGGGCGGCCTTTCCACCCTTGGGATTATGATTCTTGACCTCTGGCAGGCTTTCCATGCCAGGCTTTCCGACATGGAAAGCCTGTCGGAGTGCAAGTATGCGGGCCCCTAGGAGGGTTTCCTTGCCTCTGGGGCTTCCTGTTTTTGCCTGCCATGGGGTGCAGGGATTAACACCATTTCCCTATGGATGCATGTACTGCGGCTGGTTTACGGCCGTAACACATGTTCCCATTGGGAAATGTTAGAATGCAACCGAACAGTGTTCGGTTGCATCCTAATCAGGAGGTCGGGACTGCCGACCGGAGGTCGTCGGTCCCATTTCCGAGACGGTGTCCACCCGACCTCGTAATAAACCCATAGTGTGAAATCCTGGGGATCGTCATGGACTAGTCCTTATTTATGGCATTTTCCACGTATAATTTGCAGCATAATCCATGGACTTAATTATTTTATAATATAGGCGCCTTACATGTAGGAGCGATGGCAGAGGGACCACCACCACCGCCGGGCCGGCGGTCCCTCCGCCATCTGGCTCCCATTTCCCCCGCCACATTAGGATGGCGGTGGGAATCGCTTAGTGACCGCGGCGGTCACAAGGACCACCCTCCACGCTTCCACCACGGCAATCGTCACAATTGCCTGGCGGAGCGGTCAGCATGTGTGAAATGGCGGCAGTGCCTAGCAGGCACCGCCTGCCAGAATACAATGCTGGCGTCAGCCAGCCTTTCCATGGCGGTTCCACCCCCATGAAAAGGCTGGAGCAGGCTGAGTTCTGGGGACCATTGCTGGCCCCCTCTGTGTGGGGGGAGGGTCTATATGCATTGGGGGGTACCCATGGTACCCCCTACATTTCCATGCACAAGGTGGTAGGCACCGCGTGGTGCCTGCCACGCTGTGCATGGAAATGCACCACGTGGCATTTGTGCATTGCGCACAGTGCTGCAGCCAGCAGCACCGAACGCAATGATCAGGGGACAGGATACGCCCGCCATAGTGGCGGGCACATCCTAATACACTCAGCGGGTCCGCTGCCTTGCTGGCGGGCGGTCCCAGCTCCGCAGCGATGGCGGGCGGACTGATGTCCGCCCGCCATCGTAATGTGCCCCATAGTCTATAACAAGACAATCTTTGAGACTAGCCTTGGTAAATGAGGTCTTAGTTTTAGTAAACGTTGCATACCAAAAGAGCACCAATTTTGAGTAAAAGTAATCTTCAATATGGGGAAGTCCTACATCTTTGTGAATGATAGACTTTGGTATTGATTGTGGCACTGCAAGTCATTGTCTTGATATTTTATTCCCCTGCCTTTGTTGGACCATGGTGTTACCAAAACCCACAAGCAGCCTTATACATTGCTGCCAAGAGACATTTACTTTTGTAAATAGCCAACATTTCTCTGGTTTGTACCTAGTTTGGTGGCAAACCTAAACACTCCTTTAGTGGTTCTCAGAAGAGTGGACTGGCTCACCCGTTTTTGGACCAACTATCACAAGAAGAGAACTCTAATACCAGATAGGAGAAATTTTGCACATTGGTGATGTCGCCGCCATGGAAAGGCCTTTTAAAATGCACATGATAATATGGATGGCTTGTCTGCTTTTTCCGCCGGGCCGGCAATCCGACTGGCGGAAAAGCGGCGGACAGTCTTTCCGTCCGCCGCGGTGCCCCTCGCCACACTTATATGGCGGGGTGACACAGGGACATTTGGCGGGCGAATCACCACCGCCGGGCCGGCAGATGCCACCGCCGGCCTGGTGGTGGCGATCTGCCCGTGATCCTAATAGGTCCCTTAGTGTCCAAAACCTTAGTATATATTAGAGTGGGGATAGTAATTGTTTCCCTTTAAGTGATATCAATATTTGTTTAGTTTGTTTGTAGTGAAGTTGTAATAGTAAGTATTAAATACTTTGTAACAGTTTCTTTGTATTGGTATGGTAACAAAGTTTTATATTTTTACTATTATTATGTTTAAATTGATACGTATAAAAAACACATACATATTTATTAATATTTTATTTTTAAGTAAACAACACTTATTGCAAGTTTTTAGTAGTTGTGCAATATATTTATTAAATACAAAAGTTGTCAATTTATTTGTAAATACATAACAATATTTTGTTATAGTTGTAAAACAAATACAGATTTTAATAGTTTTTATTTCATTTTCCATAATCTATATTTTCATATTTTTAGAGACGTACATTTTAAATATTTTTTTATCACTTTTATAAAGATTTTGTTATTTAGCATAACTATTATTAGCATATATTAAATACATTTATAAATGCTATAGTGTTATTTAATATATACTTAACAATTTGTAGTAATATTTACAACATTGTTTTACATGTGTAATATTTTCTACATTTTTAAACACTTTCTTAAACATTTTAATAGCATTTTTACTATTTTCCTGTTCATTCCTATGGGGAGCAAGCCTTTTTTAAAACTTTTATTAGACTGCCATTTTCTTCTACCGCTAATTATATTTTGTACTCTATTGGTGTTATTTTGGGTCATTTATGGAAGGTAGAAGTTGCGGTTGGGTGCTGTTGTTCTTCTGTAAAGGTAAGTTAATTTCTTTGTGTGTTTTAAGGTGTTTGTAAGGTGGAGGGAGGTAGTAAAGTTCTTTTAAAGATGTGTGCATTGTTGATACGTTTTGTGTGTGTTTTATTGCGTTTCTAATGCTATTTTGATTGTGTTGTTTAATCATGTTTTTTTAATTGAAAGTATATTGTTTTCTAAGGGCCTGATTACATGTTTGGCATCCCACTGCCGCCATAGCGTAGGTGTCGTTTTCACCACAGCCGATTAAGCGGTCCGCCACCATATTATGATGTTGTCGGATTGGTGTTCGAAAGACCGCTGGAGCACCGCTGACATTGACAGCCATTCCCCAAGTGCCAAGGCATTAGTCGGGGGATAGCACCTTTCATAGGCGGTACAGAGAAGTTTCACTACTGTCCGAATTACGAGTTGGCTTTCCGATGAGCCAACAGTGGCGGTGAGACTGCCTGCTTCGAGTCAACGGAATCTAAGGTTTTGGGGTGCATACCCACCCATTTCCTTTTTTTCCTTTCAGTCTTTGATATGGATCCCTTTCTCCAGGTCCCCCTTCACAGCAGCATCTTGACCCCGAAGCAAAGAACCCTTTGGGTGCCAAAATCCAGGTAACTCTGTGATGTTCTATTTCCCCTTTTGACTGGACTGGGCATATATGGGCCAGACTCCAGCAATGGGTAGTAGGTATTTTTTCACATGTGCCATGCATATGTGTGTATTCGACATGTGTGCAGCCAAAATATACACACATGCACCGACAAATATGAAAAATCAGACCGCCACTGGCCCATAGGGAACACCATAATATGGCAGGCGGGAGACCGCTGCCGTGGCGGTCTTCTGACCGCGGTGGTCTTCTTCCGACCGCCACCAGGGCTTCACAGCCATCAGACCACCAAACTCATAATCAGGCCCTAAATTATGTTTAGGATATGTGTTGCTAACTATTTTTGTACAGTTTAATTGTATGTATGTATTAATTTGGAAATGTAGTGTTTTGAACGGGAGGGTGTTTTATTTATTTGTTACAGGTTTCCATTTCCTAGGTGTCTCTAATGGAAGTTGGACATTCCGTTTTTTTGTAAGAAAATCTGAAATTGCTTTATTAGTAATCCGTTTTTAAAAATAGATTTCCTTGTTTTTCAGGTTTCCTGGAGCGGTTCTTTAAAAAAAATCTTTTCAGACTGTGGATTGCTTCGAAATATTAGTTTGTTTTTCCTTCATTTTTGCATTTTATCATAATTTTGAGTAATGATTGGTGGAATACAAATGTTTACTATGTAGATTTGGACAAAGATCTGCAGCTACAAAATCGTAAGTTTAATTTATTCTTTTGCTGTGGGTGGGAAATGTGATATGCTTTAAATAATGTTATGTAGATGCATTTAATTTGTTTCTTTGTTGAAAATATGTGTTGCATTTATTTAATCATGTACAGTTAGTTTGTTAGTTTTATTTGCTTAATAGTGTAATATATTTTTTTAATGCTAGTATTAATATTTTTATTATATCCGTGAGTAATGTTTATTTTAGTATTATTTATTCACTGATATAATAATAATAATAATAATATTTTATTAGTATTTAAAAATATATATTTGATTTTTCTGTTGTATTATATTGTAGTTTCTGAGGTTTGTGTTTCATAGGATAGATTTGGCTATTACTTCTAAGTAGTCTAGACCTTTGTTATTTATAAATATTTTTACTTCTGCATCTCATACATATTTTTAGTTTGTTTATTTAGGTTAGGGCAAATTTCGGCAACTGATTGTTCTATTTTAAGTTCTTGGTAGCGTTGTTGTTTTTGTAAAGCTTCTAGTAATTTGTATAGTGTAGGTTGAGTTCTGCCTACTGTGGATTGGAAGGCATTAGGTCATGCTTCCACTGCGCTGTTTGTTTTTTTGCTTCCCGTTCCAAGGTGCTGTCATTAACATTCCACCATTGTATCTGGAATTTTGGTTGGCGCCTGTGTCTTTACCTATGCAGTCTGGCAATCCAGGTGTCCTCGAAGTAGGCCATTAGGGGAATAAGTTTGCCTTCATTTTTGTATAATAGAGGCTTTCAATTAGGATGTTGTAATAATTGGCTACTTCTGTGAAAGGGACGTAGGCTAGTGTGACTATTTCTTTTTAACCTCAAAGGCAAATTGACTGTTCGTTACGTATTCCACACTTAGGCCCTGATTACGAGTTTGGTGGTCCGACCGCCCAACCACCGCAGTCCCTAGAAGACCGCTGCGTCGGCGTTCTTCCACCTGCTGAATTACGGGTCATGCAGCCTGAAACACGGACCGCATTGATGGCGTGCATCCTGCCTGAGCCGTGACGGTCTGCAATATTGGTGATTCGTACTCTGATGCCATCAGGGCCGCTGCTTCCAGCCTAGCCGATTACGACAACACAGTTGTACTCGTGGTCCCCTAACAGCGTTTCTACAACGACGGGACAGCGCAGCAGTATGCTTGCAGCACAGCACCACAACAGTGCCCATTGAATGGATTAAAAAACTCCACCGCTGATGTCTTTTGACCAAGTGGACATGCCTACAAATCACACTATAAAAGATACCTTGCCCCTGACCATGAAAGGCATCACTATTTTGTACATTTTGAGTCAAGGCAGTCCATTTTTCATCTTCCAATTCAGCACTCTCCACACCTTTTTTCTGCTTTAGTCTATTCACTTATATTTCTTGTTTTGTTGTTGTTAGTTTATCACTCACATAATTTGATAGTCATGAGTCGCCACAGAAATCCATGTTTCACAGAGGCTGACTTGTCATTCATGGTGGATGAAATCATTAGAGTAGAGCGACAAAGATTTGGTCTACAAGTCCAACATATTCTTGTCAGTAGGAAAATGGAATTGTGGAACAGGATAGTCGATAGAGTGAATGCTGTTGGTACCACCATGCACACACAGCTGGAAATTCCAAAGTGGTGGCACAACCTGACGTTGAAGGTATTAGAAGTGGCAGGGACCCATCGACTATGCACTGCTTACATGATGAATAATGCTAAATATACAACCACGTTGTGTGTATGCCTGTATTCTACACAACTAGGCCTTGGAATGGTCAAATTCACATGTTACTTCTACACTGCGTCGGCTTAAATGTTTAGGAGGTGCCATGTTTATCTCTAAATCCAAAATGCAACATATCAGCACATCTAATGAGCTTCTCAATTCTCAATTCTACTACATGTATTGAATGTCTCCAAATGTCTAGTAAACAACGTTATCTTGTGCTTGTAGATGCCACACTTCCACTAATAACAATCTTCTCAATTTCTCAACAGGTCTATTTGGCAGAGCACCTTGCCAGAGCTTGGTCACTGAACAGACTTCAACTCCACGCCAGGATCAAGCCCTCAGTGATGACAACACTCCTGGAGAGGTGGATGTAGATAACCTCCGTGGCTCATCTTGTCAGCCTGGGCAGAGGGCAGCAGTGTGGCTCACTGTGCCCACAACAACACCTCCACCCTAGCTGCAACAACATAGCTAACCACTGCCCCCAACCTGTGTACCTAGCACAGTCAGCAACTTCTTGTGCCCCCCAGTACTGGATTCTGCGGAGGCAATCAACAACACAGTCACTGAGGAACCTGGAACCAGTTGGGGAGGGTGCAGCCTGGGTCAAGGGCACAGGCCCGTGGGGATAGAGTTTGTGAGAGTGTCACTGTGGGCCCACTGAGTGAGAAAGCTACAGTAACAGAACAAACACTTTTCACCAGATTTTGCCAGAGCCTCATACTCCTAGTATTTTGCATAAATATCTTCCTCACATCATCACATTAAGAGTTGTTTTAAGAGTCAAAGTTCTTACATCTGGCACCATACTTACACTCATGAGACAGAGATTTCAATGAGATATTGACGCAAGGCAGCTCCTTCCTCTTCACAATTATCATCATCATTTGGCATTTCAGGTTCCTCACCCGGTGGCTCTTCATGGTCTTCATCCTCGACCATATAAGGGATGTTCGTCACAGGGTAATGTTGTGGAGCATGCAGCGGGTCACGGTGATTTGATACACCTTCCCAGTTGAGTAGAGGAGGGATCCCCCTGTCTTGTCCAGACATCTGAATCTGGCTTTCAGGAGCCTGAAAGACCACTCCACAGGCCGCCGCATTCTTCCATAGGCGTCATTGAAATGGACTTCCCCAGGCATAGTAGGATTCCTCAGTGGTGCCGACAAGCATGGAGGGTTGGGATACACTGTGTCTTCTTGATGTAGGACAGACAGAAGGGCAACAATGAGATACACACTTTCAGATTATACTACCTGACATTACCCACACAAAGTTTTGGACAGATCAATTTTACCAACAAGCCAGGCCCTCTCTGGTAGTAGCTGTGATATAGGCTGGGGTATGGTGCTACTCCGCAGTAGTTGTGATATAGGCTGGAGTATGGTGCTGATCCTGGGAACCCTACAAAGATGTTTGAGGTATACAAACGGTAAGCAGACAACTTGCACGTTGATAGAATAAGGTGTAAAATAAGAAGTAAAATAGAAGTGCTTCCTGTTACAGTACACTTGTTCTCTGGCTTGCGGTGTAAGGCAATATGGCTGCCATCAATGGATCGAACCGCATGTGGGATGCAACCAAATCTTTAGAAATCACAATTCACAGTTGCTAATTCCTCACGTCTGCGGAACTGGATGTAGCTGTCCATGTGTCTCATTATTGCTGAATTAAATTAAACAATTGGGGTGCTAGTACTGCCCTGAAACTAAAGGCTCCATATTATTCTGGAGGACACATTTTGAAGGGATGAAACAGAACGTGTCACAAAAATATTTATTCTTTTGTTTGATTTTATCAATCTTTTAGTAATACAATTTTAAATTTTTAAATTTTTGAACCTTCCTGTTGCCGAAGCAGCTGGATTTAGAAAAAAGAAATCACGAAAGAAACAAGATTAATTTATACAGTATTTACATCACAACAATTATACATGCACTGCTAGCATTCCATAGACAAATCACATACATTCTGATCCATTCATACAATCACACAGGCTTGTTCATTGAAACACATAAAGGAAAACGGTTTTTGACAATTATAGGACCACAGAGTAGATTTTTGAAGCAACAAGCTTAACTATAAACAGTTCCTAATTTTTAGTATTTGAACTTCTTGTGGTCTCAATATAAGGTCTACGCGTTTCGAGACCCTTATATCACTGGGTCTCTCTTCAGGACCTGTAAAGTAAGGAGAAACCTGTATAAGTTTTTGTGCTGCCCCTATACCTCTCTCTGCGAACTTTTTAATGCGAAACTCTGGAAATTTACCTTTTTTCAGATGGAGACGGACGAGTAGAAAGTGATCTAAGAGGGAAGGAGTAAAACAGAAATGTGTGAGGACATCCGTTGCATTCTAATTATGTTAAGATGAATTTAGTTTGGGCAATGACTTACTTTTTGTGGGTGGAGGGGCGTGTATCACTCGACCGAAATTTGGTTGCTTTGCGCTTAGGAAGAACAGGAAGGGGACGTTTTGGGCTGGTCCTCAATGGGAGACTGAGGAAAGAACATAAATGCTTTCAATATTTTAATGCCTTGTATTTTCAGTAAGAGTGTGAGTTCACTGGGGGTGAAACAGAGTTGTTACCTTTAAAGAGAACCTCTTGAGGTAATGTCGTTTCTGTCCGCTCGGTTGTAGACGCTGAGAGTCGTCTGGAATTCTCAACCGACACTGTGGAGAATCGACACAAAAATTAATTAAAATTGTGCCGATAACGTTCTCGCTGAGGTCTAAGGTTGCCCGGCGCTGCATACCTGGTGAGTCATTATTGCTGAAAGCACGTCTCGTAGTACTCGACTCAAAGTTGGTTGTGACACACCACCAGAAATAGCCACAGTGAATTGAAAGGACCCTGGAGCCAGAAAATGGTAGACTGACATAAGTTTCACAATTAGTGTGAGAGATGTAGGATAAGTGATTTGAGAAAGGAGGTCACGCTCCAACTGATGACATAAATCGTGTATTGTTTGCCTTTTCAAATGACTTTTCTTAATCCTATTTCTTTCTTCAATGGTCTGAAGGTCTGGAAATCAATGGTACACTGGGGGTTGTCATCTCCTCCCTCTTCTAGGTACCTAGTGAACATGATATTTTACATTGGTCACAGTGTTCCGAGTATCATATATGAAGAGTAAGCCAAAACTCATGTGACGTAACATAACAGCTTCATAAAGCATTACGTGTAATTCACATTATCATTGTCTAATGCTCAACATCCACCAATAATCCCCAAATGTGGCCTTCACACGTGTTTGTAAAAGAAATGTGCACATCATCTATTCCAAAATGTAACATGTGCACAAAACTGAGGTTTTCATGACATTTCGGGTATTAAACTGCCAATTGCTGTGTATAGTGCACCACACACGATTTAGCCTTTCATACACAGTAATGCACCACACAGATGATTTTTGAAGTGGACATTACATGGGAAGGGCGTTTTTCAAATGTAAACGTGTTAGCCATCATTTGTTGTGGTGGTGACGCACTTGACAGTCACCAATATCGTAGTTCAAACCGCTAAAATGGCAGATGGCAGATCCCGCGAATGGAACATTTGAAATGACCGCTGCCGGCAAAAGCCAACCACACAGTGAGTAGTTTCATCCATGGTGTAAATAGCCATAGGCTAACGTTCGTGATTGTGATGGTCTTGGTCCAATGGCTTTGTGCGTCTATGCTGATGAATGTGTACGTGGTACATGTATGTCACGGTTTGAAAAACAACTCACTGCTATCAAGTCCTCCTCCACTCTAGCTGGTGTTTGCCACCTCTGGGAGCAATCATGCATGGCCAAGTAAGTGAGAGGGCGTGCCCCTTCTCTCCAGACAAGCTGGAGATCCTGGTTGAAGAGGTCCTTCTCCTGTATGGCCAGCTCTATGGCTCACCAGAGTAACAGGTAGCTATTTCAAATACATTATTTACTCTGTTCAACTTCATCCTTTCAATTCCCATTGGCTACAATGTGCCTCTAAGTACCAATGTGATACCATGCTATTTTTAGTGAAACTAAGTGTTCTCTACATAGGAAAAGCTTGTAATGGATTAATGGACTCTGTACTTTGTGGAGTGAATATCAGCATTGTAATGTTTGATAAGCCCCATATCCTACTTGTGTTGCATGTACATATCTATGCATGTCTACATTTCATGGTACCTATGATAAGTTACCAAATCAGATAATGATATATGTACGAAGAAATGTATTGGCTTTACAGCATGAGCTGTGTCTGCATACGATAAGAAGCAGTTGCAGATGATGTTAGCCATGTGTACAGTCCCACAGATCACTTAGCCTACACAAGGCTTTGCAAACCTGTTGTCTGTTAACTAGCTAAACCTCACAGACCCCTTCAGAGTGTCATACAACCTTGAGGTCATGTATTTGATGGCCAGATGATTCACTCTTATGTATTGAATTGGTGGAAATTTGCTGTTCATGTGGGATTAGTAGGCACAGCCCGCAGAGAGCAAGGCCTGACAATGGGTTGTGCCCAGTCTGGGGCAGAGTTACTGTGGCAAGACAATTGATGCACAGAGTAATCTCCTTGCATACCTGCAGACCCATGTATGTTTCCAAAATGAGTTTTAGTAAGCAATGGTCCTGATTGCCTTTACATGTACTTTCTTTGGAATGGTGTCCGAGGTAACCCCCGACCTGATACTTCTTTCCATTGATCCACATTGTCAATGTGTGTCTTTTACATATGACAGTCCCCTTACTCTCACAGGTCTGTTGTCACTTTTCTATGAGTCATGCTTTCACTGTACTGGCCTATTGCACATCTGACACATTATCAGTGTAGGTAGTTGGTCAATTTGGAAGAGATTTTGAAATATCATTCACCAGTTTTGTTTCATTCAATCCAATGAAACAACACATACAATTGTATGTTGAATGTCATCCCTGTTATAGAGCCACATATGGGACAAAGTGTGTCTTGTGATGGCAGTACATACCACACAAACTCAAACTGACATAGTATGATATCCAATTAAGTAGACCACATGTCCACACATCCATAGAGGGAGTTCTCAGTGACAGACATGCCAGCCCTTACTTTGTGACCTAAGTCTCAGGATGTAGTCTATACTATGGTACCAGGCTCTATGGACCATATGCATCAAGTCACTGGGCCTAACTGTAAAGTTTCTGTACAGTCATGTACAAGTAGTTCACCCTTCAGGAGGTCTCAATCCTGTGTTAGGTGTCATAGTACCTCACATCACAGTACATATAGGATGGCCCTGGGCTACATGATGTTAGTGGCTGGCACATTCAGTTGACCTGGGTTGATGATAGTCAGCAGATGACCACAAATGTGTATATTCATGATTTTGTAGTGTTTAGCAGGGGCCATTTACACATGTATTGTGTTGACTGTTGAGGAATGCTTGTTCTAGTTGTGTACAAAATGTGTATCAAACAAACAGATATCCAAAAACTTGCAGTTACAATCTGTTTCTTCATCTATTCCATCCATACAAGTCAACACCCATCAGAAGAAAGCCCTTTGTAGAGGCATCGCCCGGAAGGTGCGGACCCAGGGGTTCTTTAACCAGTGTAGCATCCATTGCAGGAAGAGGTGGGAGTACCTGAGGCACTGGACCAGGAAGATCATGGAGGTCCAGCTTGGGAAGTTCTCCCAACATGGGGCACAGGCCGGACCCCCTAATGGCCGACATACTGGCAGTGGCCTACCCGGAGCTTGATGGGCAGTTGAGGGCCCAACAGCAGCTACAAGGGGGTGAGTTCTGGCCAGAGTCATACTTGTTAAATTTCAAACTTTGTGTGTTACAGGCAGGCATTTCCCCATCAATATTGGGGGTGACCCATGTGCGACACACAAGATGAGTCTTTGTTTGTATAGGTCTGGTAGTAGGTGCATGCTGCTGTGCCTATTGACTTTATGAACAGGAGCAGTCCACTACCAATTTTCATTTTTTAGCAGATACCTGGCTGAGTGAAGTGATACATCATATCATGTTCTTAGTTGTTCAAGGTGACAATTGTTCCACACAGGCCACTTGTCTCCTTGTTTAAGGAAGAATGCTCCCTCACTACTGCCTCTTATGTGATTGTGGCCTTATACATGTGACATGGCATACAGTGCACAGTTTATGCAGTGACTGGCCAACACCTCCTATTGGTAAGTTGTGCTTCAACAGTGACATGAGATGCAACATCAATGGTGCCATCAGCATTAGTGTCAACATGTTGCCCAATGTACATTTGCCTGGTGTTAGTTCATCTGTAATAGTGTTTCAAAATTAATTCACTGACCAGTGACATGCATCAGGGAGTAAGATGTACAACTGTAGAGATCATATATGAGTGACTACACTCATCCTTACAAGGCAATCAGAGTTTGCAAAACCAAACAGTGCTGTGATATGCCATCCCATTGGGTATCTATCAATCCCACATCTTCATGTCATAGATATCCAAGGACACCCAACAACTTTCAAAGGTGTATTGGCTTATAGGAATACAATCTATGAATGACCTTATCACCTCTAGTAAGCAGGATTGGGGATGTTCATGTGGCTATATGAAGTCTTGTGATATGTGAATTTGGAGTATCCATCTCCCAAAACTTTGGACCTCAATGTTTCAAGGCAATTTTCTAAAGTGTATGTGATATATAACTAAACTACTTCAGTACACCTTTCATTATCCTTTTCAGGTAGTGGACATATAATGATGTTTGGAGTCAAAAGTATCATCAGTGTGCAATGTGCATTTGCACACAACCTGATTTCTGCCACAACACATATTGATGGTACATTGGCCTTTGACTTGACCTTCATGGCATCCTAATGTGTTATGAGGCAAAGCAAGATCTGTTGCATACTACAAGTGCCAAAGTATGCAAGGTGAACAACTGTCGTAGTATGGAAATAAGGATGGAGTGTAGACAAGTCCATCAATGCGTTTGGAGCTGTCTGGAGATTTGACATAAGTAGAACCAACTTTTTGCAGTTTATCTAGTATGCCTGCATGTGCTCATATTAAAGTTGAAGCCTATAAAGTAAACCATGAAGCTGGTGTGATATATGCACTTAATAAATGTTTTCTGTTAATTTGTGATGGTCAGGTGTGGAAAAGCAGTTGCAATTAACCCATTTTACATGTCATTTCAGATTCGTCCAGGGCAGGTGAAGGAGAAGGTGCCAAAGCCATTGGGGACACAGCTCGTCATAGTTCTTACGGAAGTGACACCTCAGACAACAGGGACCCAGTGACCAGAAGGGTGTGGGGTATGCCACGGAGGACAGCAGCTCATCATCATCTTCTGTCATCCTACGGTGGACACTACAGGATTAGTACCACCTTCATCCTTGTCCACCACCACCTGTTCAATCACCACCCTCCCTGTTGTCCTCCAACCAGTTATCCAGGACCGCTCCCCTCAGAGGGGATCCGTCTCCTTCATCCCAGGCACCTCAGCCCATGCACCTGTTACTCCTGCTGCCCTGAGTGAGGAGGCTATTGACCTCCTGAGGAACATCTCTGTGGGTCAGATTACTCTCCTGAATGCCATCTAGGGTCAAGGCAACAAGCTGACACAGATGATAGGCTACCTGAAAGCCATTCACAGTGCAATGCCTGGCCTACAGAGGTCTTTTCAGGCTCTGGCCCCCTCCCTCACTGCAGCCCTCCACCCATCCCAACCTTCCACCCCACCTTCTGGCCCTTTGCCTTCCAAATTTCCTATTTCTTTTTTCTGACCTAGCGCCACATCTACTACATGTTTTGTACTGAAATTAGCATCTCAGACTGGAGACAGCCCTTATTCCACTCCCTTTCCTCCCCCCACCCCTTAAGACGACGCCTGCACCCCTTATGTTCCAACACAGCCACCGCTCTCACACCTACCTTCAATCAATCCAAGCCCAATCCCCCCACAGCACAGGCCCCCCGCAACTGTCCCAATTCCACAACTAAGCATCCAGCTCCATCCCACTCTACCCCCACTAACTAGCGCTAACCCCATTATGGAGCGCTCAGGCCTACACACCTATACCATTAACTACCCCCAACCTCTCAAAAAAAGCCGCCAAATGCTTTAAACGCAATCTGTTAAAATAACCCCCCAAAACCCAAATTTTAGACCCCTACTTCTCAATAAACAAAGGATACACAACCAAAGGCATTATTTTGCACACCAAAAGAAGAGCAGAATGGAGGAAAGCCTTTCTCGCCCTGTTCACAATATCCTCCACTAGGAAAATAGCGCATGGTTTCATAATTGCTATCTCCCCATCCCCTTTCTACAAAGCTGCAGCTACAATAACCATTTATCACAATGGAATCATCCTCATCATATCTTCTGACCGTAGCTTAAACCTGCTGGATAACATCTTTCCGCTCATCAAAAAAAAAGTGGTAAAACCCTATATCCCCTCCCAAGGGGCCCCTTCCCCCAGCACAGCACCTAATTCCCCTCCTGATTCTCTTTCCAGACACCCTCATCCGATGACACTTTCAACATTTATATCCAACCCCAGTGCCGCTCCCAACTCTTCTCCCGACTCCCCTACAAGACACCTCCCCACTATGACACAACCAGCAGTCACACCCATCCCAGACCTATCAGCCACCCCCAGAAATGTCACATATCCCCCCAATTTCAACGCTTCCCCTTGCAACACCAACACTACCTTGGGTCCAACCACACATCACATCCCTACAATCCATACAAATACACCCCCCACCAGTCCACCTCACCCCGTTCTAGATAAGCTGCCAGGCAGGACGCAACACAAAGACCCAGACCTTTCACCAGCATACTACCTACTTGACACAAGCACACCCCCCCAACCCTAAATCCAATCATTAAACATGATACCACCCACTCCATACCCTAGACTTGATGAGATTTTACTCTCTCTACGTCAAGTCAAAGAAGCTCTCCAAGCCCTACGTGAACATGATTATTCACCAACCCTTATCCAAAAGATCTGAACCAGAAATCAGGACAAACATCCATATTAACCACCCGAAACTCACCCAACGACTGCACGCACAGCCCCCAAAACAGTTGTCTCCAAGTTGGAGATCAGTCCCTGACCCCAATCCCTCACCCTGCCCAATCCGAAGGACAAATCCGCTATTGGATAAAATCGTACTTTCCCTACTAAGCTCCTATGATCTCCTACATCCCGTGCTCCCAGACAACTTGCACAAACATTCCTTAATCCAAACTATCCGCTCCGATATTCATAGATTTACAAAACAGAAACCTAGGGGTATAGTTGAAGGCAACCTGCGGTAAGCCCCCTCACACAAGAACCGAACACAACCCATATTAAGCCCCGTCTTAAATGTATACTCCTAAACTGTAGATCTGCATCAAGACATGCACCTGATCTAGCTGACCTCATACTTAAACATGATCCTGACCTACTAATTCTGACTGAAACCTGGTTAAATGAGTCTTCTACGCCCCCACACTCGACATACTGGTACCCCAAACCATGACATCATCAGAGTAGACAGAATTGACAAGCGAGGAGGTGGCATTGCCTGCATACACCGGAACAGCCTCTCAGTGAACCGCTCCCAATCTCCAGTAATCCCCTTTTGAATACCTATGCTTAGACCTCACTAGTAATAACAAACCAGTTTGCTCTCTGCACACTCTCTATCACCCACCTGGTGATAACCTCACCTTCATCGAACATTTCATGGATATTGTTTCTACTAATGCCGGACATCAAAACACCCAAATATTTCTCAGAGACCTCAATCTCCACTGGAATGACCCTAATGACGCAGAGGTCAATAGCCTCAAAACCTTCCTCTCAGACCTGGACCTCACCCAAATCTGCAACAGCTCCACACATGATAAAGGCTCCTCTCTAAGACCTAGGCCATTCAGCTCGATACAATCATACCATGTGATTGGTCTGACCATCACATCATCACCTTCTTCATCAACGAAACAGTAAAACTTACCTCTGCTCAACCCAACTAAAATATGGAAGAGGGATCTGAAAAAATATAGATGTGGACCTAATCACAACCTCTTGCTCCAATATCCTTCTTCCCCCAGTAGGACTATCGGAAGTTCAAGATCTGACCAACCACTCAATGAACCTGGTATTAGATAAGGTCGCCCCCTACAACTGAAGAGAGTCTCCATAACAGACTCAAAACCCTGGTACGATGGAAGACTCAATGAGGACAGACGATCCCTTAGACTAATTGAACGAAGATGGAAATCTGCACCATCTGCCAACCACCTCAAGTTGCTAAGAACGAAGAGAAACGCTTATTACAGAAATATCAAACGATCTAAAGAGAACTTTTTCAGTCAACAATTAGACCAAGCCAGGAATCATCCCCAAAAAGTATTCCATCAAATCAAAACACAATCTAAGGAGGCACCTCACCCCTCACATGCCAATGCAGGTTCACTCCCGAATTTTGAAGCGTTTGCCCCCTTCTTCACTCTGAAAACCGAAAACATAATATCTCATACTGTTACACACATGGACACTTCATCATCTCTTTGTCATGCCCTGGAGCCCTGTCTGATGATTGCATGAGTGTATAAAAGGAGCGGAAACGCTCCCGAACGCGTTTAGCGTTCTAGTTCTTGGCCCCATTTCCGTCCGCATTATCGCGCCTGACTTCCGGTTTTCCTTGCTTCCTGTTTCCTCAGTGCGCTCGCTTCGCCGGCGTTCTCTCAGCCGGAGGGCGAGACAGTTTCCTTAGAGGCGTTAAACGCTGGTATTGTGTGCCTCCGTGGGACATCAAGTCCCCTTTGTTGCGGATATTCCCTCCAGCCTCTTTCCCTCTCCATAGGGAAGATCTCAGGTATATTGAATTTGGAGTTGCGTTCGCAGCTCCGCCCACCAGGTTTTTCACCCGGACACTCGGCGCCACCACCTCGCTGAACAGAGCTTAGTTTCCACGCTCTGCTTCTAAAAAAGAAAAGAGGCATTTACTTCTTAGCCTCGCATCCCTTCCCCTTTTTTGTTTTAATTCCTTATTGTACTCTTCCCTCTCTTGTTGGTCTGACCTCGGCCCCGCGGATACTTGTGGGGGTTCCTCCATTGTGTTGTGATAAATTGAAGAGTACTTGGGAAGACTTGCGTGAACCACTTGGTGATATTGAGTTGCAACTACTGAACCACGGTAACAGCGCTTTGCGCTGCCTTTTGTTTCTACTATTATAATAACCATATCTATGTGTAATAGCGAGAGAACGTTTGTGAGGACTATTTGTGGTTCATTTACCTATGTGAATTACCCCTAAATTAGGTGCAATATCTCCACCTGCAGCTGATATAAAGCTTATACGATTCCAGTTCCACCATAACATAGTGGGGGTAAGTGGTGAATCTTACACATACATGGGTTATAGTGAGGAGAAGTAACGCCAATCTGAATACAGGTCTCTCTGTTGTATAGGATCCCCTTTGAGGCTGTTCTACGTATTTACCGGTCATCTGGAACTGGCAGTAGGATGCTGTAGTGTTCTTACAGAATGAGCAGTAGAATGGTATGTGAGACAAGGGGTTGAAATTAAATATTGGAGAAGCCTCATGATTGCAAAGCTGCATTAACCCTTCTTTCCCTGCAGTAATATTCAGCCTCACCTGTACCAGACGTGGAGCCCTTGTTCTTCCTGAAGTATTCCCGCCTTCCCTTGTTTTGTTTCCCTGTTTTCCCCGGGTGTGCCCTCCGTTCCTCTAGAGTCTGATAGAGTCGGATGGCCGTCGGGGAAGGCTGTGGTATTTTCCCTGACGCTCCTGCGGAACCTCCTGGTATTCATAACACTCTTCCAGCAGTCCCACCCCAAAGCTCACCAAAGTTTGACCTAAAAAATAATGCCTCCTTGTCCTCCTTCAATACTTACAGTGAAAAAGCTATACTCAAACTGCTCATGGCTTTGAACCCTGCCAACCACTTCACAGACCCTCTACCCGCAAACTAATTTAAAGACTTCATTCCACTGCTACTGCCTCTGTGAACCTCAATTATAAATACTTCTCTCCTTCAAGGAATCATCCCTGAAATCCTCAAATCCGGGCAGGTATCCCCCATCCTAAAGAAACTGACCCCGTTAACTTAAACAATTACCGCCCAATATCCAACATCCCTACCCTGGCCAAACTCTTAGAAAAATGTGTACACATTCAGCTTGGCAAACACTTAGACCAGTTCAACCTTCTCAACCAATTCCAATCTGGCTTCCGGGCAGGGCACAGTATGGAATCAGACATGACACACATAATGCACTACAAATCCTTGACCAAAATGAAGCCTGTTTGCTAATCTTGCTCAACCCAGCTTCGGCTTTTGACACCGTCAAACACAACAACTTGCTAGACCTACTGAAACACAGAATCGGATTATCTGGATCTGTGCTAAATTGGTTCACCTCATTCCTTCAAAACAGATTGCCGCGATTCAAGGTCAATCAAGCCCTGTCCAAACCCGTCCCAGTCACTTTAGGAGTCCCACAGGGATCATCCCTCTCGCATACACTTTTCAACTTATTCATGGAACCACTCACCGAAATTCTTAACTCTTCAAATGTACAGTATCATATGTACGCAGATGATACACAACTATATTTAAAGATCCTCTCAACAGAAGACATCAAATCGCGCAACGAAACGCTAGAAAAAACTCAGACCTGGCTGGTCGAAAACCATTTAAAACTAAACACCCTCAAAACCGAATTCCTCCTAATTGCTCCTCCCTCCCAAGCATCCATAATTCAAGACTGGCTGAAACATCTTACGGCACTCAACTGCCAACCTCTGATCATCAACACAATGAAATCACTGGGAATAACTCTGGACGAAATCTAAGTATGCAGAAACACATCAGCGCCACAACAAAAGGAGCAAACTTTCAGATGAACACATTGAGAAAACTTAAACCCTTCCTGCCCGCAAAGTACTTCAAACTGGCAGTATAAGCACTAATCATCCCAAAAGTGGAATATGGAAGTGTCTCTCTTTGCGGTCTTCCCAGATCCTCGAAGGCCCCTTTAAGAGCGTTGATCAACGCTGCAGCTAGACTCATTACGGGCACCAAAAGAAACTCTCACATCTCACCGTATCTCAGATCCCTTAACTGGCTACCTTTCGAAGCCAGAATTCAACTAGAAATCGCATGTATGACGCATAAAGCCATACATCAAAACACTCCTAACTATCTGGCACAGAAATTGGTGCCTTCATGTGGTAACAGAGCCTCCAGAAGTGCTAGTAACCTCTTACTGAAACCACAAAGATTCAGCAAGAAGAAAACGTACAACCGAACATTCTCTGGGATGGCACCCAGGATCTGGAATGAACTGCCCCCAGAAACGTGACTAAATCCCTCTACAGCATCTTTCAAAAAAGAAGTGAAACCGCTCCTCATGGCTAAACTCACATGACCTATGTTAAAAGGGTTTATACGACTCTGGTTTGTACAGAACAATACGTTATTTACTATATACCTGTTTGTTCCCTATATTTACCCTGTAAAGTGCTCTAATACCTGCAAGGTCTTGTTCGCGCTATATAAAACCTACAAAATAACTAAATAAATAAATTCTAGTGCCTGTCCCAAGCACATGCACGCATACACACACACACACTTCATCAGACCCAAGCACCACACAGAAACAAAAAACACACAAAAGACACATGCATGCAACTACTCACCAGACACACATATAGCTCACCACACCTATACCCCCAGACACTACACCAACACGCACAGATCCCTCCACAACCACACTCATAACCCCAGACCCCAAATCATTACCCACATATCCCACTACAACCCCACACCCATACCCACAGATACCTTACCAATACCAACAGACCCCCCACAATCACACCCATACCTCCAAATACCACACTAATATCCACAGACCCTTCCACAACCACACCCATACCCCCAGACACCACACCCACAAACCCCTCCACAACATCCAGCACATCAACATCACACACAACAAAGATGCACAATGCTCACAGTCACTCAGACAAGAGGCACAACACACAGTTAATACTGCGCACACACCTCTCACTTCCACTCCATCTACATCACAAACACAACTCCATCCTGAACATCCTACCCATTTTCCCCATGAAGATATCTTGTTTTCCCTCACCCTTACCCCTGCGAAAACAGACACCCCCTCCCAAAGTCCCAAAAACCTCTCCGAAAACCCAACTCATCCCTTCCACATCCTATTCCACCCCAAATAACCTGATCCCCACCCCAATAAACCCAGCCCTACCACCAAAAGGCCCATGAAAACCCCTCCCAAAGACCAACCCATCTCTTCGACATCCCAATCCACCCTTGAGAAACCTGATCCCCACCCCAGTAAATCCAACCCTACCACCAAAAAGCCAAAGAGACCCCTTCCAAAACCAAACCCACCTCTCTCCAAACTGCAGCCCCCCAGTACCATCTTTGAAGTGCCTGCTGTGCCCAATGGGAGCTCATTTGTGAGGAGGCTCACTCACAGTGTCAGTAAGGGCAAGTTTGGTGGCACAGCATTGTGCTGTAGCACGATTCCACAAGGGACTAGCCATTGGCCTTTGTTGGACATTATGGTTATCCTATGTTCATTAAAACGTTTTATAGTTTTGAAGACATTGGTCCTGCCATTACTTTAAGTATTTGATGTTATTGTGTAGTTAGTTATGTATGACTACAGTTGTGTTAGTTTCATCTCTGATTACTGATCCAGTTGAAATGGTTAATACGATCTGACCTTGGAGCCAGTGCTGGAGTTACACAGGACAAGGGGAAATGTTGAATGGATGTCCATGTGTGATGAAATTCAGTTGGGGCTGACATTGCATTGGGTGTTAGATTATATGGTCAGTATTTAAGCTTGGCCTGGCCACTGTCAAAATCATTTAGGTAGCACTTCTCCCTATGATGTAGGTTGGATATGTATTTGAACTGTTCAAGTTCGATATTTGTTTATCCATATATAGAGGTTGTTAAATTGTCATACCTTTGTTGACATTTGAATGGAAATGTATCAATTTTCCTATGTGTACCTTACACCTACATTCTTTTTATCTACTTTATGAGCTCGATAAAATGAGTACCATAGAGTTGGGTTACAATAAACATCTGCTATTCCATGCCAAGATACCTTTTTTGGTGAATGTGCGCTTTACAAATACACATGTTATATTATTTTACATTATATATGTGACAAATACTGTTAGTGCTGTGTTTGCTTTCATGACATGCGCTTACACATTACCTACACATACATGGCACCTGGTAATGCTATTGGTTGTCCCTGATATACTTCAATACATAGGGCCACAGCCTTTCAGGGTTCCCCCTGGTAGAGGCATACCTATTTTTCAGAAAGTGTTTACATTATGCCTTTTGAATGCTTCTCACACTGATTATTAGGCCCGGGCAGTAAACTCAGCTTCGCTTGTGGAGTTTGTGGAATTCGGGCACTCCGTGCTCTGCGGGGGAGCACATGGTTTATGAATTTCGCCATCCCGGGCTTCGAAGCAGAGTTTTTTCCGTTTGCGTGCTCGTTGTTTGATCATCTCAGGTCACTAATGCCCGTGCACAAGACTTTAGTCTCACTCGCAAGGCTTATAGATGTGACGGCACCAATGTAGTGCTGATCATGGCCGCAAACGCACTGCTCTTGTAGCTTTTGTGCTCGAGATGCAGCTTAGAGGCTTTTTGAGTGGATATTCTTCTCGAACGGGCCGTTAGATTTTTTTTGTGTGCGAGAAGCCTTTTTTTAACCCCTTCAGTGCCACGCCCTTTCCCCCTCCTGTGCCGGGCGTTGCACTAGTGGGTGGGGTTCATGATGAGATAGTCTCGTCATGGGCACAGCGCAACCGTGCTCCATGACGAGACTATCTCGTCATGGGCACTGAAGAGGTTAAACTCTTTTTTCCAACTGGAAGGAAGTGCCCCAGAGTCTCCAACTTCCTGTTCCTGTCAAGCAGGCCCCTCCCAGTGCTTTGTCCATCTCCTGGTCACTTTTCATTTGGATTTAGAGCTGGATCACTCTCCTTGTATGCTGCTTAGTTACCATTGGATTTAAGGACTTTGTATTTGAGGTTACCCAAATAAGTTTAAAAACTCTGGTTTCAGGGTGTTTTTTGTTTGATAGAGAGTATGCACCAGTATTTCTTTGTACTTTTATTCGATTTTTCAAAGTTATTGTGGTAGGTTACCTGCATTTTTTCATTAGGGGCCTAGTTATATTTTTGCTTTTATTTTTTATTTTTTTCTAAAGGAAGAATGTTGTACAGTTCAGCATATTTTCTCCATGTTTGTTTGCAATATTTATTTATGTTATTATGTGGCCTAGTCTCCCAAGAGGCCATCCAGTAGGCCCAGGCCAATGCTAGTCATGGATGCATGAAACAAAAGTTTCTGAGGAACATGTTGCATTATTTAGGGCTGGGATGGCATTGTATTGAATTAAAAATGTGGTATTTAATTTGGATTTCACTTTTGTTTGTGCAGAAAAGATTTATATGTGGGATAATATTTAATGCCTTGGGAGGATGTGTCTTGTTGTAATCTTTTTATAGCTCAGTTAATTATTGTTTTTGGGATTGCTGTATTTCTTCTAGAAGTGACCCAAAGAGACATGACTTTTGTATTGGCCACCCTCCCTTTAAACAATCTAAAGGGTGAAACACCAGTGGAAGAATGTGGAGTGAATCTGTACTCACACACCTTTTTCTTTAACACTTCCTTCCAGTCACCACCAGAGATGACTGCTAATTGCATAGCCTCTTTAAGCACCTTCACAAATCTTTCAACAACACCATTGCACTCGGGATGATATAGTGAAGCCCGCTTATGATCAATGTCTCTCTCTCTCAAAAAACTTTCGACCACAACAGAGGTGCATTGAACTCCGTTGTCAGACAAAACAGATGCTGGCAACCCTTCACTCGCAAAGAGATCCTCCAACAAATTAATGACAGCTCCAGAATCAACCGAATTGACAATTTTTACTTAGGGCCACCTAGAAAACATGTCAGTACAGAATGTCCACAGCAACATCAACTCAGGGGCGATTAGCTTGTTTCCTGATAACCATCGGTTGAGTCCTGCACTTGAGTATCTTGTCTCTATTCGCACACTGCGAACAACTACGTACAATTCTTTCTATGTGCACATCCATGGCAGGCCACCAATAGGCCTCCCTAATCCTTTCCTTAGTTTTTGCGATACCCATATGACTCGCATGAGCATTTGCCACTAATTTGTCAAGTAGATTTTCTGGCACCACAAGCCTGCTTCCTCTCAAGAGTAAACCACTCCAAATAGACAATTTCTCTTTCACACACCAATACCCCTTTAGTTGTTGACTACAATCACGTTTCTCACACCATCCACTATGTACATAGGTAATGACCTGTTGTAAAGTGGGATCTGCATTTAGACCATCCAACCACTCCACTTCAGTTAAAATGCCTTCACTCACCATACAAACCTTCAAATCTTCCTCAAAATCCTCACCAGCAAAACAATGATCATTATCAAAGGAATCCAGAATGTCAGAACCACCCAACCTGCTAGAATATTACTTGAACCTGGTAAATAGGAGACATCAAACTCAAAGTCCTGTAGGGCAACTACCCATTTCCTTATCCTGTGAGAGACGCAATCAATACCTTTCTTACCAAACACCTCTTTTAAAGGTTTGTGATCAGAAACAACTAAAAAATGTTTGCCATACAGAAACTTTTTCAGTTTGCGAACTGCCCAGTAGACCCCCAAGGCTTCTTTTTCAACAACCGAGTAATTGCACTCAGTTCCCGTAAGTGGCCTAGATATAAACAAAATGGCGTTGTCAAAATCTTTAGCAGACTGTAACAAAACAGCCCCCAAATCCTTTACAACTCGTGTCGGTCATAATATATGACTCTTTGGAAGGGTCAAAGCTAGCTAAATTGGGAGCCTCATTCAAACACTTCTTAATAAGATCAAATTCTTCACAACAAGCTTGACTCCAAACAAACTCATGTACTTTCTTCAAAAGCTCTTTCATTCATTCAGTCTTCTGCACAAAACATGGCACAAATTTGTTTTAGAATTCCGCCATGCCTAAGAATTTCACAAGTTCATCTTTGTTCTCTGGATAATTGAGATGAGAAATCACATCTACTAAAGAGGGTCTGGGCCTAATACCTAAACCTGACACAAAATTACCCAAATACTCTATCTCACTCACATCAAATTTGCATTTATCTAATCTTAGAGTGAGACCTGAGTCTTGTAGCTTTGACAACACTTCTATCAGCCTTTTGTTATGTTCTTGCAAGTTTACTCCATGGATGAGAACATCATCCTGGTAGACTTTAACCTCATCAATGCCACCCAGGAGATTCTCCATCACTCTTTGAAACACCGAGGCTACAGAGATTAGGCCAAACGGCATCCTGAGTAATTTAAAAGTTCCGAAAGAGGCATTGAAAGCCGTGAGATCTTGACAAGAGGGATGAAGTTTGACTTGATGATAAGACGAGGAGAGATCCAACGTTAAAAAATGTGTGGCACCACTCAAAGAAGATAACACTTCTGATATATTGAAAAGAGGGTAGTGGTCCACAACAACGGCTTTGTTCAGTTCCTTCAAGTCAATACATAACCTAGCCTCCCCGTTGGCCTTGTGAGCCATCACAACCGGAGAAACCCATTAAGTGGCTTCATCCTCTTGAATAACTCCATTCTTCAACAGCTTGTCCAATTATGATCTCATTTTCCCCTTCACCAACAATGGTACATTCCTAACTTTCGCCACTCTAGGAATGGTACCAGATTTTTATTTTATCAGGTGTACATAGCTTTTGAGACAGCCTAATTTTTTGTTAAAAACATTTTGGAAATCTTGTAATCCAAGCAACACCACCAGTTACAGTCACAACCACAGGCAACTCTCTCAAACACACAGAGGGAGACTCATTAGGATCTAAGAAAAACATGTAAGTTACACTGGTGACTCCAGCTGATCAGAGAATCACCTTTCATTGAGACATAGATTTTTCCTGCAACCACCCTTCCTTTAAAATCAATGGTACCCCAAAAATAACCTAATAAGTCAAGGATCTGTCCACCATGAACGGTTTGGTCCCTGACTTGAACATCTATTACTTCCTGATTTTCATGATCATAAATGTCAACTTCTCTGACCTTCTTCTGGTCTTTACTGGATCTGCAACACTTAGAAAAATGCCTTTTTTCTTGCATAGCGAACACACAATTTTCTATTCTGGACAGTCCTTAAAGTTTGCCATGTGGCCTGAGTTTCCACATCTGAAACACTTACCCTGAAATGTTTTAGTATTCACATAAGGGCGTGTAAATTTTGTTGTAACAGAGATGCCATCAGAAATAGACTTATGAGACTTGTCAGAGGATTGAATCTTTACTTCCTTAACTGCTTCATTGTCGCACTTAGGACTAATAGTATCTTTGCAAATTGCTTCAACACATTTTTTAGAATGTTCATGCATTTTCAAGGTAGTAATAACCTTTTGAAGAAGAGGATTATCTTTTTGCCAAAGACTTTCTTTTGCTTTATCTATAGTACAACCCAAAATCAAATGATCTCTCTAGCTTGCGTAATACCATAATATATTGTTCAACAGATTCTTCCTGCCTTTGCATTCTCTTCCCAAAGTGATAACGCTCCAAAATCATGCTCACCTTGGGAAGATAATGCAAGTCCATTTTTTTATACAAATTTCATATTCATTAATTATGGCAGATTCACTGTCAGGAAGATCTGGGAGGTGTTTAAACACTTCTTGCCCCTCAGATCCTAGACAATGTAAAAACAAAGAAGACTTCCTTTCTGCACTTAACGGTGTCCCACAAACTCTAGCATAGTTTGCAACTATCTTCTTTAATTTTAGCCAGGGTATCGGAAGATCCCCAGGAGTTGACAGAAACAATGGAGGAGGAGTGATGTTTTGCATGACAGCACATTTAACATATTGGTAACAAACTGTCACAGTGTCATGCGGACAAGCACAAGACAGAGAGCAAAATATAGGGGCCCTATTCAAGTAAGAGAACAAGAATAAATCAAAGTACTTAAGCTGTGCAGCTCAGCGTTGAAGAGGTAAATCTGCATCTTGGATGAGTAGATTAGTGTTGAGCTAAAATAGCAACGTGAATTCAATCTGTGAATAACCGTGTTAGTGGAGTGGAATTTAAGTTGTGCAGATCAGTGTTGATAACACCTCAAACCTGCACTGAAGCTGTGCAGATCAGCGTGTGAGTAAAACAAAACTCACTTACCAACAACACCTGTTTAACTAAACCTGCAACCAAGCTGTGCAGATCAGCGTAAGATGTAGCAAAGAGGACTCTCCTGTAATAAGTGGCATTGGGGTATGTAGGTAGCGTTGCATGAAGACGTGGCTTGGAGAATGAGTGTCGTGGCAGTGCTGGTCGTGGCGGCAGAGATAGGCAGAGCAGGTCGTCGAGGCAGAGTCAGGCAGAGTAGGCCAGGCAGACCCGAAATGGCCGCGAACGTGACGTCTAAACATTGCAGAGGAGCCATGCAAGTCGGATTAGAAACTACAAAATGGCAGCGAGCGTAACGTAACTTCGGAGGGTTACGCTGAGGCCAGGGAAGTAAAGTCAGGCAGAGTCAGGCACCTCAACCGCCGCTGCGCCCATCGGAAGAAAAATCAGGAGATTGTCAATCGCTATGCACATCGGAGTACATGAAAACCAAAGGAGGAGCCAGCAAGGCTACGACACCACTCCAAGGGGCATGAAAGTGGATGAGAGGAATGGGGATAAAGGAGAATGCTGCAAACTGGCAAAAACTCGAAACAAGGCACAGCAATCAATCTTCAAAGTGATAAAGGCACCTGGCAGGCACACAGAGAGGCAATTGAAGGAAGAAGAGTCCAGAAGAATACCGGTAAGAAGTATTATGGAAATCTTGATGATGTCGAGTTGAGGTCTCTTGCAGTTGAGTAAAGGTGATTTTCGCTCATCACCAAAATGAGGTGTTGAGCACCTCTCAAAGGAGGCAGATGATTTGAGGTAAGTTGCTTTAATGTAGCTCCAATCATACAGACCTCATCCTACAGACAACAACAGCAACTGATATCTAATTCAAGCCTCAACATTCCTAACAGTAGAACATTCTGCTGTGGAACCGGAAACCTTGGTAACAAGGCAGAACAGAGATTACATAAGATAACAATAGCACACAGTGCTTATATATTGCATGCATTTTTTTATTTTGCATCTCCAATAGATTTTTTCTCATATTCCCTTATAGAGATCAGCAATTATTGATTTTTTAATTATATATTTTATTTTATTTTATTGTTATTTTTTTTAATTGTACATTATTTTAAATTGTATGTTTTAAAAATATATAATTTTTTTAATGTTAATTTTTTTCAAATTCTTTTTTTCCCAGTTTGCCTTGGTCGATCCATCTGCCCATCCATCCATCTATCCATCCATCCATCCACCATAGGTGCACAGTCGCACAACAGCATCCAGTTTGTTTAGGTATATAATTATATTTACTCCTGGACACCCTGGCTGCAGTGCACTTTAGACACATCTGCATCATTCATTTGTGTAGTGATGATTATTCCATTTCCCCCTGGAACTCATTGTCTGCCATAGGCGCACACTAACCTCCATTTTTTAAAGAAAGATCACTATTCCATTTGCCCATACAGTTCCCTGAGAGCCACAGGTGTCTCATTTAGAATATATGGACATAAAGGGAAGAGCTCTATCATTCTGTATATTGTGTGTTATTCTGATGGGGAATTAACTTTTATGGTATGGTGATGTGGTTTCACTTTAAAGTGGTTATTACCTACATAACCAGCCACACTAATATTGACTTTGTCTGTACTAATTCAGACTGCAACAATGCCACGTTTCACTAAATGTTTTTCTGTTGTTTGCTTTTAGGTGCACAAGAGAAGAGACATCACCCGCAGTACTGCCAAACAGAATGCCTATTCAGTGACACTCATCAGTCCTCTAATATCTTCTACTTGTGCACCTTAGTGCAACTGCCAGCTGAGAACCTTAAGATGGCCCCAAAGAAAGATGCTTCCAGGAAAGTGGTCTGTGAGAAGAAGCAGCTTCCCACCAGTGGTGTGCTGGCGCAAACCTTTTATGGACCACATTATGCGCCTGCCCCACTGGCCTCAGGGGAACAAGCTGAGAGCAGCATTCCCACAGAAAAAGCAGTACCCTAACCTAAGCCCAAGACCATGTCTGTCAGTAAGACAGCCACTGCAATCATGGCAAGACTGATGAGCAGTGACACTGAATTTGTCCCTTTCGCAAATAGTATCCAATTGTGTCAAGAAATAGAGCAAAATGGACAGCAGCTACGGCCAACAATAGTACATCTTCCTGAAGTTGGAGCAGAACAGGAGGTTGGGCTTCCTTCTGAGCAAGTAATTCCTATTTTATAATCATTGGCCACTACCTCAGTAGAAGTAGGCACTTCAGACAGGCAATCGACGACATGCCCATCTGACTAAAGTTCTTCTTCAGGCTTTGGCAGTAGCACAGTAAAAAAGTAACCCTCCCCAGTTTAGGACATTTTTACGGTTAGTAAAGAGGGGGAGGACATTGCAGCATGCACTATTTGCCACACAAATGTTCGTCAAGGTAAGCCTGGTACACATTATGGTACTGGAGGCAAATGACCCATATGAAAAAACACAACACATTACGGTGGGAGGAGCACCTAAAAACATTGCTGAAGGTCGTTGTGGTTAGGAGAGCCAGGAAACATCAGCTGCAAGTTCAATCATGCTGGAAGGTTATGATGATGAGGAAGAATCCTCATGCAAAGCAGCCCTGTCCCCACCAGTGCACCAGCATAATCACCCACCTCAGTGACTTCACAATGGCACAAGACTTGAAGTCAGATGGAGAATCCACGGCATACAGTGACTGCCCCACCATGACGCGCACTGAGTCTACCCCCACCTACCTCTCAAAAGTCACCTGCATCAATGGCCCAAGAAAAGTTACAAAAAATACAGGCTACTATTACGGGCATTTTTTACCACCCAACAGCACATTTGTACAATGGGAAGCTGGCAAAAAAGTTAGCGCTGAACCTCCTCCCTTTTTCATTTGTGCAAATAGAGGAATTCTTAGAATTTGTGGCAGCCATCTGCCCGGAATGGAAAGTTCCAAGTCAGGCCTATTTTTCCAGAGTTGCTGTTCCTGCATTGCATCACGATGTACTGCAATTGGTTGGACAATCTTTGCAGAAAAGTTTGTTCACACTAACCACCTGACGACAGACATGTAGACCAGTTGTCAGGTGATTGATTACATGTCCATCACTGCACACTGGATCTCTTTTGTTGGGTTAAAGCAAAATATATCTACAGGTTGTGGCTGAGAAGAAAGTTTAAAGAGTGTTCAGTGGCATGCAACAGTGGCCATGTTTGCCATGAAGAAATCACATATAGCTGTAAACATGTTGGATGAATTTAACCCCAAGGTGTATGAATTACTGCGACCCAGAGGTCTCAGAATTAGATTTATTGACACACTCAATGGCAGAATCTGCAATCATATCAGCCATTCTGTTAAAGCCCGTCAGCAGTTGCAGAATAATAAGTGTGCTAATAGAGCACCAGTAAAAGCCCTGATACCAGAGCTGCCAACATGTTGGAACTCGCCCTATTACACGCTGCAACGTCTAATTGAGCAGTACAAATAGTTCAATGACTATGTCAGTCAAAGAGGAGGGGATGCAGTTGGGAAAGCTATAACTACGTATGAGGACAAATGGGGCATAGTTAAATGCCTGAAACAAATACTACTTCCTTTTGAGGTTTTTACACACAAAGATAGCAAGGAGGACAGTACAATGGGTCAAGCTATCCAGTGGTTGCATCTGCTACAGGACCAGCTAATGAAAGTGTTCTTAAAGGTTTGCCCCCACAGGTGTGAATGAAAATACAGAAGCGCATACCTTGGTTGAGAGCTTACTCTTTCGACTGGCTTTCAATGCATGATTGATATAGAACATCATCTCGTCCAAAGAACACATCTGTACCACACTACTTGATCCACAGTACAAAAAGTTTTGCCCACTTTCATTCCTTTTTCTGAAGGGGGATCAAAAAGCAAAGGGGTGTATTACGGAGAAAGCTGGAGACCTTGAAGAAGAATGGCTGGAACTTAGTTTCCCACCCCGCAGTTCTGGGTTTCCGCCTTCAACTTCCAGAGAGGGCAGTCTTGTCTTACAGCAGCAAACAACACCATCAATCATAACACTGGCAACCACAGCAACAGAATTACCAGATTGAACCTCTGCATTATATTGGATTCAATTTGCAGGGCTTAAGTCCAGTGCAGAGGTGATGGCAAAAGAGGTCGAGCAATTGGCAGTACCAAAAGAAGTCTATGTGGGTCAAAACCTGCCGATGTATTGGTATGGAAAGGTGCGCCAAAGGCCAGAGAACCAGCAGCAATAAAGTATGTGGCTTGTCCTGTAGCCAGTGTGTCTGCTGAGCGTGTGTTCAGTGCAGCTAGTGCAGTTGTTACATTGAAAAGGACCAGGCTCTTGCCTAAAAATGTGGGCAGATTGACTATGATCAAAATGAACCAATATTTCATACCACAGAATTACACAGTTCCTGAAACAGCACAGGAGAAGGAGGATGATTGGTCAAACTCAAGTGTGTTACCTGACCAACACCTGAGTTTGAGGATGATCTTTACTTCCCAGAGTAAGTATGCTGGTGCCACCATATAACTTTTTTCTTATTTCTTGTTAAACTTCTTACTTTCCCCCCAAAAAAGAAGAAATAGCTAGTGGAACATTATGTTTGTGTCAGATTTACATGATGTCCCACCATTATTTAGTCACATATATTTCCGTATTGCAGTTGGACCAGTGTGCAGTAAAGAAGCCTCCACAGTTCCTTCATGGCACTGGAGACAATGCCTGCCTCCCTCGCATGCCTGTCCTTTTTTATATCACTTAGCAGGGCTGCCCCAGAAGATCGTTTATTTACAATAGTGCCAATGCCAAGTTCCATTGTATTGCCTGTGTCAAAGATGCAATTGCGTACCTACCACCGAACCTACCCGTGCTTGGATTGGAAGAGGTAACTACAGTTTCAACGGTAAGTGAGTGATTGTGAGTGATGAATGATGATTCATGTGGTGGCAGACTTGCTTGAGATGATTTGCAATGTTTGGAGCCTGAATGATGGGGGATACTTTTTCGTGGAGATGGTTGGCCCTTACAAACATACTTAGTAAAAATTAACCTGTACCATCCACTTCTATGATCCTTCTGTTTTTTCATTAACTAGGAGGGCTGACCTAGATGCTTATTTGATTAACAAGACTGCCAAATTCCAATCCTTTGCATGCATCAAAGAGGAGATAGTGTATCTACCACTGTGTTTGGATTTGAACAAGTAACCATTGCACCGATGAGTGATTATTGAGTGATTGTGAGTGATGATTGATGATTCATGTGGTGGCAGACATTGAGGCAGGGTGTTCAAATGTAATTTGGGAACTTGCTTGAGATGATTTGCAATGTTTGGGGCCTGATTGATAGGTGATATTTGTTTCCTGGAGGTGATTGGCCCTTTCATACTTAGCCAGATTGACTTGCAGGGTCAACTCCTTTTTTCTGGCTCTTCAGAGACCCAAACAATCAAATTAGTTAACAAACAAAAACCTATACAAAATTCTGCAATTCTGTTACTCTACTTGTTCTTCAACAGCAGTGCACTACACATCTATCTTGCTCAGGTTGTGACTGGGATAGGGTTACTGAGAGCCAGTAGGAGGATGGAAAAAATCAGGGTGGAACTACCTCATCAACAGCTAGAAGCAAGAAGTTATCAACTTCATTTTTTTATTTATTTTTATTTTATTTTTTTATTTAAGAGTAACATGATACAAAAATCATCCATAAAATAAAGCATTACAAAACAGATATATACAAAAAAAACTTAACACAGGATATATCTGTATCATGACTCTTTGTTTTAACAATTATCAGCCCCTCCCGGCCCCCCCCCAAGAACCCCACCCAACCACCCCAAGGTTGTTACGTAGAGGAGATAAACTTAGAGACTCCATTAGATAAACCAATTATCTTCCAAAGAAAAAATGAAGAGAGAAAAAAAGAAAACAAAAAACAACACAATATATGCAATATATATACATGATTAATATTCTTAACTATTTCAAAATCATTAATTTACCCGGTCCAACCAATTGATTACTGGTGCCCAAATTAATTCCCCATTTCTTCGGGCCCTTGGACCTCTTTTTCTGAAGATCAACAGCTCCCATTTCCCAACATTGATAAATTTGCTTAACCACTAATGATCTGTCGGGGGGTAGGGTCTAGCCAAACAGTGGCTATACATAATCTAAGCGTAGCCATGGCTATAAAAAATAACTTCTGTTCGGAAAGCGTCATATTAGCATCCACTACCCCCAATATGACTGCCGAAGATGAAAGCTGAAGCGGACGAAGAAACAGAATTTCTAACCATTGTTTAACTTTATCTAATAAAGGAGTTAAATTAGGGCAAGAAGAAAACATGTGAATACTATCAACCGCAATCTCCCCGCATCTAGGGCAGTTAACTCCCGTAATCCCCCCCCATTGTTGTATACGCTGTGGGGTTATATACAAATTGTGCCAAGTTTTAAAACATTGGACCTGGAGGTTTGCGGATAGCGTGGCAGTATGACTGAGCCGTAAAGACTCTTCGCAGACCTCCTGCGCGGCATTTAATCCAACTTGCCATCTATTAAAATGTTTATAAAGATCATCTTTCCTTCTTTCATTTATCATTTTATAAATTGAGGATATCGTAGAATGCCCACTTTTAATAGCTTCAACTAAAGGTACCGTACTCCAGCTAACTGTTTTTCGAGAAAGAAAATCCCGAATCTGTAGAAACTTAAAGAAATGTTGATTATTGAGATTAAATTTCTTTTTTAAATGGTCAAAGGTCCTAACCCCATTGTCCGAAATTAAATCCCCTAACTTAATAACTCCTCGGGCATTCCATTCTCTAAAATACCCATCTGCAAAAATTTGAGGGAGAAGAGTGTTTCTATTAATTGGTGTATATATATGTAATCTTCCTATATTGAATAATTTCCGGGTAAAGGTCTAAATTTTGAAAGCAGCAAAGAGACCCTTGAACCTCACACGTTTAAAATATACAAAATCTATATGTCTAAGTAAGACCCCAGACACTTCTTCTCCATAAACAAGTCTATATATTGATTTTTCCGAGTCATCAAAATCTTGGCAATCCAACAACTCCGATATATGCCTCAGAGTAATTGCCCAATGATAAATCTGAAAATTGGGGACGGACCAGCCCCCCCTCTCTCTTGGAAGTGTCATAAATTTGAAGGCTCGTCTGGGTCTTTTCCCTGGCCAAATAAACCATGAGACAATACGTTCTATTTTTTTAAACCATAATAAATCAAACAGTAAAGGAATAGCTCTGAAGAGATATAAAATCTTTGGTAAAAAAAGCATTTTTACAACATTACATCTCCCCATAAGAGTTAGCTGAAGATTATTCATCCTCCGAGCATCTTTTTCAATTTTGTATAACAATGGCTTAACATTACTCTCAACAATTTCTTCAGGGTTTGAACTTATAAGTATTCCTAAATATTTTGCCTTATCAATAACCCTAGGATCCAAAAATGAAATCTTATCATTACAGATAATTTGGGTTTTTGCCTCATTCAAATGATAACCTGACAGTCTACCGAATTGAAATGTCAAGTTACTTCTAACAATGCACGTTCCGGTAAATCAGTTAAAATGGCAAGAGCATCTGCATAACCTAATATTTCACCGCCCTTAGATCTCACTGGACTAATCAAATTGCTCAAAAGAAATTTTTTCATTAAAGGGTCTATATAAATGGCAAATAATAAGGGGGAACAGGGACAACCCTGTCGTGTACCTCTTGAGATATTAATAGTTCCTGACTGGATCCCCATAATTGAGATTTGCGCCGTTGGTCGTCTGTACATGATCTTTATTGCTGTAATGAATCCTTCTCCAAAACCATAATGCCTCAAAAACGCCCATAAAAAAGGCTAGGAGACCCTATCAAAGGCCTTCTCCGCGTCAAGCAGAATTAAGGCCATAGGGTCCCCTGAAACCCTAGTAAAATCAAACAATGCTATTGTACGCCGAATATGATTGATAGTTTCCCGTCCTGGGACAAAGCCATGTTGATGCACCGAAACCAACCTCTTAATCACCCCAGAGAATCTCCTTGCTAAAACCTTGGCATAAATTTTGATATCACTGTTGATTAACGTGATTGGGCGATATGATCCCATATCTGTAGGATTTTTATCTTTCTTTAAAAATGTGATAATTCGAGCCTTCTGCCAAGATTCGAGGGAGGCTTCTCCCTTCTGTACTGTCCTAAATAATGCCAACATAACCGGGGTAAGTTGCAGCCGGAATATTTTGTAAAATTCTCCTGGTAAATTATCAGGTCCCACAGCTTTGCCCCCGGGATAGAGTCTATAGCTTGCTGAACCTCATCCAAGCTAATCTCAGCATCTAATAGATCACGTTCTTCCGATGGTAATGAATCCACACCTATCCCCTTCAAATACTCTTGTATTTCTTCCTGTAGCATGTCATTATCCCTGATGTCTTCGCTGTACAGGTGTTGATAAAACTTCTGGAAGGCGAGCGCAATGGCCCTTTCCCCGGATACCAGACCGATATCAGGATCTTGGATATTTTTAATACGCATAGCTGTCTCCCTCTCTTTAATTCTTGCGGCTAGCATATGCCCTGCTCGCTCACTATTTTCAAACATTTTTGATTTCCATATTAGAAATTTTTCGGCTGCCTTAGTCTGAGAGAGTTCGGTTATGGCTGCTTTTGCTAAAATGATCCGGGTTTGAGCAGAATCACTATCCCCGCCCTGCCGTAACTGAACCACCAGATTCTGCTCTGTTTCTGCCAATTCTGTGTATAACCACTGTAACTTATCCCTTTCCTTCCTTTGAGATTCCCAGCCGAACCAGGTTGTCTCGCCCCTTACCCCTGCCTTTAACATATCCCAGACATTCTGAATACTAGTACTATCAATATTTTCTTCCAAGAATCGAGGAATCCATAAAGACATACAATCAACATATTCTGTGTCCTTAAAAAGACCCCGATTAAATGTCCAGTTTCTGGGATTGCTCGTGCACACTGACGTATTTATTTCGAGTAAAAGCGGATTATGATCCAACATTACTCGCGGAAATCTGATGATTCCAGAGCCTTGAAGCAAAACAGGTGAAGCAAAAAAGTAATCCAGCCTTGAACAGATTTTATGCGGTGCAGAGAAATATGTAAAGCCAGGATCATCTGGATTTAAAAAAGCCCATACATCAGTAAGACTGTGCAGATCTAATAAATGCTGCAGAGCACGGTATACCCTTGGCTTCCTCCCAGTATATACACTCCCTATATTATTTAAGGTTCCACATTCTATATTTATGTTCAAGTCTCCACATATAATGAGCGGGGAAGGCCACCCAACCAACTCGGAACTAAGCCATTTAACTAATTCGGGATCGTCCAATACAGGGCCATAAACAGAACAGAGTGTAAAGTTTTTACCCTGAAAATTACCATATACCATTACCCAACGACCCAAGCTATCGGCTGCGGAACGCATAATATTAGCCTTTCCTCGTCTTGCTAAGATTGCAACACCCCTAGTCTTAGCCTCAAATTTAGTCCAAGAAAGAAGTTGGAATCCCTCGAACTCCAAAAATGTATGCCGACTAGCTTCAATATGTGTTTCCTGCAGGCAGAGAACATCTGCCCGTAAGAAACGCAAGTCTTCCCTAATCCGACGTCGTTTAGACGGATTATTAAGCCCACATATATTTATTGATGCAATTCTTATACTAGCCATACAGAAGAAAAAAAATTCCAGTAGCATTTTTGTAAACCTTTGCATATATTCAAATTTAATTAGGTTATCAAAAAAATGAACTGCCATCTCCTCCCGTAACTAATCCACCCGAACAGCACCCACCCCCTATGGACCTCAGCCCTCCCTCCCCCCCCCCAACTATAGGCAAAATAGGTCAAGAGACCCATACGATGACACCCGCTGCCCGAGTGGCAGAAGGTCACTCCCCGTCTCCAAGCCCCCTATCAAACATATAGAAAAGTGAAGAGAGAAAAAGGAAAAAGACAGCCTGCTTGGTATACTAGCTAGACCTTTAACCTTCACCCAATCCTTTTAAATATTCTCCAGCCTGAACCTCTGATGTGAAAACTCGTACTCTGCCACCACAGATGACCTTTAAACGTGCAGGATTCATTAAGAACACCTCACACCCCTTCTTTTGAAAAGGAGGAATCAGTGAGCGAAGCCACCACCTTCGCTCCACTGTTGTGTGGCAGAAATCTGGGCGCACGAAAAAGGTGTGCCCTTCTACAGATCTTTTAGCATCAGGGCGAGCTTTCTCAAAAATAGCCTGTCTCAAGAGAAAATTGCCAAAAAAAATCAGGATTGCTCTCGGTTTAACTCCCATATCAGGATTCTTTTTCAACATAAGAGGACACCTGTGGACTCTTTGTATCTCCGTATCCCACGACCAATGAGAAAGTTCTGGAAAGGCAGCTTTAAACTATTTTAAAACAATCCCTCTGATATCCTGCCCCTCCACATTTTCTTCTATTCCCAATAATCGGAGATTATTTCTACGAAGTCTATTTTCAGAATCTTCCAGCTTCCACATTATGTCAGCTAGTCTGTCATCGTTTGCTGTAGTTTTAAGATCGGTCTTTTGTAACCCCATCTCTATATCGACAATTCTCTCCTCCAATGCTGCAGGTCTGGTGATAACCTCGGAACACGCTTTAGTATTTCTTCGAATTGCACCCTGAATCTTCTTCGTAGCTAGTTGGACCCTCTTGTGTTCTTGTCGCTCCTCCCCTTGTATTGACTTTAACAGAGCATAAATCTCAGAATTAGAAGGAGGGGAGTTAAACTCCTCTACACCTTTTTTTTTTCCTTTTTCTTAGATACACCGGGCCCCCCTAGACTTGCAAGATTAAAAGTAGCCTGAGTGTAATCCCATTGAAGTTTGTCACTAACCTCAGAGCCATCACTGTCCATTCCCCCTAGGCCATGATGACGGCAAAAAGAAGCCTTCGTGCCCGCAGTTCTTGGAGGGTTACATTTCTCACTGCTTGAGGTGGAGTTATCACTAATAGAGCCGACCAAGGACTCCATATCTGACTCCTCCGCTACAGAGAAAAAGCTGTCCCCATCCATAAGATCAGGTAGCGGGCCCTTCATCTTTTCAAGCTTTTCTAGCTTTCCCCCAATAGGGGTTTGAAAAGTATAAGAAATTGCTACAGAATCCTTCGAGCCCCCTAGTTTCTCTCCATCAGTGGGTTTGTCATTTATTTGAATGAGTGCCGCACTTGAAGCTTCTCTAAAAGATGCAGGATCAACTAAATCTCCAATGATTTTGGACGCCCCCTCGGATTTTTTTGCCATCATGGCCAGGGAGCCCTCATTACACACCTTTAATAGACCTGTAGGGGTACTTATAGTTACTGGTGGGTCCTGTGTCTGGGTTTTGGCTACCATACTTCCTCCACCAAACATTCCCGGAACTGTTAGTATTTTCCCCTGATCGGGGTTATCCAAAACAGGAAGAGTCGCTCCTGATATCCCCTTAGGTGAATTACTGGGCAGCAGCTTCTCAACAGCCTTGTCTGCCTTATCTCCATACTTCCCTCCATGTTTCCCTTTGGTCGGGGGGGCCTTACTGACATTCGCTGCCGAAGGTTTCCCAGCCAGTCTCCCGAGCTTCTCCACCTCGAGCTCCACCTTGTCCGTCTTGTCCGCGCTCTCCACCTTCTCTGAGGTGGGGTTTCTCCTTCCTCCGGCACCAGCGGAGATCGCGGGTGGCTGGTTCATCAGTTTCGAGCCCCCGGCTCCGGAGCTCACTCCTCTACGAACCGGCATCACGGTAATCACGAGAGTCTCGCTGCTTACGTTCCTCTGTTCCTCTACTGGGAGCCACACCCGCCAAGCCCTCAGGTGTGCATGGCTCAGAAGGGAGGCGATCACCCGCCGCCAAGATTCGTGAACGCCGAAAACGGTGAGCATAAAGATTTTTAGTTTTCCTTTCTCGTTACACACTGGTTACAGGATACAGGGTTTTCGCATAAATTCCTTCCACGATTATGAGCATATGTATGTTTTCCGAAAAGCCAGCTAGTATCCCTGGTCAAACTTCATATCTCTTTTCAGACAGGATAGAAGCCGGGAGCGACCTTCACTCGGTGTTCAAGCGGCCGCCATCTTGCCCCTTGATCAACTTCAAAGGGAAACCATGACTCTGAGGCCTAGAACTCAGCTATGTTGAAAGGAGAAAGGTACATTGATTTGTGAAATGCTGCGGAATGTGTGTGTGTTGCACTGATGGCAAAATTGAAAGTCCTATTGTTTTTTTTGCTCAGCATCTGAGTCTTTATGATACACTCCTGATGAAGCTTATCTTCCTTCTTTCCTTCTCCTTGACTCTAAAATAAATTTTCTGTTTTACAATCTGCAGGCCTTCTGATCTCCTGCATGAACGAAAGGTGAAAGCTGAGCTCAACACTCCTGCTTACCTATCGGACCAGTCCATACAGGCACCCAAGAGTGATGAACATTCCAGAGGAGAATGGAGATGCACCATCTAATTTTCAAATACAGTATCATTTTACTTTTAACAATCATATTTGGAGAACTTGGTGGGTGGGTTCACTCATCCATAATTTTATTTTAGTTAGGAGTTCTATGTAGGTTGTAGAATGTTTATTGGGTAGTAGTGCATATATGAAAGGGATGTTTGTTTCTTGGTATTCTCCATGTATCGTGTATAATTGATAGAATGGTTTGGGACATATTTTGAATGTCCCATCCATCATCCAAGTTTGGCATTGTTTTAATTTCTGGATATTAGTAGGGGTGCCAAAAACTTTTACTGTCATGCAGAAGGAATTGTTCCTCTTTGTGTTTTATTGTGCATTCAGGTAGTATTTCTACTTCTGAAAATGTTTGTGGGGATGGTGGCGTTTGGGTGGTAGATTTTACAGTTAAGGCTATTAGACGTTTTAGTGATGGGATGGCAGGTAACTGGCCAGTTATGTGCCCTGTGACATGGATTAGGACATCTTTTAATATTTGAGTGCTTGGTTGTTGGTAGCTAGTGCTTTCCTCTTTTGTGTATTCTAAAGAATTTCTGACTGCGATTCCACTAACATTTGTTGGTGGTTATGTGCTTAAACATTTATAACTGTAGTTTCCCTGGTTGTTGTCCTCCCACAGCAGAAATCAGAGTAGTATTTGGTGCATTTCGAATGTATGTGACTAGTGGCTCTTCTTTCGTGGGTATAAGCGTAGCCTATGCAATGGAGCAAGAATTTCCCTTTTTTTGATGAAATGAATTTAGCCCCTTCTGTCATTTTCCTAGTTACACTGTGAATATATATAAAAATAATTATTAAATGCAAAGTAAACATTTTCACCTTTATATTACTTTTTTATTAATAATTACATATGTGTTGTTTTTGATTTTTCTTTGAAGTTCTTTGTTGACCTCTGTTGGTGAAAAAAATATATTATTATGCTGGAAATGGTATACATTTGAATTTTTTTCAGGTTAGTTAGTGTGTAAATGGTTTTATTTTTAAGTGTATTTAAAACAATACTTGCTGTTTTTGGTACTTTTAGTTGTTTTTTTAATGTAGCTTTTTGATTGGAATTGTTGCAGCCTATAGTAGAAAAAGAAAAGGTGTAAATGTTTATTAGTTGTATTTTGTTAGTTTTGCTTATCTGTTGATTTAGCTAAGGTTTAAAAAATATTCATGATTATATTTACTTTGTTTTATATGTTTGATCAATCTTCTTTTATTCGTAATCTTTTATTGGTAGAATGCGCCACAGTTTTGATTTCTGGTAAGGTTTGTAAATTGGTTTGTTTAGTCTATAAATAGGAAAACAAATGAAATCCATTTATTTATTCATTTTACATGTTTTATTATTTTAAGTTTAGATAGGGGAATAAGTACAGTTTTTAGGTATTGTGCTTACTTTGAATTTAAGTTGTTTGATGTGGTTCTTTTCAAAGATCCTTTGTTGGGGCTTCAATCTTGCATAGTTTTGTCCTCCAATCTTTGCAGGTTGTTAGGTAATTTTTGGGTAATTAATTGGCTTTTTTATTGTATTGTTTTAATTAGTTGAAGCTTTCTATTGGTTTTTGTTGTTTATGCTTTTATTTTATTGGTTGTATAGCGTCTCTTTAATTATTTTGGCAGTTATATGTTAATTTAGTAAATGTTGTAAATATTCACTCAATGGTATATTTTGTTTAATATTATATTTATGTAGCAATGTATTCATTTTTATATGATTTATTGTCATTAAATATATTTAATATTTGTTTTCTTATTTTTAATGGTGATAAATGTTATTTGTTATATTTTATTTTTGATTATTTATTTAAATATTAATGTTATTTGGGAATTATGGGGCTGATTACGATGGTGGACAGACTGAAGTCCGTCTGCCATCGTACTAGGGATTGGGAATGCCTGCCTCCAAGGCTGTGGCCCCACAGGGCTAATTATAATGTGACTGCCACCATGGCGTTTGCATTGGCCATGTTTTGTATTGCGGTAGGTGCTGCGCTCTACAGCACCCACCGCAGTACAAAAAAGAGACCCCACAAATATCCCTACAGTACATGGCAGGCACCGCACTATGTGGCAGGCATCATGCGGTGCCTGCCACATGGTGCAGGAATATTTAGGGGGGCACCATAGGTTCCCCCAGGTCCTGTGTCTGTGGGCCAGGGGAAGGAGGCCTGCTACGGACCCCCATTGTCCCTTTCCTCCAGATTTTCCGCCATGGAAAGGCTTGCGGGTAAGGGACATCATAATCCCAACAGCTGTGCCCGGCTTCGCGTTGGATGTGATTTTGCTCGGTATGCTGGTGGGACTGGGTGGCTTTGAGAGGGGCATCTAGGTGAACCCACCGAATGGGATTCCGAATACCAGGTTGGCCCATATGCCGTAATTACTAATTACTCAGCTTGACCTATTTATGACTCTGTTCACTTTGGATAACAGTTTACTCTTCCCTGTCACCTGGAACAATCTTTTGGATCCTTTTAGACTGGCACAAAATTACTAGCCCCTTGAATTGTCATATATCAGTGGGGTTTTATGTTTAAATCGATGGAACAGTAAGTGGCTGAACAGAGTCTCTTTGTAATTCTCTACAGTTGTTATTTATCCCCACAAGCTTCCTGATATGTCACCAAAGTGCGACTTCTTCATTGTGCAGTGAAGCTTTGCACCCTCTGCGCTTGAAGTTAAATTTTATACTGTTGAGGATTCATTTCTTGATACAGATGTTTTATTGAAAATTCCTTGGACGCTCCTATGTTCGTTGCTTTGTCCTGAGGATGACCTTCTAAGTTCATTTTGGTCGAAACGCCGTTGATGCCTAAATGTGGCCCTAATTGAAGAGCACGCATTCTTTGCTGTGTGTTGTTTCTGTTTTTTCCTGAACCCCGTCTTTGTATATTTTTCCCTCAGCCACTTTGTTTGATTACACATTGTATTATTTGTACTTCCTGTGATGTTTGTGTAATCCCATGAGCGCCATTATTGTCATATGATTATTTTTATTGTTTATTTTGGGTAATACATTTTCTACATAAATGAAACAGTTTGAATATGGGTATCTTGTGCCCAAATAGCATCCGGGCATTCTCTTCTTTTTCCATCTTTCATTGTGTATTTTTCACTAAGCCTGTGTTCTCTCTTTTCTACTCTTTTTATTTAACTTAGATAAGTTTTTGGGTTGGTTATTTTGTATTTCTTTATTATTTTAGGTGTTATACTTGAACCCTTGTTTGGATTCCAGTGGTACGCACAGCCAGCATTGTAGGGACTACTAGCCCCTCCAAGGGACCAACAGGCTTCTTGAGCCTGTTGGAATTGTGGCGTTCGGTCTTTCTGACCGCCACACAGCCGCCCGCCATCAAAATGTGGCGGGCAGTAAACTTGATTAAAGTGGCGGTCTCCCCGCCATTGTAATCAGCCCCTATATATTTATAATTGTTCATATATATATTTTTTGTTTGAAATGTATTCATTTAGTGGCGGTATTATTAATATGTTTCTATATATTTTTAAATGTGCGTATTTAATGTTTTGGTTACATTTATATTTAGGCGATGTTTATGTTGTCGATATCGTGGATGTCAATATTTTTATTAATTTATATGTTTATTTAATCTTTACAATATTTATGTTTATGATATTTTTGTACTTGATATTTTTGGTATCTATTTTGTTTCATACAATATTTTTTCCTAATATGTTTTGTATTTTTAACGGTAAGTATAAGTAGTTAATATTTTTGCATGTGATATTAGTGTCTCAATATTTGTGTAGGTTGATATTGTGTCAAACAAAAGCAAGCACACACTATCTGCAAACTGTTCTGCCCCACCAAGGCTGGCGGGATAAGGGCGGAGTCACCGGTGCCTTCAATCTTCTTGCCACTCTTCTGTGGGATATCAATCACTACTCCAAGAGTGAGGTAGACCTCTGTGCCCCTGGCTCTTGATACAGTTAAGATGTTCAATATCTGTTGATAATGGAAAAGTCGCCTATCTCCTGGAGCCCTCTGGTCACTACGACAAGCTTTTGGGTACCAAGGTTTTCTATAGACCGGGATCTCACAAGGTCTAATGCAGTCTACTCAGAACTGGATATTCTTCAGGCAATTCTAGCAAAGAATTGTTTCAGACCATAAAGGATTTGACCACGGTCACAAAAGATGACTCCGCTAATCACAACCAGGATTTCTTAAATACGCTGGCTCAAACATTCAAAAGCAAGGTTGATCAGATCTATGACCTTTTGGACACCTCTAAGGGCAACACTACTCTTAAAGAGCATGAATCCACCACTAACTCATCATTTTTAGAATTTCCTCCAACATCGCCAATTCAAATAGCCATGCTTCTCTCAGCCGCTAAGTCAGGATCCCCAGAGGACCACTGCTCCCCTACGATCCTACAAAATATAAGCCAACACATCAGCCCTCATCGGTCCAGAATTTTTAATCAGATGCTTTCTCAAGGACAATTCCCTACTAATTAGAAGCAGGCCTGTATCCTGCCGCTTCTTAAAAAACCTAACCTGAACACAAATGATTCAGCCAATTATCATCCCATCTCGAGACTCCCACTTCCAGCAAAAAGTATAGTGAAAAAAATGGCCAGTGTGAACAAGGCAGGTGTGCCAAAACGTGTCATAGCGAAGTTATCGAATAAAGGACGAGACTGAATGGCAACGCTACCCTTGTGTTGGTGTCCGATCTTTATGTGGATTTCCAAAATGGTGTTTAGAAAATAATAAATGTTGAACTTTCCAATTTTTATCTCAGATAATCAACTCATAGACCATAGTCAGTTCATCTTTAGAGCAAATCAGAGCACTGAGATGGCACTGATAAAAACTACTGAATAAATTTGCACTACACTGGATGGCGGAGGTTCGGCAGCTCTCTTTCTGCTTGACCTATCGCGGTGTTTGATACGGTGGACCATGCTCTTTTGGTCCAGTGTCTAAAATCCATAGGTATAGAGGAAAAGGCCCTTTCCCTTCTAACATCATTTTCATCAGGCAGAACCCAAATGGTACACCAAGGCAAATTTAAGTTAGTACCCTTTGCCCAGCCTGTGGTGTTCCTCAGGGCTCCTCGTTGAGCCCTACGCTCTTTAACATATATGTCTCCCCCACTGATCAGAAGCTTTAATTTGATTCCCAATTCCTACACCGACGATACCCAGTTGGTAATTTCGACAGTAGACAAAGATGTTAATCACTCCCTCAAACTACATGATTGTATGATCGCACTGAGCAACTGGATGAGTTGAAGCTAAACTCTAGCAAAACTGAAGTGGTTTTGTTTGGTAACCTATTTCCACTTTGGTCTCTGGCTTGGTGGCCAGACACCCTCGGTCCTTCTCCGATACCTGTAGCCAAAGCCAAGAATCTTGTTGTTATTATAGACGAAAAACTTATCTTTAAGTCCAAGGTTTCTAAGGTTGTGTCTTCTTCGTATCTCACCATCAAAACCTTAAGAAAAATCCTTCCATTTATTCCTAAAAACACCAGAAAGACGGTTGTGCTCTCGTTAGTGTTATCCAAATTAGACTATTGCAATGGTCTATACATCAACCTTTAAGCCAGCCTACTCAGGAGGCTGCAGGTGATACAAAATGCCGCCGCTGGATTAATCCTGGATATACCTAAACATCAGTCAACCAGGAAAGGTATCCAGGACCTGCATTGGCTTCCTGTCTGCCAACGTGTTAAATTTAAAGCACTCTGCATTGCATACAAGGCACTGCATAGAGGAGGTCCGAAATTTCTCTGGAACATTTTTAGCTGGTATTCTCCAAATAGACCTCTGCGATCAGCTAACGCCAGTCTAATGACCACCACTAGAATTAAAAAGACAAACTGGGGTGGCAGGAGCTTCAGCTACAACACCATCAAACAGTGGAACTCCCTTCCATCACAAATTAGGATGTCTCCCATCCTTTTCGACTTTAAAAAACAACTCAAGACGTGGCTTTTTGGAAACCAGCTGCCTGGCATAGTATGTTGAACCGGTAAGCGCGAAGAAACCAAAGGGTATAAGTGCGCTATATAAATTGCAATAACATAACATAACATAACATGATGGATCGCCTCACTGCTGTTGTGTCCTTGCAGCAATGAACCGGAGGCAACCCAGATGACCACTGAATAGCAGTTCCTGAGTGCCAGTGGAGATATCTAGAATCCGTCAGGCTTTTATGCAGCAGTCAGGCAAACGTGTTCTTTTTTTCTTTCAAGGAATATTGTCAGGAGGTGGCAGTGAGTTCACATACCTTTCATGTGTGCTAGCCATTAATTGAAAAATACCCTAATCTTAATAACATTCCCATGAAAAATAAATTTCCTATTTAGCACTTCCTCTCAGGTTACTGTAATCCTTCCCAGAGTCTCTCATTCAAGATGGGCTGAGGTTTCTTACCTTGGCAGCAGCTGGTGTCCCCTTGCAGGCCCATACTAATGGAAATGAGTATACGCCTCCTCTCCTCACCTCCCATCCTCCTTGTGACATAGAAGAATGCCTGGAAGAGCCAAACTCCTCCTGGAATGAAGCAGGGCGACAGGTGTAGCTGGCTGGGACCTCGGCTCGCCTTGTTGTCAGGTTGTCGAGTCTCCCAGCAGTGTTTCTCATGTTGCACGTCATTTGCCTTCCTCAGCATCCTCGCTCCACTTTCCTGCTGTCTCCACATCCTTCGGATGGTGCGCATTCGGCAGCTCTCTCTCCGCATTTGTCCAACTCGGGAGCATGAAGGCAATCCTCAATTTCTCCTGCAAGGGATTTTATTTTTATTCCTGCCCTTGGAATTAGTCTGGGCATTTCCTGCAAAAGTCCGTTGTTGACTCTTATGGCTGGTACAGTAGGCATGCTTTAATATTAAAATACTGCTGCATGGCTCCCCGCCCACTGACATTGCAGGGAACATTGCAGGTTGGGCGCCGTATGTAGGGCAAGCCCTGTGAAACCAAGTCTAATAGCTGTGCACATTACTGCAGGTATTGTTAATGTTTGAATCCTGCGTGATAAAAATCCAACCACAATACAGCACATTTGCCTCAGAGCACACACCTTGCACACGTTCGCTTGGGTGCCAGGTTGCATTAAAGAACAGGTTTGAGTTGCAGACTACAGGTGCCTCTTGAAAGGTCAAACTCATTTGCATTTACTATGCGTACATTTATTAGATGGAATAGCGCATATGGTATAGCTAATTCATTGACAGGTGCTAATGAGAGTGCCAGTAAACTCCCCTCGGCCTGCAGTTAGTGGAGTTTTTGCAAACTCCATGCTCCAAGCAGAGCACGGAGTGGCAAAGCTCCATGAACTCCATTGGCTGAGCGGAGTTTACTGCCCACCCCTAGTTTTGGATCCCTGGGTTAAAAAATGTGCCTCCCTGATTCCAGGTTGTAGTCCTGCTCTCCATCAAACCAAGGTTTTGAAAGCATGGGGTTGTCCAATGATGAAGCATGATTCCTGGTAGGTGTGTGAGGACATCCCATCAATTTAGTGGTATGCCAAAAAAGTGATTAGACAGACAGGAAGAAGGATTTGTTCACAGTTAACTCGGGTGGCCTTTTTTGTGAATAGAAAAAACATTTGTGTTTAAAAAATGTAACACTTGTATGTGTTTTATCACTTAGGATGGACTGGAAACTGATCTATTCACATTGGGGGCATAGAGGACATGCATGTCCACTCTTTCAAATCTACTGCACATTTTGCCAGATTGGGCACAAAATTGTTGAAGTAGAACTTTGTACAACTCTGTATTAGAGCATATTACAGGTGCCATGAACAAAAAGGCAGACTGCTTGTTTTGCCTGTCTTTGAAATCATCTGAGGGATAATTAAATGGATGATGATACAGATTGTTTTGTGACAATGGTGGATCTAAATCATGGAAAATGTGTTACCGAGTACCACTGGAAGGCTGGTGCTACTGAGAGTGATGACATTTCTAGGAAATGTTGACCATGTAAAAGATGTTTGAGGAAGGAAATGAAATCTTATTATAAGGTATTTTCTAAGCTGTGTTTCTAGAGTTGAAATTTGACTATAGGGAACATAGTGGTCAAACTGATACCATCTTTCTCAGTCACAAATATATTGAGTGAGCTTCAAACAATTTGAGTATGATATTTAGCAAGAAGAGAGGGAGAGAAACATATTGGTTACCTTCAATAGATAGGGAAGTTGAGTACAGGATATTGTAGTGGGCTGTTTGCAAGACATCAAATAAAGGTTTGTGTGAAAAGGAAACCATGGTACTAGTGGAAATGCCAGAGGCACAGTGGGAGAAGTTAGGGATTAATTTTGTTGTTCATTTTAATGTTCTTCTACAGAGCCAATGTTTTGTGGTTCTTCTGATTATTTTTGAGGTGCGTTGAAGTTAACTTTGTGAGAGACCCAAATATAAGTGGATATGTTTTCAAGAGAGGGGCTACCCACAGGTTTGTTCCCATATAACAAAGCTAATTTCATGTCAGGGGGCATGAGGACATTTTTAGAGAGAACTGGCATAGGGCACAACACATGTAGGTTGTGTGTTGCTTGGGGCAATAAGCTTGTGCAGTACACCAAGAGAATGTTGGAGGGAAAGTATACATTTAGCAGTAACATAGCGGTTATCTTTTAATGTTCTTTTGTTTGTTATGGAAATACCGCAATACACCCCACTCCACCACAGGATTTCCACTTTTCAGGATTAGAGAGGACAGTTGAGTATCATGTCTGTTGACCCACGGTTATTACCAGCGAAGTGTGAAAAGCATGAGGATAAAGTTGGGGAATGTTGGTCAGAAGGATAAAGTTGGGGAAGGCTGGTCAGAAGAGTGAGTTGAAATATGATTCAGAGGATAAGATGAATGAGGTTGCACGATGTATAGTGGGATTGGAATCAAAGAAATGGAATAAGCAGTGGGTGTCTAAGGTCAAGGTTTATGTTGAACATGTCACACAGATGTGATGAAGGACAAAAAGGATGGAACAGTAATGAAAATCACATTGGTTCTGTTTTAAAGTTTGGTGGATATGGTACTCTCTTGAAAATGCGACAGAATGCCCAGTCTGATTTAGAGATGGGGGGACCAAATGATTTCCAGCGATGGTGCCCACGTTGACTCTATCCATAAAAAGCTTCCTCATATCAACCAAAAGTTTAGGGACAGCATTAAATCTCCTGTCCTATTTAGGGTTCCAATGCAATGTCCTTTTTTTTCTCTTCTCACCGCCTGGCAGTAAGGGACAGCAAAAACAAATAATGACACTGACTGCCTGAGAGAAATCTCCTAGGCTATCGGTGTCATTAGCTTTTTAGTTCTCAGAAGCAAACTCCAGCTTTGGGAGTTTGTTTCTGAAAAAAAAAGTTTAAAAGTTTGTTTAACCTGTCAATACTGATGGTAGCCGTCCACCACGGTTTTGGTACCTTGAAGGAAACCACCATGACAGCAGTTCTCCTTTTTGTGTTTTACATGTTTGTCATGGCTGCAGTGTTGTCACTGGCTGATTCTGCAGTTTCATAAAAAGGGAGTTGTGCCTGCCTTCTTAGTATTGTCTACTGGAATCACATAAGGTAATATTGGAATACGGAATGTTTGCACTTAAATTCATCAGGGAATGTTGGTGGGATAGTTGGAGAGGTAACACTGTAGTAATATCTGATTGTGGTACGTTTGATGAACAGCAGTGGCAGGGGGAAAAGGGCTCTGCTCTATCTTCATAAATTAAAAGACTTTTATTGTCTTTTAAAAGAGTCTAAGGATGGATTTGTATTGCTATATTTTCATTCCCGCTGAAGTAATGCGTATACTTTCTAGACTGGTATGGAACAACATCATGGTTTTCAAGATTTTTAGTAGGACACATAATGTCCGAAAGAATGCGCTCATTTCACATACACTTTTACAGCCTCATTTTGCTCACTCTACTGATAGAAGGAATTACTCCGCTGAATGCCATTGATCAATGGACTTTCTATTCTTCCTATTTAATTGTAGGTGGTTCTACAATGAAACTTGGGAGAGGCTGCATTGCAGTTTCCAGATGTGGAAAAACAGAGGATGGCTCTATGTGGGACTGGCATAATGTCGACTACAAAGTGACCCATCGCTGCTGCGATTCATCGCTGTGCAATTCCAGTTCCTCTGCAGAGCTTTCCTTGCTGTTTATTTTAGTCTCTGTATTGTGCGTGTTATTTGACAAGGATTTCTGAGTTTCTGTGGTGTATTACATAGACATCTCTCAATGTTGGAGTTGCTTTAAGGAGATATTGTAGCATCTTACATGGGAAGGAACAGTTTTTGAGGGTGGGTTTGAAAATGCACAGATGTAGTATACATGAGGACAAGCCAAGAACATATCTCTATTACCATATGCAGAGGGAGATCCATATATAGGTTTATTTTATGTAATGTCCCCAGAAATTAAACTCTGATCAGCTGTGTTTTTCCTAATAAAGGTTTCTAGAGCCAACGTGTTTTCAACAATATCAATCTATACTGTGTTTTAAAATGTTGGCCGGCGGTAGCTCACGTGTAAGTGAGTAGGAGGGCTTAGCGGGCAGTCGCAAGTTGAAAATATTCTCCTGAATGACTCACTAACAATCGAGAGGAAGGGGCAAGACCAGCCACTGACCCCCTCCACTTCTTGACAGCTGTTTTTAGAATGGCCTCTGTTACGGAGAGGTCTTAAGTAGCTAAGACGGGATCGATGTTCTTTCACTGTAGTCTAGAATTAGGGGTGCGCTGGATGAGTTAGCCTCGGATTTTACTGTCTAACTACTGTCTAGTCTTATTACTAAATCTGTATTGGACTAAATAGTTTAATTACACTGTCTGTGGTCGAGTACATTTTTTTCCCCATGGCCCATTATCGCTCTCCAGCTGCCTGATTCATGTACTAACTGGAGAGACTTTTTTTGATGGAGCATGTGACAGCAAATCCATTGCAGACTACTATAGTTGCCAAAAACATATGTGCAGTGAGGGTGTTGAGAGGTGTGAGCCCTTGGCGAATGCTAGAGCTTGTAATACCTCCCTAATCCCTCTTTCTCTTGCTGAGTTAACTGTTTAACTAATTTATTTGTTATTTGCTAAGAGCTCTGCAAACATGGGGTCCATCCATCCTGAGATGTTTTATGTTTGTCTCCAATTTATATTGCTCAGGATACTGTTATAATTAATAAGAAAAATAAACCAATGTAGCTGTCTCCCATTTCCACATTTAGATTTTCCGACTGCTACATTTATTAAAATTCTGTGCATTATGATCAGTGGTGACTCCCCCGTTAAGAAGGAAGAGACACTCCGCACTGCTGTGCAGCAGCAAAATGAAGGAAACATTTAATTATAATACCTCGAGGTTATTATCATTTTATTTTGTCCTGCTGTGGCAGCTCAGCAGGGCGGGGTGGGTCTGCACTGACACCGGAGCAGGGGAAGTGATGAGCACATCTTTCAAGTGCGCATAAATGTTTGGCCGGCCGCCTTGGGCCGGCCAAACATTCATGCGGACTTACAATGTTCTCAACCCAGGCTGCATTACAGCCTGGGTGGAGAACATGCCCAGGCTCCCATTCCCTGTCTGAGCGCCGAATCACGGCACTCAGACCAATCATAACCCTGCATTGCAGCACTGTGATTGACTTAGGGAGCCTGGGTGTTCTTCCTGATCATTCCGGTGGTGCTGAGTGACGGAGAAGAGAAGCGGCTGTATGGTACGTTTTTAAAAAAATTATTTTTTAAATCATTTCCTTTTCCTTAAACACTCTCCCCCCCCCAACACCCGCAATCGGTGCCGGCTGCGACTGTTCATGGTGGTGCCTTTTATTTCCAGGCATGCTGGATAAAACATATGCAATGTGTCTCTGAAACATTTCTAACGTTCCTCTCATTAGAAAATACATGCCAGTGTAAGTGTGCCTACTTTCATTCGCCTAATATACATTCAATCAATCAATCACAGGTTTGTTAAGCGCAGCTACTCACCTGAATGGGTCACAAGGGGCTGAGGGGGGGGCGGTGCAGCTCCCGGATGTTCAGGGCGATTCGTTGAAGAGCCAGGTCTTGAGGTCTTTCATGAATTTGGAGAGGGGTGCCGTCTGTCGGAGTTTGAGAGGGAGGGAGTTCCATGCCTTAGCCACAACGAAGGAGAAGGATTGACCTCCTGTTCTGATCTTCTTGATGCGCGGCACCGTAGCAAGGGAGAGTTGGGCTGAGCAGAGGGAGCTTTAGGGTGCGTGGAACGAGAAGCACTGGTTCAGGTAGGCAGGTCCAGTGTTGTGGAGGGCTTTATGGGCGTGGGTGAGAAGCTTGAAGGTGATTCTCTTCTCTGCAGGGAACCAATGTAGTGTCCGAAGGTGTTGGGTGACGTGGCGCGATAGGTTGAGGATGAGTCTGACAGAGGCGTCCTGGACGTTCTGGAATTTGCGGGTGAGGTTCTTGTTGATCCCGGCGTAGAGTGCGTTGCTGTAGTCCAGTCTGCTGCTGATGAGGGCGTGGGTGACGGTTTTCCTGTGCTCAAGGGGAATCCAGTTGAATGTCATTCGTAAGAGACAGAGGGTGTGGAAACAGGAGGAAGAGACAGCATTGATTTGGTGGTCCATTTTGAGTTTGGAGTCCAGGATGATTCTGAGGTTGCGTGAGTGGTCAAACGGGGAGGGTGGGTTCTTGAGGGCGGGGGCAACCATGTGTTGTGCCAGGTGTCTGGGTGTGGGCCCATAATGAGTACTTCAGCTTTGTCTGTGTTAAGTAGTAGGCAGCTGTTCTTCATCCACCTGACAACTGCTTCCATTACTTCTTGAAAGTTGTGTTTGAAGATGTTGGGTTCGTTGGATAGGGAGAGGATGAGTTGGGTGTCATTTGCGTAGGATACAATGTTGAGTCTGTACAATCTGAAGATGAGTGCGAGCGGAGCCATGTAGACATTGAAAAGGGTGGGGCTGATGGAGGATCCTTGGGGAACTCTGCAGGTGGTTGGTGTGGGATCCAAGAGGAAAGGTGGGAGTCTGCCAGATAGGAATGAGCAGATCCAGTCGAGGGCCTTGTTCTGGCTTCCTGCATCGTGAAGTCTGCGGTCTAGGGTGCGGTGAGAGACTGTGTTGAAGGCTGTGGTGAGAACCAGGAGGATGAGGGACACAGTCTCTCCTCTTTTGAGGAGGGAGCGGATGTCATCTGTCGCGGCAAGAAGGGCGGTTTCAGTGCTGTGGTTTTTCCTGAAACCAGCTTGGGAGGAGTCGAGGACGTTGTTTTCTTCTATGGAGGAGGAGAGCTGGCTGTTAACAACTTTTTCGATGACTTTCACTGGGTACGAGAGTAGGGCGATCGGTCTGAAATTTTTGAGGTCGGTGGGGTCCGCCGAAGGTTTTTTCAGGAAAGGGTTGATCTCGCCGTGTTTCCAGTCATCGGAGAAGGAGGTGGTCTCGAAGGAGCGCTTGATGATTCGTCGAAATTCGGGGGCGATGATGTCAGGGGCTCTGTGGTAGATGTGGTGGGGGTAGGGGTCCGTGGGGGCCCGGATTGTGTTGATTTCATAATCTTCAGGGTATTTTCAATGGTGACGGCGGTCCAGCTGTTAAGTGTAGGCTGCGTGGTGTAGGGAATGGTGAGTGTAGTTTCTGCGTGAAAGTTGTCGTCGTCAAAGTTGTCATAGATGGTTTTGATGTTGTGATGGAAGAAGGCGCTGAGTCTGTCACAAACGTCCTGGGAGGGGGGATGTCGGTTGTCTCACAGTTGGGTTGGGCGAACTCTTTGATGATGCCGAAGAGTTCCTTGCTGTTGTGTGCGTGGGCAAAGATTCTGTCCTGGAGTTCTTTCTTCCTTGTGTATCTGATGAGTTTGTGGTGGGGGGCGGTGGCTACTTTAAAGTTGTCAAGGTCTGCTGTGGTTTTGGTGTTCCTCCATATCTTTTTGAGGTGTCTGCAAGTTTGTCTAGATTCTTGGAGTTCGGTGGAGAACCAGCTAGCTCTCTTGGTATGTGGGTTGGTAGTTTTATTTCGGGGGGCGTTGGGGTTGGCACAGTTGGTGATCCAATTGTCCAGGGTTAGGACGGCGGTGGTTGGGTCGACGTTCGTGGAGGTGGGAGCAGAGCTGCTGAGGTAGGCGGTGAGCTGGTCATCAGAAATCTTTTTCCAATTCCTGTGCTGGAGCTGGTGTGGATGTTTGCAGGTGATGTTAGTATTGAAGGTGAAGGGGACGCAATGATGGTCTGTCCATGGGAGTTCGGAGTTGTGGCTGAAGGAGATGGAGTTTCCTTCTGTGAAGATGGGGTCAATTGTGTGTCCTGCTGTGTGCGTGGGTTCTGGTACGATCTGTTTGAGTCCGATGTTGGAGCGGTTGTCCAGGAGGGAGGTGGAGTTGGGGTCTTGGAGGTTGATGAGGTGGAAGTTGAGGTCTCCCAGAAAGGTGTAGTTGGTGGAGGTGATGGCTTGCGGGGTGATGATGTCGGTAATGGAGTCAGAGAAATATGCGCTGGGTCCAGGGGGTCTGTAGTAACCCTGGGCGTTGTGGACGTAGTGGGGCTACGTGAAGTAATACGGAGTGGGGGCAAATCTACGCCCACCCGCACACTTCGCGTAGCCCCACTACGCCCCTGCCCGCCTCCCTCCCGCCCTCACTTTACAATGATTAAAATGATTAAATAAAGAAAAATGACTTACCTGAGCTGCCGCGTCCCGGGGCTCCATCTTGCTGCTTCCTGCATATCTTCTTCCTCACGAATGCGCATGCGCGGATGACCGTGCATGCGCATTTCTCGGGAGAAATGCACATGCACAGGCGCCCGCGCATGCGCATTCGTGAGGAAGAAGATATGCAGGAAGCAGCAAGATGGAGCCCCGGGACGCGGCAGCTCAGGTAAGTCATTTTTCTTTATTTAATCATTTTAATTATTGTAAAATGAGGGCGGGAGGGAGGCGGGTGGCGGGCAACTCTGCTCCGCCGCGGGGTGTGCGTAGTCTGCCCCTGCTACACCTACTTTGTGCAGCGTGCAGTGGGCAGTACTACGCACACTCCGTGGGCGGAGCGGAGCACTGCGCCCACCCTTAGTCTGTAGATGAGGGTGCCTCGGAGGGTGATGGTCGGGTTGGTCTGCATCTTGAAGTGAAAGTGTTCCATCAGGTCTGTGGGGCCGTCGGTGTGGGCGCTCAGTTGGAAGTTGGTTTTGTGGGCAATAGTGATCCCTCCTCCGGGGCAGATGGGGCGGTCCTTCTGGGTAATGTTGTAGGCTTTGGGGATGGCGATCGTGATGTCGGGTCCCAAGGTGGGGTTTTTCCAGGTTTCTGTAAAGAAGGTGATGTTGGGGGTGGTGCTTTTGAGGAGGTCACAGATTTCCATGGCGTGTCAGTGGAGGGAGCAGGCATTGAGGAGAATGCATTGCAGGGTTTGGGGTGTGGTGTAGTTGTGGCAGGAGCGTTGAGGTGGGTTCTGGGTCTCGGTGAAGGTGAAGGAGTGGCAACAGTGGTGGCAAGTGAAGAGTCTGTGGGTGTTGATAGGTGATGAATGCTTGCAATTGTTGTCCTGGCCAGTGTTGAGTACGTAGAAGACTGAGGAGCTGTAGTGTTGGCTGGTCAGAGGACCAGGGTCTCTGACGCTGGTTGCGCTCAGGTAGCGGAAGGGCTCAGACAGGCTTGCCTTTGGCACGCCTCTGGCGAGCCAGCGGCTCACCCGCTGCATGCGACCTCCATTAAATTGGGGTCGGGGGAGGGTGGAACAGCTGGAAGGTGGGAGTAGAGCAGCCAGGAGGGGGAAGGACCACGGGGGCGATGGAAAAAAGGAGCAAAAGGAAAAGGAAAAAAAGGTAGGAAAAAGGCAAAAAGAGGAAAAAGGCACTAAGGAAAGAGGCAAAAAAAATGGCAAAAAGAGTAAAAAAGGCAAAAAGGAAAGAGGCAAGAAAAGCGAAGGACCGCGGGCCGAAGCGAGGCACGGAGGCCTTAAACAAACACCGGTCTGAGGCAGTGCTTGGGGCTGGGCACTTACGATGGAGCTGCACGAGGGAAGGGCAGCTTCCTGACCAGGAGGTCAGAGGTCTTGCTCACCATATTGTGCAGCAGCCGCCATTAAGTAGGGATCAGGGGGAGGGCGGGACAGCTGAGAGGCGGGAGTAGGCGGGAGGGGGAGGGGCTGCAGGGGCAGCAGCAGTGGGGCAGGAAAAAAGGAGCAAAGGAAAAAATGCAGGAAAAAGGCAAAAAGGAAAGAGGCAAGAAAAGGGCAAAAAGAGGAAAAAGGCAATAAGGAAAGAGGCAAGAAAAGCGGAAGGACCACGGGCAAAGCAAGGCACAGAGACCTCGAACACCGGTCTGAGGCAGCGCTTGGGGCTGGGAACTTAGGATGGAGCTGCGCGAGGGAAGAGCAGTTTCTTGACCAGGAAGTCAGAGGTCTCACCCTATCACGCAACGGCTGCCATTAAGTAGGGATCGTGGGAGAGTGGGACAGCTGAGAGCCGGGAGCAGGTGGGAAGGGGAGGGGCTGTGGGGGCAGCAGCAGCGGTAGGAAAAAGGCAGGAAAAAAGCAAAAAGAGGAAAAAGGTAATAAGGAAAGAGGCAAGAAAATGGCAAAAATATGAAACAGGCTAATAAGGAAAGAGGCAAGAAAAGCGGAAGGATCACGGGCATGGCATGGCACACGGGCCTCGAATACAGACCTGGGCACTTACGACGGAGCTGCGCGAGGGGAGAGCAGTTTCCTGGCCAGGAGGTCAGAGGTCTTGCTCACCTTATCGCACAGCGGCTGCCATTAAAGTAGGGGTCAGGGGAGGGCGGGACAGCTGGGAGGCGGAAGCAGGTGGGAGGGGAAGGGGCCCCGAGGGCAGCGGTGGGAAAAAGGAGCAAAAGGAAAAAGACAGGAAAAAGGCAATAAGGAACAAGGCATGAAAAGCAGACGGACCACGGGCAAGGCGAGGCACAGGGGCTTCAAACACCAGCCTGAGGCAGCGCTTGGGGCTGGGCTCTTACGACAGAGCTGCTCGAGGGGAGAGCAGTTTCCTGACCAGTACTTAATATCAGGGAACCAAGCCCAACAACCCAATGATTTTTAAAATGATCGATCCTTGTTCTGCTTTTTTATTGCTTGTCATCTTTTGAAGGGCAGCTTCATTGCAATGATCTAAGCTGATAAGACATGATCTTTGTATGGGAAAGTGTATGCTTACTAGACAATTTTCTTTGAAAGAAATTCTTGACGAACAGTGCTTGCTGTCAGTGGGAAAATAGCAGTTGTGGTGTGTATTCGTGTAATAAGATAGCCCTCTTTTTTAATCATTTTGAGTGAAAAGGGCCTCCTGTCTTTTCTGTTACAAAAGCAAATTTAGGGCCAAATATATCATAGAGTTGCTTCACCCTTGCACCATGCAACAGGGCGCAAAAGCAATGCAACATTTAAGTTAGATTTATCAAGCCATGCAAGGCCACCTTGCATGGCCCTGAGTGGCTTGATAAGTCTGGAGTTATACAACACAGCACAAATTGCTGCATTTCGTTTTTCTGCCCCAGGGGGGAGTTCAATGGATGAAGTGTGGGTGTTCCCATGAATCCACCCATGGATTTTGGCGCATTCCCAGATTTACCATTACAGGTAGACCTGGGAATCTGACAAAATGCTACTCATGCAAAGGTGAGGCGTAACGAGGAGAAATATATTTATTTCTCCTCGTTTTTTCCTCTTTCTATGTGTGTTGCATTCTCCAAACATAGAAAGAGGAAATTGTCTCAGGGGATTATTTTTGTGCAGTAAGGTCCCTTCCTGCACCAAACATTCCTGCTTACAATGCAGGCACTCTTTCATCATTGTGCAAGGGGGCCTGCGTTAGCACTAGGCAGCACATTGTGCACCAGTGCAGGGAAAAAAGAGGAATGCACCTTATAATGTTAAATATGGTGCATTCCTGCCCTTTCTCTATCACGCAGTGTAGCGCAGCAAGGTGACTTGCTGAGCTGTGTTGCCTGATTTTATGAAAAATATTCCCCTTAATTTCTGTTTCTAAGGTCAATGAACCACTTGTCAAATTTGAAAAACAAATCCTACTATGCCCGATTGTTTACCCACGCTCACTAAGCAAAGTGATGCACTTCCATCATGGAGACTATTAAACATTCCAATGAAGGCATGTCATCTATCTACTACGTATGCTCATTCATGACTGTCTTTCAGTGCAACTTGTTATGTGCGGTTCAGTTTTTTTGTATTAAGTATATTTTTGATTATAAAATGTTTACATTTGCTCTTCTGTGTTCATTGTAGTACCTAAGTGATGCAGCAGTTGGATGCAATCAAGCAATTATTTGGTCTGTTTAGGGAAACATCCATTAAGACATAGTCAGAAGCACTTCTTACACTTATAATGAATCCTTTACTACGCTAATGTCTTTACACGCATTATATTACCACAAATAAACCTTACCACGCATGGCTTTACCATGGAGGACATTACCATGCATGGCTTTACCACGGATGAGATTACCATGCGTGGTTAAACATAAAAAGTGTACATTAACAACAAATATTTTATTCCGTTATACAACCCACTTTGTCCGAGGGAGGGCGATGGCCTTTGAATCTCGGTGAAATGAGTACAAGATGCAGTTTGGGTGAAGCGGGAGTGGGGTATAATAAGATGCACCCTGACCTAAACACCTAGGGCACCCCTCTCAACTACTCCTCCATTCCATGCACACCACAATTTCAGGAAACAGCCCCGGAAAGAGCAAGCAGAATTAACCCCATGAGGGGAACAGAGTTGCAGTGACAGTGGTGCCTTTTCCTGGCTCAGCACCCCCATCAAGTCGACGGCAGAGGTCTTAAAATAAAACATTACTAGTTTTGTTTCAAAACGTCTATGTTCACCTCAAAGGCCATGCATGCGTACTTACTTGTGTCGCTAGGTGACATTGTTCACTTTTTTTGGCTATCTTCTTTACGGAATTTGTATTATTTACTGCTGCACTGCTGAGTTTACTTTAATGTCATAATTGACATACATTTGTGTGTTGGGGTTTACCTATTTCTTAAAACAACATCAAATTGTCCATATTTTAAACTTCAACAGTCACATAGTATGGCATATATAAAAAATGTGTTAATCTTTGTGTTGTACTGGTATGCTTGGTAAGTGTATATGTGTAAAAGGCATTTATAATGTACCCTTACGAATGTGCGTGGTAATTACATCTGTGCTAATGACGTGCATGGTACTGGATCATGCATAGTAATGACCGCATTGTAAAGGCATGTGCGATAGTTGCATGCGTTGTTCCATCATACAACCGCCTGTTTATAGTCTCATGTTGGCTTTAGTGCTGGATAACTTTTATGGTTATTTAAACACACACACACACACACACACACACACCACTCACACTTACTCCCCTATCTGCAAATCAGGAAACTAATAATGAATACCATCAGACTCCACTAATCTGACCAACCACCCAGTATAAGCCCTCATACACAATAACCTATCTTGACTCTAATACCCGCTCATCTGCACAGTCCATGTTCCTAATTATGAAAATATAAATTTGATTGCCTGCAATCGCTAATGAAAGTGGCCATTTAGATTAAACTTAGATTTTCTTCTTTACATTCTGAATATCTGCCCATGTGGTAATATTGTTTTATGAAAAAAAGACCTCCCTCAAAACCATGCGCCCCTCCATCGGCAGGTCATTGGTTGCTGCAAGTGTACCCAGGGTATTGGTGCTGGGCGGCTCCTGGAGGCCTGGCTTCTCCAAACTTGGCATGGAGATGAATGTGACTTCCTGGAACCATGGGGAGCTCTTCTTGACATGATGAACCTTTGGTGGACCTGCTGGTCAGCAAGACAATGTAGCAGATAAGTGCGGTCAGTGCCTGCAGCTGCAGGAGAGTGGCTCCTCCACCCCAAGGGAAATGCTGTTTGGTTGTCGAAGTACAGGACAGTCCTCCAAGGGTTTTGGAAGGCTGCTCAGTGGCAGGATGAGTCAGTCAGTCAGTCATGAAAGCTTTATTCGATTTTCAAATTAAAATCATAAAAGCATACATTTAAAAAGAATACAGTACATATTTGATACAGATAAAAACAAATGAGAAGGATAAAATAATCAGAGACATAAAATGCATTTTAGGATGGTTGCATAGAGTTCCGAAATTTGATAGCCAATTTTAAAAAGCTGGTTACTGCAGAAATAATACATTCATTTTCTAGTTGTAATAGCCTGGTCATGGCTAGTCTGCAAGTACGGATTCCCCAAGCCTTTAAGATCGGTTTTAGAAGAGCTCCCCTAGGAAGCTGATAAAATTTGCAAAATAAAATACAATGAATATTTGATTGAGCAGAAATGTTATCACAGGGACATAATAAGATTTCATTAGACCAAGTATTGCAGACAGGGAATGTAATCATGCGGAAAAAATTGCCAAATCTAAGACGGGTCAGTAACATTCGAGCATAACAGTTTGGCTGGATTAAGAGATACCTTTGGAGGCCTTCATGTGTAGTTATTTTTTGGAAATCAGTGACTGTTGTTTTAGTTTTTTCCAGATTCCATCTATTAGTTATTAGATGGTTGAGAGCCAGCTCTCTTAGGGTTTTTCTGGACACCGTTTCCATACTTGATGGCCTCTCGAAGAACTCCGGGTGACCAAGATCAGTCAACATATGTTTTACGTAGGTAAGCCATTTAATGTTAGTTAATCCATCAAGGCTAAGGCAGTCTGTGATTAGATCTCTGTTTAATGAAGTCTCAGACGTGACCCAGATTTTGTGCCACAGAAGTATAGGTGCAATTTTAATAACGTCTGAGATATACAGCATGCCCAGCTCAATATGTATAAAGTAGGTTGCTGTTGTTTTGGGAACTCCTAATAAATAGCGTAAGAACTGATTTTCTGTTTTTTGTATCAGATGTGAATTTTCAATGCCCCAAAGACCAGCTCCATAAATGGCAGTAGAGATACATTTGACTTTGTATATTTCAATCAGCTCTTTCACTGGTCTGCCACCTAATTTCGCTGAGAACTTTTTCAGGGCGCCTGTTTCTCGAATAAAGGCTAAGTTTCTGGCATTAATGGCTACATGCCAGTTTCCCTTCCTATCAAAGTTTATTCCTAGATAGGAAAATTGATCTGTGGTCTCGATCCTCTTATTGTCTAAAAAGATTGAGCAAGGCGCTTTCTTTGTTCCGGGACCACAGGCCATCGTATATGTTTTTGAGATGTTAATTTGTAGCCCTCGTTCTTTCATGTAATTTGCAAATTTCAGGACAGCCCTCTGAAGGCCAATCTTAGTTCGAGACATGATGGCAGCGTCATCAGCATAGAGGAATAGTGGAGCCGAGGTTCCCAAAATCGTTGGGTAGTCATACTGTGATTCCGTTAAGTGTTTTCCAATGGAGTTTATATATAGGGTGAAAAGCAGGGGCGCTAAAATGCACCCCTGTCGCACCCCTCTCTTAATGGGAAATTTGTCAGAGCACTCCCCTTTGTTTCCGAAGCGGACCCTGGCACCTGCGTCCCTGTACAATGCTTTTATAAATTGTAGAATGTTAAGGTCTAAACCCATCTCGGATAAAACGGACCATAATATCTCGTGGTTCACGCAGTCAAAAGCGGAGCTCAGGTCCACGAAAGTGACAAAAAGTTTTCCCTTTTTTGCCTGGGTATATTTTGATAGGACTAAGGCCAAATTTAGGCTCTGTTCTATGGTACCTTTACCAGGGCTAAATCCATACTGTAAGTGTGATACTACCTTATTTTCTTCTGCCCAGAATTGTATTCTGTTTAAAATTGCCCGAGCTGCTACCTTCATTAGTGCGTCTAAGAGTGATATTGGCCGGTAGCAGATAGGGTCATCTCTATTTCCTTTTTTAAAAATCGGAATGACTATGGCTTCAGACCAGGACGGAGGGAACCCATGTCGATTAGAATGATTTAAAACATTTGTTAGCAGGGGAGCCCAAAGGTTGATCTCAGCTTTATATACATCTGTCGGAACACCATCCGGACCTGGTGCTTTGCCTGAAGGGCTGTCTTTAATTGCCTTTATGATCTCCGGACAAGAAAAAGATATGCCTAACGGGAATAAGTTCGATGAGATTATAGATTGTTGTATAAATATCCCGTCCATCAAGGGGTTAGCATCATTAAAATCTTCAGCTTTGTCGTATAGTTGTTTAAAATGATTCACCCAGGTTTCCCCATTTATGGCTATGTCTATAATGTCTGTCTGATTATTCTGTAAGTAAGGGGCATTGACCGCTTTCCAGAAGGCTGTATTGTCCTTAAGTTTGGAGGCTTCGGTTAGGGCCAACCAGGCCTCTTTCCTTAGTGTTTGTTTCCTCATTTTTACAGCCAGATTATAAGATTTTCTGGATTTGCGAATCTCAGCTGGGGATTTAATAGTTTCATGCAGTGCCCTTTTGAGAGCTTGAAGTGCTTTAGTGCAGTTTTTATCGAACCAACCATGATTATTTTTAGAGTTAGATCGATGCTCTCTGGTTAACAGTTTTTTAAGATCAAGTTGAATTTTTAGAAAGGAAGTCATGATTTCTAGTGACTCCTCTTTTTCTGTTAAACAGACAAATATATCAGGTTGGGAGGTTTCCATTAAATTGTGTAGGAAGTCTACGGGATTTACCCTATCCCATTTTATAGAGTAGCCATTTTTTTTAGCTAAATTAATATTAGGGTGATAAATAAACTTATCTATAGTAATCTGATGGGTGTTTTTAATTTTTAAATTAAAGGAAATTGGGTAGTGATCACTGAAGGGAACATCGTGCGTTTCCCAGTCAGTAATCAACCCTGCATTGGATGAGGATATAAGGGTGAAATCAATAGTTGAACTGCATCCCGCCCATGAAAAGTTGGCTGAAAGGGGATATTTGGGGTGCATAGTTCATTTATGTAAGACAAATTAAAATGAAAGAGCATATTGTTAAAAAAGTTTCCCAGTTTAGAGTGGACAAAGTGGGTTGGGTTATCATCCTTATGTTCACCAAGGCCGCAAATGCCTTTGGAGCCATGTGGACAGATTGTACAATTAAAATCACCCAGCCAAATTAGAACCAACTCATCTTCTTTCTGGGTCTTAGAAGTGTTTACACTCTGAATGAGTTTATCGATCTGGCTTTCTAGACTGTTAGCTGGAATATTATTATAAAAATTAATGAGAGTCAGAGATTTTACATGACCCAATTAATAGCTAAAATCTGATAATACTCAGTAAATAAATGTCTTATAACTTTTATATCCTGTGTCGTAGAGACATGTATGGTCAGGCCTCCTTTGTTTCTCCCCTGTGGGCTTAGTTGTGCAGGTGCATGGAAGGTCTGATATCCTGGTATATGCAGTTCATCTACAGCCCACGTTTCCTGAAGGCAGATGACACTATAATTAGTCACTATGTCTAACCAGGGTTGATGTGATATTTTATTAAGAAGACCTGCAACATTCCATGAGATAATGTTTTGGGCAGCCAATATCTTCCTCATTGGGGGATCATTTATGGTTTTATCTCTGCATGTGAGATTTAAAATAGGAAGGGAACTAAGATCAATAGAGGAGTCGAATTGGGGGGTAAGTCCAATATGTAATTTATCAGGGCTAATATAGGCCTGATCATTAATTACCTCATTAGTTGAAATTCCCTGATCACAGTGATTATAAGCATCCAGGCCAGGATTTCCAGTTTTAGGATGAGAATTGGGTGCCACAGTAAGAGGTTCATGAAGATAAACTTCAGGGGTCATTTCCGTCTGTCAATCCAGATCATCTAGGTCTGTCAATGCCTCAAAGCGATTTGCGACAGGGACAGACCATGGTGAGTACTGAGGTATGTTATAAGTGTATTGCTGTTGATGAAAGTAAGGCCTGTCTAGGAAGGGTGGGGGAAGGAAGTGGTCCATCCGCCGGCTGAGTATACTGGGATGTTGAAACAATAGAGGATATCTGGCATTTCTAGGGGTTTTGCGAATGGATTTATTGTTACAGGGAGTAAGGAGAGATTGGGGATAGAAGTAACTCAGAGCGCGAGTTGATATTCCTTCCCTTCCTCTCTCAAGAAACCAATCCGCTATGTGAGTGACTGCTCTTCGGTCTTTAAAATTGATAATTACAATATCACCCTCTATGTCCTTAGGCCTACATCCTAGCCAGGACAGCCTTCTCACGTATAAAATCTCGCCATTGATAGTGGGGGGCAGAGGTCTGTTCTTACTTAGCCAATAGATTACTTTGTTTTTAAGTTCTGTAAACCCCTCTTTCTTTCCTGGTGTCAGTTCTGGTACTCCTGTGAGTATAACAGCGTAGGGTGCCGCCTCAGGTGGTAAATCTATGTGCTCGTCCGTTCTTTTTAAGGGCTTGTTCGGGGAGGGTGCCCTGGTATTGTTAATGGTTTTGCGTCCTAGGATGTTAGGTGGGGCTAATTGTTTCCCCTCTCCTATAGGAGCTAGCATGCTTACGGGTTTAACCGAGAGCTGTATATTGGCTTTAGGTAGTGGAAAAGAATCCCCTGGAGAGGTAATGCCGGGGGATTTCTGAGTTTCAGTAGTTTGAAGAGTTGCCAAACCTTTCAGTAGTGTGGTATTCGAAGAGGATACTGCTGCTAGGGTGTCTAATTGTTCACTTAGCCTTTTGATTCTCTCAGAGAATGGCAATAATAGAGATTTAACTAAGTGTTCAATCCTCTGAATTAACCCGTCAGTTGGATCAGGGACAGAAGATGATTGGGCATTTTTATCTTGTATAGGGCTAGAATGTAATCTTGGTGTTTTTGGGTGACTACCTTTCATACCCTCGCCCCCCCGCTTTCTCTTTACTGTGACCCCAGATCTTGGATTTTTTTGGGGATTGGTATTTTTCTTGGGCCTTGATTTTACTTTGGATGGCATATTTAGTGGAACCTCTTCCAAGATGGAATGTAGGGAAGGGTCCATGTTGGTGTTAGTGATCACAGGTTCCATTGGGGTATCTGCTATCAATAACTGTTCTTGTAAAAGTAAGGGGATACCCGGGTCACTTATTTGAATAGACGTATTGGCCATGAGTTGTAATGTAGGAGAGGGGATTGTTTGAATTAGGCCCAAGGATGAGCGTTTGGTAGGAAGTGGACCAAGGGACAGGCGACGCTCTGTGTCCGCTATTTGGTGATCTTGCTTCGAGACAGCTTTAGCCAAGAAATTATCTAGTGTCCCTTTACGTGGAGCTCCCAATGGTGGATTAAAGCCTTTAGTTTGTTTAACGGGCGATGTAACGGACATTTTAATGGCAGGCAACTGATAAGCAATTGGTAATATACAGAATCTATAAGCAAGGCGATAACAATAACAATAGAAATAGTATTAGTGTGGCAGAAAAAATAATGTCTTACACTTAGTCTTGATTACAATCCTGGTTTCAGGAACCACGAGGGGGGGCCCGGCCCGGCCTCCCTTGGCCCCGGACGGCCACAGACGGCCCGCCCTTTGCCCGGGCTTAGCCCGGCGCCGCCCGCGCGCGTCCCGCGACGCGGATTGAGCCGCGATCTTAAAGGCGCCTCCGGGCGCGTTGGCAGCGTCAGCGGCCGCAGGGGTGCTTGGGGGCTGCAGTCTCCACCCGCTCTCGGCCGCAAGGTGTGGTGGTGGCGGCGGGGGAGACAAACAGCAAGAGGCGGCCCAAAATCAGCAGCAGCAATGGCGACAGAGTGTGGCAACAGTGGATTCCCCTCACAGGTAAGCAGCTGTGTGCAAGTCCGTTGATTCCCCCTCTCCCCCGAGGGAGCCGCGATCTTAAAGGCGCCTCCGGGTGCGTTGGCGGCGTCAGCGGCCGCAGGGGTGCTTGGGGGCTGTAGTCTCCCCCCGCTCTCGGCCGCAAGGTGTGGTGGCGGCGGCGGGGGAGACAAACAGCAAGAGGCGGCCCGAAATCAGCAGCAGCAATGGCGACAGAGTGTGGCAACAGTGGATTCCCCTCACAGGTAAGCAGCTGTGTGCAAGTCCGTTGATTCCCCCGCTCCCCCGAGGAAGCCGCGATCTTAAAGGCGCCTCCGGGCGCGTTGGCGGCGTCAGCGGCCGCAGGGGTGCTTGGGGGCTGTAGTCTCCCCCCGCTCTCGGCCGCAAGGTGTGGTGGCGGCGGCGGGGGAGACAAACAGCAAGAGGCGGCCCAAAATCAACAGCAGCAATGGCAACAGAGTGTGGCAACAGTGGATTCCCCTCACAGGTAAGCAGCTGAGTCGTTTCTTGTAATTGTCAGGAGAGTAGCAGCCAGGCAGTGTTTGGCGCCAATTTCAGTGCTGGACCAAAGTTCTTGCATTGTTTGCTATTCTTTGGTCTTCTTCTGTTCCGAGGTTGACGCTGAGTTCCTGTTGTCATGGGGCCGCCTAAATACTGAATTTTGGGGGTTAAGCCCATTGGCTAAGGTAGTAGCCAATGGGCTGCTAACCCTTGGGGTGACTACACCCCCTTTATGACCAGATCCTGTGGAGAGTGGTATAATCCAGACCCAAAGTTTCTAATTTCACCAAATTCCAAATTTAGAAACCCTTCTTCAGCTGTCCACTTCAGGTGGCCCACCTTTGGGGTGTGCCAGGCCTGTAAGTGTGACACAGCTTCTGACTTTCTATTTTCCCACCTGCTCTGGTGCCATATGGGCTCCAGGGCAGGAGGAGCAGTAGTTCGCCTGATCTCCACGCCCAGTTTTTATTAGGCCTGTTTCACACTGCGGAATTCTGCGGAGTTCCGCTAGCGGATGGAGTATTGCTCAGCCACCATCTTTGATCTGTCGGCATACTGCGACATTCCATAGCAGCGATGCATCAAAAGACAGGAAAAAGGGATAAGTGGATTTCAGTCACCACGTTGCTGAACAAACACATTGTTCTTTCCGATTGAAGACTATTATTCCAGTTGTGTCACAGCCGAAGCTTCCGATAGGATTCTTCGTATGCACTAATTAGACTTTTGGGTGTCTTGACCAAGGGTCACTTAGAAATACTATCTTCTGCAGACTGCTTGATTGGAAAGTGCTCAAGTAATCCCACATCCTCCTGGTGTTATCATCAGGACAATTAAATCGATGCTCTTCGCAAGTGTGGAGTGATATCCATGTGAACGGCTTATCCGATTGTGAAACAAATTACAAACAGTGTGTGGATCCAAACCACATAACAGGACAAGAGATGTAGAGTGTTGTGCATGGGTGGTGATGCCGCCCAGTGACATCGATCCAAGCAGTAAACTGCTGCACTCACTCTAAATCCCCAAGTTGTGTCACCCAGTGCACAGCACAATTGTACCTGCATGTGGTACTCCTCAATTTACATTATCTCAAAATATGAGTTTATTCAAACATTCTCATTCTTGTGCATGTTAGCTTAAAATTAGCCCAAATCATAGGTTGCTCTCCTCTTTCCCGCTTCTCTCCAATCGATCCCATAACTGACTCAGCCACGGTCCTCCTGGAGCGAGGCAGGGCAACAGGTGAAGTCGGCTCTGACCTTGGCTCTCCTACTTCATATCTGCCTCGTTGTTGGGTTGCTTGGGTCTCCCGGCAGGGTTTCTCACGTTGCAGCGTCATCCTCCTTCCTCAGCATCCTTGCTCCATTTGCCTGCCGTCTCCGAGTCCTTTGGCTGGTGCGCATTCCGCAGCTATCTCTCCGCATCCGTCCTCTTCTGGAGCTGAAGGCCAGCCTCAATTTCTCCTGCCAGAGATTTTATTTTTATCCCCACCTCTGGGATTAGTCCTTCATTTATGTTTATCGGCCTGCAAAAGTCTGTTGTTGACTCCGATTGCTGGTATGGTAGGGATGCTCTAATAGTAAAATACTGCTGCATGGCTCCCCACCCACTGACATTGCAGGGAACATTGCAGGGCAGGCACCGGAGGTAGGGCAACCATCTCCAATAGCTTTGCGTTACTGCAGGTATTGTTAATGTTTGACTCCTGCTTGTTAAACAACCAACCACAATACAGCACGGTTGCCTCAGTGCACACACCTCACACTCATTTGCTTGAGTGCTTTGAAGAACGTGCCTGATTTGCAGACCACAGTTGCCTCTTGAAAAGTCAAACTCAATTGCATTTACTATGTGTACATTTATTAGATTGACTAGCGCACATGGTAGAGCTAATTCGTTGAGAGGTGCTAATGACAGTCATCAGGGGTGAGCGTGCCAGTAAACTCCCCTCCGCCAGCAGTTGGCAGCGTTTTTGCAAACTCTGTGCCCCAAGCAGAGCGCGGAGTGGCAAAACTGCGTACTCCACTGGCAGAGCAGAGTTTACCCCCCACCCCTGGTTTAACAAAATGCCTTCATGATTCCAGGGTGTAGGCCCACTCTCCATCTAACCAAGGTTCTGGAAAGTATGGGGTTGTCCAATGATGAAGCATGACTCCTGGTAGGTGTGTGAGGACATCCCATCAATTAAGTGGTATGTCAAAAAACTGACAAGACATACAGGAAGAAATGAATAGAATAAAACTGTGAAACATCATGGTTCTATTGTTCCAAGGATTTGTTCATAGTTAACTCGGGTGGCCTTTTCTGTAAATAGAAAAACACTTGTGAGCATTAAAAAAATGTAAGACTTATATGTGTTTTATTACTTAGGATGGACTGCAAACTGATATATTCATATTGGGGTGCGGGGGACACGAATGTTCTTCTTGCAAATCTACTGCACATTTTGCTAGATTGGGCACAAAATTGTTGAAGTACGACTCGTTACAACTCTGTATTAGAACATATTACAGGTGCTATGAACAAAAAGGCAGACTGCTTGTTTAGCCTGTCTTTGAAAACATCTGAGGGATAATTAAATGGATGATGATACACATTGTTTTGTGAAAATGGTGGATCTAAATCATGGAAAATATGTTACAGAGGACCGTTGCAAGGCAGGTGTGTTACAGAGAGTGATGACATTTGCTAGGAAATGTTGACCATGAAAAAGATGTTTGGCGAGAGAAATGCAATCTTATGATAAGGTGTCTTCTAAACTGTGCTTCTAGAGTCGAAATTTGACTAGAGGTAACATAGTAGTCAACTGATACCATCTTTCTCAGTCACAAATATATTGAGTGAGGTTTAAACAATTTGGGTATGACATTTAGCAAGTAGAGAGGGAGAGAAACGTATTGGTGACCTTCAAGAGATAGAGAAGATGAGAACAGGATATTACAGTGTACTGTTTGCAAGACAGCAAATAAAGGTTTGTGTGAAAAGGAAACCATGGTACTAGTAGAAATACCAGAGGCACAGCGCGAGAAGTTAGGGATAGATTTTACTGGTCATTTTAATGTTCTTCTACAGAGCCAACATTTTGTGGTTCTTCTGATTATTTCATGAGGTGTGTTGAAGTTAACTTTGTGAGACCCAAATATAAGGGGTGAGAGTCTATTTCTTATGCATATGTTTTCAAGAGACGGGCTACCCACAGGTTAGCTCCCATATAACAAAGTTAATTTCATGTCAGGAGGCATGAATACATATTTAGAGAGAACAGGCTTAGGGCACAACTTATATAGGTTGTGTGCTGCTCAGGGCAATAAGCTTGTGCATTACACCAAGAGAATGTTGGAGGGAAAGGAATAGGACTTTTTTCAATGAATGCGCTTTTCACGCATTCCTATACAACGCAGTCGTTAGAACGACCGTGTTGTTTCTATGCGAACCATTACATTGCAAGTCGTTTCAACGACTTGCTGTAGGGGGCACGCTGGACTTAGAAATATTATTATTTACTATTCCTACTCCAGTTTGTGCAACAGCAGGGAAGGTGTAGGATCGTAAATCTAACACCAGCGCGCCGCCTATAGCAATTCGTTTGCGATGTAATGGTACGCGTGGTAACAACATGGTCATTGTAACGACTGCGTTGTAAAGGAACCGCGTTGTACTGACAGCATTATACACCCTGTTTCCCGAGGGAAAGTATACATTTAGCAGTAGCATACCGATTGTCTGTTAATGTTCTTTTGTTCGTTTTGGACATACCGCAATACACCACACTCCACAACAGTATTTTCTCTTTTGAGGATTTGAGAGGACAGCTGAGTATCATGTCTGTTGACCCACCGTTATTACCAGACAAGTGTGAAAAGAGGATTGGACACTGCATAAGGATAAAGTTGGGGAATGCGGGTCAGAAGGGTTAGTTGAAATATGATCCGTAGGAAGTGATGGCTGAGGTCTCAAGATGTATAGTGGGTTTGGAATCAGAAAAATGGAATAAGCAGAGTGTGACTAAGGTCAAGGTTTATTTTGAACATGGCACAATGATGTGATGAAGGACAAGAAGGATGAAAGCGTAATGAAAAGTACTGGCAGTGAGGACAGCAAAATCACATAATGACACTCACACCCTGAGAGAAACATTATCTTTTTGCTTCTCAGAAACAAACTCCCACTTTGGGAGTTTGTTTCTGAAATACAAAAAAAGTTTAAAAGTTTGGTTAACCCGTCAAACCTGATGGTAGTCATCCACCATGGTTTTGGTACCTTGAAGGAAATCGCCATGACAGCAGTTCTCCTTTTTGTGTTTTACATGTTTGTCTATCTGTCTTCTTAGGGGCCGATTCCGATTCCGGTCGCAAAATGACCGACACGGACCGGGACCGAATACCGACCGACACAGACCAGCGCCGTACGACACGTGCAGTACAATGCAACGCGAGTGAATTACAACCGACACGTACGGAATACAAGCCGTACGACCGAGCCGGAGGGAAAATAGTGATCCGGCCGGAAAACCGACGCGATATTCACCGACCAACACAAACCCGGAATCAACCCGACTGACCCGTTCCCGCGATGTACGATTAGCGCAGTACGATGCAATGCGTGTGAAACCAGACCGACTCAAACGGAGACCAAGCCGCACGACCGACACGCACAGACAACCCGGCACACAAGCAATAGAGACCGCCGCGAACGACGCGTACCAAACACAGAAGACAGGCAGCGCGAACGAGGCGGAGAAGCCCGCACGAGACAACAGCAGCGTCTGTTTCCATCACATGAAGGTCTCCTTCATGCCCACAAAACACAAAGGAAAAAACACAAAAAAAGGACCAAACAAGCAATGACTAAGCCAATAAATACCCCCAAAAATTAATTGGACAAAGACACACCCACAACTCCAACTATATAAAGGACTACAATCACTACCATCATCCCTTGCAAACAGGAGACACAGCCAGCAGCAAACACCAGTACACAACAACCACAGACACACTCACAACTCACCCATCACACAACTAACACACCGTCAGCACCTCATACAAAACCACACACACACACACACCCAGAAAAACCAACACCAACCCACCCTCACTTGCACCCTCACACACACATCCCTCACCACCACCAACCATCACCATGCCTCCAAAGAAGAATCCAAAGTTCACAGATAGTGAGTTAGAAGTGCTGGTAGACGAGATCATCAGAGTAGAGCCACATTTGTTTGGTACATTGTTCCAAAGGACCCCCATCTCACAGAAAACCAAGATGTGGGCGAGGATTGTGGACAAGGGGAACGCACAAGCACCAACGTTGCGCACAAAGGAAGATATCCAGAACTGGTGGTATGACGTGCGCAGGAGGGTCAAGAAACTCATCGAGAAAGATCACGCCTTGAGTCAGCGCACCGGCGGTGGCCCTCCTGCCAAGCCAGTCTACTTCAGGACCTGGGAGGAGAAGTTGCGGGACATCCTACCACCAGAGAGCGTCCATGGCCTAACAGACATCCCAGAGACTGGTGAGTACACAAACAACATATCCAAGATTGTGTGGCAAGGGGACAGTGAAACCATGCACCCCAAGCAAACCTACACTAACCAATAGATAATCAACCCATGATGTGTATGCCAGTTACACAAACACAATACCTGCCATCTCATAGTGACTGGGAACTATGTCATGACATGCGCCAACCTACAAACAAATAGAGCAAGCCACTGGCACTAAGCCAAATACATCCAGCCAGACAGTTTACCACCACAAACACACCACCTCACAGTTCAGCTGGCTGTCAGGAAGGAATATTGGGGATGCAGGTGAAGTGAGTGTAGACAAAAGCATGATGGGGCCTGTAGTCCCAGATAATGCTCCCCCTCCTGATTGGCCCATCAAGACCCCTCTGGAACATGCCCACATCACAGGGAGTGGAAAATGACTGACAAGATGGCTGACACTGGCTCCTGCTGTGGGGAGCACAAGGCCCTGCTAGGGCTTGTGTGCAAATCAGAAGCAGGACACCACTGACTAACATCCTGAAAGGCAACTTGCACGCCCTACAATGGAAGAATGTTTCATGATGGGAAGGAGGACTGACAGCCCTGACCATACTAATCAGCATGTGGAGACCCCCCCCCCAACACAAACTCCACACAACTCACCGGGTACAATGCATTGGCACACACCTCATTGAAATTTCAGCAAAGGATACCCTGTACTGGGTGCTGCTGGGTGAAGCACAGGGGCTCACTTGAGACTTGTAGCCAAACAAACACCAGGATTTCACAGTCAGCCATCTTGCCATTGATGTCACACCCCCTCACAGGGAAGCAGAGTCAAGAGGGAGGAAGCATGGGTATGTTGGGAAGGGGGGTGTAGCCAAGAGTATGATGGGACTCGCAGTCACAGACAACCTACACCCACCCACATGGCACAGAAAGAGCAACCTGAACCATACTCGCCTCACAGGGAGTGGGAAGGGACTGACAAGATGTCTGACACTGGGCTCTGTTGTGGGGAGCACAAGGCCTTGCTGGGACTGGTAGCCAAACAAACACCAGGATTTCACAGTCAGCCATCTTGCCATTGATGTCACACCCCCACACAGGGAAGCAGAGTCAAGAAGGAGGAAGCATGGGTATGCTGGGAAGGGGGGTATAGCCAAGAGTATGAAGGACTCGCAGTCACAGACAACCTACACCCACCCACATGGCACAGAAAGATCAACCTGAACCATACTCGCCTCACAGGGAGTGGGAAGGGACTGACAGGATGTCTGACACTGGGCTCTGTTGTGGGGAGCACAAGGCCATGCTGGGACTGGTAGCCAAACAAACACCAGGATTTCACAGTCAGCCATCTTGCCATTGATGTCACACCCCCTCACAGGGAAGCAGAGTCAATAGGGAGGAAGCATGGGTATGCTGGGAAGGGGGGTGTAGCCAAGAGTATGATGGGACTCGCAGTCACAGACAACCTACACCCACCCACATGGCACAGAAAGAGCAACCTGAACCATACTCACCTCACAGGGAGTGGGAAGGGACTGACAAGATGTCTGACACTGGGCTCTGTTGTGGGGAGCACAAGGCCATGCTGGGACTGGTAGCCAAACAAACACCAGGATTTCACAGTCAGCCATCTTGCCATTGATGTCACACCCTCTCACAGGGAAGCAGAGTCAAGAGGGAGGAAGGATGGGTATGCTGGGAAGGGCGGTGTAGCCAAGAGTATGATGGGACTCGCAGTCACAGACAACCTACACCCACCCACATGGCACAGAAAGAGCAACCTGAACCATACTTGCCTCACAGGGAGTGGGAAGGGACTGACAAGATGTCTGACACTGGGCTCTGTTGTGGGGAACACAAGGCCATGCTGGGACTGGTAGCCAAACAAACACCAGGATTTCACAGTCAGCCATCTTGCCATTGATGTCACACCCCCTCACAGGGAAGCAGAGTCAAGAGGGAGGAAGCATGGGTATGCTGGGAAGGGGGGTGTAGCCAAGAGTATGATGGGACTCGCGGTCACAGACAACCTACACCCACCCACATGGCACAGAAAGATCAACCTGAACCATACTCGCCTCCAGGGAGTGGGAAGGGACTGACAAGATGTCTGACACTGGGCTCTGTTGTGGGGAGCACAAGGCCATGCTGGCAAATGGCAAAAAACAACATCAAACTCTATGACAAGCTGGGAAAAAGCAGTGTACAGGCAGGCATCTGTTTGAAAAGTAGAAAATGTCATGTTTGTGAACCAACGGTGCATGTAGAAACATAAATCACATTGTGTGTCTCTTCCAAACACAGGTCGTGCTGGGCACCCAGCGCCAAATGACGAGGATACCCAGTCCCAGACTCTGGTGGACACTGACCTCTCTGGTCTGACTCTCTCACTGTCCTCTTCGGATTACGACGACCAACCTGGCCCCTCCGGTGTGAGCCATCATGCAGCACCAGCAACATCTGCCCCCCCCTGTACCCACGCCTCCAGCATCTGGACACCAACAGGGCCCCCCCGCCAACACGGACAGACCAAGGACAATCAACACCCACAGCACAGGGACACAGGACCCCCCGGAAGCTACAGTGTCACCTGTGCGTACCGCCGCTGGTCCTGCCCGTGTGGAGAGGGGTGCTGGGAGGGGTGGGAGGCACAGGGCGCACCTTGCAGAGGGGTCTGGACTGCATGATGACCCCCAACTGGCACGCATCTTAGATGCGTACCAGGATAGCACCGGAGGATTTGGCCAGGTTGTGGGGATCCTCAAGGACATGCAACATGAGCAGGTCGCCCACCATGCCCGCATGGAGGCAAAGTGGGATGCCCTTACTGCGGTGCATCGGGACATACTACAATGCCTCGGCCAGATCAACACCAACCTGTCCCCACCCCCCTGTGTGCCCACAACATCTGTCGCAACACCATCTGCCAGCGCCACAGGGAGGGAGGAAGACTCTGGCAGAGAATCCCCTGCACCGCAGAGGCCTGCACATGAGGATCCCCCCTCCGGAAGAAGAGGGGTCATCCAAAGAAGGACATGTGAGAAGCAGATGTCCCAGCACATCCCCCAGGGCCTCTAAACCTTTTCTGGACAATGTTCTTTGTGCGCAACCCGTTCACCTTGTCCAATCGCACACAACTCGCCCACATGACATGGAGGGTTCATGTTGGGCCAATGTAGCAGACGACTGTGGACTTTACTCTGGACATTTCATCTACCAACACTTCCAACTCCAATGTGAACTTTGGATTCCCAAACCACTGTACATCACCCAACATCCTGTGCACTTCACTCACACATGTTTGTATATAAGCTCACCAGTACACCATACTTGCCTCTGTTGTGATTCCAACTTGTCATGTTCAGGGCGAAGTCGATCTGCTACACAACACAGTGCATGCCAAATACTGCAACAATGTGACCAACGTAAGGTGAGTCATGGGGATGTGACACATGTGAGGGAGACACACCACTATGGCAACACAATACATACTCACCATGGCCATGTTACTCATCACACACAATGATGTTGACCTGAAACACATTGGCATGCACAGACACAACACCAAGCACAGTCAGTGGTGACAAGTCCACAGGTGAGGTAAGCAGATGTCACTCAGATGTGGGAAGACAGACAACACACATAACAAATCGTAGCACAGGTTCATTACACATCAGCAACACGTTTATTCCACACTAGTTGCACGGTAATTCTACGTAACAGTGGACACACGCTCACAATGTGTTGGAGAATGGAAGTCCAGGGATGTGTGGTACATCAGTTGATGGGAATTCTCAACTTCCACACTGGTGTTGGCTTCTGGGTGTTGGGGGTCAGTGTTGACCACACAACAGGCAAAGTACCCTGGGAAGGACAGACAAGATACAGTCAAAAGCACAGACGAACAGGAGAGAAATGCAATGCACATGCACAAAACATGTAGCAAAACACCTACACAAACACTAGTTAGCAATACTACCCTATTGTGGAGTACACACCACCTGAATGGACACATCACAGCACACATCCAGTCAAGTGGCACACAGACACACTCAGACAGCAACAGAGCTGGCTCAACACATTCCAGGCTACCTCCATACATTCACATAACAACACTGGAAGCTCACACTCAGGTGAAGAAGTTGTTGATGAGCTGGGAGCGGACGTCACCATCATCTTCATCATCACTGGCATCATGGCCCAGGCCGGGATCCTCCACAGGTGCCGGACGTTGGTCGTCGTCATCCTCATCCTGGATGAGAGGCACCTCCTTCCGCACCGCTATATTGTGTAGCATGCAGAAGACCAGTATTATTTTGACCACCTTTGCAGGCTCATATGGGAGGGCCCCTCCGGTCCTGTCCAGGCAGCGAAAGCGGCTCTTCAGGAGGCCGAATGTCCGCTCAATCACTCTCCTGCTCCGACCATGTGCCTCATTGTAGCGCAGCTCGGCTGGTGTCACAGGGTTCCTGAGGGGTGTCAGCAACCACGGCATGTTGGGGTATCCAGAGTCACCTACAAACACAAAAATGAACAAGTAGCTGAGTTATGTAGGAGTGCGGAATGCAACACTAACAAACACACACAATGAGAAACAGTCAGTACACACCGACAAGCCAGGCACGCTGAGCTGGCATCTGTGACATCAGCGTTGCAATGTGACTACTCCTCATTATGTAGGCATTGTGCGCCGAACCAGGGAACCGTGCACACACATGTGCGATCAACATGTCAGCAAGACAGACCACCAGAGCATTGATCGAATGGCAGTGCTTCCTGTTCCGGTATGCCTGCTCATGTGCCTGTGGTGGTATCAGGGCAACATGTGTCCCGTCAATGTATCCAATGACGTTTGGCATCCTCCCCAGTGTATAAAAGGCATCCTTAATTTCAGGGAGTTCATCTTGGCTTGGGAACTTGATCTACAGGTTGAGGAATTGCAACATCCCCTCCAAGACATCGCGTAGCACCCGACTAAACATCGTTTGCAACATACCACCAGCAGTAGCCACAGTGTACTGGAAGGTACCGGTAGCAAAGAAGTGCAGGGCTGCCATCACCTTCACCTCTAGGGTCAGTGCTGTAGGGTATGTCCAGCCAGGTAGCAGATGTGGCGCCAACTGCTCCGCCAACTCCTCAATCAGTGGCCTGGTGAAGCGGTACCGTCTGATGCTGTCGCGTTCCTGCATGGTTGCAAGGTCTGATGGACAGCTGGTGCCCTGCAGTACAGAGATGCACAAAGGAAGATTGTCAGTACATCCACCCATATGGCCATGACCACGATCACTATCACATGCTAGTCCATGACATTACACAATGTACTGAGGTGTGTGCTGTTGGGCATGGACACATATGTCACCTACAGGACCACCACCTCACATCTCAATTCCACATGAGTGCCATGTAGTGCAATGGGCTAATCATCTGGCTGTGTCACCCAACCTATGTGCTGCTGCAATGTTCAAAAAACCCACCCCAGTGACAAATGAGGACTCATGTCTCCCAGGCATCACAGATCTTTGCCATGCAGAAACCAAGGGTCCCTGTATTGCCACATCAACACAGCAATGTACATGGCGTAGCACGTACACACCACAAGGCAAGCGTAAGTCCCACAGGTAGTGGCCACTGTTGTTCCTGCCGGCACTACATGTACGTCTCTTAGACACACACCCCATCAAGTTTGATGCATATACCACATGGATGTGGAGACTGTCACCCATTGGTGACATGTGATCAGACACATCTGCGACACAACATGCACACAGACTATGGGTGCACATCAGTATTGGGGCTACAGGTCTCACTGTGACGTACATGCCATCACCCCCAGGACTCAGGGTGTATGTGACATGTGTTAAACATATCCAACCTGACACTGTGGCCTTCACTCATGCCCATTACTGTCCAATTGCACATCACAGTGCTAATGTGCACAACACACAAAGGACTCTGCCCCCATGTACAAGATAACAGCCTGGGAGTGGCTGCACAAAGTGCCAGACAAAAAAACTGATGTGGCCCCCTCAAACACCGAGGGAATGCAGCCTCACATGCCATGGGACACTGTGTGGCCAATGCTATAGTGTGGCAGGTGTGTGCAGGTGTCCATGGCCAGTATATGTGTGTTGCATCCGTCTAATAGTCACACTAATGAGGTCCGACGCGGGTGACAATGCGTATGCATTGCACGGGTCATGACCGAGCCATGCGTACGCCTTGTCATTGAATGCAATCAGGTCCGACGCGGGTGACAATGCGTACGCATTGCACGGGTCATGACCGAGCCGTGCGTACGCCTTGTCATTGAATGCAATGAGGTCCGACGCGGGTGACAATGCGTACGCATTGCACGGGTCATGACCGAGCCGTGCGTACGCCTTGTCATTGAATGCAATGAGGTCCGACGCGGGTGACTATCATGCATACGCATCGGACAGGCATGGTCTGAGACAGGCGTACGCCTTGGCCATTGAATCGTATGGAGACGGGTGCATGTGTATATTCAAAATACGCGTTGCACAGTCAGTTGAATGAGCCGGGCGCACCCATTGGCTCAGGACTGTCATGGAGACGGATGCAGATTCAAAACTTGTACGAGTTGTGCACTGGAAATTCAGTTGGATGCCTACAACAATGTTGCAATTTCAAGTGTTCCATGAAGGTGAAGATTTGAACGATGCCGAAGGTGTGTACGAGTCGTACTTTTGAATGGATTGGCCAGATTCATAGGATGCAACCATGTTGGACCGATCACTTTGGACACATGGCACAGAGTCTGCCTCTGCAGCCCAGATTAAGGCTGGCTGGCCCTCAGGGAGCTCACTTGCCTGCACTACATGCTACTGGACCACATCCCTGCTACCACTGCTGCTGTCTATGCATCCTCGGGCTCCTGCTATGGCACGTTCACTGGAGAGGGCCCCAGCCTTCACTGAGGAGGAGAACCAGGCCCTGCTGGACGGGCTCCTTCCAGAGTACAGAAAGCTCTATGGGACACCAGGGGAGCAGGTGAGTGTGCTGTCCACTGCCTTCCTAATTATGCATGTTGTCTGACTAGCAGTACTAGCAGTGTGTACACCAGTGGCAAGCATTCTCCCTGACTACTTTCATCCACCAAAGTGTGTAGGTACATGTAATGAATAGTTTTCCTGCTGCTAAAGTGCATTATTGAAAGCTTAAACTATCCAGGCATTGTTAACATGTCAGACATGCATGTGAGTTTTCATTCCCCATGGTTGCACTACCTGTGTAATTTATTTCCCTTTGTGCTGATGACATGTATACCCAATTGTGTGCTGCACAAATCTGGGGCATGTGTGTTAATGTACTTTTCACTTTGTCCTCCTCACAGGTTGCTGCACTCCAGAAGCAGGAGATCTGGCTGACCATTGCCCGGGCTGTTCGTTCTGTGGGGCTCTACAAGCGCCGCATCCGCAACTGCCAGAAGAGGTGGCAGGACCTTCAGGGCTGGACCCGGAGGATAGCTAGAGTCCAGCTGAAGCTGTCACCTCCACGCAGGAGGGGCGGACACCGGACCCTGACTCCCCACATGATCCGTATACTGGCAGTGGTCTTCCCGGACTTGGATAGGCAGCAGAAGGCCAGACAGCAGCAGGAAGGGGGTAAGTCCATGCCTGCTCTGTGTACTATGTCTGACATGCAAATAGCAGTCTTTTGTCCGGATCACACTTCCACATTACGTAGGTCTTGTAGTCCCAAAATCAGGTCCCTCATCTGTGTGATGCACCCTCCTCATCTGTTCCACAGGTGTGGCCCCTACAGTCTGTTGCTTGTGTCACTAGGGCACTGTGTCCCTGCAGTCAGCTATGTTTCAGGTACCAGTCAGCATCAGTTCCCGTGACTCTGTTGTGTGTTTCATGGGTGATTCAATTGTTTAAACAATGCCTGAGATCTGACATGTGAACTGTGTGTGCCCTTGAGATGTGTACCAATTGCTGGTCTGACTCGCAAAATATTTCTGGGGTATTGAAAACAAACCCATGCAGCTGGGGCGTCCAATTTTTGGGCATCAGGAGTATGTATATCAAGTATGTCACAATTGCTTAGCCACCTGACTACTGTCTGGGCTAAAACACTGTTTCACTTAGTCCTGCCCAGTCATGCCCCCTCAAGGGCATTCAGAAACACTCTGTAATCCCACTCCTGTGTATGAAATTGCAGGTTGTGCTTAGTGACATGTGCCCTCAGGTGTCTGCCTCTGTGTCATTAGAGTGTGGCTTGTTGCTACGTACAACTGGGGTGTCCATGATTCAGAGGGTTAGCATGACATCTGCAATGCGACTGTGGGAGACAAGACCTGTGTGACATTTAGGTGTGTGATCATCTGACAGCGCACAATGGTGTATGCAACTGTGTCCCTCATGCAGCTGGGTTACATGCATGGCAGACTGTGATATGTTAATGTACATGGATTTGTGTTTGCTGAGACTCATATGAATGATTTTCATGATGTGGGGTCTTCTGGGTCCTGGATATGTTGTTTGCATGTGATGGGCAAGTGCGCTGGTCATCTGCAGAGTCAGATTTACCCCTGAGCTAGGATTGTGAGTCAGTGCATATTGTTGTTGTCTGGATGCCCTGCCCCTCTGACAGGAGACAATGTTGACTGACTTTCAGGGCATCCCAGTGCCATAGCATTGAACTTGCTATGAGTGAGCCTGCGTTGTGTTAAAGTGTGCACCATGCACCCCATTGTGGCCTTGCCCATCAGTACATGAGTACATCATAGTGTGTGTTGCTGGCATGTATCCCAAGCATGTGAAATGAGTCTCTGCCCATCCCTTCATCCAGACACCTGTACTGAGTCAGTTGCAAGAGATGTGCTGTGGGTCTAGAGACATACTCCTACATGTTCACTTGCATGTACAACTAATGTGTGGGTGGTGCATGTTGGCACATTGGTGTGTTAGCATCCAACATGCAATGGACATATGTGTGAAAGTCAAGGAGGGATATGTGTGCCATGGTTGATGTTGAGAATGACATTTGTCTCATCCTAAGCAGTGTTGGCACTTTGAGCTGTGTTCAGCTGATGATGCCAGGGCTTGCCCTGTGATGTGATGTACTCACTGTGGTGTGTGCAGTTGGTGCAGGAGACTGATGTAGTTCTGTTACTTCCTATTCCTATCCAGATACATCCACGGCCACAGGAGGGGACAGCTCCACGGACCAGGAGGAGCCACAGAGCCTTACAGGGACAGAAGGAGAGGAGTCAGGTGGACCCAGTGGCACGGAGGGCGAGTTGAGCCACACAGAGGAGTCGTCAGCACCATCCCGCCCAGCTGAAGGCCACAGCAGCTCTGAGGATGACTCCCCTGTGGAGGCGGGTGTCAGCAGCCACCAAACCCCAGCTAGTGAGGCTGTCTCCCCCACCGCCACCACCACCACCACCACCCACCGACCAACGGCTCCCATCCCAGAGGTCCCTGTGGGCTCCCGTGTTCGTGAGCATGTCTCCTTTGTGCCAGACACCGTACCCCCTGCCCCTGTGTCCCCTGCTGCCCTGAGTGAGGAGTCTGTGGACTTACTTCGACAGATCCATGTAGGGCAGACGTCGATGCTGAAGGTCCTCCATGCACACACAGGTCTGTTGACACAACTGGTGTCATTCATGGAGGGCATTTCCTCGGGCATGTCTGCCCTACAGAGGACCAACCAGTCAGTGGCATCCTCCCTGAGGGCAGCAGTGTCCCTCCTCCAACAGTCCCACACCCCTCCTACCCCTGCACCACCCACGATTCCTAGCACACTACCTGTCCCAAGCACAGAAATCCCCAAACCAAGGGCTAGACGTGCACACAAGCAAGCGCAGGGGACTGATTCCACACTCACAGGGGCTGGTTTGCTGACACACACAGTCATCTACAACCACTCCACAGTCCACCAAGACCTCTCCCTCCCAGCCCCCTTCCCTTGCCTCACCTGCAACCCCATCACCCCAGAAGCTCTTCCTCTGTGACCTTGGCCTCTTCCCCACCGACCCAGCAGATCCTGATTACAAGGGGAAGAGGGAGTCCCCACACACAGAAGGGAGTGCCCCTCACACCCAGACTCCCTCCCCCAGGCGCAGTCAGACCGAGACCCCCACCCGCAAGTCCCCCTGGCGGAAGAGGAGCAAGATCCCCCGCCAGCACGCAGCTCCAAGGCAAAGTCTCCGTCCACCATCCCCCAGGCCACCACTCCAGAGGTTCCCCCGCCACTCCCTGCCCCGGGTTCCCCCACACACAGATACACCATCCCCAAAATGCTAAGGCCATCCCCCCTAGCACTTGCTCCTCCACACCTGGTCAGACAGTTGGTGCCACTGATGTGGGAACCGTGTCCCCCCCCCTGCCCTGCCGACCTCACCTGTCCCCCTTTCCGCTCCCATGGATGTAGGCACTGCTTTGGAGTCCACGACCACCCCGTCTGACTTGGGTACTGCAGTGGTGAGCCAATCAACTCCATCTGACCAGCCCACTGGAGTTGTGCCGGCACCCACCCCATCTGACTTGTGCCCCACAGTTGTGACAGCACCCACCACTTCAGTCAGCTCCACTGCAGTTGCAAGTGTCTCGCCTGCATCCCCCACCTCTTCACTGCCTCCTTCTGCTGCGCCCTGATCCTGTCCCTGCGGTGCCTGGCCTGCCCCCATGTATGCCCCTCCGAGGGGATGACACCGGTCCTTAGCAGTGCAGGCAAGCAAGGTGTGACAGTTGTCACTCTAGTTCACTCCTTGGCATTTTGACATGAACTGGCCATTGGCCTTTTGGTTGAACAGACGTTTAGCATTTCATATACTGAATTTGTCACTCTAGTTCACTCCTTGCCATTTGGACATGGACTGGCCATTGGCCTTTTGTTGGAACAGACGTTTCACTTTTCATATTCTGAATAAAGCTTTTTACTTTGTCCCTGTGAACTTGATTTAGCTGTACATCATGCTGATGTTGTTTTACATGCCCTTGCACCTGTAATGCTTGGTTTACAATGTTGCATACTGATGTGTTGATGTGAGGTACTTCCTGTGGTCCATGAGATATGTATCCTATCCTGGTGGGTATCCATGTCATCCTTTGCAGCTACCTGGGTGTGTCCGGATCAACTATTGGTGTACATCTCTCTGTGAGCATTTCATTGGCATGGTCACATCTGTGGCTTGCACCCCTGCACATATGATGTGCTTACCATTGTCCAAATTGTCACTTCAACATACTTCGTGCTCATCACTACTGGCCCTACAGGTGTGGGCATCATTGTAATAGGAGCAACTGGGTCCTCTGTGCAACTTGCTAGACATATGTTTTGGGTATGTGCAGCTGACTTAGGGGAGACTCCCGTACCCAGGCTGTTGTGACCAGAGCCTTCGATGTGTGGTAACTGATGGCTGACTGACCAAGTGTTCTGCAGACATGAGTGGGACTTGCGGTGAATATGTTTAGTACAGCTGGGCTCCCACAGGTGTTGTATCCCCTCAAGTTAGTGTGTTGTCCAATGACATGGCCTGGGCTGATGGGCAACATCAGCCATATGGGTGGGGGTGGCAGGGGTGATGGGCAACAGGTCCCCTGTGAGTGGGGGTGGCAGGGGTGATGGGCAACATAGTCCCTATGGGTGGGGGTGGCAGGGGTGCTGGCCATGCAACCCCTATGGTGGGCTGTTTTTAGTGGCCAGGATATGGATCCCCTGTGTGTGTGTGCCATTTTGCGGGTATGTGTCGTTTGTTTATGTGGTAGGTGTCTGACTTACCGCCTGCGCCGGCGGCGTTGGTCCCTGATGCGGTAATAGATGTAGAGTACTGCTGTGACCTGCGCGATGGGATTCATGATGTGTTCGTGTCGTACACGCTGCTTGTTGCTCCGTCTCGTACCCGCTGCAAGCTGGTCCGTCTCGTAGCCGTGTATAGAGTTGTGGCGCGAATCGTAGCTGATATGCTTGTTTTCCGGATGCTGTGACGTGCCGTACGTGACGACCCATCCGGCGCGTAGGAAGTATGCATCGTACTTCTCATGCCGGAAACTGCTATGGATACTGCTTCCGGGCGACACGGTTTCTCTTTATGAGTTACAGCTCGGACGGAGAATGGGGCTTGATTCACAGCCTACGTGTCGGTCATGTTTTTGGCAGTTATGCGCATCGTACTTCCTATACAGGACGGACCGGCTCCAGGTACGTCTCGGTCGCATGGTAAGGCTACGGGCAGCTGTCCGACCGGCCATCGGAATCGGCCCCTTAGTGTTGTCTACTGGAATCACATAAGGTAATATTGGATTACGTAATGTTTACACTTAAATTCATCAGGGAATGTTGGTGGGATAGTTGGAGAGGAAACACTGTAGTAATGTCTGCTTGTGGTAGGTTGATGAACAGCAGTGGTAGGGGGAAATGGGCTCTGCTCTATCCTCATAAATTATCATAGGTTTCTTGTCTAATGAAAGAGCCTAAGGATGGATTTTAATTGCTATGTTTTCATTTCCTCTGAAGGTTAAGGTCTCTGAAGTAATGCTTATGCTTTCTAGACTGGTATGGGACAACATCATGGTTTCTAGGGTTTTTAGTAGGACAGATAATGTCTGAAAGAATGCACTCATATCTACAGCCTGATTTTGCTCACTCAACTGATAGTAGGGTTTACTCTGCAGAAAACCATTAATCAATGGACTTTCTCTTCTTCCTATTTAATTGTAGGTATTTCTACATTGAAACTTTCGAGAGGCTGCATTGAAGTTTCCAGATGTGGAAAAACAGACGATGTCAATATGTCGGACAGGCATAATGCTGGCTTCAAATTGACCCATCATTGCTGCGATAGCTGGCTGTGCAATTCCAGTTCCTCTGCAGAGCTCTCCTTGCTTTGTATTTTAGTCTTTGTATTGTACATGTTATTTGACAAGGATTTCTGAGTTTCTTTGGTGTATTACATAGACATCTCTCAATGTTGGAGTTGCTTTAAGAAGACTTTGTAGCATCTTACATGGGAAGGAACAGTTTTTCAGGGTGGGTTTGAAAATGCAGAGATGTACGTTACATGAGGGCAAGCCAAGAACATCTCTCTATTATCATATGCAGAGGAAGATCCATATGTAGATTTATTTTATGTAATGCCCCTAGAATTCAAACTCTGATCAACTGTTTTTTTCTAATAAAGGTTTCTAGAGCAAAAGTGTTTTCCACAATATCAATCTATGCTGTGTTCTAAAATGTTGGCGGGTAGTGGCTCACATGTAAGTGAGTAGGAGGGCTTGGAGGGCAGTTGCAAGTGGAAAATAGTCTCCTGAATGACTTGTTAACAATTAAAGAGGAAGGGGCAAGACCAGCCAATGACCCTCTCCACTTTCTCGGGGAAACAACATCACACTTGTTTCCATCATCATCTCATCTCTCATCAACAATCTGGTGACTCCCCAACCTCCTCCCCTGCACACAACAACTCTGCTGAGATTCCACACACTATTGTCGGATGTTTTGATGGCATTGTCAAAAATCTTAATGACCCTCAAGGGTTTAGAAAACTTATATTCAGTAACACACCATCCAGGTTTTTTAATCACCACAAAGTCTCTCACAGCAACCTTTGTGTTTTTGACGGCATGCCTCAAGTCATAATGCATTTACTATTTTTGCACTTCTCATCTTCCCTTCTTTTCCAATCTTCCGTGTCAGTGCCGACATGTTTATCAGAGAGGAATTTATTTCCCCACGTAGGTTCCAAGAATGTAGCAGCATGCCTTCCACAAAACAGGAAAAACTGAGATTTTCCTGTAGTCGTGTGAGGTGAAAATCTGTACACCGACCGTCTTGGAAACCTCCTCCTTCCAATTGGGACAGTTGCTCTTTGCCAATGAGATAGTTTCTTTTAGGACACTGTTGAATCTTTCCACAGTTCCATTGGACTCGGGATGATAGAGAGAACATAGTTTACGACGAACCCCACACCCCACGACAAAATCCTCCATCTCCTTAGGGACAAGCTGTACGCCACCGTCAGTCAGCAGTGTCTTCTCTTTTGAAAAACACTTTAAGGAAGTTAATTACAGTTTTGGTGTCCACACCTCTAGAAAAACTAATTTCAGGCCGCTTGGAGAAAAGATCCATAACAACAATGACAGAAGTGCCCTGGCCAACACCATGTACAGGACCCAGAATGTCCAAAGAAATGTCCTTCCAGGGACCACTCGGGCGTGTCCTCGTTACCGTGGGCTGAGTCCTAGTTCTCATGCTCTTTTCACTCAGTGAGCATTTTACACATTCTCTCACCAAACGTTCTACCTGGAGGTCCATTCCAGGCCACCAGTAAGTGGAGCATAATCTCTCTTTTGTTTTAGAAATGCCTAAATGAGATTTGTGTGCTAGGTCCAGCAGCTCCTTGTGTAACGTAACTGGAGGAAATAACCTATGACTTCTCCACAACATGCCCTCGCTAGAGGATAACTGGTCTCTTACACATCAAAAATCATTATAGCATGCACCTCCTTGTTCCTTATGCGCCAACCAGCACAGATAATCTTCATAAGGCCTTGAAGGACCTCATCCTCATGACAAGCTTCATGCCATTGTTCCTGTGAAATTATTTTGTAGTCAATCTCGCACACAAAATCAATATATTTGTTGATTGTTCAATCACTCTGGAATTCTAAGTTGGCCACAGGGACCAACCTAGATAGTGTGTCAGCCACAATATTCTCAGACCCAGGAATATATTTAACACAAAAGGTATATCCTTACAAACTGACAACCCACTTGGATATCCTGGGAGAGATGAAATCATTGCCCTTCGTGGTAAAAACCTCACACAAAGGCTTGTGATCCATCTTAATCATGAAGGCAGTGCCGCCCAAAAACTTCTTTAATTTCTTGATGGCCCAATGAATGAATGAATGAATCAGCATTTCTAAAGCGCATGGTTACCTGGAGGCATCCCAGTGCTAATAGCGGTGCAATCACAGATTCCAAGCAGAGTTAAGGAAACAAGTAGGTTTTTATTTGTCTTCAAAAGATAAGATAGTTTGGCTCAAGACGGATGTGGAGGGGAGGCAGTTCCATAGTTTGGCAGCATTATATAAAAAAGACGCCCTCCACTTCGTGTTTTTCGGATTTCCGTTTGTTGTACGACCTCAAGGCCCTATTAGGACGATAGGGCAAAATTATAGAATGAATAATGGGCGATCCCTTGCTTGACAGTGCTTTATGGGCGATGCACGAAGCTTTAAACTGGATTGTCTCCTGAATAGGAAGCCATTGTAAAGTAGCAAGGGCTCGCCTAGCCAATAGGCAATTAGAAATGTTCAGGAGAAGGCGTGCTGCACAATTTTGCACGATCTGTATCTTTTTGATGGTAAAGGATGGAGCTCCTAAATAGAGGGCATTGGCCTAGTCAAGTCGTGAAAGGATCAGCGCTTGAACCAACAGTCTTCTGGCGGGGAATGGCAGCAAAGAAAGGATTTTACTTATCATCCTCAAAATCCCATAACAGCTAGCTGCCGCCTTCCGTGCTTTCACCTTAAAGTCAAGATTGCGGTCCAGCCAGACGCTTAAGCTCCTAATCTGTTGTTTAGGAGAAGGAGCCGGACCAAGACAACTGAGCCAAAATGAACCTATGTTCAGAGTGGCAGAGTTACCAAGGAGCATCAACTCCATCTTTGCTCCATTGAGTTTAAGATATGAGCTTTCCATCCAAATTGATACCTTTTCCAGGCATAAGGCTAAACCAGGCCCTGTCCTATCTGGCTGGTTGAAAGAGACAACCAGCTGAGTATCATCAGCATAGGTAACAATCTGTACTCCTAAAGGTAGTACTACTTCTGCCAGGGAACTCATATATATATTAAATAGAGTGGGGCTCAGGGAAGATCCCTGAGGAACCCCACATCTAAGAGGCATTCGTTTTAAGATGATTTCATTTTCAAAGACTTCAAAGGATCTCTCCTCCAAAAAGGATTGCAACCACTTCAGTGCTGTCCCAGCTACTCCCACATCCCTGAGTCTTTGAATCAGCAGTTGATGGTTAACTGTATCGAAGGCTTCGCGGAGGTCTAAGAGAATGATAGTAGCACAGCCTCCGCCATCTAAGATTTTCCTTGATTCCTATACGACTGCCAAAAGAGCAGTCTCTGTACCCTGCTGAGGTATAAATCCCATCTGTGAGGGGTGGAGACAGTTGTTACTCTCCAAAAGAGCAGAGAGAGCAGAATTCACATGCTTATCTGCTATTTTGCTGATACCAGGCAATAATGAAATGGGGCGGTAATTCGCTAACACCTCAGGGTCCAAATTAGGTTTTTTCAGAAGTGCTTTGACCATTGCTTGTTTCCAGACGGGGAAGGGACAAGTCCCGTCAGGAACGAAGCATTGATCAGGTCCATAATAACTGGGGATACCATCTCAGTAACAAGATTTAAGATGGGGGAGGGGTGGAATCTGTCGGGGAGCCAGATTTTAGTTGACTGAGGATACCTTGAAGAGAAGTCAAATTCAGAGGGGGAATTTCCTCCAGTAAACATTTCCTGTCTTGGGCCCTACTATCCATGGGTAATGCAGTTTGTTGGACTATGGCCTGAGGAAAAGACATATAAATAGTTTGTATTTTATTAAAGAAAAACTCTGCAAATTGATCGCAGCTGGATAAAGTGTCCTGAAATATGGTGGAAGGGGTAATGGGTGTAAGGAGTGATTTAGCGATACGTAAGATTTTGCGTGGAGAGTCGGAGGCCGATGTGATTCTCTCTTCATAGTAGAGAGTCTAGGCAGATTTTTTTTCAGCTTTATACGTTTTTATCGCCTCTCTTTGGACAGCAAGGGCATCTCTTTCAATGACTGAGTACCTACTCTCAGCCCCTTTGAGACTCCTGAAAATAAACATAATGGTGCCATCAGGACTAGAACTACCTTGATACAAAACAGCACCAAGACCCTTTAGGCTTGCATCGGTGGAGATGACAGAGGGTTTGCTGGGATCGAAATTGCGAAATTTGGGTGCCCCTGGAGAGTTTGGTCTTGATCTCCTGGAATTCTCTTGCACACTCCTCACTCCACTCAAATCTAACCCCCTTTTTTAAATAAATACCTCAGGTTAAAAGTGACCTCAGCAAAATATTTTATACATTTATTATAGTACTCTACCATCCCAAGCAAACGCATAAGTTCTTCTTTGGATGAAGGATAAGCCAAATTCTTAATGGTGCCAACCAATCCTGCCTTGGAACCACACCATCAGCAGTTTGGGAATGTCCTAAGTAATCTATTTCACTGAGACCAAACTTGCATTTTTCAACTTGATAGTGAGATTGTGTGCAGTAAGCATGTCCAGAACCTGCCTGACCCTACTACTGTGGTCAGTCTCATCACATCCATAAACAAGTATGTCGTCCTGATATACACCGACACCTGGCACATTGTGTAAAACTTTCTCCATGGCACATTGAAAAACTGAGACAGCGAACACAAGGCCAAAAGGTAACCTAATGTATCGAAAGGTACCAAAATGCGTAACAAACGTAGTGAGAGCTTTATATGGCTCATCCAGCAAAATTTGATGGTACGCGTAAGTGAAATCTATGGTACTGAAAACTGTTGCACTACCCACCATTGTCAGTAAATCAGAAACATTAGGGAGGCTATTTATCCACCAAGACACACTTGTTGAGCTGTCTGAGATCCATGCATGATCTCAGAGAGCCATCAGCCTTCCTTGCAGCCACAACAGGAGCCAACCAAGCAGTCCCCTCGACCTCTTCAATAATGCCTTGAGACTTAAGCGTCTCCAATTCACAGCACATCTCTTCTTTCACTGTGAAAAGAACAATATGTACCTTGCTGGAAATGGGGACTGAACCTGGAGCAAGCTTGATCTTGTGACAGTAACCCTTCAAGTAACCTAGTTTTTCACCGAAAACTTGGGGATACTCTTCCTTTAAACTTTCTTGCAAAGAAGTATCATGCCCTATAAGTTTGACAGGTTTTCTATCCTCCATAATGATGGGGGGTGGAGGGGGGTCGCTGTTAGGGTCTAACATGACACCAAATTCCCTTTGGTGCCACCAACTCAAAATTCTGTCTCTTTTTTTGATACATCATAGATCTTGCCTGTGGTAAAAAGGCCCTCATATTCTCACAACCCTACAAAGTACCCCCACAGTTCAATATGGTCACCACCATAGGCTTAATGTTTGATTGTCAGGTTTGAGTAAAATGACTTTCCCCTGCAATTTATCCTCACAAAATTTGTTGGCAACAATGGTAATTTTAGCGCCAGAGTCAAATAAGACATTGGTCTTTTCGCTTTCCACAACAATTAAATCTACGGGGCCATTACCTCCAACCTGGAGGACAATCTGTCCACAGTCGAAATCCTGGGCATCTTCACTCGAGTCATACACAACTTCAGTCACCTTTTGTTTGAGTCTTTTCATCTTACATGCAGCCAGAAAATGTCCCTTCTTTTGACAAAATGTGCAGATAGATTTAGGAGCTGGACATGACTTGTCATTAGCTTGATGTCCTACTTTATCAAACCGAAAGCACTTTCTTTCCCTCGTATCCTGAGCTCTAGTAGCTTCCTTATCATTGTGAGATACATTGGTCTCATAATTTTTGGGAGGGGTTTTGACTTTGGAAGTTAAAACCTGAACTAACAGTAGATACCTCCTTATTGAAGTCTTTCTTGATCACTTTCACACATTCAAGAGAGTGTTCGATTCGTTATGCTACAAGTAAGACTCCATCTAGACTAGGTTCATCTTTGAGACATAGCTCATCACATACCTACTCCGTCCTACAACCTAACATAAACTGGTCTCTGATACTTTCATCTATCAAAGCGCCAAACTTGCAGGATGAAGCCTGACATCTAAGGTCCATTATGTAATTCTCCGTTGACTCTCCTTCTATTTGTATCCTCTTGCCAAAGTGATACCGTTCCAAAATAGTGCTCACTTTAGGTAAATAATGTACATCAATTTTGTGCATACACATTTCATATTTGTTAAGATCGACAGCAATACTGTCAGGAACATCAGGAAGGTGATCAAAAACATCTTGGCCTTCTGACCCAAGGTAGTGCAAAAGTAAAGCTGTCTCTCTCTCCGCACTGAGGGAACTGCCCACACTCGAGCGTACCTCTCGAACACATTCTTCCACTTCGACCACTTAATGGGTGGATCACCAGAAGACTGGAGAAAGAAGGGGGGGGGGAGTAACATTTTGCATGGTTGGGATTTAAAGTGCTATAAACTTTCAAATTTGGTTCAATGCTAAGAGGTGTAAGTTGCGACGTGAAGAAGATGCTTGTACACGTCAGTGCGGAGCCTAGGCAACAAAGATGCAAACAAAGGGACACGAGAGCCTGGCAATGGCCTGACTTCACAAAGAGAGAAACTCTCCAGGGGCGTGTTGCGTTGCAGCTGGACGTGCGTGTCAGTGACGGAGTCATGCTGAGGTTCCGGTTACATTTGTAAACAGGAGTCACAGCGAGGAACACCTGGGATGTAGGATGCGTGGTGAGGAAGGCTCGAGGAAGAATCTCGCAGCAAGGATATTCCACCCAGTGAATGGAGAACAAAGTTTGGGCAGCAATGCGACGGAGGCAGGTAAACGCTCGAACGCTCAGCTGTGTTTGAATGCAAACAAACACGAGGCCTTAGGCAAAGCCACAGTTAAAAGTGTAAAGTTAATGCTCACCACTTACCAGGGATGACACAGAGCGGTCCACAAGGATCCTGCCAAAACCAGGTGTAGAGTTGTGAAGGAGCATTAGAGAGCATTCATTAATACGGTGCACACCTCTTCTTCGTCTACCACGGGGGTTGGGGAATGGCACATCTTTCTCTAGTTCCAGCATAGAGGACGGTAGGTGAAAATAAGTAGTATAGCAGGCTAGAGTCCAAGATTTCAATAAGAAAAAGATAATTGCCCTTGTAATAGAGCGAGTACAGAAGCACAATTTGTCTCCTTGAAGCACAGAAAGGAGAACAAAATCATGGAGTTGAGCTGTCCTTCTTTTCCCAGTCATCGCCAGTGTTGAAAAGTGGCTTCTTCCTTAAAGATGAGAAGAGGCCTTGAAGTCTTGAGAAAAGAGTTTATAAGGTTGTAGTTAGGAAGGACAGTTCAGCCACCCAGCTGGCTCTGCCCACAGATAATTTTCAAGTCCCAGGACATTCTACAGCCTGCTAGCATTCAAAACTTGCACATATGCTGTAATGATGAGGCAAAGCAGAATCACATTACCACACAACTGTATTGGAAATTGCCTCTGTTATGGAGAGGTCCTAAGTAGCTAAGACTGGATGGATGTTCGTTCTATGTAGTCTAGAATTAGAGGTGCGATGGATGAGTTAGCCTTGGGTCTTACTGCACATCTAAATCTGTATTGGGCAAAATATTTTAATACACGCTCTGTCTTCGAGTACATTTTCTGTCCCGTGGGTCATTATCACTCTCCAGCTGCCTGATTCATGTAACTTATTGTTCGTGACTGCAAACCCATTGCAGACTACTATAGTTACCAACAACAGATGTGCAGCTTGGGCGCCAAGAGGTGTGAGCACCTGGCTAGTGCTTGGGTGTGTAATACCTCCCTAATCCCTCTTTCTCTTGCTGAGTTAACACTTTAACTAATGTCTTTGTTATTTGATAGGAGCTCTGCAAACACGGGGTCCGTCCATCCTGAGTTGTTTTATGTTTGTCTCCAATTTATATTGCTCTGGATACTGTTATAAGCAAATAAGAACAGTAAACCAATGTAGCTGTCTCCCATTTCCACATTTAGATTTTCTGACTGCTACATTTATTAAAATTGTGTGCTTCATGGTGGTACCTTATATTTCCAGGCACGCTGGATAAAACATATGCAGTGTGTCTCTGAAACATTTCTAAAGTTCCCCTGAGTAGAAAATACATGCCAGTGTAAGTGCACCTACTTTCATTCACCTAATATACATTGATATTAGGCATCCAAGCCCAACAACACAATGATTTTTAAAATGAAAGTTCCTTTTTCTACATCCTCATTGCTTGTCATCTTTTGAAGGGCAGCTTCAGTGCACTGATCTAAGCTGATAGAAGACATGATCTTCGTATGGGAAAGTAAATGTTTACTAGACATTTCCTTTGGAAGAAATTCTTGACAAACAGTGCTTGCTGTCAGTGAGATAATAGTAGTGGTGGTGTATATCAGTGTAAAAAGATATCTCTCTTTTTTACTGATTTTGAGTAAAAGGGCCTACTCTCTTTTCTGTTACAAAAGTGAATTTAGGGCCAAATTTACCATAGAGTTGCATCGCCCTTGCGCCACACCACGGGGGCAGGAGCAACGCAACATTTAAGTTAGATTTATCAAACCATGCAAGGCCACCTTGCATGGCCCTGAGTGGCTTGATGAATCTGGAGTAACGCAACCCAGCACAAATTGCACTGCCCCAGGGAGGAGTTCAATGGGTGAAGTGTGGGTGTTCCCACGCATCCGCCTATGGATTTTGGCGAATTCCCAGATTTACCATTATTAGTAGACCTGGGATTCTGTCAAAATACTACGCTTTCCATGGTAAGGCTTAACGAGGAGAAATCTCTTTATTTCTCTTTACTTTTGTCCTCTTTCAATGTGTGTTGCATTCTGCACACATAGAAAGAGGAAATTGTCTGGGAGGATTGTTTCCTGCACAAAACAGTCCTACTTACAATACAGGCACTCTTTCTTCTTGGTGCAAGGGTGCCTCCATACACACTAGGCAGCACATTGTGCTCCAGTGCAGGGATAAAAGAGGAATGCACCTTATAATGTAAAATATGGTGCATTCCTGCCCTTTCTCTATCACGCAGTGTAGCGCAGCAAGGTGACTTGCTGACCTGTGTTGCCTGATTTTATGAAAAATATTCCCCTTAATTTGTTTCTAAGGTCAATGAACCACTTGTTCAAATTTGAAAAACAAACCCTACTATGACCGATTGCTTACCCACGCTCACTAAGCAAAGTGATGCACTTCCAACATGGAGACTATTAAACATTCCAATGAAGGCCAGTCATCGAGCTACTATGTATGCTCGTTCATGGCTGTCTTTCAGTGCAACTTGTTAATTGTGCTTCAGTTTTTTTTTTTTTTACATTAAGCACTTTTTCTATTATAAAATGTTTGCATTTGCTCTTCTATGGTCATTTTAGTACCTAAGGGCTGCAACAGTAAGATGCAATCAAGTTTTATCTGTTTAGGGAAACATCCATTACTATATAGTTAGAACCACGTATTACACTTACAACGAATGCTTTACCACGCGAATGTATTTACCACGCATTATATTACCACAAATAAACCTTACCACACATGACTTTACCACGGAGGACATTACCACGCATGGCTTTAGCACGGACGACATTAGCACGTGTGGTTGAATATATAAAATTACATTAACAACAACTATTTTGTTCCATCATACAACCCACCTTTTCCTAGGGAGGGCGATGGCCATTTCAGCTTAGTGTAATAAGTACAGGATGCAGTTTGGCTGCAGCAGGAGCGGGTGTATAATAAGATGCACCCTGACCTAAACACCTAGGGCACCCCTCTCAATTACTTATCCATTCCATGCATGCCACAATTTCAGGAAACGCCGCCGGAAAGAGGAAGCAGAATTAACCCCATGATGAGAACTGAGCTGCAGTGACAGCGCTGCCTTATCCTTGCTCAGCACCCCCATCAAGTCGACGGTGGAGGTCTTAAAATAAACACATTACTAGTTTTGTTTCAAAACGTCTATGTTCGCCTCAAAGGCCATGTGTGCATACTTACTTGTGTCACTAGGTGGCAGTGTTTCCCTTTTTTTGGCTATCTTCTCCCCGGAAATTACTGCCGCATGCTGAGTTTATTTTAATGTCTTAATCGACATACATTTGTGCATTGGGTTTCCCTTTTTCTTAAAACAATATCAAATTGTCCACATTTTCTCCATTAACCAACAACTTTGCCCTGGGGTTCAGATACAAATTTTACACCGCCTTTACCATATTTCTCGGAAAGCCAAAGCTATTTAAGGTCTCCCACTAATATGCCCAGTTCTCTTGATCAAAGGCTTTGGCAGCGTCTATTGCCACTATGGTTAATAGGATATTTCGGGCCTCCGCCATGTCTATAATCCCCATCATCTGGAATGTTTGCTCATTGAGCTGCCTTCCTGGTATGAAACCTCTTTGGTCAGGGTGAATAACCTTGGCAACTCGTGATGCCACAATTCCTGAAAAAATCGTATAATCTATGGGGCAGATTTACAAGCCCCTTGTGCCTCTTTGCACCGCCATTGTGTCACTTTTTTTGACGCAACAGCGGCGCAAACAATGCGCCCTATTTACAACGTGACGCATCTAGGGAGATGCGTCACGTTGTAAAGCCCTGTGTCACATTATACGTGCGTCAGGTAATAATGTATGCAGGGGGGCGTTCCTACGCAGGACAGGCTCGTAAAAGTGACGCAGTGAAATCTACAAGATTTCACTGCATGACTTTTAGGATGCCACTGCGTCAAAACCTTACGCCTGCTTGAAGCAGGCGTAAGGAGTGATGCAGTGTAGTGGGAATAGGCCACAAAATGTATTGCTGGAGTTGCGTCGTGCTTGCGACACGACTCTAGCAATGCGTGACTTTTGCCCCAACAGATGCATCAAAATTTCTGACGCATCCGTCAATTCTTCTGCCATGGTGCGCCGTATTGTAAATACGGCGCATACATGGTGGCCCAAGCATTTTTTAGGGTGGCGCAAGGAAAGTGACACATCTCTATAGATGCGTCACTTTCTTGTAAATCTGCCCCATAGTATGCAGGGGGGCGTTCCTACGCAGGAAAGCCTTGTAAAGGTGACGCAGTGAAATCTACAAGATTTCACTGCGTCACATTTAGGACGTCACTGCATCAAAACCTTACACCTGCTTGAAGCAGGCGTAAGGAGTGATGCAGTGTAGTGGGAATAGGACACAAAATGCATTGCTGGAGTTGTGTCGTGCTTGCGACACGACTCCGGCAATGCGTGACTTTTTCCCCAACAGATGCTTCAGAATTTCTGATGCATCTGTTAATCCTTCCGCCATGGTGCGCCATATTGTAAATACGGCGCATACATGGTGGCGCAAGCATTTTTTAGGGTGGCGCAAGGAAAATGACGCATCTCTATAGATGCGTCACTTTGTTGTAAATCTGCCCCAATATTTAGAAGAGATATGGGTCTATATGAATCTATCTTCTGCGGATCTTTATTTGGTTTTAAAATTAACGTAACTATGGCTTCTGCCCAGGAACTAGGTGGGATTTCCCCATCCATACACATTTTATTAAATAGAATTTTTAGAACTGGCACCACTCTATCTATAATGCATATGTATACCTCAACTGGCAGCCCATCTGGTCCGGCTGCCTTTCCCCTTACCATTTTCCTGCACTGCGCCCTAACTTCTTCTTCTGTAATCTCTACTTCTAAAACTTTCTTCTGTTTCGTTATTAATTGAGGGAGTGTCATCATTTTTAACCAATCCTCTATACCCTCTTGACCTGGTATTGTATCTTCACTATAGAGATCAGTCATAAAGCTTCGGGCTTCTCCACAAATATTTATATTGGCATAGAGCACTTCTCCTGACCCTCTACTGATTAGGTTTCTTATTGTATTTCTGGCCCTATCCGCTTTCGCCTTCCAGGCCAGCAACGAACTACACTTCTCTCCATAGGCGTAGTCCTGAAGCTTACTCACTCTCCATCTATCTAGTAGTTTTTTATCTAGCTGCACCTGGAACTCAGCCTGCAGACTCTCTAATTCTTTTACCCGTACGGTCACATTACTTGAGCCTTCCATCGAGGCTTTCTGCAGCTCCCCTTCTTTTTCCTTAATCTTTCTAATTTTTCTCTCTTCTTCCTGTTTCACAGCCCTCTTTTTGCCCCCCATTATAGACTTTAGTAACCCCCTTAAATATGCTTTAAAAGCATTTCAAACTATCTTATTTTTTGCGGAGCCTATATTAAACTGGAAATACTCATCTGTTCTTTCCCCCAAATCACATACCACTTCCTCATCCAATAAGACTGTCCTGTCCAGTGTCCACCTCCTCTGTCCCTCTTTTTGATGAAACCTCAGGGTCATGGCCACTGCCTAGTGATCCGATATAATTGCAGGGATATGATTTACCGCCTCTACATCTGTATAGAGCTCCTGATCTAAAAGGAAATATACGAGAGTGGTGTCTGTACGTTTTACTATAAAAAGAAAAATCTCTAGCTTCACCCATCCTACTATGCCAAATATCCACCAGATTAAATTACCTTATCATATTCTCAAACTGGCAGATGTTTTTGGGGGGCTAATATACTTTACTTGTGATGTTCGGTCTAATTCCTTATTTAGAATTAAATTAAAATCTCGTCCCAGTATCATCGGTGCTGTTGTCCCTAATAGGCAAATTTCGAGCTTTAATAAGGCCTCCGGGTTGTCCTCATTTGGCCCATAGTAAACTGCACAGACTAAAGGCCTATCCTGGATCAGTATGGTGGCCACTAACCATCTCCCTGAGAGGTCTGACTCATACTTAACTACCCATATTCCAACATTAGCTCTTATAATAAGGGCCACTCCCCTAGTGCTTCCCCTCTGCTCGGAACAGAGTACCTCCTGAAACGATCGTAGCTTACTATAACACTGTCTGCATTTCTGTTTTTCCAGATGGGTCTCTTGTAATTATATAATGTGTGCCTCACTTTCTTTTAAAAATTCTATTACCCGGGACATCTTTCTCCTGTTTCGCAGCCCATTAACATTTCATGTTAACAGTTTAATTACTTTCAGCCTATCCGTGTTCGGCACTTTTTTCTTTACAGCATCTCGTCTCCTTAAATATGGGGCCCAATTTAGGCCCACCCTTCTCCCCTTCCGGGAACACCATCATGAGGACTACATTTTTTCTTTTTTCCCTCATCTCCCCATACCCAGTGCTCCCCCCCTCCCCCCTTTCTACTCCCTGGGCGATACAGACCGCCCTTCGTGACCCCTCCATCCCAAAAAGAGGCATTAAACAAAAGAAAGAAAAAGAACTAGCCTATTACTTCATATAAAGTATATACAATGTCTGTATCTTTACTAATGGCACCCCCATTACTTATAAAACTCATCCCTCCATCTGTACTAAGAAGGTATAGACTTCCTCTAGATTGCTGATGTTATGCATTTTGTTTTGCCACAATATTTTTAACATGGCCGGGAACTTCATTTGAACCTGGGTGCCCTTACTCCGCTGTTCATTAATTCTGGGCCCCAGCTCCCACTGCCTCTGAGCCGTTCTTTTTCCGAGGTCTGATCTTATTTGGTAGCTAAAGGCTTCGTGCATCAGAGAGCCCTCTTTCAGAGCACGCCCCAGCACTAGCTCCTTCACAGCAAAGTGAGGAAGTTTATCAGTATTTTCCTGGGTGCCTTTTTAGCCGGGGTAAACTTAAAGGGGTCCCTGTTGACTCTCTGGATCTCCTTCTCTAGCTCAATGTCCGGTCTATCCTTCAAAATTCCTTCTCTCAACAATTTGCACACAAAAGCCTTAATATCTCCTTTCTCCGATCCTTCCGGTACTTTAACCCCTTCGATGCGTGTGACGGAGCGGTTCCGTCATGCGCGTCGGTCGCGCTGTGCGGATGACAGAACCACTCCGTCACGGCCCCGCCCGCGCATGAACCCTTCAGCACAGCGCGGTAAAACGCGCCGCGCTGAAGGGGTTAAGGACTCTCAAATTATTGCGTCTGGCCTGCGTCTCTAGCCTCTCCATATCACCTTGCAGTGTTCTGTTCTGTATTTTTAATTTCTCTAAATCCTTAGTGTTCTCTGCCATGGCCTCTGACAGATCCTTCACCTCTCCCACCAAAACCCCAGTTTGCTGTGCAATATCATCAAATTTTCCTTCCAATAACACACATTTATCTTGGATCCCTTTCTGGTTGGTCTCGGAGATGTCAAATTTCATTAAAATATCCTGCCTCAGGCTTAGAAACATCTTTCCAACCTGACTCTCCACTCCCACTGCAGCTTGCGGGGTATCTGAGTTCACCACCACAGAGATACTACCATTACCTTGAGACGGACTTAGGGGATATACTTACAGTGAATTGGAAGAAAGTCAGTCAGGAGATAATGAGTCTACTGTCAAGATGGGCGAACCTACCACTAAACATCTATGGCTGGGTAAACCTCCTAAAAATGATTATTCTCCCCAAAATTACCTTTCTTTATAACTCCATCCCTTTAACTTTTCGGAAGGTGGATATAGCCAAGATACAGGGAAAAATAAGTAGTTTTATTTGGGCATCGAAGGGTCCAAGAATAGCTTGGAAAAAGCTGAGAAGGAGATTAGAGGCTGGAGGATTGGCTTTACCCGACCTACTTGCTTACTGTTATGCTTTCCATTTAAAAAATCTCTGTATGTTGGCAAATACGGCTGATAGGTCATCAATGGGCTTATTATTCGAAGCTATGTTAGGGGATGTCTGCCAAGGCCAGCACCATTTGCTTTTTAAATATGGCGACCCAAAGTTTTTTTTAAAAGTGAGGTTGAAGATCTGAAGGTCTGCTTTAAAAACCTGGTTCTACATAAGGAAAAGATTGAGAATACCATACTATTCATCATGGGCACGGATTTGGGAATCCCTGGGCACCCCTGAATGTCTGAGAGACCAACTTAGTCAGCCCTTAAAAGCAGGGGGCATATAGTACTGGGCAGATCTTAAAAAGGACTCCAGTTTAGTGAGTTGGGAAGTGCTTAGTAACCTTACTATAGGAAGACTGACCAGGTTAAAGTACTATCAGCTATGCTCCTGGTGGGCTACACAAGACTGGACACAGGAGGAGGAGGATTCAAAGCTGGACCAGGTGAGGAGAACGGACAAGTAGAATAAAGAATTATCCCTCTGGTACTGGGCCTTTCTGGAAGCAGAGGATAACATAGAAACTGAAATCACAAACTTATGGAGTAGAGAGCTTAGTGATGAAGATATAAAGAAATTGTGGTTTGATACTTTTGGCATGCTACAAACAGTGGTAAATCCTTCATCGCTTAAGTGGAATCATTTGTTTACCACCTGCAGTGTCTTTTGGTCTCCATTGAAGTTGTCAAAAGTTACAGGCAACACTTACAATTGTCCAATATGTATGCATACTGCAGCAGATGATCTTCACCTGTTTATGGAGTGTTCAAAAATTACACCTTATTGGACCGCGGTTTGCAATTGTTTGGGAGAAATACATGGTAAACAGATCAAGGTAAGTCCTTGTATCTATAAACCCTCCATCTTTCTCTGAGTGTTTCAAGAATATCATCTATACAAGTGAATCGGTTATGGCCTGTGACCCAGGAAGTAGAGATAAGATCTGGACTTCACTGGTAGACTGGAGAGAGAAGACAAGTGCGTCCAATGATTAAGCCAAACATGCTGTCGGTCCTGGCATCTCCAGTTTATCTCCGATGGCCCCTATGCGAACAGGAGAAGTAAGTGGAAACAGCACTGTTCTTGTGGGGTATCACTTTTCTTTCTCTCTCTTTGCATGGTCTCTACATTTCGGCATAGAGAGTTGGCAAAATGAGTTAAAAAAAAACTGCCCCTATTTTAAACTTCAACAGTAACATAGTACAGCATATACAAAAAATGTGTTGTAAATGTGTGCGTTGTACTGGTATGCATGGTCAGTGTATGTGTGTTAAAGGCATTTATAATGTACCCTTATGAATGTGCGTGGCAATGACATGCATGGTAATGATGTGCGTGGTACTGGATCATGCGTAGTAGTGACCACATTATAGAGGAAAGTGTGGTAGTTGCATGTGTTGGTTCATCATACAACCGTCTGTTTATAGTCTTTTGATAGAATCACAAAGGGGGAAATGAGGATGAGCAGGTCCAGCATACATGCCCAAAGATCTATATAAACAGTATTGGTATGCAGTTCCTAATGAAAGAAGACAGGTTGTAAGTTGGAGTCAAAAGACTCTAAAAGGAGTGACAGGACAGGAGAATAATCTCCTTTTCGGAAAAAAGGTCCTCACACACCCGGCAAGCTAGGTGTCTTGCTTCATCATCGGGTCTGCTCCTACTCGGGCCGGCGCTGCAATGCCCGATCAGGCACCCGTGATGGGGCCTACTTAACGGAGATCTTTATTCCTTAGGCCGTTGGGTGACGTGCAGGTAAGGGCTCTAAAATCGTGTAGGTGAAGTGATGTGTAGAATAAAGTCCAGTTTAAGCCCTCTTGTATTTGTATTTTTGTATTTGTAGAGTGTAACATTCATTCCGAAGGACATCACGGCGCTAGGATAGCATGCAATGCGGTGTAGGAGAGAGGGTGTTTGATTGCGAAGTAGGTTGTTTTTATTTAATGACTAATCGACTGCAAGAGCCTGATGCCACAATCTCAGGTTGCGTGAAGGGACATAGAATGCCATGTTGTCTCGCAAAATGTGTAGGCCTCTTTTATGCAAAGTTTAATGAGTATAGCAGAGGAGCTTGAATTTGGCTCTTTGTCACACCGGCAACCAATGTAGCTCCTTCATGCTGTCAGATGCTGAGCTGTATCTGGTTTTTATTACAGATCAGTCTAGCGGTTGCGTTTTGGACTACTTAAAGGCGAGAAAAAAGGTAGTCGGGCATGCCCACGTAAAGTGCATTTCCGTATTCCAGTCTACTCAAAAAGAGGGCCTGGGTGACCGTTTTTCTGCAATTCAGAGGAATCCAAGGAAAAAGTCTGCGAAAATGTTTCAGTGTACCAAAGCTTTTCCACATAGCGTGTGTACTTGGTCCTGCATGGATAGAGCATTATCGAATAGGATGCCCGGATTTTTTGCAATACGCTTGGGTTCAGGGGCAGTTCCCAACTCTTGGGGCCACCAGCTGCTGTCCCAAATTGGGTGTGCCCCTCTGAAGAGCAAAATCTCGGATTTTCCAGCATTTAGCTTTAGGCAGTGATCTGTCATCCAAGTTGCGATTTTGGTGAGACAGTTAATTAGGTTGCTTTTAGTGTCAGTGTTAGCAATCCTGTCATCCAGTGGGATCAGTAGTTGCGTATCATCTGCATATGAGTAGATGTCAAAGCCCCACTTCCTACTGATGGTTGCTAGGGAAGAGACATACACATTAAAAAGAGTAGGACTTAGGGGAGGCTCCCTGTCGGACTCCATGTTTGATACTTTTTGGAGTAGAAGAGCAAGGGCCCATTTGGATTTTTTGGGTTCTGTTTTTCCGAAAGGATGCGAACCATGAGTGGGCTTTTTAGTGTAATACTTTCTAATGGAGAGTTTGTAGTAAGTTGTTATGAGATACAGTATCGAAAGCCGCCGTAAGGTCCAAAAGGATCAATGCTACGGGTCTGCCTTGATTCACTAGGGATCTGATATTGTCAGATACGGCGAGTAATGTGGCCTCGGTGCTGTTGTTGGCTCTGAAACCAGTCTGGGAGGGATCCAGTAGGTTATTGATTTTAAGGAAAGTGGTGAGTTGTCTATTAACCAATCTCTCCAAGACTTTGGATGGATATGGTAGCTGCGAGATCGGTCGATCGTTTGTTGGGTCTTAAATTTCTAAGCCTGGTTTTTTTAGTAGAGGAAAGACCACTGTTTCCTTCCATATGGTATGGAAGGAAGCTAGCTCTAAGGATTGATTAAAGATTTTGGTGACATGGGGACATAAAGCTGACACTAGCCTGGAGAAGATGAAGTGTGGACAGGGATCTAGTGGTGATCCTGCCTTAACCTCGGTCATAGCTTTAGCTATCTGCTCTTCTGAGAGGGGGGCCAGAGTGGCCGGATGGACCTGAGCCAGGAGATGAGGTGTCATGGTTTCCCAGTCTATATTATCTTCCTCTGGCTGATTGTTAAAGGATGCATAGATTTTGGTCACTTTGTCAATGAAAAAGTTGTTAAGTAGCTTGCAGTTGTCTATTGTAGGTGCCATGGTTTGAGAGAGGCTAGTGGGTTTGCAGAGCTCTCAAATTAGTTTATAAAGTTCCTTGGATGAATTTCCATTGTCTTCAATCCTTTTTGTATAATAGTTTTTCGTTACATTTTCTAGGGCGCAATGAACACTTTTCAGCTCGGTTAGGTAGCTCTGTCTGTCCTTGAAATCCTTTGGCAGTCTCCATTTATGCTCCTGGATTCTACCCTTTCTTTTTTTTAGTTTTAGTTCTGATGAGTACCATTTTTCAGATCGTGATTTATTGTTGGATTTACTGTTTAATTTGGGAATGCACTGATCTTGGACAGAGTTAGTGTAAAATGTGTCAGGGTTAGAGTGGGAGAAATATGAGGCAAACAAGTCAGGGGTGATTCTGTTCCAGGCTCTTTTCTCAAACACAGTACCCTATCTTGACTCTAATACCTGCTCCTCTGTGCAGTCCTCATTCCTAATTATGAAAATATAAATGTGATTGCCTGCAACGGCTACTGAAAATGGCTATTTATGTTAAATGTAGATTTTTTTTCTATCCATTCTGAATACAAACAAAAAAACTCCCGCAAAACCATGCGCTTTTTAGTAATTGCATATAACTGTAAATAGAATTACCATGCAATACCTTTACCACCAATCATTTACCATGCAATGCCTTTACAATGTATACAACTTTACTAAGCATGCCTTTCCCATACATGGTTTTTAAGGTAAGAATCCTAACTATAACTACCTACTGGTGACCGCCAGTAGGTAATATATATATATATATATATATATTCACTGAAAAAACCATAGGTTTTACAGACGTTATAGTTAGGAATTAACATTTAAAAACACCTTTGAAATTCACTAAAAAACCATAGGTTTCAGGGACGTTATAGTTAGTTGGATATTTGACTCATATAAAACCAGAGAAATTCCCCCGTTATAGTTAGCTGAGCTAACTATAACTCACGTGCCCGCAATGCACTGGTGATGACGTCACATATTACATCACTCATGACATGGTCAGTGACATCACTGATGACATCACTGATGACATCTCAAATAACATCACTGATGACATCTCTGATGACATCATCCAGTGAATGTATGTTTCTGTAAAGTTTAAATATTTTTCAGATATATCTATGCCAAGGTGTATTGAAGAATGAGTGGATTTACAAGGGCCTGACTCTATTATTTAGTAGGTGCGTGACTGACTGTATAAGTGAGTGATTGAACGTATCTTACTGAATGCATGGGTTAGTGACTAAACTGTGTGAGAGTCTATATTAGTCTCTCAGTTGGTGTACAGGCGGCTGCATAGGTTGGTGAGTAGCTACATGAGTGTCTGTATGGGTTATTGATTTGTTGTCTGAGTATCTGTATGATTGCCTTAGTGTCTGTGCGGGCTGGTGGGGGGATGTGTGACTCTATGCATAGATGTCTGAGTAGGTGATTCACTGGTTGTATGGATTCAAAAGTGCATTTGGGAAGCGCTGTATGGGTGAGTTAGTGTGTGTATGGGTGTGTTGGTGATTGAATGAATGTCTCAGTGGTATATGTGTGAGTAAATACATATGTTTTAAAGGCAGTATATGTGAGTGTTGGAGTATATAAATGACTATACGTGAGAGTAAGTTATTTGAAGAGTGGGTGTATAAATGAGTGTCTGCTTGTATCAGTGATTGCATAAGACAGTAAGCATGTGTTAGTATCTGCATAAATAAGTGATGTGTGTGTATAAATAGTGCAGTTGGTGTGTATAACTGTATACATGAGTAAATGTCTATGTGATTGATTCTTTGCATGACTGACTAGGTGTGTGAGTAACTCTATGGATGAGTTGTGGAGTGTGACTGTATGTATAAGTGTATGAGTGCATATTATAGTACTGTATTGATCAGTAACTGCATGTATAAGTGACTGGATGTGAGTGTAGACCTAGGAAATAGTGGGTGGTATGTAGTATCTGGCATTGTTGTGTGCATGTAGTCTGTATTTTAGAGTGCGTGTATCAAAGTTTATATTAGGCCATCAGTATGTGCATCAGATTATCACGTGGATGATGTCATCAGGGATGTCATCACCAGTGCATTGCGGGTGTGTGAGTTGTAGTTATCTCAACTAACTATAACGGGTGAATTTCTCTGGTTTTATATGAGTCAAATGTCCAACTAACTATGGTTTTTTAATGAAGTTCAAAGGTTTCTTAAATGCTAATTCCTAACTATAATGTCTGTAATACCTATGGTTTTTCAGTGAATTTCGAAGGTTTTTTAAGTGTTAATTTCATATTTTAATATTTATAAAACCTATATTTTTTCTATTGTTTTTGTAAGATTTTGGAACTCTATTATCCTTTTTTTTATTAATTAAAAAATGATATAATGTTTTATATCTTCAAAAAAAATATGTATATCTTTTTTTTGGGGAGGAGAAAACTGCAGTCCCGTACCAGTAGTGTACCAAGCTCCATTAGCACGCGAATCCTATCCGCCATATTGCTAAACTCGTAAATGATGCGCATTTCGTATCCGACGGGTTCATGGCACCGTGTCCCGCGTAACATCATATACGTATGAGATTGCGCCAGCTGCTACTTTGGTATGCGACGGGTATGCAGTACCAAGCCGCGCGTTACGTCATGTACGAATGGGGTCGCGTCCGCTGCGCGTTGCGTATGTGACAAGTGCACGCTGCCAGGCCCTGTGTTACATCATAGACGTATGGTGTTGCACCGGGTACGTCATTCCCTCATTTTCTTTTGTCTCAAAACTATATCTAAATAAGTTTAAAGTGTATATGAGAACAAGCGATAATCTAAAATATTTTAAACATTTATATATTTCTAACTGTAATAAACTTATATTATGGTAAATATATTTTCTCAAAATTGCGTCGGGTGCGGCCTCCTTGCGTGCTCGGTGCACGATTGCCATGTGACCTTAAAGAAAAGCATTTAAATGGTTCATAACATTTACCATTTTAACAGTTGGAGGACCCCACCCATTTTAGTCATTCTCTCTACAGTATTTGATGAGAGACTCCTCTTCTGCTTAGAGAGCTTTTTTGAAAACTTTTCGCTATGTACACATATCTGACACTACACACAACATGCAACCATCATCTTCATAAATATTCATGCTCTGCAAAGTAGCCTTCCACCTGTGATAGCCATGCACCTAAAAGTTACATACCCAAAGTTTTCCCCACTGCCAGAGGTAACATGGTTGCATACGGTGTCCATAGCACAAGGTAATCTGGTACGGCCCAGGGGCAGTATCATGCATAGATAATGAACACAAGTACATGGATAGATAGTGGAAGTGGGTACAGGCACGTGCGCTAGACTCCTCTTTATTACCAGGGTCGCATATCCAGTGACGTCTGTGCTGGATGCGTGTGAGGTGAGTGTAAACCAGCCCTCAGTGAATGGTTGCGGCTAGCATCAACTACAACAGTAACCATTGGATCACACACAGAGATTCAATAATAAAAGGGTCAATAGATTGTGCTGCAGTAAGGTAGGGACACTAGATGTGAAATAATACACAAAAGATTCTATCATAAAAGAAGCATAACTTGTGGTATACTGAGATACAGGCAGTAGATCTGAAATAATACACAAAAAGATTGTATCATAAAGGGTCCATCAGTTCTAGTGCACTCAGATAGTCACATCAAAAGCATTCAGCATGTGCACAGCCAGCGATGATCCGTGCTGCGAGCGGGCCGTACTAGGAGCAATGTCTGTTGCCTACAGGACTGCCTCATCTGCAATAGCGACTCGATCTGAATTGTAAACACTGCTGTCTGCAGTGTAGGCCAGAGAGCGGTCAGCAAGGGCCCACAGCCACGTGGCGTTGACTTGAGCTGTCCTGTTTGCAGTACGCGAAGCAACAAAAACCGTGTGCGGACCCTGCGATGATGCATATGCGTAGTGTGGACAGAGCGCACTGGAGCAATGTCTTTTGCCTACAGGACTGCGTCATCTACAATAGCGACTCGATCTGAATTGTGAACACTGCTGTCTGCAGTGTAAATTGAAGGCAGTAGTCAGCACAGTCATCCATGAATACTTTTTCTCACTTCCTCTTCACAAAATACAACAACATAAATTACAAAAAACTCTGCAATAAATAAAATCAAAACAATTCGAATTGCGATCTCTGCTGTCCACAGTGTAGACTGTTATTCAGTGTTCTTTTCCACTACCAAGAAGAATTTGGTCATTGTACTAAACCTATAACTAATCTAAAAAAACTTCTTCAAGCAAGTATACTAAAAGGATATTGTGTATATTTCAATAGACGTTGTAGTTAGTTGCCTCCTGGATTCTGTAATTAAACAACCACTCAATCTGAATTGTGAGCCCTATTGACCGCAGTGTAGGCCAGAGGCAGTTGTCATTAATGCCTCACAGCCACATGCCGTTGGATTCGGAAGCATGGAGTTGGTTGCACCTGATCGGAGGGGATACACACAAATCATCACAGACTTTAACTTCTGACATCCTCAATCACAGAATCAACCACGTTTCACTGTTCGGACCTGCTGTACCGCAGTGTACTCCACCGACTGTAGTCAGCCAAGCCCAATAATAATGTGCAGCAGTTAGCTACGGATGCACAGAGTGTGATGCACCTCAACGGAGGGAGTTCTGTGAATACCAAGCAGCAGGTAATATCGGACATCGTCCATTGTGGGATCAAGACACCGTTCCACTGTTGGGACCTAGAGTTGGTTTCACCTGGTCGAAGGCAGTACCTTCATCTCCACTCTCAGATGCAGTTCTAACATCGTCCACTGTGGGATCAAGACCCCGTTTCACTGTTTGGACCGGCTGTACCGTGGTATACTCCAGCGACTGCAGTCAGCCAAGCCCAATGATCATGTGCAGCAATTAGCTACGGAAGCACAGAGTCTGATGCACCTGAACGGAGGGAGTTCTGTAAAAAACAACACGCAGCAGGTGATATCGGACATCGTCCATTCTGGGATCAAGACACCATTCTACTGTTGGGACCTAGAGTCGCTTGCACCTGGTCGAAGGGAGTACCTTCATCTCCGCTCTCAGATGCAGTTCTAACATCGTCCATTGTGGGATCAAGACACCGTTCCACTGTTGGTACCTGTTGGACTACTGTGTTAGTAGTATACATAGCACTCCACAGTGCTGGGCCACAGGCTGGGCGCTGTCTGCCTGTGTCGCGGTAGCCAGCGTTGATCTCAGGAGCCTTCCCAGCTCACAGACCTCGGCCCAAAAGCTTCCGCCGGCACGTGGTGGGCCTTCTTTCACATACGGCGGTGTGGAAAGGTGAACTGTGGGGCATATGTGCATCGCAGCGGCCATGACAGTTTCTGGGTACCAGCAGGCTGAGAGCATTATTCACGCAGCCACCTTCGCTCACGGCGTCAGCCTTGTGGCGGTGTAAGCTGCGCAGACCTGGCAGACATGTTCGCCATTCCGGAAGAGAACCACACCCAGAGAAACATGCCTTTTATTCATACCCCTACGCTAGCCTTGGGTACGCTGAGCCAGCCCACTACGCTAAAGATTTGGAGGGGAGGTGGCATGTACGCACTATGTTTTCGTAATCTTCCCTACTGACTGTACTATCATGGTTGCGTCCACTGTCCACTTCACTCAATAGACCATCAGTGACATGTACATGTCTGTGCTCTGCATACTCAAGTCTGTCCGGCACATCCCCTCAACACTTTGCATTGTATACTTTTATAATCGAGAATCACTTGCCACCTTCGCACATACTTTGCTCCCATCTCTCCCCGCATTCTGCATTGTGTGAAACTATTGCTATGCCATGTTTGGTTTGTGTACATGGCTAACCACGGTTCCCACAGTACGTAGTGTTATTGTGTCTGCTAGGTGTACATGTTGTTTGTCATGTTGTATGTGATTATATAAGGTAGCGCGTTTATTTACGTGAAGTGGTTTCTCCCATTTACATATCGCTGTCTTAAAGAGGATACAGAAGTTTTTCTCACAGGTGAAAAGTGCGACCACAATGGCAGTCATTCATTACTATGCAAGAATGTCCAACTGCACAATGCTTCTAAGCTTACAGCCCCCAATCTTGCATGCTTTCTTAAAAGCATGCTAACTCCCACAGTCAGACCAACATTCACACAGCTTTCTAACGGCAGTTATCTGCTTCTTAATAGCATGGACTTACTGTTTTCAAACCTTGTAACTTCCTGTGGCAATCTCTATTCCCACCCACACAAAGTAACTCCCAAAGTTCAACTTGGCCTTCAATACCTACTTTGAAAACAGATTTTATTAAACTGAGCAAACTGAAAGCGCCTTTGTTTCAAACAGAAGTGTCCCTCACTTCTCCAAAAGTAATTTATCGACTGCAGATAGCACGAACTTCAAGTTAAATACACTCCCTTTTAAATACAAACCTCCCATTACACTTTGCGAATTGTTACACAATTTTCATCACATCTGACATTTAAGCTCTGGCACACTTTTTCAACACTGTCTCCTCCGGCCTTGTCACAGGCTTTCAAACTGTTTTTGGTATAATACCAGACTTCATTATTTCGATCATCTCTGGAATAACAGGAACAGTGCCCATAATTCTCGCTCTGTTTGCGGCCATCCTACTACTATTTTTGCTTGTAAAAAATGGCTGCGCTCTTGTAGTAACAATCATGTCTGACAGAATACGCCTCTATGCGGAGCTACATCAACACCGTGAAAAAATGGAACAACTTTTCGGCTGTCTGCCTCTATCTATTATCGGAGCCAGCTACAACATGACATTTATTTACACATATGCAATCTGCGTGCAACCATCTTTTTATTGCAAAACTTGCCCATTCGACTGGCGAATGGATCTATGCCTTGCCAACATCCCAACAAACGCTCCCGATATCCAGCAGGTAATGGAGTATCTTGAAAACCATGAACTTGATTGTTCGAGCTGTGAAGCAATGGCGGATGCAACACAAAAAGGTATCTTGGCGGAATGGGATTTCTGCGCAGCCGTGAAAGATCTCCTGCAACGTGTGACCTTTGACAACATCGCAGATTGCCTGCCAATTCAAATTGCCGCTCCAACATTTGAGGAACATTACTGTCCCTTCGAGGATATGAATTGGATCGCTTCGCTTTTCTCACACGATGGCAACAATCGCCTCTTGGAACATTACGCATCTCAAGCCGCTGAAGAACTTCTGGACTGCAATCTCCAAGACTTGTAAGAAATTCACTTTATTCTTGGATTGATTTTTACCAACTTTTTCCTATAATTTTTTTTAATACACTTCAATTGAACTATTTTCATATAATAACTTTCTAAGTATGCTTAGGCATTTGAACTCTGTTTTCATTATTGCCCCTTACCTCTCCAGACTAACCAGGGATGGGTGATGTATGGCCTATGCAAATATGCTATTTACTTGCTAAATTAGCCTTTTGAAACCATGTCTATTCTTTGTGCACACGTCTCTCTGCCTGCCTGTTATCCACAAAGCCCTTTCACACAAATTAGCTCATCCTCAGCCTCTGCTCACAAGCTGGCGATCAAAATAAAAAAAACTCGGCATTGTTTAGGAACTGGTTGGCACAGTTCTGCTAATCGTATCCTACCTTTATCTTCATTACACAATTTACAGTCATTCATGTGTAATAGGTCTTGTTTATGTCACATGAAACTGTAACATGTAATGTGGAATTGACTGATGCAGGAGCTTAGGTTTGAATACAGCAGAAGCGGTTGGAGTTTGCCTCAGCTGGATGCCTTAGCTCTTGCACCAGTGGGTCCATTTATGGCACTTAAATTAAGACACTTTTTAAATGCCTTGCAGACTCCATCGCTTTATTACACACAGCCACTTTCTTAAACACACCTGATTTCACCATTTGTCTTCTGTGGCATTGCAACGTTCTGCATTATATTCTTCAAGATTATTTCTTTATTACTCCTTGCTAAAACACTCCATTTGAGTCTTCAGACAGGTAGGGGTGAGTAGTTTGCTTCCCACTCCCGCTATAGTCTAAACCCATACTAACACCACTTGCAGAGCTATGCTACAGCGGCTAGTATGCTACAGCACCCAGAGCACATCAGTTTACAGCAATCAGCTCACTGTTTCATCCCCGAGTGTACCGGCACCTCACCTCAGCACCATCTCACTCTGGGCAAAACAGCACTTTCACACCGGTAGGGGTGAATACTTCATTTCACACTCCCTGTATAGCACACCGTAACCATCTCACAGAGCTCACAGTGCTATAGTATAAACGCATAGTAACACCACTTGCACAGCTATGCTACAGCGGCCAGTATACTACAACGTCCAGAACACATCAGTTTACAGCAATCAGCTCACGGTTTCATCCCGAGTGTACCGGCACCTCACCTCAGCACCATCTCACTCTGGGCAAAACAGCACTTTCACACTGATAATGATGAATACTTCGCTTCACACTCCCTGTATAGCACACCCTAACCACCCCACAGAGCTCACAGCGCTCCTACCCTCCTCTTTCCTACTTTTTTCACCCTTTTATTCGCTTTACTCGCTTCAACAGAATCACAAAATGGCTGCCAACACTTCCTAGTTGTCACAGTTCGCAGCCAATAACCAGCAAGCTTGTGCTCGTAACGCCTCAGCCAATCAGATGACAGAATTCCCAAATATCAATATCTGTAAATTTCGATATTTCTCCAAAACTACAGAACGGATTTACACCAAATAAACAAAAGTGTGCTTTCTAGACGAAGACCCTTCTCCCTGCCAAATTTGGGGTAATTCCGTTCACCCGTTCGACCTGTAGCCTTGTCTAAAGTTTCCTATGGAAATTGCATGGAGAAAACACGTTTTGGGACCTCCCTTTTTTCTCTGCCCCCCCCCCCCCTTGACGAATCACCCCCAAACTTTCAAGATAGGAGCTGATATGAACAAAGAATTTGTTTGGAAAATGTAATGACGATTCATAAAACGACGCCAAAGTTATAAGCAAAACAAAAAATGTGATAATGAACAGGCAGGATTATTGTGATGAGATCAAATGACAATTGAATGACACAGAATGTTATCTTAAACTCAACACCAACCCAATGAAAGAAGCCAGTAGTTTAATTAATGAAAGGTTGTATTCATGGAAAGAGCAGGGTTTGCTTGATGAGAAAGAGTTTAGATATTTGCAAGTTGCTAATCCTGTTTCGCCCTTCATTTATGTCTTACCAAAGATACATAAATTCATGCAGATTCTACTGGGTCGACCAATAGTTTCCAGCATAGGGAGTTTAACGGAGCATCTTTCGGAATTTGTAGCTCTTTTTCTAAAACCTCTAGTTATGAATCAATCAGCATATTTAAGAGATACAATGGATGTACTTAATAAATTACAAGATCTAGTTTGGGATGAAAGCTTAAGTTTTGTGACATACGATGTCGTAGGGTTACATACGTGCATCACAAACCAAAAAGGTGAGCAAGTGTTAAACCATTATTTAGAACAACGAAGTGCTGGTCTAAGACACCATTCCGAAATGTTGATTTATATGAGTTCATTAATTCTACAGAATAACTTTTTCATCTTTGAATGAGAGTGGTTTCAATAAATAAGAGGTTCGGCCATGGGCTCCAGGTTTCCTCCCTCTTATGCCAACCTGTTCATGGGATGGTTTGAGAGGGAGCATGCTTGGAGCAGAAGAGCAGCCTTATGGATGGATCAAATAGTTTTCTGGGGTCGTTTTATTAATGTCGTTCTGGTCATCTGGGAGGGATCAGACACAGAATAGAGAGATTACAATCAGTTTTTGAACAATAATGATTTTAACGTAACACTAACAATGAGCCATCATCCTACTAGGATAGAGTCCTTAGACGTTGAGCTGTTCATTGTGGAAAATCATGTTCATAGTAAACTGTTCAGGAAGAAAACAGCAACTAATTCTATTTTAAGAGCAGATAGCTCCCACCCCTCCTCCGTAGTGAAAGGCATCCCTTATGGGGAAATGATTAGTATTTGGCGAAATTGTAGCAGAGATGCAGAATTCAAAGTGGAATTGGATGCACAACAATGTAGATTGGAAAACAGAGGTTATTCTAAAAGAAGTCTTGTACAGGCAAGGTATCGAATTGAAAAAGTAAAAAGGGAAGACACATTGATTCAAAAAACGAGACATCAAACTACAGATCGTGTGGCATTTATTACCACATACAATGTAGATCAAAATCAGATCTTTAAGATCTTAAATAAGAATTGGAATTTGCTAAAGGGAGAAGCGGGCCTGTTAGGTATTATTACAGACAAACCTAAAATGACATATAGAAGAAGTGCTACTATTGGAAATCTTATCACAAGAATCTATCTGGAACCATTAAGGCCACAAGGTACTAATTGGCTGACAAGCCAACCTAAAGGGTTCTTCACATGTGGAGGATGCAATATATGTGATTTAGGCATTAACCGTATCAAAACATTTAGCTACAACACTAAGAAATGTTACTGTATAAATGAGTTTATCAACTATAACAGTGTGGGAGTAATATATGTTTTAATATGTGAATGCACTAAAATATACATAGGAAGCACCAAACTCACCTTGAAACTCAGGATACAAGAACATAGAAGAGCTATATTAAACAGAGACATAAGTTCACCTTTGTATCAACATGTAAAACAGGATCATGAATACAGTGCGGGTTTTAAGTTTCATGGTTTACAGAAAATTACACCCAAAATGAGAGGAGGGGACTGGGAACTAGAACTGCGTCAGCAAGAGGCAAAATGGATTAGTAGATGTAGGGCTACAATTCTTGGTCTTAAAAGTGACAACGAATTACATTATTCTTTATAGCTGTTATTACATACTATTGCAGTGATATATTATTTACAATTTTTGCAGGAAATCATACGTTGGTAAACATATCTTATCAATTGTATATCTATTGAACCATTCCTACTGAATAACTAAAGATTATTATTCTTTATTATTACTTATGATATTAAGGTTCTTGACTGCATCACACAGTAGAAAGATACAAATTCCGTGGGAGTAAATTATTTTTAATAATGTACGCACTATTGAAATGTTCATTTTTTGTGCATTCTGTGAATATTGCATACCAATAGTTTCATGTTGATCATTACTGATATTGTGTACATTTTTCTAAAAACGTGTTTGAATTACTTCATGAATTTGATAGTATTTGCTAGATGATATGTATAATTTTTTTTTTTTTTTTTGACTTCTCAAATGGCAATTTTTTTTTTTTTAAAACCTTTATTTATGTCAGTCTGGAACACAGCTATTCAGCCGACATCCCGGAGGTTCGGCAGCCAATTAAGTACAACACATGGAAGTGTCCACAGCTCTGGTACAGGAAAAAACAAAGGTTCCTTTTTTAGAACAACCTAAAATAAATAATACAAGCAAGGCATTATACACAATAAACTCGTGCCAGTTCCCGATGGGGGCGCGGCCCCATTCCCAAAGACAGAACAAAGCCACCGGTCGGGTGGATGAGGGAGAAGCAGAGGCGCTAACAATCTAGCATATTATCCTCAGAAAAATCCCAAGTTGGAAGTGAAGCTAGGGGGAAAGTTGCTCCTCTAACGGTTCAGTGGCCGGGGGCAGACATATATCACCCCTATACTGGTTCCATCGCCCCCATATCTTATGCCATTTCTTAGGCCGCCCCCGGGCACTATACACCGTCTTCTCCCTAAACATGCTCCAGTCCATATTTTCCATCCATGCTTCCATGGCGGGAGGTCTCTGAGAACCCCACAGTCGCGCAATATCACGCTTCGCCACCATATTTCCTAGGGTCACCCATTGAGTCTGCGCCGCATCATAGTCAGTAGGACCCCAGACATTCAAAAGACAGCGCCGTGCCTCTGGCAACAGTGCAATGCCTGTGACCTCCTGCATCACAACATGAATTCGCTTCCAGAACTCCGCGATCACACCACATTCCCATATGATATGTAGGAAGGTGCCCACCATCCCACAGCCCCTCTTACATAAGCCATCCTCGGAGAAACCCATATGAATCAGTCGGGGCCCCGTGACATAGACTCTATGAAGTATCTTAAGCTGTACCAGCCTTAGCCGTGCCGGGATCGCGACCTCCTTAGGAGAGGAGATGGCATACTGCCAGTCCTCATCATCCAGTTCAAGGCCGTCCCTAGTCCACTGATCACGCACCCCGAGGAGGAGGTCAGTCCGGACATTAACAAGCTTCTTGTAGATTAAGGAGATTGTACTCTCCGGCATATGGCCATCTAGGATCCGATCCTCCAAGGGAGAGGACTCAGGCACAGTCTCCCCCTCGACGAGGACGGACCGCAGAGCGTGGCGCACCTGTGCATACCGGAAATATTCCGTACCCTCCAGATCGTACTCTGTCCGTAACTCGTCAAACGATTTCACTCGTCCCTTAACCAGCAGGTCCCCCACCCTGGATATCCCAATCAGGTCCCATTTCTCGAACCCCTTCGTGTGCCAAAGTTTCCCCAACACATCTGAGTCAAACAACGGAGTAGCGCTGGTAAGCCTATCCTTCCAACCCAACGAGTTCGTAACAGCCTTCCACACGTGCACCGCCGTCTTGGTCGGCCCCGTGAGGGACCCATCCATTGACCTGGAGTAGAGTGCTCTAAAGTAATTACCCCCGCGCAGCAACCACCGATCCATAGCGAAGCCGGGGCTCAGCGCCGGTCCGTAGACGCCGTGGTTGATCGCACTCAACTGGGTGGCCCAATAGTATCTTCTAATGTCAGGAAGCGTGATACCCCCATCGTACCACGGAAGGGTCAGCTTTGCAATAGCTATACGCGGTCTGCCATCCCACAGCAGCGAGCGCTGGAGGCTCTCAACCTCCCGAAAATAGCTGGCCGGGACCAGCTCCAGGGTATTCTGCAGGGCATAGAGAAAGCGGGGAAGAGACATCATTTTGAACAGCGCGGCCCGGCCTAGGAGGGAAAGCGGCAACCGCCGCCAACCCGCCACATCCCGCCGCAGGCGCGTCAATGGAGGGAGCAGGTTTCTCTCATACCGAACAATTGGATCGGTGGAGATATAGATCCCTAGATACAAAAAGCCATCCAGGGCGATCTGGATCAAGCAATTCCGCAGGAGAACAGGGACGTCTCCACTCAGGGCATACAGATACGACTTACCCCAGTTAATGGTGAGACCCGAGTTCCTACCAAAAGAAGTAAAAATGTCACAGACTACTATGAGAGACTTCCTGGGTGAAGTGAGGTATAGCAAAATGTCGTCGGCATAAAGAGAAATGCGGTCCTCATGATCTGGTGACCATCGGATCCCCCTTATGTCTGGGTGCCATCGTATCCATGCCGCCAGTGGTTCAAGAGCAAGAGCAAACAACAACGGCGACAGGGGACAACCCTGCCTGGTGCCCCTCCCCAGCTCGAACGGGCAGGATGCCCTACCATTGACCGCGACTTTAGCCAAGGGTCCTTCATATAGTAGTCTCACCCAGCCAACAAAGCCAGGCCCAAAGCCGAATTTTGTAAGTGCAGCCCACAGATATGCCCACTCTACTGTGTCAAAAGCCATCGTGGCGTCAAGTGCAGCCACAATGGTCGACTCCTGCAGCGTCACCGTCCGTGCGAGCACGCCGTGGATGCGCCTAAGGTTCAACGCAGTGTTACGATGCGGGATGAAACCGGATTGGTCCGGGTGGATCAGGTCCCCGATCACCCTAATCAAGCGGTTCGGCCAGTATTTTAGCGAGGATTTTCGGCTCGGCATTAAGTAGCGAAATCGGCCTATAGGAGCTGCATTTATTCCTGGGCTTGCCATCTTTGTGTATGACCACAATTGTCGCCAGGCGTTGGTCGAATGGAAGGCATCCCATCTCCCGCGCCTCCACAAACATTGCTCGCAGATGTGGAGCAATCTTGTCCGGCCGGAGTTTATAGAACTCAATTGGCAGACCATTCGGGCCCGAGGCCTTGCGCAGTGAACGGATAGCACCCGCGACTTCGTCAGCTGTGATGTCACCATCTAGATTGTCCCTGTCTATGTCAGAGAGGCAAGGCAGAGCCAGATCACGCAGAAGTTCACACGAGTCCTCCACCGGCCTGTCCGACACCGAGGTGTAGACCGTGCGGAAATAATCTGCAAAGCACTGGACTATGCCATCCGGCTCAGTGACACTAACGCCACCCTCTGTAACAAGTTCTGGCACCACACGATTAATCCGCTCTTTTTTATCCAGCCACGCTATTAATTTCCCGGCCTTGTCCCCAACATCATACAGTCGCCCCTGCTGCTCCCTACTCAGGGCTTTGGCCGCGTTCGTCACCAGGGCCTTATAATCCGACTGCTTAAGGCTCAACTTATGCAGCGATGCTGCCGTAACCTCCTCCTCCAAGGCCAACTCTAGAGCCGCTATCTCCGCCTCAATCTGTGCGACCTCCGCATCCCTCCGACGTTTGGCTGCCGCTATCAAGAAAAGGGCCTCTCCTCTCAGCACAGTTTTAAACGCTTCCCACAAAGACACCGCTGACGTGACCGAGCCTAGGTTTTCCTGGAAGTAGAGATCGACCGCCTTCAGCACAGCGCTACGAGTCCTAGGGTCACGGAGATACCAGGGGTTAATCGGGGCCACCCTGCCCCCCCACCTCTCGACCAACATCCATACAGATCCACACCGGCGAATGGTCAGAAATACCCCTAGCCATGTGCCTAGCCTCAGACACAAAGGAGGCGTGTGCAGCCAAAGTAAGTACATAATCAATTCTAGAGAGACTGCCATGCGCCCCTGAGTGGAAGGTGTACTGCCGCTGAGTGGGATGCAGCAGTCTCCAACAGTCAACCAGACCAAGGGTATCCACGAAATCTGTAAGCCATTTCTGCGCCCCCCCAGAGCTCCTTGGCGGGTGTCTATCAAGCAATCCGGAACCAACCGCATTAAAATCGCCACCCACCACCAACATCCCTTCTGGGAGATCCAGCAGAGCCCTCCGCAGGTCCTCAAATGTGGAGGGCTGCAGCGCAGGAGGGACATAAACAGAAACCAGGACCAACGTCCTGCCCTCCCACCTCCCCGCCACAGCCGCAAATCGCCCCCTTTCATCAACAGTGGTGGAGTCAACCTCAAACGGCAGTGAGGCCCTAACAAGTATTCCAGCCCCTCTGGAGCCCGAGGAGAACCCCAAGTGCGCAACAAATTTGTAGCCCTTCCTGTTGAGTGCGTAGCACGTGTTACCTATCAAGTGCGTCTCTTGCAATAAAACTATATCAGGGGAGCATCGCTTCAGAAATTGCAGAACGATCCCTCGCTTAATACGATCCCCTAAGCCGTTAACATTCCAACTGAGTATCTTTAAGCCCCTACCCCCCATCCCGAAATGTAAGGAGACCACCACCCCCCCCGAAGAACCGCACTCGAGCTACAGAAGCTTGCATCACTACGCCTTGCAAAACAAAAACCAACAACAACCAACTCAACAACCCCAGTCCACCCCCCACCCTGCACCCCTGCGTAAGCTTGAAAAGCCCCCCCACCTTGCAGTGTGCCTGTCGCCCTATTCTAAAACTAGTCTACAAAAAGAACCCCAGAGGAGGAAAAAGCTCCCTTCATACCCCCGCCGCCCCCCGGGTTACTACCCTCCCGGAGAGACCGAAAACTGTGATTCACTGTCCTGGGCAAAGTCAAAATGATCTAGCACCAGAGTCCTCACTCTTGTTCATCACCGCCACCTTCTGCTCCACCAGCATGCTCCCCGCCAGCCCGTCGTTGGGGCAGTGTATCCAGCCAGTCTCTGACCATGTCCGGTGATTCAAAAAAGAAAGTCCGCTCTTCATCCACCACACGCAGTCTGGCCGGGAAGAGCATGGCGTATTTCAGTTCCATCCCTCTGAGCCTTCTCTTAACCGCCAGGAAGCTCTGCCTTTGCTTCTGCACCACCTGGGTAAAGTCAGGATAAAAACTCACTGTGGTGTTCTGGAAAGTCATCGGGCCGGACACTCGTGATGCTTGTAGAATGGCGTCGCGGTCCCTGAAATTAAAGATCCTGGCGACAATCGGTCTCGGAGGGGCCCCCACCTTGGGCCTCCCACCAGGGACTCTGTGGGCCCGTTCAACAGTAAAGAACTTACTGAGGCCTTTGGGCGCCAGATGGTTTACCACCAAGTCCTCCACAAACAGGTCCACCGACTGTTCCTCCGAGTTTTCCGGGACCCCGATAATGCGCACGTTATTGCGCCGTGCCCGGCCTTCAAAGTCCTCCAGCCGTCGGGCAAAGAGGTCGTTTGCGGACCTCAAATTTCGGACTTCCAGCTGCAGGTCAGAGACATCGCCCAGGAGGCCAGAGGTTTTAAGGTCCAAGGATTGAACCCGTTCGTTGGTTTTCCCCAGATCTGCCCGAATCAAGTTGACGTCGATCGAGATGGTGTCCACTTTATGTGCCAGGGTCTCGAATTGCCGCCCGATAGAGGCCTGCATCCCCTCGATGGCCCCCATGACATCCTGCAGGGTTGGTTCCATAGCGGGGGGCAAACCATCTTTCAAGGCTTCCAGTGGCCGACCCGATCCGCCCGGTGACTCCTTCTGCTGGGCATAACGATCCATGTTGTTGGTTTGGGTGTATCCTCCCCACCTGGTGCTCTTGGGCTTCTGTTTTTCGGCTTCCGATTTGGCTGACATCGTGATCTGCTGCCAAAAACAGTCCGCTTGCCCATCCAGAGAAGACAATGCAACAAGTGACCGGCGCGGCGCACTCCCAGGCCAGGGCGCGATGAAATCAGGAAAGCGAAAGCGAAAGTGATGACACCGTCCTTCCGATGGCTCGCCCCTCTCACAGCCGCTGTTGTTCAATTAGTGCTCGGGCACCATGCCAGTGCAAGCCCCGGGCATCTTCCGGGGAGTAGGCCACAAACTTTCATGTGGCACAACTTCGGCCTCCGGTAAGTGATTTCAGTCCGGACAGCGACAATCGCCTCAGCAACGGCTCGCCTCCAATATTCCGGGTGTTAAAGACAGGATTCTTCACAGGATATTTGCCGGAGGGAGCGAGGGTCTCAGGAGCTCCGAGCTCACGCGGCCATCTTGGTCACGCGCTAGGCTCCTCCGATGATATGTATAATTAACCTAATAATATTTATGTTATTATTATTCAAGAGCACCGTTATAAATTTATAAATTTAAGTGCGAGTCCTTTCACGGATGTGCATCGATAATTTACTAGATCAGTTTGCAAGACAAACGGCACTATAACTTAGTGCTTGGCCAAACGGGCAGGGAGTTAGATCTACAATAAGACGCGAACGTATTGCGCGGTATAGATTGTAGGTAAAAAGTCTGACGCAGTTCACTTCTCATATTCGGTAAGGCAGTCCAAATGGAATGCATGTTTCAGTTTATATATGTCACGTTTCAAACCAGAATATACGATGGATATAAATGGTAAATGTTATTCTTTTGTTACCTGCGAGGGGCAAATTTTTTAAAATACTAGTCCTTTTTTAACACCATTTAAAATACTATTGCATGTACTATAGGGAGTGAAAGGATAGGCGGTTGTATTTGACTGCATTTTCTGTATGCAGACTCAAAAATGCGGAGCTAAAAATGTTTGGGTTACACAGCCGGGTGCGTCTCCCTTAGGCTAACGGGGGTTATAGTAGAAGCAGGACGTGTTTTTTGGTCAAACTAATGATGATGATGTGGAGGACGCAATATTAGACGTCTTCTCCTCACTAATTAGGTTTCTCCCATTAGACTTGGTTTTCCTGCCAGTAGCGATACCAATGACTGCTATTGGCTGACGAGCCGTATTACAACACTCAAGTACCAGAACACATTAGAGAGTTGGTAATTGGTTAAATTTAATTACGGACCATAGAGGGAACTATGCATTTAAATTAGGGACTTAGCAACCATCATTGTGATTGGCTGCTATGCATCACACACTAGAGCAGTGATTGGACAACGTGAGGCATTTAAACATTGTATCATTTGGCATACAGCTGCAGCTGGATTTATCGGGCCACGCTGACGCTGTTCGCTTCCTACTACTCTGGTTGAGGTGAGTGTTAGAATTCCATAGGGGATTACGATGCGACTTTGTCTTGTAATCTCTAGCAAATATTGCTTTGGCTACTAATAATTTAGCCTTAATAGACTTTAATAGTCAGGCCACATATAGCACACTCTGGATATTATTTAAATATCATTATAGGTCAGTGTATTGTTTGATGACCCACCAATATTTAAGGGCTATTGATTAATAAATATTCTATATATTTATTCTCAAGAACTTCACTTCATTGCAAGATATAAACAAGACAACTCTTTGAAAATAGATGCGCAAAGATAGCGGGCATGTAATAGGTAAGGGTTATTTACTACATACTATGAATTGAAATTAAAATTGGTCAAAATTGGCCCAAGCTTTAAGAATTGCCCTCCCCCCTTCTTTTACAGATGAGACCCCAATAAGAGTTTGAGTACTCTTAGAATTTAATATCTTTCAGTTCAATTTATGCGGTGCATTTGAATAATATAACAAGAAGATTCAACTCAAATCACTAAGGTATGAATTATGGTAAAATTTACCAGTGATACTAGCTTTTTTCTCCCTTGTGATCCTAATTTAGGGTCTATTCGATTGGTATTAGAATATGTGACCAAGACATATAAATGTTATACCATAGGGTTTATAGCTCAGATTCTGAAAGTTATATAGGTATGCATTAAAAATTAATATAAGGATCATATTAATTGAATGAGAGGTATAGTGATGTTTACAGACATTGTATTAATAGTCATGTAGAGATGGTAAATGAATGGGAGGTAATCCGTCACCATATTGGAAACAGAGTACTTCCATCTTATACTGGCATTATACTAGAATGGATATAGGCTGAGATGTACTCATGTATCAAGATGATGTTTCGTTTGAATATTCAATTGAATAGTTATACTTGTTATTTCTACTATTTCAGCCCTGATGATGTCCTTTCAGGACGAAACGCATTGGCTGATTTAATTTATGCAACAAAGGATGATTTAATTCATGCAACAAAGCTGCAATTCCAATATTGAAAAATCGAATGACTTTTTATGAAAAGAACTTGATTTGAAATATACTAAAGAAGGATCTAATCAAGTATCATCTGCCTAATGACATTTTCGTTCAAAGAACTCCATTATTATATTGATATTATTGTATTTAAATTGTGTTGCTCCTTCTCTTTATAATTGAGGCAAAACAAAAAATGCTCTTCCTATGGAAACTTGGTCCTAACTATAACTACCGACCGCCAGTAGGTAATATATATATATATATATATATATATATATATATATATACGCGCTCACTCCTCCTCTGTTATAGATTCAGAAAAGCACTCAACGGGAACTTCTGCAATCTTAAAATTCCTTTAATTCGTACCAGCCATGGAAAACATGAAAAACATGAAAAACATGACGCGTTTCGGCTATGCCTTAGCCGAATGTTTTCATAAAACTATAACTATAACTACCGACTGCCAGTAGGTAATATATATATATTTATGAAAACATTCGACTAAGGCATAGCCTATATATATATATATATATATTACCTACTGGCGGTCGGAAGTTATAGTTAGGACCAAGTTTCCATAAGAAGAGCATTTTTTGTTTTGCTTATAACTTGGTCCTACCTATAACTATTGACAGCCAGCCAGTAGGTGATATATATATAACTGAGGTTGACAAAGTTGCATGATTGACACATCAAAAATACCTAAAATGGAGCCATGGGAAAAAGGATGTCAAATAATGGCAAGATTAGAAGTTTTTAAGAAACTGTAATTTTTGTAACTTTTGCATTAATACCTTGATTAATTATCAGTTGGATGCATATTATAAGAATGTAAAAATGGCGATTCAAATACTTCAGGTGGATATATTGCACTAGCACTTTATATTCTTTGAATGTACTTTACAGTGAAAGAGGACACATGGCGACAGACTTGCACCATGTTGCTGTGTTGAGGTTAATAGTCTAGTGTTTTAACAACAGTAAACACAAACAAGGGCAATAGCACATAGCACTTTAAATACTGTCTAGACATTGTGGACTCTATGGTCCAGTAGAAGGCTAATGGTAGCCGAAACGCGTAGGCCGTCCTAATTCTTGCACAATTGCACAATGGTGTTTAAATAAATGAAATTCGAAACCTACCCTGCTGTGGTGCCATGACGTTCGCCGAAAAAATGAAGGAGGTGAGGGATTCCAAGAAAATCTATATATATATATATATATATTTGCAACCAAATCCGACTTTCTCCAAATCAGACACCGACACTCGGGATGCTTTCAGCCATCCGGCTTGGGTATTTATTTCCTTTCGTTACGCGTTTCGGGACGTATCCCTTGCTCATACAATCTAATGTGGACCAAACGTTTCCATTTTAAGCAAAAAATACAAGGTCACATGATTAGCTCCTCAATAGACATAAACAGCAGACTATTATTGCCGTGATGCTTAATTTTTTTCCAATACAGCGTTGTCTTCACATAGTGCCAGAAATCTCTCTTATATCTACATTTATCTCATTCGAGTGAGTCAAAAAAATGGATTGGATTTAAAAGTTACAAATATTTCATATATTTACATATTTACATTCAAATCAAAGCATCCATTAAAAGTAGGGGAGAAAATTCAAAGAGAGTGACATTATCTGACACTACCAATCTATCAATAGTGCATCATTCTTATATTTCCATACTCCAAATCATTTATAACATTATTACACAAGTCATGATTTAATCATATAACTTTAGATCCCTTGTCATGGTTGAATTGTCCATCGTTCATAATTTAGAATCAACGAAGTTTCCAATGAATAATTCATTTGCAATCCATTTTGGTAACCTTTACATCCAGGAACCAAGAGGGGAGACAGGGGAAAAGAAAAGACACATAATAATGTCATATTAGGACATACAATTATGAAACAATTTAACAATAGGATTCAACTCCGTATCAATAAAGTGCTAGTGCTTTGTGCAATTCAATGCTTGAAAATAAAGTGCTAGTGCCTTTCTTTGTGCAAAAAATCGCAATATTGTCACAATAAAGTGCTAGTGCAACAGTATTCTATCTATCAGGGAATCCTATGATTATTGTTAAACAACGGTTGTCCTTAAAACGATCATGTTGGAGAGTATGGAAAAAAGGAGCAATCAATCCATCACTGGATAGTTATAGTTAAAATCAAAATTTAAAACCAAAATTTAAAATCAACATGATTGGGAACGATACCTCTATTTTAAATGTATGTGTAGATCTTCTTCAACATTCATACCATGAGGACTTTTTGTGTTGAACATAAGTATGTATTTAGACTCCAATTTTCTTAATTTCCTTTCCCTATCGCCTCCTCTTCGTTCTTTAGGGACTTGATCAATGGCAAAGTATGTTAGTTCATTAGTATTGCCTTTGTGGAATTCATTTATGTGACGAGCAACAACATAGTTTTTATCATTATTAGCGATTGCCCTAAGATGCTGCAGGATGCGCACGTGGACCATGTGGATGGTGCTTCCTATATACATCTTAGGGCAAGAGCATTTCAAGACATAAACAACAAATTCGCTTTTACAATTAAGTGGCTTTCTTATTTTCCAAGGACTATTCAAAAGGGGAGACATTATTTGATGTGTATTTTTACCGTGTCTACAGGCCTTGCATTTAAAACATTTGTGGAAGCCTGGGCTTGCTTTAAGCCAACCCCCACCTTTCTTGGCTTCAAAATCAGTTTTAAATAGGTCATCTCTCATAGATTTAGCATGGTTAAAAGTCACCAAAGGGATTCGTGTGACCTTCCCCTTTAGAATAGGGTCCTGCTTGACGAGGTGCCAGTGTCTACTCAGGCTATCTCTCACTCTAGCCTGGTATGTACTGAAACCAGTGATCATGCGGATCTGACTTTCAGTATTCTTCCGCTTTTCTTCAGCTTTTTTAATGTCTGGTTTCAATAATACACTTCTCTCCATATTTGCTACTTTCGATTTTGCCTGTCTTAGCGTTTCCATTTTGTATCCTCTCTTGAGAAATCTGTGGCTCAAGGCTTCCTGGGCCTGCCCTAAAGCAGTAGCCTCGCTGCAGTTGCGTTTCATTCTCAAATTCTCTGCATAAGGGATACTCATCTTAAGTTTGGTAGGGTGGAAACTAGCCGCATGCAGGATTGAATTTCCTGCAGTTGGTTTTCTGAAAGTGCACGTTTGGATTGAATTTTGTGCAATGTACACCTCTAAATCTAAATAAGTCACTTTCTCTGTACTTATTTGCTCAGTAAATTTTAAGTTCAATTTGTTTATGTTTATGCTTTCAATAAACTTTTGTGCTGATTCTCTAGATCCGTTCCATATGATAAATAAATCATCAATGAAGCGGATCCATTTAATGACATTTTCTCTCCACTAATTAATGTAGTCAACTTTGAGCACCTGCTCCTCCCACCAGCCCATGTGTAGATTGGCATAGCTGGGGGCGAAGCAGGTGCCCATCGCCGTGCCCTTAATCTGTCTGTAAGTATCACCTCCGAAAAGGAAGTGATTGTTGGTGAGACACAGCCTACACATCTCCTACAGCATATTGGTATGCTGGTAGAGGTTAATAGGTCTTGAGTTTAAAAAGTGCCTCATTGCCCTTAGACCATCTTCATGGGCAATACTAGTATACAGACTCACGACGTCCAATGTTATGAGGAGATAAGACCCTTCCCATCTTTTATTTTCTAATTGATTCAAGAAATCCCTTGAATCTTGAATATAAGCGGGTAATGCCCTCACATACTGTTGTAGGAATGAGTCTAAATATCTGGAGGTTGGTTCAAAGAGACTACCGATGGCTGAGATGATAGGACGCCCTGGTGGTTTATCCTTGTGTTTATGAATTTTTGGTATTAAGTATAATATGGGCACCACTGGGTTATCCACCCTCAAAAACAAGTATTCTAGTTGATTAATCAACCCAATTCCTCGCCATCTCGCAAGGTCTTTTTGGTATTTAAGTTTGATTTCAATTAGATTACTATGGGGGACTACTGAATAACATTCTCTATCTCTCAATTGTAAGGCTGCCTCACAGTTATATGCTTCAAGGGACCACAGTACCAAGTTGCCGCCCTTGTCAGCTTGCCTTACTACTATGTCCTGTCTGCTTTGAATTTTAGCCATCACAGATTCGTATTTTTTATCAAAACCTGAAGCTTTCTTTAAAAATTCTTTGCTAGAGTTTAAGGATATTTCCTTTAGATCTTTTATTACCAGGTCAGAGTATATATCCAAAGTATCTCTAGGGGTGTTAGGTGTGAAACTCGATTTTGGTCTAAAATTAGTGGTAGTACTGTCAAAAACATCTAAACAAAAAAGTTCATCTGCTTGACTAACTTGATTTACCACAGTCATACCTTCCCCTTCTCTTATGAGTTGCTGACATTCAAAAAGTACCTGCATGTCCCCAACATTGAGATTGCCTGGTTCCTCACTGACCACTTGTCTCATTTCCTTTCGATTAGTAGTTTTCATATCAAAGAATTTTTTTAGTTTTAGTTTCCTTACAAACTTAAAGAAGTCAATGCGCGTTTGAGTGTAATTAAAGTTAGTTCGTTTGCAGAAAGAAAGGCCAAGTGAAAGGATTCTTGTTTCTTCATCCGTTAAAACAAGATCCGTTAGATTTATAACCGTTGACTCTATTTCTTCCAGCCCTTGCGTTGAAATTGCTTCTTCTTCCCTGATCGTAGTTCCATGGCTACTCCGTCGTTTTTTTCGCTTACGTAGCTTTCTTTTCTTTGAGTTTGATTTTGGAACGAAGGACGTTGGTTTTGAGTCCGGTCCTTGTATAAAAAACCAAACTCCTCAATTACAGATGGGGGGTTTGCCATAGCCAGTGGTTGTAATCCTCCATCTTCAGAAAGTGACTCAACATCTGAGCTTGCTACTGAACTCAGATCCGACATTTCTCCTGGGATGTTGGGTGGGGGTTTAGTTGTTGCTTCTTTACTTGCTGACGTCTGCACCTGTGAGAGACGTTGCTTTCGAATTGTATCGAAGCGTTGTGCAAAAGTGTAGATTTGACCGAGTAGGTAATCTTGCCTGTCTCGTTGAAACTTAGTAGCTTTTCGTGCCGTTATTGATTGCTCATATTTGGTTAAGCGGATTTTGACGTCAACTTTGAATTTAGTTGTGTCGTCCTCTCCCAGACATTTTAGTAGTTCCGCTTCCAACATATTAATTTCAACTAGAATTTTCTCTCGGTCCCTCACAGCATATTTCACCAAGATTTTCATCATGCATTCAGAAGCCTGCGCGTTGTTGGCCGCCCACTCCTTTAACATTTCAGGATCAGGGTTTTCATACGTGGGGGCTATCAGTACTCGCAGCCCTCGGGGAACCCTCCCCACATCCAGGTATCTGCTTAGCGACTTGACCTCCCACCACTTAGAAATTTCATTTCGATAAAGTTTCTCAATTTTTTTCTTTAGCGCTAGAATGTTATCATTAGACTCCTTCACTGCCGAGTCCACTCCTGGTTTTGAAGTTACTTCTGTGCCGCTCCTTTCACTAAACACGGAGTCAGCAGCTGCCTCACGTTGTTCAATAATGGTATCCATTCTCAAATCAAATCAAGTTGCAAAAAACGTTCGTTATTAGATGCAATTTACGCTGGAAATGCCCTTTGCCTGCTGAGCATGTCCCGCCGGGGTTTCTAAGACCCAGCTCCTCTCCCCGTTGCCTTGAATCACTGACCGTTATTTTCTTTGGCGCCTTCGTTCGGCAAGCTGCTTCCGTGGATGCTCGCTGCTTACAGAAGACGTCTCTCGGAAACAAGGATCGAATATACAGGTAGGCGGCTCTGGGGGGGCTTCCTCGTAGTGTTCACAACACTCCGTTCCAAATTGCCAGAAAATCGAGGATGCTCCTGAACGAGGTCGCGTCGGTTCGCCGCTGTTCCAGCAATTCAACGGCACAGTATTTGCAACCAAATCCGACTTTCTCCAAATCAGACACCGACACTCGGGATGCTTTCAGCCATCCGGCTTGGGTATTTATTTCCTTTCGTTACGCGTTTCGGGAAGTATCCCTTGCTCACACAATCTAATGTGGACCAAACGTTTCCATTTTAAGCAAAAATACAAGGTCACATGATTAGCTCCTCAATAGACATAAACAGCAGACTATTATTGCCGTGATGCTTAATTTTTTTCCAATACAGCGTTGTATATATTACCTACTGGCGGTCGGTAGTTATAGTTAGGACCAAGTCTCCATGGGAAGAGCATTTTTTGTTTTGCTTATAACTTGGTCCTAACTATAACTACCGACCGCTAGTAGGCCAAGACCACGGACGTGGTCGAAACGCGTCGTCCTCTTCTGCCCTGTGAGGAATAAACTGCTTTGCTGACTAAGTGGGCTCGTGTGGATTCTTTCCTTGACCAGGAATTGACTTTTCAAAATATATATATATATATATATATATATATGAAGGGTCCAGGGCTCCAGTAACGTGAGACTGGTTGTGTTTGTTTACATTGAGGAGCCTGATCCACGAATGCACCCGACCTACAGAGGAGTGCTACTTAGCGAAAACGAGTTGCATTTGGAAGGGATTCAAGCAGGATGACTAATGCTATGATCGTGCTGCAGCACAGTACTTCTGCTGGTCGCACGTAGAAGTAAAAGCACTACGACACATTTCTTTCACCTGACTGTTGTTTCATGGATTCCACTTGAACACCAGTGCATGTATCGAAAGGAACTGTCTACTAAAGATGAAATTTGCGAGGACTTCCAGTGAGTACATTTGAATGAAATTACAGTGCACTGTGGGATATGTAGTGTTATAATTCAGTCACGTGATTAAACATCTTTTAAAAACGTCAGAGCGCACGTAGGTGTCTACTTCCACCTGTGAGCAAGGCTATTGAGCTGAAACGTTAGGGCAAAGGAAGCAGACGCTGCTGGACTGAGCGAGGTACCTGGCTGCAGTATTGGGCTTCAGTATATTTTTCTACATGGCGAGTGTGATTTATGGGCTGCTCCGTGCCCATTTCACTGAAGCCGCCCTGAAGGGTCCAGGGCTCCAGTAACGTGAGACTGGTTGTGTTTGTTTAAATTGAGGAGCCTGATCCACGAATGCACCCGACCTACAGAGGAGTGCTACTTAGCGAAAACGAGTTGCATTTGGAAGGGATTCAAGCAGGATGACTAATGCTATGATCGTGCTGCAGCACAGTACTTCTGCTGGTCGCACCTAGAAGTAAAAGCACTGCGGCACATTTCTTTCACCTGACTGTTGTTTCATGGATTCCACTTGAACACCAGTGCATGTATCGAAAGGAACTGTCTACTAAAGATGAAATTTACGAGGACTTCCAGTGACTACATTTGAATGAAATTACAGTGCACTGTGGGATATGTAGTGTTATAATTCAGTCACGTGATTAAACATCTTTTAAAAACGTCAGAGCGCACGTAGGTGTCTTCTTCTACCTGTGAGCAAGGCTATTGAGCTGAAACGTTAGGGCAAAGGAAGCAGACGCTGCTGGACTGAGCGAGGTACCTGGCTGCAGTATTGGGCTTCAGTATATTTTTCTACATGGCGAGTGTGATTTATGGGCTGCTCCGTGCCCATTTCACTGAAGCCACCCTGAAGGGTCCAGGGCTCCAGTAACGTGAGACTGGTTGTGTTTTCACATATATATATATATATATATATATATATATATATATATATATATATATATATCTCCCAAACAATCTCCATTTTACTGGGTGCCCCCGACCCTGCAGGGCGGGCTCTGTAGCAGGAATGGAGATCCTGTTGCAAATGATTACACAACCAAAATGCAGAGCCACGACAACATCTTATATCCAAGTTGACTTTATTCATCTTGAGCAGCATGTAAAAAGCACTCCTTCTCCTTACACGTTTCGACGAGCTTTCGCCTTGCTCACAGGTGAGTGTCCTTAAGACCCAGTGGTCACATGGCCCTTGTTATAAACGACGAAGCCCAGCATGCATCAACATGGTTCTCCCACAACGTGACATGAAGAAAATAGCATTATAGCTTAATAGTGTTCCGATCATCACAATGTCACGTACATATTTCTGAGCCAAATTCAAGGTGCATGTCTATAAATAAAAGCAAATTGCGTATGCTGCCACACACATGATAAGTACTTGGAATGTGGGCCACCGGAGAGAGGAATGACACCTCCCTTGTCTCCCTTTCTATCTATGTATATATATATATATTACCTACTGGCAGTCGCCAGTAGGTAGTTAAAGTTAGTACCTAGTTTCCATAGGAAAAGCATTTTTTGTTTTCCCAATAACTTTGCCACCGGTTTACGAATCGTCGCAAAATTTTCAAAACTAGTGACCCGCTCTGGTCAGCTCTTGTCTTGAAAGTTTCGGAGTGAGTCATCAAGCGTGGGCCGAGAAAAAAGGGGGGTCCCAAAACACGTTTTCCCCATGTTATTTTCCACATGAAACTTTAGACAAAGCTACAGCCTGAACTGGTAAATGGAATTACACCAAATTTGGAAAAAAGGTAGCCCTTGGCTCAGAAAGAGCCCTTTTTGTTAAATGGTGTAAATCCGTTCAGTAGTTCCTGAGAAATGAAAGAAAGAAAAAGTTTCGATATCTGGGGCAGCGGTGGGTTTCCAAACCCTCCAGACCACGAGCTTCATTCTAATTGGCTGTTAACACTCCAAACCAGGAAGTGTTGGCAGCCATCTTGTGACTCGGAAGAACCGAGTCACAAGAACACAGTAAAACAAAGTGTAAAATGAAGAAAAGGGGGCAGGGTAGAAACACCCAGACCCCCTAGGCCTGCTGAGGGGGTCCCACAAGGACCCCCAGGGCCAAGAAAAGCTTTTTTTCCTTATAATTGCGGCAGAATTCGCGCTGGGGTTGCAAAATTATATTAAAAAAATGAAGCGCGCTTCATTTTAATGAGGCCCACTGGGTGGGCGAGAGATGCCAGAACATTGAAAGAGTCGTTTAAGCATAAATATTTTGCACTCTATATAATGCACAACGGGGAAGTGAACAGCGCGAGCCAATGTAGTCGGCAAAGCACGCTGAGCAAATGATCAGTGTCTTACAAGCAGTCTAGAGCCGCTGCGATCACTGCCTGGGAAGATGATACACAGAGCAAGGCGCGCCTTTGAAGATGACGCACTGTCCAGGCACGCAGCTCTGAAGATGGTACCTCGCGCAGCATCTTGGTAGCCGGGGAGGTAGCAAAGCCTGGTTGCCAGAACACAGGCAGAGCAGCGAAAATCATTAGCAACCTTCGCATAGTCCTGACTCTGCATTTTGGGCTGCTGGAAATATCCCTAATTGAAAAGATTCAGCACTCAAGACATCAGTCCTTGCCAGCGCCTCTCTTCCCTTCAGTTGCTCGCATTGTTGAAGCCCCAAACAAGCAGGAAGCAACTTTGTTTCAGAGTATCTCCCCCAAAATGACAATATGCGGGTATTTTTTCTCAACAGGCTCCTAATGAACGAGGTCCCAGGCGCTTTTCTTCGCAACAGCTCTTCTGTCACAGTGCCCTGAAGCCTGCCTCCTCCGTTGGGGGAGTGGGGTCTTTTTTGTTTAAAGTTGCCTGTTGAGTCGACTATATTTTACCAATGTCGCCATGCTTCAGTCCTACGTTTTTGTTTGACTAATCATTTCTTTGGGAGTTCGTTCAGATGAAGATTACCAGAACTACGATTCCCAGAAGTCTTCAGTTTGTTAAATAAACGCTCCGGAACTGGAGCACATGGCATGGAGTCGCCTGGTACTAGAGTTCCCTAAACTCAAAACCCTCAAGAAACGCTAGTGTCACCTCCGCTCCAAGGCTTTCTTCTTTACTGCAGCTCTCGAAGCTAGCACCTTGAAGCGATTCACTTTAAACGAGGTGAAATGATAGCAAACTCACAAACTGTGGCTGATAGTATATCCTATAATCTCCAAATCTACTCTCTGCCTTGCTCTGGGTGATGTTGTCTTTCTCTAGTTCGAAAGCATAGATATATTTGTTGGAATATGAAAGTGCTTTGGTTAATTGTAGAGACATCAGTATGGGCATCGCAGCGCTGTACACATAAGAGCACTTTTTACAGGGCAAAAAAATGCAACTATTGTAAATAATAAATTGCTTCTTGTCCCACACTTGTTTCCACAGACTGGCAGCTTTGCTGCGCTGTACTTGCACATTTTACGAGTCTCCCTACTAAGCTAGTCATGTTTTGGACAGTGGGAAGGTCGAAAGATGAATCAGTAGCACGCGCAGATATCTGAAGCAGGTCACCTACCGAGCACGTGAAGGTCAGGGGTGAACCCAGGCCGTGATCCATTGAGAAATGAACTCTATGCAGCCTGAAATGACAGCAGCCTCTCTACGGTGCCACACAGCTTGTCACCAGGAAGCACAACAGTTTGCAGGGGAAGTTGGGGGTAGGAGGGGATAAAGCTACTATGGTTTCTTTTTATGGGATGGAGCCACTCCCTTGGTGCAGGACTTGTTGGAAACCTAAAGTGTGATGTTTCATTTGTGTTGGAAAACTAAAGTGTGATGTTTAATTTGTGCCGGTGCTTGCAGGTGGAGAACACAGCACTTATCCTTGAGGACTCGGACATATTTACCATCAGACGTTGACCCTTCTAAAGGTATAGGAGAGAACAAGGATGGAGGGAAAACAGTGGCATGGGGTAAAGTATGGATGAAACGGAACATATAAAAAATTAGACTGAGAGACAGGAAGTGAAGGTTGGTGGAAGAAAGCGGGATAAGGTAGAATACAGACTAGGCATCTGTGTATGCAAGTCCATGTGGGGCTGTCGCAGGCACGAAAGGTCACAGGTAGGTCATGCCACAGCAAAGTAGGTACAACTACACCCGGCCCTCCCTGTTAATCAGCGTATCCCTGTTACTGGCCAGGCACAGAGGGAAAGGGATGAAAGGAGTACCATTAGAACGATTGGCTGGCATCAGATCTCTCCAGGGGAAGATGAAGTCGGGTCGGTTCTCCCCCTTCTGAAGAAACCAAATGGTGAGCCGGCCGAACTTTCAAACTTCTGCCCAATTTCCCTACTCCCTGTTTTCTCAAAGATCTTGGAAAATCATGTGAATCAACAGCTCACGCAGTTTGTGAAATCTAATAACATCCTGCATGTGTCCCAATCAGGCTTCAGAGCTGGGTACTCCACAGAGACTACACTCTTGGGAGTCACAGAAACATTACGTCAGCATCTGGATAAAGGGGAAACGGTGGCACTCATTCTATTGGACCTGAGTGCCGCCTTTGACACAGTGTCTCATCGAACCCTTTTAAAGGCACTCCAGTCCCTGGGGATTGTTGGCTCAGCCCTAGATTGGATTAAAATCTTCCTCACCGGAAGGACTTTTCAAGTTTTCTCCCCTTCGGCTAGCTCTAAGACCTATTCATCTCCATATGGAGTACCACAGGGCTCAATCCTCAGCCCTTTGTTATTCAATCTCTAAGCCAGCCCTTTAGCCACCAATGCGGAAGAAGCTGGGTTGTCTATCAACTCTTATGCTGATGACACCCAGCTTCTTTTTTTTTTATCTTCCAATGAAACCTCCACAGTTTCATCCCTACAGGTAGGGCCGCATAAAATAGCCAGTTGGTTGCACACTAACTGGCTAAAGTTAAATGGTGATCATGGGGAAAGATAAAGATCTCTGGGGCCCTCACCATTGGCCACCAGAAATGGGTGAACTTCCCAAACCGGTGCAAACTGCACGCAACCTGGGCATAGTGATCGATGATCAGCTGTCCGTGAGACAGCAAGTAGCTAAGACCGCATCTATTTGCTTTACCATTCTTAAATGGCTCTGTAAGATACTTTGGATGTTGCCTGGGTCCACTCAAAGAACTGTGATCCAAGCCTTAATTATGTCGAGGCTAGACTATGGAAACATCCTATATTTAGGAGCCAGTAGGGAGGCAGTATGCAAATTGCAAGTGGTCCAGAACTCTGCGGCTAGGTTACTCTGCCATATATCCAAAACATCCTCCATCACAGGTACTCTCCGTGACCTTCACTGGCTCAGGATTGAGAACCGGACAAAATTTAAGGCCTTATGCTATATGCATAAGATTAAACTAGGCACAGCGCCCCTCATTTCAAGCCAAATTCTCAGTCCCCAGATTTAAACTATCATGTATGGGTGGACGGTCCTTTTCCTATCTGGCCCCAGTGTTGTGGAATTCACTACCTTCATCACGTTGTCATGAAGTCAGCCATACATAAGTTTTTCCACGAAGGCCTTAAGACCTGGCTATTTAATCAGTAAATTCTGTCCTCTCTGTTGCGATTTGTCCTCTGGTGCCAGAAAACCTCCGGGTAGCTGTGCGCCTTACAAATTAAATGTAATAATAATAATTAGAACAATCGGCTGGCGTCAGATCTCTCCAGGGGGAGACGAAGTCGGGTCGGAGACAGAGGCTGGATTACAGAAAGCAGTCGCCCATAGGCAGAAGGAGGTAGGGCAACAGGTGTAGCAGGGAGAGAGAGAGAAGGAACAGAGGGACTGAGGGAAAGAGCAGGAGTGCTGGACATGGGAGGACAGGAAGAGCAGGGATGAGCAAGCAGGGGCAGGGGAAAGCTAGAAAGGGGGATTAGAAAGGGACGGGGGCGTCCGGGGGCCGAGATAGCAAGTAAGGACAAGAAAGAGCAAGTAAAGACGGGAGGATGAGGTGGGAGAGTAAGTCGAAGAAGACAAACCAGGGAACTGTAAGGGCAGGGTTTTCAAGTAAGGAGATGGAGAGTAAAAAAGGACAGCAGTGGGGTAGAAAACAGGGACAGGCATGCGGCGACAGTGAAGCAAGCAGGGCAGAGGGGGCAGAGAGATCAAGAGGGGACAGAGAAGGGACGTTGCAAGCAAGCAAGGACAGAGAAAAGAATCGGGGACAGGTCAAGGAATCAGGGGAATGCACGGAAAGCAAGCAGGGACAGAGAATTGTCAGAGAAAGCAAACAGGTAGGGAAAGAAAGCAACGACAGGAGAAGCAAGCAACAGAGGAAGCTCAGAGAAAGCAGGCAGAGAAAGAGCAAGAAATCTGGGACAGAGCGTGTAAGCAGGGACAGCGGACAGGGGAAAAACAGACACAGGGGAGGGTCATAGAAAAAAAGCAGAAGCAAAGCAAGCAGTCATGTTAAGAAAGCATAAACAGGAGTCTCTGATAGAGTGTGAAAGCAGGGATAGGCGAAGAAAGCAGGTACAGGGGAGGTTCAGAGAAAATAAGCAGGAGCAGAGGAAGCAAGAAGGGAAAACAGGAAGTGACAGGAGAAGCAAGCAGGTACAGAGGAGGGACACAGAAAGAAAGCAGGGCATGCAATATGGAACAGGGCATTCGAACAGGGAAAGCAAGCAGGAGTGAGAAAGCTCGAACAAGCAAAGCAGGCAGCGACAGGGCAAACAAGTTGGGGCATAACAAGGAGGTGGAGATAAAACAGGAACAGGCAGCCGGGGATATGCAGGAAAAGGAGAACAATCGAGAACATGGGGAGGAAGATGTGTGGGTAGCAAACAAGGACAGTTGCAAGAGACCTAAACTGTGCAGAGTGGAAAGGAGAGTCTGCAACCGGTGCCATGCATATAAAGATCAATAAATAGCCAGCGCGTGAGTTTAAAATCTCTTTCAGTGAGTAAACTTGTATCTAGCTCCTAGAGCGTGCTGGATGTTCGCTGCGCTGTACAAAGGAGCACACCGCTCTGCAGGGCTGGGACTAGGAACATAACGCAGACCCCTGCAGCCCATGAAGGAAGATGTGGGATGCCACCTTGTGGTGTCTACGGGTGCAGAGAACCCTGCCTACGAATAGAAGTCCTACCACTCCCAAAGTAGTTTGTGAATATCAAAAAGTTGTAAACTTACAGAGAGGTGTATGTTACCTTCCTTTCAGAACAGCGTCCCATGTGTCTTAGAAAGCAGCAGAAACTTGAAACCATAGGAAAATAGACAGATAAAAGCCGGTGAAATTGTTTTTTATTGGGGGTGGTGATAAGTGAAGGAGCCGCCTGAAGGAGGACTGAAACACAGCAGGGCCCCAGCTCCCGGAGTGTGGTGCAGGCGTACACTTCTGCTGTTACACCAGAACACATCCCTAAAATACGCCTATGCAGGCAAGACCGAGGGCCCCTCCTCCCCCCTTTACTCCATGGATTGCTCTTATAGTTCAATCCAGAGTCTGGCCTCTCTTCAGTTACATACACGACTCTATTCGGAGCCTGCGTCTGTTTCAGCTTGTTTATACAGTGCTTTTCGTCGTTGCCTCGTGGCGCTTACTGTATCACCAGGGACGTGCTCAACACAAAGCGGTCTTGCAGCTTAAACTCAACGCTATGTCTGTGCGAGTGTTGCGATTTATAAGCGGGGAGAGGGATACCGCTGTAATTGTGTGGAGAGCAGTGGATCGTGTTTTTAACAGGAAGGGTGTATGGGGGGGTTACTATCCTGGTAAGGACGTAAGGAGAAATGGGAGGGGGGCAATATCTTTCATGTTTGGTCTGACGTAAAAAAGACAATGATGGGAGGGGCGCAAGCCAAACCAAGACCAATTCTTGTGTGTGTAAAAGGCCATTTTATTGAAACAGGTGCATATCACAATTTATTAACACTTGCAACTTCCTTACAAAACTAAAACCTCACTATACATAAATTACCTGACCCCTTGTTCCCCCCCACCCCATACGATCCCCACATCAAATCCCCCACCCTGCCGAATACAAAATAACATTACATAACAACCATATTACACAATCTTACACAATATTGCATTCACAAATCCTATCCTTCAATGACCAAAACCCCTTCCTGCCTTTGTGCAACTATAACTAACAAACATCTAGTCTAAACTTAGCCTACCTGGTTACCCTTTCCCTGCCCCTGCTCACAAACTACCAACACTTAACTAAAAACTTCAGCAAATCTTGGCCAACTTTCAACAAACCCCACCAGCACCTGTTCCAAGCGATAAAATATACAACTTAGCCAAAACCCCTATGAACCTGTTCCAATAACTGCCTATGGGAAAAACCCTAAACCTCAAAGAAAAACACCCAAACCCAGAAAAAGAGGGTGGGAAGTAGGGAAAATGCTAAATCCTACAGCGCTCCCAGCCACCAGGTCACCAAACCTAAAATGGTGGCTGGGGAAGCACGAAAATGGCCCTTATACCATTTGGGCTATAAATGACATTGGGCTACAATTGGGCTCTTCCCAATATAGCCCAAAAACCCACAAAATGGCCGCTACTCGGCCTGCCCCACCCCCTCCCAATCTGCCCGGGGGCAGACCTCACTGTGTTCGGCTGCCCCCCAAACCCCCCTTGGGAGGGGCGGGGGCAAGGCAAACCGAGACCAATTTCTGTGTGTGTAAAAGGCCGCTTCATTGTAACAGGTGCATATCACAATTCATTAACACTGGCAACTGCCTTACAAAACTAAAACCTCACTATACATAAATTTCCTGACCCCTTGTTCCCCCCCACCCCTACGATCCCCACATCAAATCCCCCACCATGCCGAATACAAAATAACTTTACATAACAGCTGTTGGAGAACCCACTCCCACACTAGAAGGGGTGGTGGTGGTCTCCCGGACACACTGTGGTAGCTTGGCTCGAGTGGTCAGGAATCAGGCTCCGTGCTAAGCATACAACATACCCAAACAATAATCATGCGTACATCCGTTCCAAAAACGACTCTACACCGTAAAATTATGAAAATAACTTTCTTTATCTGTTTTTCTCTTAGTTGCTGATTGGAGAAAATAAATAACAATCACAATATACAAACTTTTTAGAAAGTGCAGGACAAATAAATACTAGCTTAATGATTCAATAAATAGGGGTGATCATAAATACTGAAGGCATAAATAAAAGTGCAATACAGACAGGCAATTAAATATTCTGAGGCAATAAATACTGTAACCAATAAATATTGTGCATCAATAAATACTGTGGACCAATAAATACAGTGGAACAATAAATAGGTTAAATACAATAAATACAGTGCCCCTAATAAATACTTAAAAGCTGACAGTGACACTCATGGATTCAGATCACTTTTGAATTCCTAAGGGCTGATTTGGCCCAGGCACAGCTTGTGGGGATGTGGAAGGCTTGGGGGTGTCTACTCCCTGGCTTGGTCAAGGCTGAGGCCTAAACTGAGGTAGATAAAGGGGGAAAATACCAGAGACCTGGCTCTCTCTCTCCACACAACTTCTCTAGATTAGTCCCAGTTCACCCCTGGCACAGTCAGGTTGGTTCCAGCACCTCCCTAGCCCCTTAGAGCAGTCTCTCAGGTCTCCACAGGGCCTTAGGCGCCCTCTACTCCACTTACTGCCCTTTTTCTGATGCTCCGACGCCGCTGGAGTCGGGTCGATGCCGTGAGGCGGTTCCAGCTCGATGTCGGCGGCCTCGGCACAATGTCAGTTCTTTGACGACGCCGGCAGGCGGCTCCGGTCTCGATGTCAGCGGCCTCGGCTCAATCTCGGCCTCCGATTCGATGGCGTCGGGCAGTCTTACTCGATGTCGACTTCGGGCGGCTCCGGTCCGATGGCGACCTCGGCTTCGATGACGTCGGCCGGCCTTGCCTCGATGTCGACTTCCGGCGGCTCTAGAGTGCGATCCTCACAGGTTTCCGGCGACTCCGGAGTGCGACCTCCACTCCCGACCTCCGGCACGATTCTCACAGGTTCCGGCGACTCCGGAGTGCGATCCTCACTCCCGACCTCCGTTACCCTTCACCTCGGTCTCCGACGACTCCGGAGGGCGGTCTTCACTCCTCCGATGACGCCGCTCACTCGACCTCGGGTGACTTCCTCCTCGACCTCTGGTATTCCTCACGACCTCTGACGGCGCCCTCTCTCGACCTCTGGCGGCTCCGGGTACGACGTCTGCTTTTCCAGTCAGCGCCGCTTCTCCACCTCGGGCTCCAGGTCTTAGGCTACTCGACGTCGGACTTCAGGGAAACCAGCTTCCAGGTCAGGATCTTGCTGTTCTCTTGTTTCTAAGGCCTGTTCCTGCTGTCCAGGTCCTCAGGATGGTTTTTCTGACTTCTTCCCACACAGGGCTCTAGGCTGGGCTCCGTCAGTAGGGACTAGTATCAAGGGTGGGTTTATGGACCCCACTCCAGGCACAAGTTTCCACCCCTGCTGCTTCACTCCTTCCTCCTTCACGTTTGTGCTGCTCACTCCTCACCAGTCAGGTGCCAACTGCCAGCTCCAACTGCCAACTCTCTCTCTTAGCTTCCCAACATTCTAAACCGCCTCCAACTGTCACAGGGTTCTGGAATGTTCTGGAAGGTGCTAGCAGGTTCCAGTGGATGCTGGTGATGTCACAGGTGGCCACCATTTTGTGCTCCAGGCCCTCAGACAGAAGTTTCAGGGGTAGCTAAAATGGCTCCCTGAATCTGCAGCAACACTAAAAAGTCTGGTGGTTCCCAAAAAGGAAAAATTCAAACAGGGTTTGAGGCAAAAGTGGGACAAAATAAATAATGATGAGGAGGGACCACCCAAAGGGCTGACAGGTCTAACACGCGTCCCCCCCAGCTGAAAGTGGGGAGAGCTACCCAACCCCTTGGGAGTTCTCATCACTAAGGCGGAAATACCTTGAGAGACCGTCTGCATTGGCGTGGTCCACTCCAGGCCGATGTTCCACCTGAAAGTCCATCCCCTGTAGGGATATAGACCACCTCAACAACTTGGGATTTTCCCCCTTCATTTGCATCAGCCAACGAAGGGGTCTGTGGTCGGTCTGAACTAGGAAGTGCGAGCCAAACAGGTATGGCCGCAACTTCTTCAGAGCCCATACCACTGCAAAGGCTTCACGCTCTATTGCACTCCACTTCTGTTCCCTGGGAAGTAGTCTCCGGGATAGGAAGACCACGGGTTGATCCAGACCCTCTTCGTTGAGTTGCGATAACACTGCCCCAATGCCATGTTCTGATGCATCTGTCTGGACAATGAACTCCTTGGAAAAGTCTGGGGCCCTTAAGACCGGGGCCTCGCACATGGCTTTCTTCAATCTCTCAAAGGCTTGCTGACAAGCCTCCGTCCAGACTACCCGTCGAGGTTGTTTCTTGGACGTGAGCTCCGTGAGGGGGGCTACGATGGTACCGTACCCCTTCACGAAGCGGCGGTAGTATCCCGTGAGGCCCAAAAATGCTCGGACCTCAGTCTGTGTCTTGGGGGGTTCCCAGGCCATGATGGCCTCGATCTTCGCCTGGAGGGGTTGCACCGCTCCCCTACCCACCAAGTGTCCAAGGTACACTACCGACCCCTGCCCGATCTGGCACTTGCTGGCCTTGATCGTCAATCCAGCTTGTCTCAGGGCCTGGAGAACAGCTTGCAGGTGACGCAAGTGATCCTCCCAGCTGTTACTGAAGACGGCTATGTCATCCAGATAAGCAGCAGAGAAACTCTCCATTCCGGTGAGGATCTGGTTTACCAGGCGCTGAAACGTGGCAGGTGCGTTCTTGAGCCCAAAGGGCATCACACAGAACTGGTAGTGGCCATTGGGCGTGGAGAAGGCTGACCTTTCCCTTGCTCCATCAGTCAAAGAGATCTGCCAGTACCCTGAAGTAAGGTCAAAGGTACTTAGATATTGGGCAGCTCCCAGCCGGTCAATCAATTCATCCGCCCTAGGGATCGGATGAGCATCAGTTTTGGTCACTGAATTCAGTCCCCGATAGTCCACACAGAACCTCAGTTCTGGTTGGGCACCCGGTGGTGCAGCTTTTGGTACTAACACCACCGGACTGGACCAGGGGCTGCTAGAAGGTTCGATCACTCCTAGCTCCAGCATCTTAGTGACTTCACTATGAATGCTGGCCTTCACCTTGTCTGACATCCGGTAGATCTTGGACTTCACAGGTGGGCTGTCTCCTGTGTCCACGTCATGGACGCACAGGTGAGTCCTACCCGGGACAAGGGAGAACAACGAGGAGTACTGCCCCAGGACCTGGCGACAGTCCTCCTGCTGTTCAGGAGTTAGAGATGGGGAGAGAATCACTCCCTCCACCGACCCATCCTTCTCTTGAGACGCAAACAGATCAGGGAGAGGCTCGCTTTCCACGTCCTCTCCTCCGTCAGTCACCATCATCAAGATGACTTCGGGCCTCTCATGGTGGGGTTTGAGGCGGTTGGCATGCAGCACCCGCAGGGGCTGACGAGGGGTCTTCAGGTCCACCAAGTAGGTAGCCTTACCCTTCTTCTCCAACACCTCAAAGGGTCCTGACCAGCGATCCTGGAGGGCACTAAGCTCTCCCGGTTCGATCACCCACACCTTCTGGCCAGGCTCCAACTCCACCGGGTGAGCATTGTGGTCATACCACGCCTTCATCACTGCTTGGCTGGCTTCCAAGTTGTCAGAAGCTTGCTTCCACAACTTAGCCATTTGGCTCCGGAAGGCCAGCATGTAGCTCACCACATCCTGGGGAAGCTTTCTGGGAGTTCTTTCCCATCCGTCTCTCACCAGGTTGAGAGGTCCACGTACAGGGTGCCCATACAGAAGCTCGAAGGGGCTGAAGCCCACTCCCTTCTGTGGCACTTCCCTGTAGGAAAAAAGTAAACAGGGTAGGAGGACGTCCCATTTCCTCCGCAGGCTTTCAGGCAGACTTCTGATCATGCCCTTCAAGGTTTTATTAAACCTCTCCACCAGACCATTGGTCTGGGGGTGGTAAGGAGTTGTGAACCGGTATGTCACTCCACACTCCTTCCACATTGCCCGCATATACGCTGACATGAAGTTGGTCCCCCTGTCGGACACAACTTCCTTGGGAAAACCCACTCGGGTAAAGATTCCCATCAGGGCCCTTGCCACAACAGGTGCTGTTATGGTCCTCAGAGGTATTGCCTCTGGGTACCGTGTGGCATGATCCACCAAAACCAGGATAAACCTGTGACCAGCTGTAGTTGGCGGATCTAATGGACCCACAATGTCGATGCCCACCCTTTCAAAGGGGGTGCTAACGACAGGAAGTGGTTCCAGGGGAGCTTTCAGCTTCACCCCTGTTTTCCCACTGGCTTGGCAAGACACACATGTCCGGCAGTAGGTATCGGACGACACTTTCATCTGAGGCCAATAAAAGTGTGGGACAAGACGGGCGAAGGTCTTGTCTTGCCCCAAGTGTCCTGCCAATGGTATCTCGTGAGCCAACTCCAGAAGGAAGGCTCGATAACGTTGAGGGACTACCAAGGCTCGTGACGATCCGTGTAGGGGTGCCTTGGGTTCACTGTAGAGGAGGCCATCCTCCCAGTAAACACTGTAGTTCCCTTCAACGTTCCCTGCTGCCTGGGCTTCGGCCTGTCGCCTCAGCCCCTCAAGGGTAGGGCACTCCCTCTGGCCCTGGCAGAATTCCTCCCTGGACGGGCCTCCCTCCACGTGCCACTCGGCCGGGATGGGTAGGTCCTCCAGGTTGGTAACGTCCCCCACCGCAGACTCCTGGTCCACCACCTCCGGTGGCCTATCCGTCCTACGGGGTGGGGATGCCGAGGCAGGCTCCTCCTGTCCTCGGTTCTTCCCTTGACTGGCAGCTGGCTGGGCCTTTGTTCCAGGCTCCAGCCGAAATGAACTCCCTCTTCGGGTAGTCGCGGACCTTGTGCTAACACAGGCCCAGTCAGGTGTACCCAGCATCTCGGTGTGAGTCCGGTATTCCACCTCCTTCCAAGCGTTGTGCTCCATGTCATTCCCCAGCAGACAATCGACTGGCACGGCAGGGCTTACGGCAACTCGAAGTGAACCTGCAACCCCCCCCCATTCAAAGGGAACCTCGGCCACTGGATAGTGGCCTGTTCTGCCGTCAGCCATCGCGGCTGGGTGGAGTACATCGGGAATTACCTGCTCTGGAGACACCAGTTGGCTACGCACCATAGTCATACTGGCTCCTGTGTCTCTCAGAGCCTCCCCTCTTTGGCCGTTGATGGTGACCCATTGCCCATACTTTGCGGTATTTGCGGGCACCTGGATCTTAGGAACCATCTCCCGTTCTCCCAGGGACACTAAAGTGACACCCGCCCACTCCCTTCCCTTAGTTAAGGGCATCTCCTCCCCGAGCACTACACTAGCTACTCCGGGGGTCTTTCCTCCAATGGGAGGGGGTGGTCGTTTCAGACACTTCGGATCTCCTTTATAGTGTCCAACGCCACCGCACTCGTAGCAATGGACAACCCTTGGCTGCTGACTCTGGCCAGGATTAGGGTTTCTGGGCGGGTTAGCCTTAGGGGTGAATCCTGTTCCCTTCCCTTGGAAGTTATTTTGGGGGCCTTTGGAGAACTCCTTTTTCTTTTCCCCTCCCTCTTTCTTCTGGGGGGCGCCCTGTCCGGCCTTTTGAGTATCCCCTCCAGTCCCCCTTGTGGACACCCGGGTACTAGCCCAAATGTCCGCCTCCTCAGCAAGCTTCCGGGGACTGGTCAGCTTGCTATCCACCAGGTGTTGCCGCAGTTCAGGGAAACATTTCTCGAGCAGGTGTTCCTTCAGTACCAGGTCAAACAACCCCTCGTAGTTCCTCACTTCACTGCCCTGAATCCAACCTTCCAGTGCCTTCTTTGCATAGTCCAGGAAGTCCACCCAATTCTGTGTGCCCAGTTTGTGACTACCCCTGAACTTCTGTCTGTACTTTTCAGGTGTTAGTCCAAACTTTCTGATGAGCGCCAGTTTCATGGTGGGGTAGTGGGTCTGCTCATCCTCCTCGAGGGCCAATAAAGCATCCCTACCCGCTGGAGGCATGTACTTGTACAATCCCCCTCCCCAGTACTTCTCTGGAACCCCATGGGCCCTCAATGAGACCTCATAGGCCGCTAGCCACTTGGCGATATCGTCGCCCACTCCATAGCTAGCTACTATGTCCTTTGGCAGGTATGGTTTAGGTTCCCTGGTGATCCCTTGGGTTTGGCTGCCACCATTAGGAACAGGTTGTGCCCCGATTCTCAAGATCTGAAGATCTATTTCTTTCAGTCGCAATTCATGGGCCATCCTCTGCTCCTCCTTCTCCTTCTCCAGCCTTGCTAAGTCCCATGTGAGCTGTCTTTTCTCTCTCCGGTCTGTTAACTCCACCTCAGACAAGCCACCGCTAGAGGCACTGCTGCCCTTCCTAGAAATGGTTCTGGGCCCTGCTGACAGGTTCCCCATCTCAGGTTGGTACATCTCAGCCCCCTCGGGGTCAGGCTCTCCATCCCTGTCTTCCTCCTCAGCCTTGCTTTCTTGGCGTGCCTCCCCCCAAGCCCTTAAGCTGGTTTGGAGTGCACCCTTCTTTGCTCCTGGGGGACAGTACACCCCCTCCCGCTGGCAAAACTCCCTGAGTTGGGCCACAGTGTACGTTTCTAGATTTTCTAGTACAAACTCCATCTTGCCCACTCAGGTTAGAGGACAGGTTTTTGTGCAGTAACTATGCAGGGGGGTACCTTTAATAATACCTCCTCCCACCACCAGAGTAAATTTGGAAAAAACAAAAACCCACAATTAGGAAGGCCGCTCTTGAGAAAACTCCCGGTGTAGGCCTATGGACTACCCACAGTTATTGTTGAGTATGCGTAGGCACAGCTCTATCCCACCGCTGAACACCAATTTATGTTGGAGAACCCACTCCCACACTAGAAGGGGTGGTGGTGGTCTCCCGGACACACTGTGGTAGCTTGGCTCGAGTGGTCAGGAATCAGGCTCCGTGCTAAGCATACAACATACCCAAACAATAACCATGCGTGCATCCGTTCCAAAAACGACTCTACACCGTAAAAATTATGAAAATAACTTTCTTTATCTGTTTTTCTCTTAGTTGCTGATTGGAGAAAATAAATAACAATCACAATATACAAACTTTTTAGAAAGTGCAGGACAAATAAATACTAGCTTAATGATTCAATAAATAGGGGTGATCATAAATACTGAAGGCATAAATAAAAGTGCAATACAGACAGGCAATTAAATATTCTGAGGCAATAAATACTGTAACCAATAAATATTGTGCATCAATAAATACTGTGGACCAATAAATACAGTGGAACAATAAATAGGTTAAATACAATAAATACAGTGCCCCTAATAAATACTTAAAAGCTGACAGTGACACTCATGGATTCAGATCACTTTTGAATTCCTAAGGGCTGATTTGGCCCAGGCACAGCTTGTGGGGATGTGGAAGGCTTGGGGGTGTCTACTCCCTGGCTTGGTCAAGGCTGAGGCCTAAACTGAGGTAGATAAAGGGGGAAAATACCAGAGACCTGGCTCTCTCTCTCCACACAACTTCTCTAGATTAGTCCCAGTTCACCCCTGGCACAGTCAGGTTGGTTCCAGCACCTCCCTAGCCCCTTAGAGCAGTCTCTCAGGTCTCCACAGGGCCTTAGGCGCCCTCTACTCCACTTACTGCCCTTTTTCTGATGCTCCGATGCCGCTGGAGTCGGGTCGATGCCGTGAGGCGGTTCCAGCTCGATGTCGGCGGCCTCGGCACAATGTCAGTTCTTTGACGACGCCGGCAGGCGGCTCCGGTCTCGATGTCAGCGGCCTCGGCTCAATCTCGGCCTCCGATTCGATGGCGTCGGGCAGTCTTACTCGATGTCGACTTCGGGCGGCTCCGGTCCGATGGCGACCTCGGCTTCGATGACGTCGGCCGGCCTTGCCTCGATGTCGACTTCCGGCGGCTCCAGAGTGTGATCCTCACAGGTTTCCGGCGACTCCGGAGTGCGACCTCCACTCCCGACCTCCGGCACGATTCTCACAGGTTCCGGCGACTCCGGAGTGCGATCCTCACTCCCGACCTCCGTTACCCTTCACCTCGGTCTCCGACGACTCCGGAGGGCGGTCTTCACTCCTCCGATGACGCCGCTCACTCGACCTCGGGTGACTTCCTCCTCGACCTCTGGTATTCCTCACGACCTCTGACGGCGCCCTCTCTCGACCTCTGGCGGCTCCGGGTACGACGTCTGCTTTTCCAGTCAGCGCCGCTTCTCCACCTCGGGCTCCAGGTCTTAGGCTACTCGACGTCGGACTTCAGGGAAACCAGCTTCCAGGTCAGGATCTTGCTGTTCTCTTGTTTCTAAGGCCTGTTCCTGCTGTCCAGGTCCTCAGGATGGTTTTTCTGACTTCTTCCCACACAGGGCTCTAGGCTGGGCTCCGTCAGTAGGGACTAGTATCAAGGGTGGGTTTATGGACCCCACTCCAGGCACAAGTTTCCACCCCTGCTGCTTCACTCCTTCCTCCTTCACGTTTGTGCTGCTCACTCCTCACCAGTCAGGTGCCAACTGCCAGCTCCAACTGCCAACTCTCTCTCTTAGCTTCCCAACATTCTAAACCGCCTCTAACTGTCACAGGGTTCTGGAATGTTCTGGAAGGTGCTAGCAGGTTCCAGTGGATGCTGGTGATGTCACAGGTGGCCACCATTTTGTGCTCCAGGCCCTCAGACAGAAGTTTCAGGGGTAGCTAAAATGGCTCCCTGAATCTGCAGCAACACTAAAAAGTCTGGTGGTTCCCAAAAAGGAAAAATTCAAACAGGGTTTGAGGCAAAAGTGGGACAAAATAAATAATGATGAGGAGGGACCACCCAAAGGGCTGACAGGTCTAACAACAGCCATATTACACAATCTTACACAATATTGCATTTACAAATCCTATCCTCTAATGACCCAAACCCTACCTGCCTTTGTGCAACTGTAACTAACAAACATCTAGTCTAAACTTAGCCTACCTGGTTACCCTTTCCCTGCCCCTGCTCACAAACTACCAACACTTAACTAAAAACTTCAGCCAATCTTGGCCAACTTTCAACAAACCCCGCCATCCAGGAAAAGGTGGGAGAGTAGGCGGAAACACCGCCTCCACATTTTCCTGCCCCCCTGCCTCCTAGCTATGACCCATTAGGGTTGATGCACACTAAACAACCTGGCTAGGACCTTCCTGATTTCCAGAAGGTACAGATCCATCCCCAGCCTGGATAAATGCACTCCATCTACCCTGAAGAAGCCCGGCGTATTGTACTTAATGTCTCTATGCGCAATCCTAGAAAAACCCAGATGCCGACAAAAACGCACCATTTCAGTGTTAAGTTTTCTCCGGGCCTTGTCTACCGACCCCGGATTAACCGCTCCTCTCCATACCCTACGAAGGAACAAATTCAGTCCACATGACAGCACAACCAGACCACTGCTGCTTTATCAAACACAAATCCTGCTTCATGCTCCTCATTAGAGCCAAACCTGTCTCCTTGACCATGTCATTCTCCCCAAGATGGATCACCAGCACATCGGGGCACCTACCAGCCACCAAGACGCCATTCAGAACAAGCAACAACTCCTTCCATCGCAAGCCCCCCTACCCCTCCAATAAACTTTAAACAAATCTTTATTAAATGCTGATTTTTCCCCAAAATAACTGACGCGGGCCTGGACTTGTTACCATTTCACAAAGGAATGTCCCACAATCCAGATATACATCTCCCTGGCGAGGGGACCCATCACCGAACCTGAAACGAGAAAATTGAATGAGCAGGGGAAACAACAGAACCGCACTACATCCCCCCCAATGCGCTGCGCATATAGCACTGGTAGCAGTCCGAAGACCATCTACCCAACTTCATGATGTTCCCTCGCCCCCAGCCCCTGTTACTCGCCTCCGATGCTGCCCCAATCCTGAATGAATGTTTCCCAAAACCCTTGCCATCAATCCCCAGCTCCACAAGTGCTTTCCTCAAAACCGCTAAAAGCTGAGAAGCTGTTGCACTCCGCTCATTAGAATGTATTAAAACTAAACCAACCGAGCTGGGTGCAAGGTTCCTCCACCTCGCTTCCCACCTACATGGTCAAGTCAGCTGCGGTTCGGCAGCCTGCAAGGACACCCATATACCCCCTCCCCTCTGATCTGTTTTAAATTTCCGCAGCCAAATGCAGATCCTGTCTCTGTAAGGGGACACCTCAGTCCATAGAAGCCCTTCCCCAGATTTCATTCCTATCATTTCTGAGACCCGAAAGGCCCCAAAAAACATCCACACCATCAGAGTGGAGAAAAGACACTCTTCATATTCATCGGTACATAACCCTGGCAAAGTCTAAAGAACCCTCCCCAACAAATCCCAAGTTCCGAACCCTGCTTGCCCGGCCACATTCCCGGGCCCAACCCTCCAGCATTCATGTTTCCGATTTCTCCTGCAGATGGCACATAACCCCACAGCAACTTCCCCACAAATGCAATCCCTGCCAGTTTACCCGCAATTGTAACCTTAGAAAGTCCTTTCTCAATCAGGTCCAGGATGAACTGTATCATGTCCTCCCTTCGAAGTGCCGGTGAGTCCCGCCGCCTAGCACCTGTGCGCAAGAATTCCTCCCATACTGTCCTGTACGCTGTCTTCGTGGATTGAGCAAGAGACCCTAAAACCAGCTGCAACATCATGTGTTACCTACGTACCACAAATGCTGCGGCATGCTGGTCGGGGTCCTGTCTGCGTCCTTGGCTAGCCCACGGAATCTCCCCCACTGTGAATGAGACAAAGTATCCTCTATGTCAAGGTCCACTTCTGGCACATGCACTGCTGGAAAGGTAATATCATGACGTAAGCAGCCCAATACAAACAACCTCAGTAATTTCAAAACTTGTTCTTTCCTGGCCGACTGGTGGCTCACAACTTCCACCACTGCCATGTTGTAAATTCTGAAAGTTACCTTCCTGTGTGCCAACTGGTCGCCCCATAGTGTGACCGCCACCACCAGAGGGAAAAATTCCCAAAAGACTATGCTGCTACCCCCCTCCCACTCTGGTGGCCACTGCTCTCCACACCATTTCCCTTGCCAGTAGAGGCCAAAGCCTTTGCTCCCTGCTGCGTCAGAAAAAATCTGGACATCCCAAACCATGTCACCCTCCCGCATCAAGGGAATGCCATCGAAGTTCTGCAAGAAAAACTGCCACATTCGCAAGTCTCAGCCGCACATGATGATGAGGAGGTCTCTGTCCTGCTAGTGCCCTACCCAGTCGCCTGCAAAATGTCCAGCCTACTCTCACCACTCTACAAGCAAAGTTAGGGTGGCCCAAAAGCACCTGAATCTCTTTCACAGTGACCTTGCTTTTCGACAACATTGTCGCTAGCAGCCCCAACATTTGCTGATTTTCATCCTCCGAAAGGCGTGCTTCCATCAATTGAGAGTCCAACTCAAAGCCCAAAAAGGACAGAGCCGTGCTGGGCCCCATAGTCTTTTCTGGTGCCAACAGTACCCCAAGTTCCCTCATGATCTCATTGAAAATGTCCAGTGCCTTCTGGCAGTCCGTGGAGTCTGAGGTGCCCACAAAGAAAAAGTCATCCAGGTAGTGTGTTACTTCTGGGTGACCCGTCCTTTCCGAATACAACCATTGGAGGAACATGCTGATACACTCAAAAAGTGCGCAAGACATAGAACAACCCATCGGTAATGCTTTGTCCACGTACCATTTACCATTGAAATGGATACCCAGAAGATCCCAATCATCCGGATGCACTGGAAGCAACCGGAAAGCTGACTTTATGTCGTACTTTGCCATCATCGCCATTGCGCCCGCGGTCACTACCAGTGACATGGCCACGTCAACTGATAAATAGGACACAGTAGCTTCATTTTCATCAGTGAAATCATTCACCGAGCCCCCTTCTGGCCATGACAAATGTTGTATTAAACGGAACTGCCCTTGTTCCTTCTTCGGCACCACTCCTATGGGTCACACAATCAAATTTTCCAGTGGCCAGTCCTCAAAGGGTCCCGCCATGTGGCCCCTTACGCACCCCTTTATCCAATTTTTCCTGCACTATTTCCGGATGCTCTTTTGCTGACTTTAAATTGTCTGCCCACCTTCTTGTCCTAGGTCCCCCATACCCGAGTCGAAAACCTTCCAGAAATCCCGTCCGCTAGCGTTCTGCAGTCTCTGTGTTACTATAACTCTGCAGGGCTGCAATCAATTTTCCTGTTTTAACCGGAGTACAAGCCTTTTAGCCCAGGCCCCTTAGCCCCTCGCCTGCCTGAGAAAGGCTGCTGCTGCTGTCCCCCTGTCCTAAACCCCCTGACTGCCACTGCTGGTTCCCTTGTTGCTGCCCCTGCCCTCCCCCAAAGCAACGTATGTCTGCCTCTGCAACTTGAGCAGTCATGCCTGAACCTGCAGTACTCGCAAGTGCACAGTCCCTTGTTGAAATCCCAGCAGGCCCCTTTTGTTCCCGACTGTCCTATTCCTGTGCCACCCTCCCCTCCCCTGGTGGGGTGCCACTGAAAGGGCCGATACACAAACGGGAGGCTGCTGGCTGTGAAGATAGTTTTTCCCGCTCCCGACAGCCCCATCGTATGTTGCCATAAGTCTGTATCCAATTCACCCCATTTGGCCTCTGTGTCCCACGCCATGCGTGCTCTAAATTCCTCATCATATTGGGCCCATGCATACCCACCCCCTGTTATCTGGGCCTTCCTGATCACATCCCTGTACTTGAACATGGCCACACACCTTTCCGGGTATTTTTCGCAGTACATACTCGCATATTTTAAGAATGCCGCTGTCCAATTCTCTATTGTGAGCGGTACTTTCAGCCTTTTGGCTAATTCGTACTCTTCCTCCTTGGACCCTTCATTTACCCTAACCTCTCTGTGCAGAAGCTTAAGTATCTCCACACATTCGCCCTTCCATATCCGTTCTTCAGTTGCCAGTATTAAATGGGCGCCCAATGGCATAGTGACGCCCATGTAAGGCAACCGTTTTATCCTTAATTCTTTACTTTCTAATTTGGTCTCGGCCTCCACTACTGGTAACTCCACTGTCCCTTTTTTGTCTGTCGCGCTGTCCCCTGTGCTCCTGGATGCCTTACCTGCATCCTCTGTGCCCACGGCCCCTTTTGCCACCCAGCCTCCTGCACCCCACGCCCCCTGACCCCTTACTTGAGTCATCTGTACCTACTCCCACATCCAACACATACTTACCCTTCTGCAACCTACCCCCTTTTCCCCCCCTTCCTTGTCTCCCCCTCCCATACCCACTGACACCATTAGGGGTCGCAATCCCGCAGCCTGTTTACCTGGCTCTAATGATTCACTCGTCGTCCTTCTGGCCGTCTTGCCAAGGGGGCCGACCACTCCTCCCAATGCATACCGACCCCACTTGGCCCCGCGACAGCCCCCAACGGTTCCCCCCAATCCCTCCCAGTACCCCCCGCTTTTCCCCGACTGCTCCTTGTCCCCCACCCCCACGGTCTCCCCATGACCAAAACCCCTCCCCATGCTCTGCCCCACTCACTGTGCCCCCCTCCTCAACCTCATATGAGAAGATATACAGCCCCTCCCAGTCCCGGGCACACCCTACCGACACCAACCCCATGGGAGACCCCACGGCTCCTCCTCTACCATCCAAGTGTCATCCCTGTCCTCCCCCCACCACCCCCTCTGCCCCAGAAACCCCCGTCTACTCCACCACATCCCCGCCCCCCCTCCGTCTACCCTCCACAAAGCTGCCAGTGGGGCCTGAGCTAAGGGCTCTTTGAGACCCTTTTTGCCCTTCCTGCCCTGCCTCCCAGTGCCCTCCTGAAGTGGCAACCCCCGTCTCGCTGCACCTGGGGACCCGCACCACAGACCAATAAGGTCCCCTTCCCCTGCTTCCCCTTAGGGCATGTATTGCCCCCGCGCACTACTGCCACAGGGGGGGCCATAACCTCGACCTCCTCCTGCCCCCGCCGCTTGTATCCGCTCAGATGGGATCGAGCCGTCGGGCCCTGCCCCCAACCCGCGCCGGAGCCCCCATTTCAGAGGGAGGCTCCGCATCCATAGTCATGCGCGGGGCCGCTCTCCTCGCATATGAGCAGCCCCGCGACACCAGAGAACTCGCCGGGGAGGCCCGGGCTGCAGTTCCCTTCTGGACCCTCCTCCCCCGCACCTCTAATACCGCAGGAGGCCTCCCACCCATCTGCGCTGGGACATTGTCCGCAGGGGCCGCGCTCCTAACGCTCGCGTGGCCCCCAACACTCACCTTCTCTTTCCGGGCCTGCCTGGGGGGCGAGCAGGCCACTACCACGGCCGCCACCCCTGCTGACGCGTGTCTCGCAGGGCACGTGCTCTCCGAGGCCTCCTGCATGAGTAAATCCAGCCGGCCAGCCTCGCTCAGTAAACAAACCACTTCAAGCACGTGGTAATCCTCAGACGCCATGACTCCACAAATTAGACACAAATTTGCAAACCCCTACACTGAGAAGGCCTAACTGCCTGCACCACAACAAATCTAACCCTACAATACGCTGAATCCTACAGCGCTCCCATCCACCAGGTCACCAAACCTAAAATGGTGGCTGGGGAAGTGCGAAAATGGCCCTTATAGCCTTTGGGCTATAAATGACATTGGGCTACAATTGGGCTATTCCCAATGTAGCCCACAAACCCACAAGATGGCTGCTACTCGGCCTGCCCCACCCCCTCCCAATCTGCCCGGGGGCAGAACTCACTGTGTTTGGCTGCCTCCCAAATCCCCCTTCAAGTGACAAGAGTTACAAAACCCCGTATCCCCGTTTGCTACACTGTGTGATCTTGGGTAAATTATCTTCCCATACGTCAGTTCCCATATCTTAAAAGTGAGAGTAGGCACAGCAATGGGCTAAGTGTCGGTAAGAAAAACTATATAAACAACTCAACACTTACAGCGCTTCCACCATACTGTGCATCCAGCACATAGGTTCTTTTGCACCTTTTCCATATCTCAACGTACTCCTGCATCACTTCTCTCAGCTACTAACTTGGCCTGCCACTCCATTCGCATTCACAACTGCAAGAAGCGCTGTGAAGCAACCTAGCGCTTTAACAACTTCATAATGGAATGTAAAGTAGCAGACCACATGAGAGCTGTTTAAAGCGTGCCCAAGACACTCGCTTATAGACCCGGAGTGGTGTCTGGTTGCACGTGCCCTTTAATGAAGAACAGACTCAGTGGATTAGTGCAGCTTCTGTTGAGTGCAGCTGAAGGCCTAAGATCGCCTGGCATTCTGGGGGGGGGGTCACCCCCACCCTTGCCTTTTCAGGGTGCCTCTTTATGTACAGAGAGCAAGGTCACGGGCAGCGTTCCTCGTATTAAAGCATAAGGGTGCGGGGACAACTGTGAGTTATAAAAAGGTCCCACATGAGGGGTGTGTCTGGCGAAGCCATACTGGCACATGAAAGGGGTCCCAGCAACATGAAAGGAACCAAGAGGGCTCTGGGTGAGCTCGTCACCGCCGCCATCTGTATGTAGCTCGGGGTTCGGTGGCAGCCCCGAGTGCCTCGAAGCCTTCCATATTATGAGCCTAGCAACGCAATATCCGCGTTCGCTTTTATTGCTGGTTCGTTTTTGTTACACTCTGCAAATAAGTTGTGGAAAGTTGCCCCACATTTTTTACTTACTTGCTTGCATGCCTTGCATATATGAACATGTCAACATACAGCTGGGAAAATATTACAATAAGGACGCGTTTCCCAGATAAAGAATCGGGCCCAACTGTAGACGCTGAGGCATGTTTGAGCGCTACGAAGCCACACTATTTACAACCGCAAGCTGTACAAGTAACAGGCAATACAACCACGCGTCTAAAGGCAGAATTGAGTATCCTGTAGGAATGCATTCAGCCAGGATTTCTGATGCCGGTTGCCTGTGCGCTTCCTGAATAGATGTATTTTGCATACGTAAGTTAATTCATTCCTTCATCCATAATTTTACATCTCATTTTGCTCCAGTGCCCGTCGCCTAGAGCGTCTCGGACTGGGAACAAGCACCCCACACATCATCTGGTGCCAGGTTCGGCGAAGGCACACAAGCAGCCACTGTTGGCTCTCGGCCACCTCTACCGGTGCTAGTGAGCGAGGCCAGCACACAGGCCAGGGTGCGGAAACCCTCACGGCACAGGGGCCCTGGCAGGTGCACTGGGTTCAAAGGTGAACCCCACACATGCTCCGTGGGTTTTACTCCCTCTGTCAGGCTGCCTGTCAGGAAGGGGCCATGAAGACATCTTCAGGGGGCAGCCAGAGACTTGGAGTAGCAGGGGAAGACATGCCAAGGCACAATGCTGCGGGAGGCGTAGAGGGGTCCAAGCACCCTATATAATACTATCAGGTGACCCCCCTGGCATTAGAGACATTTAACTACCCAAGGAATTCTGGGAGATGCAGTCCTCTTTCACCTGACTTGAAGCAATTGGACCAGTCCTCACGTTTACAATCATTAGTAACAATGTCTTTGCTCTAATTGCCGTATTATTGCATTATAGTGCTCTGAAGCTGTCTCCCTAGGTGCCGTGGTGCTGTACACTAATCACAAACGTGAACTACACACACGAGAGGCGCGATGAGGAACGTCTCAAACTGGGCGCAGAGGAGGCGGTTGTTTAATGCCGATCTCTGAGTTATTGTCAACAAAAATGCTGCTATGGGTTGTACATATTTCTTTGTGAGCCAAGTTTAACTAACACCCATTAAACATTTAGTATCAGAACTCACTTTTCCCTCCTGTATCATCAACCCTTATTTCCACCCCCGGGTGCGCAGGCGCTAGTTTCTTGGGTAGAGTTTGGAGTTCGGCATTTCCTTCACATTGCCAGCATCAGCCCCTGATTCTAGCAGACTGTAAGCCACTGGAAGTTGGCGCACCTGTGCCAGGCGTGGGGCATTGAACTCACCTGGGAAGCCCTGCCCGCGGGTACTGTGCAGCAGCTGCAGGAGGAGGAAGGTGATGCTCCCAGTCCAAGGCATGGCTGAGGCTCACATCCCCTTCCACGGGGTGTGCGCCAAGCCCTGGGTCCGCACACTTCCGAGAGGGCCAACCGGTGGACTCCTTATAGACATGGCTGAGAGGGACAGAAATGACACAGCTAGGCAGCATGTCCACGGACGAGCAGAGCAGAGGAGATAGGGTGACCAGAATTGTAAAGCCAAAAACCTGGACATTTCCCAAAAATAGAAGAAGGACTACAATTTTATTTCAACTACCCAGTGCACAGAATGACATCGCTCCTTAGTAAAGAATTACAAAAGAGTCAATAACAACATACATAAGACGCCTTTTTAGAGCCAGTAGCATGCCTGTTAATTAAATTGCTTTGTTATAGCAGCTGCTAAGCATCCCTGCCTTGTAAAACATAAAAAGATACATCCTACCGTTATTATCCGACCCTCTCTAAAAACAGGGACCTTAGATGAATTTTCTGAAATCTGCCCGGACAGCTGGTGGAAACTGGAACTGTCCGAGCAAATCCAGGATGCCTGGTCACCCTAAGAGGAGAGGATCCGGAGGCAGCCTGTCCTTATCCGAGAAGGATCCCAGGGAAGCCTGTCCTTATCCGAGGAGGATCCTGGGGCAGCCTGTCCTTATCCGAGGAGGATCCCGGGGCAGCCTGTCCTTATCAGAGGAGCAGAGAGAGGAGGATCCCGGGGCAGCCTGTCCTTTTCGGACAAGCAGATACAAGATGATTCTGCATCAGCCTGTCCACGTGTGAAGTGCTGAGAAGGGGGTATCTGTAGCACCTTGTGTTAAGACTAGACACATACAAGAGAGGATCCCGGGGCAGACTGTCCCCATGCGTGAAGCATAAATGGGAGGATGGTAGCGGAGCCCATCCACAGGCGAAGAGCTGAAAAAGCGTCACTCTTAGCAACCTGCCCGCAGCTAGGTAGCAGACAGGTGTGGATTACGGAGTAGACTTTGGTCAGCGAGAAACAGAGAGAAGATGATTCTAAAGGGGCGTGTCCGCAGGCGATGAGCTGAGATGGGGGCAGTAGCGGCTCCTGGAGGGAGTGCTGTGGGGCGGTGGGGTGGGGGAGGGTCATGGTGGGAGGTAGTAAACTCCGGATTAAGGCCGAACGGAGTTCAGTAACTTAATAAATAAATAAAACAAATTACATTACGCGCACTGCAACGCCAAACCGAAACGGCGTGTTTATATTAAGGGATTCCGGGCCTTATCCAGGACCGCCGCACTTTGAAGCTCCTTAACCTTACGGATTGTAGCGGTGAGCGAATATATATATATATATATATATATATATATATATATATATATATATATATATATATATATATATATATATATATATATACAGAAAAACAACAATGGTTACAGAGAAGTTTTAGTTTGGTTCAGAATTTACACACCCAAAACCTTAGAATTTCAGCTGTCATAGTTAGAATTGTCTCAAGTAACTGTAACTCATCCCCCTAGATAACTATAACTCATGCCCCTGACAAGCACAGGCAGCAGTGGATATTTTCAATGATAAGGATGACGGCATGGAACAAGCGCGGTCTGCGTACAAAGGAACTGAACCAGTGGAAATAAATAACATTGCGAAAACACTCAATGAGTTAGAAAAACTCCGCAAAAATGAGATAGCCAAATGGTGGGAATGTAAGTCCCTACAGAGATACATGGATGTGGGAAGAATCCCCAGAGGGCTCCGGATTCTGGTAGCACCAACATATGAAAACCCCGACCCCGAAATGCTAAAGGATTGGGCTGACAACAGTGCTGAGTCCTCTCGGAGAATGCTTCAAATCTTGATTAAATATGCTGAGAGTGATCGTAAAGAAATGTTGGTTAAGATCGAGGCATTGTTAAAAGAACTTGAGAATTGTGAAAATCAAGAAGAAATCAAAAAGAAATTGGGGGAAATGAATACCAGATTAACAAAACATGAAGATTCGATTAAAGAAAGAAAGGCAATAAAATTCCAAAGAGACAGGAATGATTATATGCAAGGTAGAGTGTATACCTTCTCAAAAAATTTTTAAAACATACGAAGACAGCAATTATCTAATACTGCCGAAATACTACACCAACACACAGACCCTAGTGTGTCAGAATTGAGCTCTGAAGTGGAGTCAGAAACTGAACAACTAAGTGATACGGCTCTAAGACGTAAACCGCCGACAGTAATCCAGGAATTGGGTTTTTTACGCATAGAAAGACTGACAAGCCTGCGCCCGCGGCCCACACGCCAGGACAAACAAAAAGACACATTCCAGGAACAACAAAGAGCAGAAAGAGAAAAAACAGGCGCTGGGGCAAGCGGCACACAAACACAACAGAAAACAAACAAACAACAATACAGAAGAAACAAGCGCAGATAATGGACAAAGATAATTATCACGTAAGCAGAGACAGCGAAAATACAGTTATAAATCTAAAAACGATGGATCTCACTGAAATTGAACAAAAAACTCTCGCACTTGGCTTATCATACTGCGAAAGATCTAATTTTGACTACTCACAAACACGGATAGACCTTTTTCAGTTTGTGAGAAAATTAAAGCTGCAAAAATACTTTATGAATAGTAGCAACAAAGACTCACAACAAATGGTCTTCGATGTAACTCACACGCAAGAATCAATGACAGACGAAATTTTGTTAAGGGATCTTCTACTTATGCAACAAGAAAATCATGAAACAACAGATGATGACACGATCATTGCCCTTCAAGAAATACGTAACCACATCCCCACACCTTTCAAACCTAAATCCGTATTCACACCGATGATGCCCAAGGATGGTTTGGATATTTTTGTGGAGAACGTGATAAAAGATCTCAAAATATTGGCGCTTAAAAGTGATAAAGAATTCGCCAAGACACGCAATACAAACAGAACGAACTACAATAAAGTTATGAGTAAAATTAAGGAACATCAAGATATAGTAGTCAGATGGTCAGACAAAGGGGGTAATGTCGTCCTGTGGCCCCTAGAGGACTATAACTTGGAGGCAATGAAACAGCTTAATGACAAGGATTGCTATTGCAGGATAGCGCCCACGGTTATAGTAGGCATTAAGGAAAAATATCACAAAACCTTATATGAATGGAAAAGTGCGAATTTAATCACTAAATCAGAATTCGACTATCTGAAAATAGACTCTCCAGTAACACCGCAACTGTATCTAATTCCTAAGATTCATAAAAACGCAATCAATCCACCTGGCAGGCCAATCACTGCAGCAATTGGGAGCCTATTTGAAAACACTTCTCGGTTTATCGACTTCTTTTTACAACCACTGGTCTGTGAATTACCATCCCACATCAAAGACACTGGTGATTTCCTAAGCAAGATATTCAATGTAAATTGGACGGTGGACTATGTTTTGATGACCCTTGATGTCAACTCGTTATACACGAGCATCAGACATAAGGATGGCCTTAATGCTTTGAAGCATTATCTAAACACAAGACCAATACACATGCAAGAACATTCACTTATGTTACTTTGTATGGCAGAATGGTGCCTGGAAAATAATGTGTTTATTTTTGATAAACTGTTTTACAAACAACTACAGGGCACGGCCATGGGTACTTGCTTCGCCCCCAGCTATGCTAATTTGCATATGGGCTGGTGGGAGGAGCAAGTACTCATGAAGGGACACAAAACTGCCATGACTGAAAATGTGAACATCTATGTACGTTACATCGATGATATATTCATACTGTGGCAGGGAACTGAGGAAAGTGCAAAAGTCTTTGCTAATGAATTGAATAACAACAGTCTGAACTTATCATTTACTAGTCACACCAGTAAAAACTGCATCCAATTTCTTGACATTGAAGTATACATTGAAAACAACTGTCTACAGACCAGAACATATAGGAAAGACACCGCAGGGAATGCCATCCTTCACGCAGATAGTTTCCATCATAACAGCGTTAAGGAAGGCATTCCTTATGCAGAATGTCTCAGGATGAGACGTAACTGCAGTACAACAGAGGGTCTTAAGAAATCTACTAACGAATTGTTTAGTAGACTACAGAGCAGAGGGTACAAAACAGAAACCCTAGAGAAAGCCAGAAACAGAAGTGAGTTAAAGACACGGGAAGATCTTCTGTTCAAGAAACAAGAACAGAGTGCAAGTAAAGAGGCTGGCATCCCGAGATTGATCACAGGATTTAATGCATACCACACTACACTGAGAAAAATCCTGCACAAACATTGGCAGACAGTCCGCAGTGATCCGGTTCTGGGACCAAAATGCCCCAAAACCCCGGCCATTAGTTACAGAAGAGCTAAATCTATGCGGCAGGAATTGGTACGCAGCTCACCCTCTGTAGCGAAAAGTCAAACTTGGCTACAATCACCTAGAGGCTTTTTTAGGTGTAGTAGATGCAAAGCCTGCAAACACGGCAATAACACCAAGTCTGTTATAATGCCTTTCAGACATTCACCATACATTATCCGTGGCAGCTTCAATTGCAAAACGGACTTTGCCGTGTACGTGCTACAATGCACATGCCCGAAACTGTATGTTGGTAGTACGATCCACCAAGTCCACGTTCGCATTTTGCAACACCTGAGAGCAATTGCGAATGATGACCAAACATACCCAGTGGCACGCCATATTAATCTGTGCCACGGGGGTAAGACCCAGGACCTCTCCTATTTTGTGATTGATAGTGTCCCTAAAAATCCTAGGGGAGGTAACAGGCAATTGGCTTTAAGGAGATTGGAATCAAAATATATCATTCTCCTTAATTCCAAAATCCCACATGGGATGAATGCCGATGAAGCGCTTAGTGTCCATCTCTGATTCGTTATTTGAGAAGATTAGCCTCTTCGTTTGAACCCTTTCCTCGGAGCATGACTGTTCCAAAACATGACATTTTGTTATGACATTTCACATTTACCTGTAATACCGCCCCACTATACATGTGTTTCTATTCCTGTGTATACTTTGTTCAAGTACAGTAGGAGGGCAATAAGTAATACATTTTCTTTTCTGGCCTGCCAATATAGATCGTATTTATTCTCTTTGCCCACTTGGGCGGAAGATTCACTTAGCTTTGTATGTACCCCTTCCCCCCTGGATTATTACTAGGGGCTCATTATGGTGATATATAACCCACCTTTTTCCTTTTATTTTTAACAGATAGAGGCACTTGTCATCTATGCTGTTCCCTTCATGTGGATGTAAGGAAATATTCAAAGTGGCAGTCCCCACTTTCTTTACTTTGCATTACGATGTGTTTGCTGATCTCGTATTCTGAGACTGTACATACTAGCGAAGACTGTTCAGGCCGGTTAAGTTTACAATTATTGTTATATGATAATCATATGCCACATACCCTCCTCTGCACGCCAATACAGCCACTTTGGTATAGAGCACATTACATGGGACACACTGAGACTGGATGTTCCGTCTCTTTTCAAGCGGTATTCCTAATCATTTATGTGTTTTTTATTGTTAGAGTGACTTTCGAACTCAATCTTTATTTTAGGAAATGATTTGCCTTATGAGGCTAACTTATATTGTTTAACTATCAATGTATGTTATTACATATGTTCACGTACAAATGTATTTTGCAAAGTCACGGTGAAAAACTTCTATGTCTATGACATCTTTTGGTTGTCTAGGCAACCTTAGGTAAATGGTGGAGGTATTTGTTTGGCTGACACTGACAGAACATTTAATGCAGTGAGCAAGGCGGTTTTACCGCCGAAACGCGTCTGACCTGAATTTGAAATAAATCGCCGTCTGTGCCATAATTCTTCACGGTGTTGGTGCCTGTTTGTGGAAAGACGATCAGGGTGTTAATATATATATATACATATATATATATATTCACTGAAAAAACCATAGGTTTCACACATGTTATAGTTAGCGGAAATTTTACTGATAAAAAACCAGTGAAATTCCCCCGTTATAGTTAGTGCAGGCAACTATAACTCACGCGACCGTAATCCTCTGCTGATGACATATGTGTCTTTATGAAAAAAAAATATTTGTAATATATGTATAGCTAAAAATGTATGGAAGAAGACATGGGCAAATAAGTGTCTAAATACAGTATTAGCATCAGCAGAGGATTGCGGTCGCGTGAGTTATAGTTGCCTGCACTAACTATAACGGGGGAATTTCACTGGTTTTTTATCAGTAAAATTTCCGCTAACTATAACATGTGTGAAACCTATGGTTTTTTCAGTGAATTTGCAAGGTTTTTTAAATGCTAATTCCTAACTATAACGTGTGTGAAACCTATGGTTTTTTCAGTGAATTTGTACGGTTTTTTAAATGCTAAGTTACTTTACGCCATTCGTGGCGTGCGCGCCCACTTAACGCAGTTCGTTCCGTGCGCGCACGGTGCGCTTCGCGCACCGTGCGCGCACAGTAAGCACGCGGTGCGCTTCGCGCACCTCGCGCCCACTTTACGCAGTTTTTAGAGCTCCCTAATATCTAAACTCTTAAATCTGCTTTTCATTTATTTATTTTTATTTTTTTACCGTACGCTTACCGTAAGCTTACCGTACGCGTACCCCGTGATTTTTTTTAAAATCAATAAATGTTTTTTTGTACTTTTCTGTCCTTCTTTGACCCCCTTACAAATGTTAGGGGGTCTGTAACTCTCTCCCTTGCCCCCTTTTCAAGATATCACTCTTTTTTACCGGAGTGAAATACACAAAATGGCGGCCGCCGCTTCCTGGTTTCGGCCGATTCGAATGTTTACTAAGATCTAAGAGCCAATCAGAATCGCGCTCGCGCACGCCACCGTACGCTTACCGTAAGCGTACGGTAAGCGTACCGTAAGCGGGCTCAGATATATATATTGATTTAAAGGCTATTTTCTCAGAATCTACTGAACAGATTTAAACCAAACCTACAAAAGGCACTTCCTTGACCTAGGGACTACCTCTCTGCCAAATTTTGAGTAATTCTGTTCAGCCGTTCGGGCTGTAGCTCGTTCTAAAGGTCCTATGGAAAAATGCATGGGAAAAACGCGTTTTGGGACCCCCCTTTTATCTCAGCCCCCGCTTGACGGATCCCCCCGAGACTTTCAGGGTAGGAGCGGAGCGTAGCGCCCCACCTATTTTGAGAAATTCGCGAGGATTCGTCGACCGGCGCCAAAGTTATTCAAAATAGAATGTTGAGGTTTTCCTATGGAAACGTGGTCCTAACTATAACTACCTACTGGCGACCGCCAGTAGGTAATATATATATATATCTATATATATATATATATATATATATATATATATATACATATGGACATATCATCCTTATACACAAGTATTGCCCATCCGGATGTAATGAGAGCAGTGGAATTCTATTTGGGCAAGAGACCTACAGAAATGTACCGTCATAATCAAATGCTGCTTAGAATGATTCATTGGTGTTTACACAACAATGTTTTCAGTTTTGATAATGCGGTTTTTCAACAACTAAGAGGAGTAGCTATGGGGGCATGCTTCTCTCCCAGCTACGCGGGGCTCCACGTTGGCTGGTGGGAGGAGCATGTCCTCAAGGTTCAGCATGCTACTATATGGTCTAAACATATCGTCAAATATTGGCGATATATAGATGATGTGTTCATTATATGGCATGGCACATAAGAACAAGCCAGACAGTTTGTTGATACCATCAATGAAAATGAGTTGAATTTACATTTTACAGCCAATATTGATTGTACTGTTACCAATTTTCTGGACATACAGGTGCAAATACTAGATGGCAGGACTGAAACCTGTTTGTATAGAAAGCCCACATCGGGAAATATGGTATTACATGCAGGGAGTTTCCACCCATCACACACCATAGCCAGCATTCCATATGGCGAGTTTATTCGTATCCATAAAGCACGCAGTACTCCAGAAATCAGAGAATATCATCGGTTGGAAGCTAAAAAAAAGATTGGAAGCTAGAGGCTACTTACCAGGCAGACTAGAAACGGCTATGAGGAAAGCAAATGTCCTCAACCGTGCAGCCCTTTTTGATCCTGATAGGAATCTCCCACAAGAAGGTGGTTATTCAACTGATCAAAGGGACAGTGACCTTTCTGAAATTAGACTAGTCACTGGGTATAGTAGACAAGCCAAGTATATTAAAAATATCATCAAAAAAGAATGGCCGATCATCCTTACCGATCCTACTTTGAAAGAAGTTGTCCCCAGTACGCCGACAATAACCTTCATACTCTATGCATAACGAATTAGTGAAGAACAGCCCAGAGACCGACACTACTACCAGTTGGTTATCTCCCCGCAAGGGATTTTTTAGGTGTAGCTCATGTCGAGCATGCAAGTTTGGCATCAACACCGTCACTTATGTGACACCCTTGTCTGACACCCCTATAGCTTTGAAGGCCCACTACACATGCAGAACGGAATTTGCCATCTACGTACTTAAAATGCAGTTGTAATCTCTGCTACGTAGGAAGCACCAAACTGCAGGTTTATGTGCGAATCCTGCAACATCTCAGGGCTATAGTAAACTCTGACCAATCCTACCCAGTGGCCCGACATTTTAAAGCTGTACATAATAACAATCTCAACTGTTTACAGTACTTTGTTATCTATTCCGTGGCACCAACCAAAAAAGGTGGCAATAGAGAAAAAACACTATGTCAGTTAGAGTCACATTATATATTGAATCTCGACAGTAAATTCCCGGCAGGCTTGAATATAGGGGAAGACCTATATAATTTCTTATAACCATTTGTTATATACATGAGAACACCTACATAGACACCTTATCCCGAGTGGTAATAACATATGTTTTTGTATACCATGGAATATTGTGATCCCTGGAAGTATCCACCCATTAGGGGATTTTCCAACAAGACTATGTAGTCAATTTCTTCGCATAGCGTTGATGCTTTTCAAGATTTTCGTTTTCCCCTTTTTTGTTTATTTCTTAATACTCTATTCAACATGAAATAATATAAAGATAGAGTATTTATGCTTCATTCATATATATGGATAGGTTTGATTTTAAAACCTCCCTATTAAATACAGAATGTGGTAAGAGTAATTTTTTCCTATCCCTTTTTAACTTTAGGCTTTTAGGTAATGTAATGGCTATCATGTAAATAATGATTATGGCTGCCATATCTCTTTATTATGTAATATGAGTTAATAAAAAAAAATCATGTTTGAGCACGGAAGCACTTTTAGCACTGTTGGTATTATAGGCACATTTGCACTTTGCACTTTGAATAGTACTGTTCTGGTTTTTCTGATTATTATCTTCTAGCCATTTCATTTTACAATTGCGCTATTGGAACAGCTTGTGGATAATCATTACATACTTAGCTACGTATTTTATATGTACATGGGTACGGGTCATTGTTATATAGAATGCCCGTTTTAGTCAATCAACACAGCAGTATTTGCACATCTATATTATGAAGGTCTGAAAATAACAGGGTATTTGTACCTGATATACTATTCTATTCTATTTCAGTATTCTATTTTAGCGTTCACTTCATTATCTGCACTAGAGTATAGCGTTGCTTGCACATGTATATTTTAACATCATGTACGTTATTTGGTATTTGAACCCGTTTTTATCCTATTCAATGCTGTTTTTGCACATTATTAGCTTTTTTGCACATATGCGTTTCTTTGCACATAAGCAGTGATTGTTACCATATCAGGCTTGTGCATTATCAATATCATCTATTTTGAACATCATATGTTTAGTTGATGAAATTTACATTGTGTCCTGTAAAATATAGGTCTACTATAAAAATAGACGCGCATTTTGCATTAGACTTATGTGCCTATCAGCAATGGGATTAAGATCATATTTGGATTAACCATTTACTGTGAAAGCATTGTATACAAGCATTCTTACATTATGAATCAATATGGTTAAATTTTATAAAGCAATGAACTGGTGGTTACCATATTGTGGTTTTGAGGAAAACAATACAGATCAAGTACTGTTTCTATGTTTGTGAAAATGACGATGCACGTCACGCACCAGCACCAACACTGTGCCTTTAAATATTATCTCAGCCTCCCCGTTAGTGAGCAAGGACACAGCCCAGTGTCCGAAACGCGTCTGAGGCAGCACCGTTTGTATGCACCATGTTAAATTAAATAAATATTCTGGCAACAGCAGATTGAAACGACTGTGTTCCTGTTTTGGTGCGACGATGCACTAGGGAGAAGCTGAGTGGAGATATATATATATATATATATATATCAGTGGTGGCTGATGACTGCAAAAAGTGGTGTGGCGAGCAAACCTGATGCCTGATTTTCTCGGAGAGTCAGGCTGGGAAGAGAGGGTTAAGACAGATGCTCATTTTTTCATAACTCAATAGTTTTCTTTTTAATCGACCTTGAGGATGAAAGGCTGAGTTAAGTGCCGGAGTTCAAACCGTGGGGTAAAATACATATTCATCATTCAACCTTGTCAGAAGGCTTAGTGGATGCATTAGTCCAATGAGCCTTCGGACCCAGCTAAGAGGCAAGAGGCCCGAGACTGACCAGAATCTCTTCAAACCTTCACCAATATTTCCAGCATATGTTCAGCACAATTTCTCATCAACTCACATATTTCCATCCAGCCATACACACTCATTTCCCCAATAAACTATATAATCCCATCTATGCCCTCACCCATTCTGCTGTTTACCCACTAATTCATACTCATTCACGCACTCAATCATACATTCTCATCAGACTATCCTCCGACTCATTAACATTGCCTTACCTGCTCACTTTTGTATTTCCAGTTATTAAAATATGTTATTGGAGGCAACAGCTTGCATTAATTCAATTCATTGCGTTTTAACAAGCTTTCTTCTACCCACCTTATCATTCCCACAGTCACACACTCAGTTGCTCACTCAAAATCTTTCACCTACCTACCACATTCAACAATTATTTCACTTTCTCCCACTTTACATCATTCACCTACTCACTCATATTCACCCATCAAGCATAAAGATTCACACAGTCATTCATCCAAATCATAAAACCATCACATCAACCTATTTATACAGTCAACCCCCATATTCAATGCCTCACCCATTCACACAAACACACCAAACATCACTCATTGAGTAACCTGCAATTTAATTGATAAACAGTTGCACATTGAAACCACTTGTTTTATTCTCCTTGCAGATTACATCTAGTGTCACAATAAGCAAATATAATCTGCAATGGAGAAAAAACAACCACATGCAGTTGTGTCCATAAAATGTTTTACACTGACCAGTTTAGTACTGCAGAGGATTCAGCAATTAGAAAGGAAAATAAAAAGGCAAGAGAAGGAACAGATTTTTTTCTCCAAACTTACTTGTGCAGTTCTTTTTTTGAGGCAGCTGCTGATCTGTTCATCGATTGTAAAGGTTATGTCAGGTCACAGTTAACAGGATTTCATTTTTGTTTTATTATAGCGCAAACTCGACCTGTTCAGGCTTCTCACGTGTGCTGTGCTGAGCAGGAATGTGCTCGTAAATTCACCAAATCTAGCCCGACCTGACACCACAGACCGAAGAAAATATTTTTTGTCTGCAGCATTTGTTGGAATTGGAAACTTCCTTAACACACCCTTTCACTTCTTGTCACGGGGTGGGGATTTGGCCAGTCAAGCTTGCTGGTCCCACCTCATCCTGTGACATCACCACTGAGTGACATGCAAGTTTGTGGAGCCCGGGCTTGACAGCTAAACGCCCGAGGCTGTTTTTAATACCTGCACTGGAAGAAGGCGGAGAAATCAGAGCAACATCACCGCGCTCTGAGGAAAAGGCCAGGGCTGTGCGTGGATAAGCCCTACTTATACAGAATCAGGCACGTCCTCACGAAAGGGCACACCTTGCAAAATTGCTAAGTGTACGGTAAACTTAATTTCAATTACGTTTTTTACAGTACTTAAGCTTTTGTTCTAGAAGCCATGAAAGTAAAGGGGGCGCAGCCCCTGCGCCCATATACAGGAGCCGCTGCTGCGGGGAGAAGTAATGCACCCGATTGAAATGCAAAAACGGGACAGTGTACCCTTAAGATGGAGGTGGGGCCAAGTCATCACTGAAGTAGGAGTGGCAGCTGGAACATACTAATGGACCCCAGATGAGAACAACCTATCGTGAAACTGGCACTGAGGAAAGCTGACTATAGCTGAAACGCGTCTGCCACTAGACGATTCACATCTTTATGGACTTTTGCGCTTCCAGTCTGGTGAGAATAAAACCACTTGAAATCACCCTTGCTGTGTCGGACCCTTTCTGAGTGTGAGGGCGTACTGGACTTCATGTTTCAACGGTCTCGCTGTCACTGTTTTCCGACACGCCCTCCCGGTCTGGGGCACCGCGTATGACGGCAAATCTGGTAGTGTACGATAATACAACGCGGAGCCCCCCCCCGGCTTTGTACACCACTGTGTGTTCACTTAGCTGTATAGGGGAGGGAGGAAGCAGTATTCCCTGCGAAGGGAACTGCAAGTGGACTCACCGTGTAACTGTTATCACTGGAACCGGCTGCCGTGTTAAATGTGTTGTCCGTCAGCCAACCATTTTGTTTGGATGCCACTGTGTGTTTTAATGGCTGAATACTTAATCTGCCTTCGCGTCGGATACCACAAGTCACACTGCAGCGGGGAGAAGTAATGCACCCGATTGAAATGCAAAAACAGGACAGTGTACCCTTAAGATGGAGGTGGGGCCAAGTCATCACTGAAGTAGGAGTGGCATCTGGAACATACTAATGGACCCCAGATGAGAACAACCTATCGTGAAACTAGCACTGAGGAAAGCTGACTATAGCTGAAACGCATCTGCCACTAGACGTTTTACATCTTTATGGACTTTTGCGCTTCCAGTCTGGTGAGAATAAAACCACTTGAAATCACCCTTGCTGTGTCGGACCCTTTCTGAGTGTGAGGGGGTACTGGACTTCATATATATTTATATATATTTATATAACTTCTCATGAAGACGGTTGAAAAAACATACAGTAGTCTGTCTACCATGTCTAGTGAGTAACCAATCATGTGACTCTGCATTTGGTTTTAAAAGAAACTGATTTGTTCGCATGTAATTGTGTGATCAAGGGAGTTGTCCCGAAACGCGTTACGCGAAGAATAAATACCCAAGCCGGATGGCAGAAAGCATCTCCAGTGTCGGTGTCTGATTTTTATATGAAGTCGGATTTGGTTGGAATACTGAGCCGCTGTATTGCTGGAACAGCGGGAAACCGACACGACCTCGTTCAGGTGCATCCTCGATTTTCCGGCTAACTTCTGGTATTAAGTGTTGTCAACACTACGAGGAAGCCCCCCTAAAGCCGCCCTTTTTTGAACTTATGATCGTTGTTTGAAGTGTTGTTCCAGAAAGCGGCGAGCGTCTTTGGAAGCAGTTTGCCGAAGGAGCACGCTAAAGAATCAACGGTCAGTAATCTTAGGCAGCGGGGAGAGGAGCCACGGCTTAAAAAGCACGGCGGAGTTTGCTAAGCAGGCAGACAGTATATTTAGCGTTATATTTATTCAACAAGCGAACGTTTTTTTAGTAAAACTAATGTGTGGTAATGGATACCCTAATCCAACAACGTGAGGCGACTGCTGACTCTGTATTCAGTGAAAGAAGCAACACAGCGGTAAATCCAAAACCTGGGGTGGACTCAGCAGGGAAGGAGTCAAGTGATAATATTCAAGCACTAAAGAAAAAGATTGAAAAGTCGCGTCGAAGTGAAATTTCCAAGTGGTGGGAGGTGAAGTCATTAAGCAGGTACCTGGATGTGGGGAGGGTTCCCCGAGGTCTGCGAGCATTGACAGCCCCCACGTACGAAAATCCAGATCCCGAAATGCTTAAGGAGTGGGCAGCGAACAACGCGCATGCTTCGGAGAATATGATGAGAATCTTGATCAAATATGCTGTGAAAGACCGGGAAAGAATACTAGCTGAAATCATAGTGTTGGAAGCAGAATTATTGAAATGCTTGGGAGAGGAGGATACAAACAAATTTAAGTCCGACCTCAGTATCCGTTTAACTAAATACGAGCAATTAATAACAGCACGCAAGGCTACAAAGTTTCACCGGGACAGGCAGGATTATATGCTTGGTCAGATTTACACCTTTGCACGTCGTTTTGACTCCATCCGCAAACAACGTCTTTCAAAGGCAACTGAGACAGCATGCAATCCAAGTATGAACATTCAGTCTTCAAGTATCCCAGGTGAAACTTCAGATCTGAGTTCAGTAGCTAGCTCCGATGCAGACTCACTCCCGGATGATGGAGCATCACAACCATTGGCGATGACAAACCCCCCGTCTGTAATCGAAGAATTCGTTTTTTTATACCAGGACCGGACTCAAAATCTACGTCCACCGTTTCAAAATCAAAGAAAAGAAAATTACGTCAACGAAAAAACCGACGGGGTAGGCATGGAACTACGATCAGGGAAGAAGAAGCAGTTCCAGCGCAAGGGATGGAAGAAATAACGCCAACGGTTATCAATTTAACGGATCTCATGTTATCAGAAGAAGAAATAAAAATCCTATCACTTGGTTTCTCCTTCTGCAAACGTGCCAACTTTAACTATACGCAAACGCGTATTGACTTTTTCAAATTTGTGAGGAAACTCAAGCTGAAAAAATTCTTTGATACAAAAATTACTAATCGGAAGGAGAGAAATCAAGAGGTCAGTGAAGAACCTGGTAACCTTGATGTTGGGGACATGCAGGTACTATTTGACGGTCAGCAACTTATAAGAGAGGGGGTTGGTGAGATCATGGTGGATGAAATCAGTCAGGCTGATGATCTGTTTTGTCTAGATGTCTTTGACAGTTCTGCCACCAAATTTAGACCAAAATCTAATTTTACACCCAACACCCCAAAAGATGCGTTAGATTTATACTCCGACCTGGTAATTAAAGATCTAAAGGAGATATCCTTAAAATCTAGCAAAGAATTTTTGAAGAATGAAACAGGTTTTGATAAGAAATACCAATCTGTGATGGTCAAAATACAAAGTAGACGAGATATAGTAGTGAGACAGGCAGATAAAGGAGGTAATTTGGTATTGTGGTCCCTTGAAGCTTATAATGGTCAGGCAGCCTTACAACTGAGAGATAAGGAATGTTATTCACTAGTCCCTCACAGTAACCTAGTGGAAGTTAAACTTAAATTTGACAAGGACCTTGCAAGATGGCGAGGATTAGGTTTAATTAAGCAATCAGAATATTTGTTTCTGAAGGTGGACAAACCAGTGGTACCTATATTGTACCTAATACCAAAAATTCATAAGAATAAGGACAAACCACCTGGACGTCCCATCATTTCTGCCATAGGGAGTCTTTTTGAACCAACCTCCAAATATCTGGATTCATTCTTACAACAGTATGTGAGAGCACTACCAGCATATATCCAAGATTCGAGGGACTTTTTAAATGAAATTGAAAATGTGAAATGGGAAGAATCCTATCTCCTCATAACGCTAGACGTCGTGAGTCTTTATACGAGTATTGCCCATGAGGATGGGTTAAGGGCTTTGAGGCACTTCCTAAATTTGAGACCGATCAACCTCTACCAACACACTAATATGTTGTTGGAGATGTGTAGGTTGTGTCTCACCAACAATCATTTTCTATTTGGAGGTGATACCTACAGGCAACTCAAAGGCACTGCGATGGGCACCTGCTTCGCCCCCAGCTATGCCAACCTACACATGGGCTGGTGGGAGGAGCAGGTGCTCAGAGTCGAGTATATCAGTGAATGGAGAGATCATATCATCAAATGGATCCGTTTCATTGATGATTTATTCATCATATGGAACGGATCTAGAGAATCAGCCCAAAAGTTCATCGAAAGAATTAACGTAAACAAGCTAAATTTAAAATTCACTGAGGAAATAAGTACGGAGAGAGTGACTTATCTAGACTTAGAGGTATATATTGCACAGAATTCAATTCAAACCTGTACTTACAGGAAACCAACTGCTGGAAATTCAATCTTACACGCAGCTAGTTTCCATCCTACCAAACTTAAAATGAGTATCCCTTATGCAGAGAATCTAAGAATGAAAAGAAACTGCAGTGAACCGGCTGCTCTGGGCCTGGCCCAGGGAGCCTTAACTCATAGATTCCTTCAGAGAGGATACAGGATGGATACATTAAATCAGGCAAAATTGAAAGTACAAAATATGGAAAGAAGTGCATTATTAAAACCAGATGGTAAAAAAGTGGAGCAAAAGAGGAAGCATACTGTGAGTCAAATCCGCATGATTACAGGTTTCAGTGCATACCAGGCCAGAGTGAGAGACAGCCTGAGTAAACATTGGCACCTTGTCAGACAGGACCCTATCCTCCAAGGGAAAATCTCCAGATATCCTTTGGTGACTTTCAATCGTGCTAAATCAATGAGAGATGATTTGTTTAAAACGAATATGGAAACCAAAAAAGGAGGTGGTTGGCTTAAAGTCAGCCCCGGTTTTCATAAATGTTATAAGTGTAAAGCTTGCAGGCATGGCAAGAACACGCAACAAATAATATCCCCTCTTTTAAACAGTCCCTGGAAACTAAGAAAACCTCTCAATTGTAAAAGTGACTTTGTTGTTTACGTTTTGAAATGCTCTTGTCCTAAGATGTATGTAGGCAGTACTATCCACATGGTCCATGTGCGTATCCTGCAACATCTTAGGGCAATAAGTAACAATGATAAAAACTATGTAGTTGCTCGTCACATAAATGAAGTCCACAAGGGAAACACGAGTGAACTGGTGTACTTTGCCATTGATCAAGTTCCCAAAGATCAAAGAGGGGGCGACAGAGAAAGTAAACTAAGAAAACTGGAGTCAAAATATATACTCATGTTTAATACGAAAAGCCCTCACGGTATGAATGTTGAAGAAGACTTACATGTACATTTGAAATAAAGGTACCGCTATCAATTAGTTTTGGTTTTAATGTTCTCTGTTATTTTAACTTATATTTTGTCACTAATGATTGTTTCTCTTGTGTGTTTCTTATTTGTAAAAACATCGTCATAAGGAGAGCTTTTAGAGATTGATAGGACATGGATAAAAAATATTTAAAGGATCTTTTATTAGTACTGTATTGCACTAGCACTTTATTGTGAAAAGATTGCGGTTTTTGCACATAATGAGGCACTTGCACTTTATGATAGCATTGTTCGCTTATAGTCCAGTACTGAATTAAGCACTAGCACTTTATCATTTTAGAATTAGATCTAAGTACTGTCCTTGGAAAACTATGTTTTATAAACAGACACTATTAGTTGTCCTCTGACTCTCTCCTTTACCTCTTCCTATCAACAGCGGTTTGAAATGAAATAATCACCGTGGGTTGTCTCATACAAAACTATGAAATATGCACAAAAATTATCTGACGATGTTTTGTATATACTTTGTTACATGGAATGATAAGGACTACATGTTACCGAATAATGAGTTAGAGTATTTTAACTTTGTATCAAATAGCGTCAAATTATCTCTGTAATCAAAATGTTGTCTATATGGATGATTCGATTAAATTGTAAATATATGAGACAATATGTATCTTTTTAAATCTAATCCATTTTTTAGAACTATTGATGTTAAGAGATTATTGGCACTATGTCAAGATAACTTCTCATGAAGACGGTTGAAAAAACATACAGTAGTCTGTCTACCATGTCTAGTGAGTAACCAATCATGTGACTCTGCATTTGGTTTTAAAAGAAACTGATTTGTTCGCATGTAATTGTGTGATCAAGGGAGTTGTCCCGAAACGCGTTACGCGAAGAATAAATACCCAAGCCGGATGGCAGAAAGCATCTCCAGTGTCGGTGTCTGATTTTTATATGAAGTCGGATTTGGTTGGAATATTTATATATATATATATATATATATATATATATATATATATATCAAACAGAAAGCACCCAACTTGGAGAGCCACGTTCGTTGTGTCATATTTTATTCTGTAAGGCAGCCCATCAAAACAGCCTCCAAGTGCCCAGAGTTCATACCACCAACAGTTCCTTACGCGTTTCGGGCGTCCTCGCGCCCTTGCTCACAGGTGCTGGCAATGACGACAGGCAGCGTACCACTACTAATATACCCAGCATCCTTAATTCCAACTGGTGGGCGTATCAATGCACAATGCATGCTGGTATATTGAGTTCATCATATTTGCAATCCAGGTTTGAAGGTAAGTGTTGCCGCCATAGTCCCCATACAATGTTTTCCCAGTGGGTTACTGAAACAAATGAAGGTTGCTGGAGAACTGGAAATGTCCTGAACAGAAGACACATCGTTCCGTGTTGCGCAGACAAATACATGCGCTCGGACCCGCACATCCGCGGGAGGGCTCTCCGCGACCTGGGTAGGCCGCAATTTAATACCAAACAGAAAGCACCCAACTTGGAGAGCCACGTTCGTTGTGTCATATTTTATTCTGTAAGGCAGCCCATCAAAACAGCCTCCAAGTGCCCAGAGTTCATACCACCAACAGTTCCTTACGCGTTTCGGGCGTCCTCGCGCCCTTGCTCACAGGTGCTGGAATGACGACAGGCAGCATACCACTACTAAAATACCCAGCATCCTTGATTCCAACTGGTGGGCGTATCAATGCACAATGCATGCTGGTATATTGAGTTCATCATATTTGCAATCCAGGTTTGAAGGTAAGTGTTGCCGCCATAGTCCCCATACAATGTTTCCCCAGTGGGTTACTGCAACAAATGAAGGTTGCTGGAGAACTGGAAATGTCCTGAACAGAAGACACATCGTTCCGTGTTGCGCAGACAAATACATGCGCTCGGACCCGCACATCCGCGGGAGGGCTCTCCGCGACCTGGGTAGGCCGCAATTTAATACCAAACAGAAAGCACCCAACTTGGAGAGCCACGTTCGTTGTGTCATATTTTATTCTGTAAGGCAGCCCATCAAAACAGCCTCCAAGTGCCCAGAGTTCATACCACCAACAGTTCCTTACGCGTTTCGGGCGTCCTCGCGCCCTTGCTCACAGGTGCTGGCAATGACGACAGGCAGCGTACCACTACTAATATACCCAGCATCCTTAATTCCAACTGGTGGGCGTATCAATGCACAATGCATGCTGGTATATTGAGTTCATCATATTTGCAATCCAGGTTTGAAGGTAAGTGTTGCCGCCATAGTCCCCATACAATGTTTCCCCAGTGGGTTACTGCAACAAATGAAGGTTGCTGGAGAACTGGAAATGTCCTGAACAGAAGACACATCGTTCCGTGCTGCGCAGATACGCCCACCAGTTGGAATTAAGGATGCTGGGTATATTAGTAGTGGTACGCTGCCTGTCGTCATTTCCAGCACCTGTGAGCAAGGGCGCGAGGACGCCCGAAACGCGTAAGGAACTGTTGGTGGTATGAACTCTGGGCACTTGGAGGCTGTTTTGATGGGCTGCCTTACAGAATAAAATATGACACAACGAACGTGGCTCTCCAAGTTGGGTGCTTTCTGTTTGATATATATATATATATATATATATATATATATATATATATATATATATAACACAACCCTTCACTTCTTCAGATATCCCGGGACACTTTAGCGTCGGTGCAACCGTGGGTCCGAAGACGCCCACTATTATCCATACATTTTCACCAAGTACTCACAGGTACCGTTGCACTCCCGTCAGGAAATAATCACCGCACAGAGTCCATCCGTCATTCAGTGAAAAAATCGTTTATTCTTTTCTTATCGGTTTCCAGCCAGAAAATACCCTACGCGTTTCAGCGATACACTCGCCTTGGTCACGGGTAAACAAAACATTTTCCCAAGTGGTTTTTAAACACGTTACGTATGACGTACCAACATAAATAACGGACTGTCATCCTAAAGGTTAAGCTCCAACATAACGGCGGCCATCTTAGAGCAGTGTTCTCTTACAAATTAATGTTCTTACAAATAAGGTTATCGATAAAACAATGAGAGTAATGATATAAACAGTAAGAATCAATTGCACCAAACTCTTACAAATATTCTAAAATTAGAAATCTTCAATGCAATTAGATAAATAAAGTGATGTTGTCAATCACGCCTCTGAACATGGATATTATTGACAGTTACCCTGGAGAAGACGGAACAGAATGTGCACCATTTCATCCCACTCAAACACCCGTGAAATATCTCTCCGTGTGTTTATGTCAATAAGAGGAAAATTAGTCAATTATTTTATCCTATCCTCATTGTGTTGAATAATACTACAACCTTTGTAAATATTCAATGCATATTCAAGCTCATATAGTCATCAAGTGATTACAAAACAACGTCTATCCATGTCACATGTAAGAATTTTGCTCTTATACCCAAGTGGGTGATATTAAATGAAATTTTTCTTCAATCGAAAACCCATAGTTCATTACAACATCCTATTACCCAAACTTTGCAATTATTCTACACATAGTTAAGCTCCCATTAATATCGAGTGATTACCAAACATCGTCTATCCATATCACCTGTAAAGAATATTGCTCTTGTACCCCAGTGGGTAAAATTAGATGAAACTCTTCTTCAATTGCAAACATATAATTCATTGTAGCATCATTTTATCCAAATGGACAATTCAAGATTTCTTTTTGAAAAAAATGCAAACAAATCATCTTCCTTTCTTCTGACGTTTCAAGAAAACTACAATAGAGGAAGAAGAAAAAGAAACCAATTGAGAAAAGTGTTACCTTAGTAACAACAATACTGTAAAATGTTCTATTAGGGTCCACCAGTTGGAGCCATATGAATGACTACTTAAAAGTGCATACATGTATATCAAAAATGGATGTTAAGGATACCAAAGAGTACTTGATAATTCGATAATTCACATTTTTTTTGGAATATTTAAAAGACACAAAGTCATCTCAGGAAGAAATTAATAGCAAGAGATTCAGGATTTCCACAAGACTTAAAATACGGAACAACATGTTCCAATAGCATACCTTACAGATACGGAAGCTTCACTACACAAGGAAGATCATACATAAATACCGAATACATTCTGAAATTACGGCAAATGTTATTCCCCCAAATGCCAAGACATCTCTTCTTCTGAATTCAAACCTGTAGGGGCCTTGGTATTAAGATCTAGAATATACCTTGATTCTAATTGACGGAGTTTACGTATCCTGTCACCTCCTCTTTGTTTAACCTCTACTCTGTCAATCACAAAGAACTTCAGCAGATTACGGTTGCTGTTGTGAAATTCTTCGAAATGTCTGGCAATTGGTGAGAGTTTGTCCTTGTTTTGGATAGCCCTTTGATGTTCCAGCACACGTTTTTTCGCTGTAAACATTGTGCTACCCACATATTTCTTAGTGCAGGGGCAAACCAAAACATACACACAGAAATCAGACAAACAAGTGAGATGTTTGCCTATGATTCTTTCAGTTTCACTGATGGGGTAATAAACCTTTCTCACATTAGTGCTAAACTTACATGCTTTGCAAAGCATGCAAGTAAAGAATCCCTGTATGTCACTCTGTGTTCTGTTGGTGCTGGTTACTTCATTTTTACATAGCTTGTCTTTAAGAGAATCAGATTTTCTATAGGTAATGCTCGGCACTGGTCCTAATCTCTTAGCCAAAGTTGGTTCGGTGGATAGGATTTTCCAATGTTGGTGTAGGCATTTCCGCACTTCCCAGGAATTAGAGTGATATGTAGCTGTACCGTGGTTTGCAAGGTTTGCGGGGTTCCATCTTCCGAAACATCACTCTCACTGATGTCACTGTCAATTTCTCCACCAACATGAACCATATCCAAATCTCCCTGAACGCCTTTCCGTTTCAAGTTATCATACTTCCGACTGAAAGTGAACACACGACCGGACATATAATCAATTTTATCCCGTAGGAATTTTCTTTCTTTCTTGGCTTTGCTCCCAGCTTCGCCAACCTGTTTATGGGGTGCTGGGAGCGGCAGGTGTCTCAGACACAGCATCTTTACCGCAGCCATGTGAAATTATGGCTGCGGTATATTGATGATCTGTTTATCATCTGGGGTGGGTCTGAGCAATTGGCGACGGAGTTCATCTCCATGTTAAATCAAAATGAAATGAACTTACAATTTGAAGGAACGATGAGCAGTCAGAGCATTGAATTTCTGGATTTACAAGTGCAGGTTCTGGGCAATAGATTGATTTCCAAACTTTTCCGGAAACCGACTGCAGGGAACACTCTGCTGTATGCAAACAGCGGACATCCAAATTTCAGAATGTATTCGGTATTTATGTATGATCTTCCTTGTGTAGTGAAGCTTCCGTATCTGTAAGGTATGCTATTGGAACATGTTGTTCCGTATTTTAAGTCTTGTGGAAATCCTGAATCTCTTGCTATTAATTTCTTCCTGAGATGACTTTGTGTCTTTTAAATATTCAAAAAAATTTTTGAATTATCGAATTATCAAGTACTCTTTGGTATCCTTAACATCCATTTTTGATATACATGTATGCACTTTTAAGTAGTCATTCATATGGCTCCAACTGGCGGACCCTAATAGAACATTTTACAGTATTGTTGTTACTAAGGTAACACTTTTCTCAATTGGTTTCTTTTTCTTCTTCCTCTATTGTAGTTTTCTTGAAACGTCAGAAGAAAGGAAGATGATCTGTTTGCATTTTTTTCAAAAAGAAATCTTGAATTGTCCATTTGGATAAAATGATGCTACAATGAATTATATGTTTGCAATTGAAGAAGAGTTTCATCTAATTTTACCCACTGGGGTACGAGAGCAATATTCTTTACAGGTGATATGGATAGACGATGTTTGGTAATCACTCGATATTAATGGGAGCTTAACTATGTGTAGAATAATTGCAAAGTTTGGGTAATAGGATGTTGTAATGAACTATGGGTTTTCGATTGAAGAAAAATTTCATTTAATATCACCCACTTGGGTATAAGAGCAAAATTCTTACATGTGACATGGATAGACGTTGTTTTGTAATCACTTGATGACTATATGAGCTTGAATATGCATTGAATATTTATAAAGGTTGTAGTATTATTCAACACAATGAGGATAGGATAAAATAATTGACTAATTTTCCTCTTATTGACATCAACACACGGAGAGATATTTCACGGGTGTTTGAGTGGGATGAAATGGTGCACATTCTGTTCCGTCTTCTCCAGGGTAACTGTCAATAATATCCATGTTCAGAGGCGTGATTGACAACATCACTTTATTTATCTAATTGCATTGAAGATTTCTAATTTTAGAATATTTGTAAGAGTTTGGTGCAATTGATTCTTACTGTTTATATCATTACTCTCATTGTTCTATCGATAACCTTATTTGTAAGAACATTAATTTGTAAGAGAACACTGCTCTAAGATGGCCGCCGTTATGTTGGAGCTTAACCTTTAGGATGACAGTCCGTTATTTATGTTGGTACGTCATACGTAACGTGTTTAAAAACCACTTGGTAAAATGTTTTGTTTACCCGTGACCAAGGCGAGTGTATCGCTGAAACGCGTAGGGTATTTTCTGGCTGGAAACCGATAAGAAAAGAATAAACGATTTTTTCACTGAATGACGGATGGACTCTGTGCGGTGATTATTTCCTGACGGGAGTGCAACGGTACCTGTGAGTACTTGGTGAAAATGTATATATATATATATATATATATATATATATATATATATATATATATATAAATATATATATATATATATATATACGCTTCAAAAACCCTTTCCACTACGCGAAGGATACCAGCACTCGCGGGTTTTTTTCAAATTACAGCGGTGACTTTATTTTCGTAACAGACGCGTTTTGGATATACTCCTTCGTCAGTGTTTCACAACTGGCACTGGGAGGCACCATTTTTTTTATCGTCACACTTTTAGACATAGAAACAGATGAGGGATCATGCAGTACCTATGATAGGCGCCATCTTGTAGTGTGGTGCGTATTCATTGTTGAAACCAAAGGAAATGATGGACGGAGTGTTGAACATTGCAAGCACTCACCCCCAGTCAACTGATCTGGGTTTAATCCATCACCGTTCTTTAGCCCACTCTGCCACCCCAGTTCAGACATGGCCATATGCAAATCAGTCTGACCCTGTGCCTCATGGGAACAGTCCAGCCCGAACTGCCAAGCCATGTCTTCCCTGGACCGGAAACAAGCTTCCTAGGACCGGTTTCTGGCATTTCAGCCGTCTTCAGCCAGGCTTGCTTGAATCCAGTGGCAAAGTGAGCAAGGGACTCACGTCTGAGCATACCCTGCCAACTTATGGCAAACAAAGCAGAAACCAAAGGAAATGATGGACGGAGTGTTGAACATTGCAAGCACTCACCCCCAGTCAACAGATCTGGGTTTAATCCATCACCGTTCTTTAGCCCACTCTGCCACCCCAGTTCAGACATGGCCATATGCAAATCAGTCTGACCCTGTGCCTCATGGGAACAGTCCAGCCCGAACTGCCAAGCCATGTCTTCCCTGGACCGGAAACAAGCTTCCTAGGACCGGTTTCTGGCATTTCAGCCGTCTTCAGCCAGGCTTGCTTGAATCCAGTGGCAAAGTGAGCAAGGGACTCACGTCTGAGCATACCCTGCCAACTTATGGCAAGCAAAGCAGAAACCAAAGGAAATGATGGACGGAGTGTTGAACATTGCAAGCACTCACCCCCAGTCAACTGATCTGGGTTTAATCCATCACCTGGCTGACGAGGGCTGAAAGCCCGAAACCGGTCCTAGGATGCTTGTTTCCAGTCCAGGGAGGACCTGGCTTGGCAGTTCGGGCTGGACTGTTCCCATGGGGCACAGGGTCAAGACTGATTTGCATATGGCTGGGTTCAAACTGGAATGGCATGGTGAGCAAAAAAACCGATGGATTTAGGCCCAGATCTCTGTACTGGGGTGAATGTATGACATTGTTCTGCATTCTGTCCATCAATTGTTGTTTTTGCGTATTCATTGTTTACATAATTTCAATGTTTATACATTTCATTATAGCCATTCCATTCAATATAGACACAAGCAGTACATTGTAATACTATTGATAATTTCATTGTTGGTTTCATTATTATCATGTTAAACAATATTGCCGAAAATTAGCAAAGGACTACCTTCCATATCTCATTAATGGGGTCCTCTATACATAAAATGCTCAATACGTATATTCACAACTCATGCAATTCCCGTAAGTGCATATGTGTCAATGTTGGATGCGAGTTATTAAAAAAACATAAACACAAACACTCCACAAGCGACATAGTAAATCACCATTGCAAAATCAATTATTTGCTATAATATTATTTGGCGCCTATCATAGGTACTGCATGATCCCTCATCTGTTTCTATGTCTAAAAGTGTGACGATAAAAAAGATGGTGTCGCTGTAATTTGAAAAAAAACCCGCGAGTGCTGGTATCCTTTCCGTAGTGGAAAGGGTTTTTGAAGCGTTCATATTATTGCGGAGCACCGCCGCAATGAGGCACCCGCCTGTGGAGTGCTTTTGCCTTTCGGTGCGTTGGAGCGAGAAATATATATATATATATATATATATATATATATATATATTATCTACTGACGGTCGCCAGTAGATAGTTATAGTTACAACCTAGTTTCCATAGGAAATCTCAAAATTCTATTTTGAATAACTTTGGCGCCGGTTGACGAATCCTCGCAAAATTTTCAAAACAAATGGGGCGCTCCGTTCAGCTCCTACCCTGAAAGTCTCGGGGTGATTCGTCAAGCGGGGGCCGAGAAAAAGGGGGGGTCCCAAAACGCGTTTTCCCCATGCATTTTTCCATAGGACCTTTAGTCGCTGCTACAGCCCGAACGGCTGAACAGAATTACGTGAAATTTGGCAGAGAGGTAGCCATAAGGTCAAGGAAGTGCCTTTTGCAGGTCTGGTGTAACTCTGTTCAGTATTTCCTGAGAAAATAGCATTTAAAAGCATATCAATATGTATACGCGCGCACCGTGCGCGCACGGTGCGCGCACCCTGCCGTGCGCGAGCGCAATTCTGATTGGTTGTTAGATGTCGGTAAACATTCGAATTGGTCGAAACCAGGAAGTGTCGGCCGCCATTTTGTCTCTCGCAGTCTGAGGAGGTGGAAAAAAAACAGGTGGAGAACGTGAAAAGGGGGCAGAGTGGACAGTTCCTGACCCCCTAGCCTTGGTCAGGGGGTCACAGAAGGACCCCCAAGGGAGAAAAAAACATTTTTTTTTTTTTAAATCGTGAGGTGCGCGCGCGCGGCACGCACTGCGCACGCACGGCATGCACAGCGAACCGTGGCCCCAGAGCACGCGCACGCGCACGGTGCGCGCACGGTGAAAAACCTGAAAAAAAAAAAATAATAAATACATAACTTAGCATTTAAAAAACCGTACAAATTCACTGAAAAAACCATAGGTTTCACACACGTTATAGTTACGAATTAGCATTTAAAAAACCTTGCAAATTCACTTAAAAAACCATAGGTTTCACACATGTTATAGTTAGCTGGACATTTCACTCGTAAAAAACCAATGAAATTCCCCCGTTATAGTTAGTGCAGGCAACTATAACTCACGCGACCGCAATCCTCTGCTGATGACATCAGATATTACATCACTGATGACATATGTGTCTTTATGAAAAATAAATATTTGTAATATATGTATAGCTAAAGATTAATGGAAGAAGACATGGTAAATAAGTGTCTAAATACAGTGATGTAATATCTGACATCATCAGCAGAGGATTGCGGTCGCGTGAGTTATAGTTGCCTGCACTAACTATAACGGGGGAATTTCATTGGTTTTTTTACGAGTGAAATGTCCAGCTAACTATAACATGTGTGAAACCTATGGTTTTTTAAGTGAATTTGCAAGGTTTTTTAAATGCTAATTCGTAACTGTAATGTGTGTGAAACCTATGGTTTTTTCAGTATATATATATATATATATATATATATTACCTACTGGCGGTCGCCAGTAGGTAGTTATAGTTAGGACCGTGTTTCCATAGGAAATCTCAAAATTCTATTTTGAATAACTTTGGCGCCGGTTGACGAATCCACGTGAAATTTTCAAAACTAATGGGTCACTCCGCTCAGCTCCTACCCTGAATGTCTCGGGGTGATTCGTCAAGCGGGGGCCGAGAAAAAAGGGGGGTCCCAAAACGCGTTTTCACCATGCATTTTTCCATAGGGACTTTAGTCGCAGCTACAGCCCGAACGGCTGAACAGAATTATGTGAAATTTGGCAGAGAGGTAGCCATAAGGTCCATGAAGTGCCTTTTGCAGGTTTGGTGTAAATCTGTTCAGTATTTCCTGAGAAATTAGCATTTAAATCAATATAAATATCTGTACGCGCTCAGCGTGCGCACACTGAGCAAGTCCTGTGCGCGCACTTTGCCGTGCGCGAGCGCACTTCTGATTGGTTGTTAGATGTTAGTAAACATTCGAATCGGTGGAAATCAGGAAGCGGCGGCCGCCATTTTGTCTCCCTCATAAAGAGGGGGTGATAAACAAAGGGGGAGAACGTGAAAAGGGGGCAGAGTGGGGAGATATTGACCAACTAGGCATTGTAAGGGGGTCACAGTAGGACCTTGTAGGGCAAAAAAAAAGATTTATATTTTGAAAAAAAATATCGCCGAGTGCGCACACCCAGCGCGCACCCGAAAATGTTTTACAAAAAAAAAAAAAAATTTGCAATTAAGTAAAAAGATATAAGGTGGCTCTAAAAAGAGCCCTTGTGTTTATTGTGTGTTTTTTGGTACCTACAAGTAAGTACCGATGCAGAGTCTAAAGTTCAAGAGGAAGACTCTGTTGCCTTCATCAGTGAAGTGTACACCATCTCCTCTATAAATGTCTTGCATGTTGTAACGCAAGTTGTTGTGGTATATAGAACCCATACCATAGTCTCTGAGGAAAGCAGAAATAGATTTGTTGACGTGCTTCCTTGCTTTGTCAATCTGCGGACAAAATTGGTTGGACCAGTTCCACTTTTGCCTTTGGCATATGTTAGAATACTCAAAGGCAGTTTGTGGAAAAAGCGACATCAATTGCACAAAGGTGTCCTTAATAAGCATTTCCAGACCTACCCCAGTTAAAGTGCCTAGGTCATTACCACCACAGTGCACAATAATAAGGTTAGGCTGTGGGAGATGTAGAAAGGTTTTCACCAAAGGCATTAATTGGTGCCACTTTAACCCTCTCTGACCAATCCATTTAATGTCTACATTTGGCAAAGCAAGGTCTCTCACCATACCTCTTTTTTCTGCAAATTTTTCACTCCAGAAGACATAGCTGTGACCTAGAATCGACACTGTGAACATCTTCCAAGGAGATCTGGATGCACTTAGGAGGTGTCTTTCAGTAGAAAGGCAATATGAAATGAAAGACAGTTGAAAAATGGGGGCACACATAGTTTTTTTTATAAAAAGAACTCATTGCTGTTTCAAACCATTCTACACTAAAAACTAGGCTGTATGTTTAAATTTTAAAAAGCATGTTTTGTATTGGTAAAGAAAAATGTGTTACCGAAGAACATTACTATGGATTGGCTGTTAGGTTTGAAAAGTCAAGCACTCTTGCTCTTTGGATATGAAACATTGTTTGCTGAACTTCTGACCTCTCTCCTCACAGCAGTGTTCCATGACCTGTTGCTATGGTAGCAGGCAGGAGACAAGTTGGGGCAAGGGTACATTTGGAAAGGGGTTGAAGTTTTCAACCAATAGAAATGTGTGATTTCATTTGAAAAAAAGTGGGAAGCACTGAGATGTGAAATTAACATGTATATGTGTGAAAAAAGAGAGGGAAACATTGCCATTTACTGGTTCTGGAGAGAGGAGAGAGGTGTGGAGCTCTGATATTCTGACTCTGATAGTTTGCTGTTTGAGTGGCATATTTCTTTCTCAACTAACTATTTTAAAAGGTGAGTTATGAGTTTGAGAGGGGATGTATGTGGTGATTTTTGAGATAAATATTAGAATTGTGAATCTTCTTCAAAAGTTATGTTTTACATTTTGAGGTTTGCGAGATATTTAACTGTTTTGAACTTGTAAGATATTATGGAGTATGTTTTCACAATAAGTTAATGTGTACTGGTAAGAATGAGGAATACTGTTTTGTGCCTACCATCAAACCATGAGTCTGTGTCCAGAGAAGAATTGTTGACAGAGATTTAATTTGCGTTGCTGTTGAAAAGTAAGACTTGCAGTTGAAAGGAAAGGACAGCTTGTTTTTAATTGTGATGGTTAGGATTTAGCAGAAATCACTTTGAAAGAAAAGAGAGGAAAATGGCAGCACATTTGAAATTAGCATTAGTTCTGTAAGAATTGCAGACCCAGGAAAGGGGCAGCCTGTGTTTTGTGCCTACCAACACAGCATGAGTCTGTGTGCATATAGGAATTGTTGTCTGAGATTTAATTTGTGAAGTTGTTGTTCTGTAAGGATTGCAGACCCAGGAAAGGGGCAGCCTGTGTTTTGTGCCTACCAACACAGCATGAGTTTGTGTGCATATAGGAATTGTGGCCAGAGATGTATTTTGTGTTGCAGTTGTTCTGTAAAACATGCACTTGCAGGAAAGGGACAGCTTGTTTTCTTCAAATGTGGTGGTTAGCAGTCAACAGAAATCACTTAATCTGAAATGAGAGGCAAAAGCTAAAACATTTGAAACCAATAGGGTAGATTTTCAATTCAAAATAGCAAAGGCACAGGTAGTTGCCATATGTTCAAAACTGAAAATAACCCTTAGCACACATGCACTGTTACATACATCCCAGCAGTCTTCATGCAGTTTTGGAAGTCTCTTTGCTCATCTGTCTTGTACCAGACAATACGCAGTCTCAAGAAACAAACTCTTGGCACACACGCAGCAGCTTCTCTCACACTCCCATGTGTAGTACTCAGGTCTGTGTGGTGTTTCAGATAGCACTGTGTAACGCAAACACATTCAACGTCATCAAGGCACATTTCGTTTGCTCTAGTGTAGTCACTCACCCAGATTGCACATGCTCATGGTATGATGTAGCTGTTAGGACATGTGGTCTTTTCTGCCTCTGTGATCTAGAAGGAAAATGTGTCAGGCTGTAACAGTAATTATCACTTGTTCTACCACAGTAGTAAATGTGCTTTGAAATTGCAAATCAAATTCTGTTTTCTGCTTAGACGCACACTATGAGGTTGTGTGCGCACAGGAATTGTGGCCAGAGATGTAATTTGTGTTGCAGTTGTTCTGTAAAACATGCACTTGCAGGAAAGGGACAGCTTGTTTTCTTCAAATGTTGTGGTTAGCACTCAGCAGAAATCACTTAATCGCAAATGGGAGGCAAAAGCTAAAACATTTGAAACCAACAGGGTAGATTTCCCTTTCAAAATAGCAAAGGCACAGGTAGTTGCCATATGTTCAAAACTGAAAATAACCCTTAGCACACATGCACTGTTACATACATCCCAGCAGTCTTCATGCAGTTTTGGAAGTCTCTTTGCTCATCTGTCTTGCACCAGACAATACACAGTCTCCAGAAACACACTCTTGGCACACACACAGCAGCTTCTCCAACACTCCCATGTGTAGTACTCAGGTCTGTGTGGTGTTTCAGATAGCACTGTGTAACGCAAACACATTCAACGTCACCAAGGCTCATTTTCTTTGATCTAGTCTAATCACTCACCCTGTAACACATGGTTATGGTCTCAAGGAGCTGTTAGGACATGTGCTGTTTTTTGCCTCTGTAAATGATAAGGAAAATGTATCAGGCTGTAACAGTAATTTGGTACTATTCAGGAACACTGTTTTGTTCCAAAAAACATAGCATGAGTCTGTGTGTATACAGGAATTGTGGGCAGAGATTTAATTTGTGAAGTTGTTGTTCTGAAAGAAATGCAGTCCCAGGAAAGGGGCAGTCTGTGTTATGTGCCTAAAATGATGATATGAGTCTGTGTGCACACAGGAATTGTGGGCAGAGATTTAATTTATGAAGTTGTTGTTCAGTAAGAATTGCAGTCCCAGGAAAGGGGCAGCCTGTGTTATGTGCCTAAAATGATGGCATGAGTCTGTGTGCGCACAGGAATTGTGGGCAGAGATTTAATTTGTGAAGTTGTTGTTCAGTAAGAATTGCAGTCCCAGGAAAGGGGCAGCCTGTGTTATGTGCCTAAAATGATGGTATGAGTCTGTGTGCGCACAGGAATTGTGGGCAGAGATTTAATTTGTGAAGTTGTTGTTCAGTAAGAATTGCAGTCCCAGGAAAGGGGCAGCCTGTTGTCTTTACACAAATTATCCTTTAGCACACATGCACTGTTACATACATCCCTGCAGTCTTCATACAGTTCTGGAAGTCTCCTTGCTCATCTCTCTTGCAGCTGACAATACATAGTCTCCAGAAACACACTCTTGGCACACACGCAGCAGCTTCTCCAACACTCTCATGTGTAGTACTCAGCTCTGTGTGATGTTTCAGATAGCATTGTGTAATACAAACACATAAAAACATCATCAAGGCCTCATTTTCTTTGCTCTACTCTAAACACTCACCCAGGTTGCAGATGCTTATGGTATGAAGTAGCTGTTAGGAAATGTGCTCTTTTCTGTCTCTGTAAACTATAAGGAAAATGTGTCAGGCTGTAACAGCAATTATCACTTGATCTACCACAGTAGTAAATGTGCTTTGAATTTGCAAATCAAATTCTGTTTTCTGCTTAGAAGCACACCATGAGGCTGTGTGCGCACAGGAATTGTGGCCACAGATATAATTTGTGTTGCAGTTGTTCTGTAAAACATGCACTTGCAGGAAAGGGGCAGCTTGTTTTTTTTCAACTGTGGTGGTTAGCACTGTGCACAAATTAGTAAATCACAAATGAGAGGCAAATGGTAAAACATTTGAAATTAATGAAAAGCTTAAAAAATATTTTAATGAATTATAATTACAAAAAAGATTTTTTTTTAAGTTTCTTGCAGGTATTGCTGAGCAACAGTGAAAAAATAAAAAAATGCCTTTAAGGACAAGAAAGAGGAAAGAAAAGCAACAACAAGTATATCTGGACAAAACTGGGAAAAAGTCTTCTGGTAAGCAGAGTAGAGATTTCTTAAAAAAGATCTTCAAAAAACAAAAAAATGGCAAAAATAAATGTAAAACAAACAGTGTTTTATGTACAAAGCAACAACAGAGTCAACAGCAAAAAACAAAAGCTAATGTACAATCAGAAGTATGTAAAACTGATTTAACACGAAAATTAGATTTTAAAAACATTAGTTGAAAAATGTTTCAGAGAAGAGTGATGTTAAATTTGCTAAAGGATGTGAAAAAATATAAGAAAAAATCAAATTTTATTAAGAATTTTTTTTTAATAGAAAATATTGTAAGTAAGGCTTTGGAAATAAAAAGAAACCTTTTTATTCTAATTTTGAATAGGATGCGTAGATTAGATAAATTAGTCAATGCAATGAAGTCACAAAGCAAAAGGAAAAGAGAAGTGAAAAAAAGTAACTTTTGTAAAGTGTTCTTGGGAGAATGGAAACACAGTTCAAGTACTGAACCATTTTTTAATGAAGAGAGTTATCTTCAAAGTAATAGTTTGTTGCATGCAGTTGACACCAATGGTAGAGCATATGAAGTTAAGGAAGGTTGTGTGATGGAAAAAGAGAAAATGGTCCCAAGAAATGAGGAAGAAGTAATGGCTGCTGAGGCTATGGGGAGACGTCCAAAAGCCCCAGTGTACACTTGGAACTGTAGTAGTATTTGTACTGTGCGTCAGGAATCTATTGATAAATTACGTGACTTTCTAAGAGAATATAGTAAAAAGAGTGTAAAACAGAAGATGAAGGTGCTTCAAACACTAGATCCATGCAGAGTGAGAGAGAATACTGGTTTGCAGGGACATTCTCTGGCTTGTCTATCTAGAAAAGTGTGTAAAAGTGTTTTTCATCATTTTAGGATGCTGGCTGTTCATCATACTGAAATGAGAAAGTTTGTGAGAACATTGTATTTTGCTAAAAGTCCTGCAGTAAAGTTAAATGAGTTGAATAATGCTCTGTTCCGTGGATCTGTATCAGATGTAGTGAAGGTTACTGATGAGATTCAGTTTTGTTACTTTGGTCCAGAACAAGAAAGTGCAGAAAAGGACACAGTGAATGAGGAAAATGAGGAACAGAATGTAGAACTCATTATTACTAAAAAATTTTGAGGATGAAATGACAAAATTTACTATCATCTCTAATGAAAGACCAAATATTACTTGTATTTGTTGCCGCAGAAGCCATTATAAAATTCAAACAAGGAATGTTGATCTGTATAAAAAAAGTGAAAATGAAGATAATTATAAGTGGAAAGATTTTGCAACATATATATTTCTTGAAAATTGTTTTGAATTGGGTGAAGATCAGCGTATTTGTAAATACTGTTATAACAAGTTAGAAGAAAATAGAATGCCGACCAGAGCTGTACATAATAATTTAGAATTGGATGCTATTCCTGCCGAACTTTCTGATTTAAATACATATGAGTCGATACTCATTCAATGTGTTCATCCGTTCCAGACCATAGTACGTATGGAGCCCAAAACTGGTAAATTACCTCCTTCAGATTTACTGAGAGGTTTAAAAGGAAGAGTGGTGTATTTGCCCTTGGATTTGAAAAAAAATATGGAAACTATTGATGCAGATACTTTGGAAACTGAACCATTAGTTATTCTGGTTAATGGTGTACCTACAAAGAATAAGAAGATTTGGCAGGAGCTGGTAGATGTACGGAAAGTACAAAGAGCAAATTTATATTTGAAAAGGAATAATAAATGGTATGAATCAATTTATATAGATGAAGAAGAAGAAGATTTACAAGAAGACACAGAAACACCAACTGGTCAAATTGAAAAAGTGGACAAGTCAAAGGAAGAAGAAATTTATGAACATTTTAGCATACATCCTCCTCATTCAAAAGAAGTTATGGGAGACACTATTGATCTGTTTCAGATGAAGAAAGCAAAAGGAACTCCCGTGAGTGTATGGGAGAAGAGCTTGGAAGCTCGATGTTTTCCTCAGCTGTTTCCAACAGGAAAAGGTGGACGATACGATGAACGCCCAGAACAGATTCCAGCTTCTGAGTATCGGACTACAAGACTATATGCTGAAGATTCAAGATTTCGTCAAAGTATTCCTTATTTGTTTCATCTTTTATTTGAAAGCGACTTGTCTGCATTATCTTATGCAGTAAATCACATTTTAAAAAGTGGAGTACATCTACATAATGTGTCTGCTAAGGATTTTATGGAGAAAGTGCAGCGCCGAGATGATCATTTGGAAACACAACTGATCAATCTGATGGCTTGTCAGCGTGGGACAAATGAATATTGGTACCGACGCCATGGTGAATTAAAATGCATGTTACGGAATTTAGGAACTCCTACATGATTTCTAACCCTAAGCTGTGCCGAGTATGCTTGGGATGATTTACTGGATTTTCTACGAGAGGCAAATTCAAACATTAAAAACATTGAATACAAGACAGCAGGAGAACTGTGCTCATTGGATCCGGTTAATGTTTGCAGATATTTCAATCATAGATTTGAGGCTATGATGTCCTTCATCTGCAATAAAAAAAATCCACCTCTTGGAGAAGTAGTGGATTTCTTTTGGAGAAAAGAGTACCAGGCAAGAGGTGCTCCTCATATTCATATGCTGTTGTGGATCAAGGATGCCCCAAAATTTGGAATAGATGCTGATGAAGCAGTGTTATCTTTCATTGAAGAATATGCAACATGTGCTATACCTAATAGCACAGAAGAGAAAAAGTTAAAAGAACAAGTTTTACGTTTCCAAAGTCATCGGTGTGGAAAATACTGTCGACGGAAGTACAAGACCAAAGATAAATTCTACACAAAGTGTCGATTTGGATTTCCTAGACCTGTTCTTTCAAAAGGAAGAGTCAACAGTTTTATGTCAGCCTTGCGACATACTATAACCAGAAAATCTCCCAAAAATACATACAACCTAAGAAGAAAAGAAGAGTCAAAATTTATAAATGACTTCAACCCAGTCATTTTATCCATGTGGAATGCTAACATGGATATTCAGTATGTGGCAGACAATTCTATTGCTGTTGCTCAGTATGTCACATCTTACATCACTAAATCTGAGAAAACAGAATTGAAGGAAATGTGGGAAGAGATTTCTCACGAGAAGACTGTCAGTAAGAAGCTGTACAGTTTCAGTTTAAAGATGTTATCGCATCGAGAAATTGGATCCTACGAATGCTCAGATAGGTTATCATCTGCAAGTCTTTACTCGAAATCCAGAAGAATAATTTGGGTAAGCTTAGGCCTTGCAGGAATGAGAAATCGGGTACTGAAATCTGTTGGAGAAATTGAATATTTGGCCGAGAATGACCCAGAAAGTACAGATATTTTGAAAACAAACATGTTGGACACATATTACCCAAAAAGAAATCATCATCTTGAGAACATGTGTCTCTATGAAGTGCTGCAGAACTACATTTTTTCACGGAAAGCCACAGAAGACATCAACAATGGAAAATATAAAGTCATTGGTGAGGAAGGATGTTTGGTGAAGCAAACAAAAGGAAGTTTGATAAATCACAGGAAGCTGAGTTGCGACACTACTGACAAAAAGGAATTTTACTACTTGGCACTTTTGCAGCTGTTTAAACCATGGCGTTCAGAGGACGAACTACTTGGAGAATTCCAGAGTTATGAAGATTCCTTCAATGCTAGCAAAGACAGCATTGAATGCAGTACTTTCACAACTTATGTCCAAATATTAAATGAAGAAAATGAACAGGAAGCAAAAATTGCAGCTGAAGTAGCTAGAGACAGTTCTCAAGACAGCCAAAGTTCAGGAACACTTAGTCAAGATCCCCTAGGACAACCAATCGTAGAAAATGAAGCTGCAGTAGCCATGACTGAAGTAGAAACGGCTATGAATCAAGCACAGGAAGATTCAATCGACTTACTAAATCTGGAACAACAACTGAATGAAGAACAAAAACAAATTTATGAAGAAGTCACAAAACAAATTGATCATGAATTACTACATGAAAAGAAAGCGTGCTCATGCACATCATTTGAACCAATCAGGATGTATGTGAGTGGATAAGCTGGAACTGGTAAAAGTTTCTTAATAAAAGTCATCAGAAGCTACCCACAGCAAAAAACAGTTTCAAATTTGTCTTGTGCGGTAACTGCTCCAACTGGGTTAGCAGCCTATAACATAAAAGGAATTACCTTACATCGCTTGCTAATGTTACCAGTGGAGCATGAGAACAAAATAGAATACCACAAGCTAACTGGAGAAGCATGCTTCGAAGTTTCAAGAGTGTTGAAGAAGATGCAAGTTCTCATTATTGATGAGGTGAGCATGGTTTCAAACTTAATGCTTGCCTTTGTGCATTTAAGAATGCAACAAATTCTTAAGAGAGACTATGACGTGTTATTTGGAGGTAAACACGTCATAGTTTTTGGAGATCCTTTACAGCTCACTCCAGTTAAAGGACAACCCGTGTTTAATACTGTGACACATGAAGACACGAAGAAGTCATTAGGAAGCATTAGTAATGCGAATATTTGGTCGTTCTTTGAGTACAAAGAACTCACTACCAATATGAGACAAGCAAACGACGAAGATTATGCAAGTATTCTGAAAGATATCAGAATTGGACTACTCACAGAAGTTGGCAAAAAAGCATTACAGAGTAGGATGCTACATAATTTATTTCCAAATGAAGAAATAGTTGCAGAGAAAATATACAAGAACATTGCTGAAAAAAATACTGTAATCTGCTTAATGCCAACACTACGTGAGTGCTCAACATTCAATGAGGAACTTTTGAAATTGGAAAAGGAAGAGATTAAGAAAATGGAAGCAGAGGACAAAATTCAGCATGAAAGAATTACTTTTACATTAACAGGCAAACTGAAAAATAAATTGGATTCACTAGAGAAGAACATTTCCAAAACAGCTGGATTAGAAAAAAATCTATATGTTTGCATGAATTGTCGAGTGATTTTAAGGAGAAATTTGGATGTAGAAAAAGGTTTAGTGAATGGAGCTATGGGAAGAGTTGTGGGTTTTATTAATTATCAGAAAAAAGAAGGAATTGAATGTTTAAAAATAAAATTTGATCAGATAGAAGAAGTTAAAGACATTTGTCGTTGTTCAGTTCGTTTCATGCTTGTGAAAGACTTATATGTACGTAGGAAGCAGTTTCCATTTTCTCTAGCATATGCTGTAATTATTCACAAGTCTCAAGGATTGACTGTAGATAGTGCTTTTGTAAACATTGGTTCTACTGTGTTCAAAGAAGGTATGGCATATGTTGCTTTGTCACGAGTGAAAACATTATCTGGTTTATTTATGATAGACTTTGATGACTCAAAAGTTAGTGCTGATACAAACTGTGTAAAGGAGTATAATAGATTAAGAAGAACCTATGCTCCTCATTTAGGTCAGTATCCTGTGATTGAAAAACATGTTGTTTCTCGGAAAAGGAGATTTGAAAATATCTGTAATGTGGATGAACGGAACAAAAAAAAAAGGACAGTGATGTGATAGCAAGGAAAAAGAAAAAGGACAGTGTTGAAGAGGTTGTTGGTTGCCATTTTGAAAATAGCTCTGGTGTCAACTGCTATGCAAATGTAGTGCTGAATGTTGTATTTTATCTTGAAAAGTTGCTAGAACAGATAATAGTAAATCATGGAAAAAGATTGTGTTCTCTGCTGAGTCTCCTTTATGAGAAGCTGAGTAATGATAAAACTGAAATAGAAAGTGCTACTGATGTTAGAAATCTTTTAGATGTATGTTGTGGTTCTACACAGTTTAAAGAAAATGTCCAGCAAGATGCACAGGAATTCTTAATATATATTTTGAGTGTACTTGAAGATGAAGGAGTAGAAGTAGAAAACTTATTTGGTGTCTCTTACAAATGGGAACATTGCTGTGAAAACTGTATGAACACATGTAGTAGTAATGTTGATTCAGAAAGGTTCATATTTTTACCATTACCACAAAGTAAATCAGTGACTTTTAGTAAATTAGTTAAAGATGCCAATCACAACATGGAATGTTCTGAATGTAAATCTGACATGTTTTCCACGTTATTTTTACAGAAATTTGGTCAGTATGTAATTTTAATGATGCAACGTTGTAGAGCTGATGGTTCAAAATTGGATACTTTAATAAAGAAGTTTACAGGACAACAATTATCAATTTCTGGAAAAACTTTTGTTACAGTTGCAATAATTTTTCATGAAGGACCTACTGTAACTTCTGGACATTACACAGTTTATCTTAAATGTGAAAAAGGCTGGACACTGTGTAATGATTCCCAATTGATTTTCAAGCAACGTTTGCCTTATGATTTACCCAATTGTTATTTAATTTTTCTGAAACCTAAATTTTGAAAACTAAAAACTGCATCTGAAGAAAGCATTTTTTGTAATTTTAAAGGATTATAATTGAAGATATCACTTAAAAAGAATTTTGAAATTACTATTTGGCCTAAAGGAAAAGTAATAAAAACAATTGTGGACTCCTTTGACAGAAATTATTTTGGCATGTGTGCTTTTGCGACAAGGTTTAAAGACGGTTTATCTAGAAAATTTCTATTCATCTAGAAAAGTACTTGTAATATATATGTAATATTTCTAACAAGGTATATTTTAGTGAGGAAAGTTTTAGGGCTTTTTTTAAACAATCTTTCAGATTGTTTTTTTTTTGCCCACTGTTAAATGATGAATACAATTGTTTTCACTATTTTAAGTGAAAAATAAAAAATTCTGAAAACAGCAAAAAAAGGGCAAAAAATTGCTTTGTAAAATATGTAAAAACATGTAATGCTTTTTGTAATGTATGATTGAATATTAATACTTTTTTCTTTTTTTGCAGAACTAGAAAGAAAAAAAAAAATCTGTTCCCTTGCAAAATACTTAAAAACATTTTTTTCAAAATAATTTTTTTTTTTTTAAAAATAAGTGAAAAATATTAGTATTTCACAATCCTCCCTTTTCATGCTTCCATTTCGTCACCTCTTTTTGTACATTAAATTTAAAAAAAAAATAATAATAATTTTAAAAAACATCCTTGGGTGCGCGGAGGGTGCGCACACCCCCCCCAAAAAAAAAAGAATAAATCCCCCCAAAAATATTTTGGGGTTTAGTTTTTAAGTGGCTCTTAAAAGAGCCCTTGAGTTAATGGAGGGAAACAGGAAGAGAAAAACGAAAAAAACATCTATGGCCTACTGCACTGGTGCGCATCAAATTTTCTCTGAATGAGATCAAGACTGGTCTCACACACAGAAATAAGTTGACCGCAATCAGTGCAGCATGTGGACAACCTCGCAAAACAAGGTGGTCCAAAACGAGGTGTGGAAGAAGGCAAAGGCACCACTGCAGAAGAAGTGCTCGCCTGAGCTGCCGAAGATGTGCTCGGCTGAGCTGCTGCAGATGTCGTCGGTTGAACAGGTGGAGGGTTTGCTCCAGAAGCTCGACGAAAAGTCACTGGATGCATTTTGTCAACATGCCTCAACATAGTGTGAATGCTAAAAGAATACTTCTTGTTAGGATTCCCACGTGACAAGACTTTTTGACAAAGTACACAAGTAACTTTAGGTGCATTTACCTTTTTTTGTCCCTCTGGAAAAGTGAAAAACTGCCATATAAAGCTGTCTTTCTGCTTCCTGCTCCTCTGCCTCTCAAGAGTGTCCTGGTCACTGTCTGAAGATGGTTGCTGTTCAGCCATTGTCTCTCAACAACAGAATAGCTCCTTCTCCAAAGGAATCAGAACAAATAATGAGGGGAGGAGGTGTGGTTTGGGAAGAATCTGGAACTGAAAGTACTTCAAACCAATCAAAAGTGATGATTCTTGATCACATGACTTGCCATGAGGGGATTGGGTGTGGTGTTGAAACAATCAGAAACTGAAAGTAATGATAACCAATAAGAAGTGTTGTTTTATTAAACATATGACCCGAGGTGCGCGCACTACGCAAGCTCCGAGCGCGCACCGTGTGATTACGCATGCGCGAATGCGTAGGAGCGCATGTGCATACGTCATATGCGCGTACGTAACGCGCATACGTTGAACACGCGTATACGCGAACGTTATTGCGCGTAATTTAAGCGTATGCGGAAGTGAACCGCGTGGAGCGCGTAGGACGCACGCACGCATGCGTATGTACGTACGCATACGTACTGGGTGCGCGCTCCCAGCGCGCACTATGACGTATATATGCGTACGTAAATAACGTACAACGGTATTCATAAAAAAACTTACGAAATTGTACTAGGAGCGCGCTCAGAGCGCGCACCCCAAGAATTTATATAAAAAAAAAAAGTGGAGAAAAATTAATTTCAAAAATTAAATAAACTATTCAACTTTATCCTAATTGAAATTTAAAAAAAAGAGCAAAAACAAATAAAAGGATACAGATAATATATAAATGAATACATAGGAATTTTATTTTTATTATAAAAAAAAAATTATTTAATTAAATAATTCAAAAATTAGCATTTAATAAACCGTACAAATTCACTGAAAAAAACAAAGGTTTCACACACGTTATAGTTAGGAATTAGCATTTAAAAAACCTTGCAAATTCACTGAAAAAACCATAGGTTTCACACATGTTATAGTTAGCTGGACATTTCTCTCATACAAAACCAATGAAATTCCCCCGTTATAGTTAGTTCAGCTAACTATAACTCGCGCGCCCGCAATGCACTGCTGATGACGTCACATATTACATCACTCATGACATGGTCAGTGACATCACTCATGACATCACTGATGACATCACTGATGACATCATCCATGTGATAAATTAGTGCATCTTCTCACACCCTAATATAACCTTTGATACACACATTCAAAAATAGAGACTAAAATTTTCAAAACAATCGACATATCAATACCAGTTACAACAACCTCTTCAGTAATTCTAAGATCCACATACACATCCACTCATTCACCAACAGTCATATACAGTCACTCATACATGTACTCACTCATCATATGTACTTATACACCTATATATCCTGTTACACAATGCCACTCATCCATAGAGTTACTCACACACATAGACACTCATGCTAATAAAGAATCAAACATACATTTACTTGCATATACAGTTATATACACACCACCACACTTACTTCTATGGAAACTTACACATACTTAGTCTTTTAAACAATCACTTATAGAAACACATACTTATTCATACAGCAACTCTTTCAATCTCTCACTCTCACATATACTCACTTATATACATCAATAGTCACATATACTAGTTTAAAACATATATAGTTACTCATAAAGACACTATTGAAACAGTCATTCACTCACTAACACAACCATACACACACTCATCCACCCATACAGTCCTGCACACATGCTGTGTTCAACACATACAAACAGTGAGTCACTCATTCATGCACCTATGCACTACGTAATACCCCCCACCGAATCAAGCAGACACTCAGACTGATACTCAAAAAAACAACTAATAACCTATATAGACACCCATGTAGCTACTCACCAACCCATGCAGCCACTTATACACAAAGTGAGAGACTGATACAGATATTTACATATTTAAACATTACTCACTAAGCCATGTATTCACTATGATACACTTAATCAGTTATTTACACAATCAATTTTTCAAAAACAAATCATCCATTTAGACACTTATATACCCATTTATTCTTCCATCAACCTTGAGATATACATATATAAAACATATTTAATTTTCAGAAAAACAGACATTCACTGGATGATATCATCAGTGATGTCATCAGTGATGTCATTTGAGATGTCATCAGTGATGTCATGAGTGATGTCACTGACCATGTCATGAGTGATGTAATATGTGACATCATCAGCAGTGCATTGCGGGCGCGCGAGTTATAGTTAGCTGAACTAACTATAACGGGGGAATTTCATTGGTTTTGTATGAGAGAAATGTCCAGCTAACTATAACATGTGTGAAACCTATGGTTTTTTCAGTGAATATATATATATATATATATATATATATATATATATATATATATATATATATATATATATATATATATATATATATATATATAACCAACCAAAGTTTGCCCTTGCATGAAGTCGCCACACACAGGAGAGTTGGTCACCTCTTTTATTGAAGGCTGCACTGATCACAGCTCCCATTCCCAATCATGTTGCAAAAGCCATACGCGTTTCAGACAATCCTCTGTTCTTTTTCATTGGCTGCAGGCAAAGAAACAGCAGCAAATGTGGAACACCTGTTTTAAAGTTTGACAAGTCCCGCCCCAGTGGGCGTGTGCCGCTTTGCATCTTGGTACTTGAGGTTCCACTAATATATATCCCCAGTGGGTGCTGCTGTATTTAGCCAAATTAAAAGTCTCTTACCCAAGTGGGTTGATTAAAAACAGGAGAACTGCGCGCACCGCCATTATCATGTCCCTCAATAGTGCGCTCTCCATTTTCTCGGCGTCTTG